>NC_135492.1:32571131-33227167 GCF_052094955.1 Ictidomys tridecemlineatus | reverse complement strand
AGTTGGTTAATACACAAAAGTAACTACTAATCTTTAATAGCTAACAAATATTAAAGGAATTAATAGGCATTAAGTGTGTTGATACATAGTAGGTACCAGTAAGTACTGTTTGATTTTAGCTGAGGTATGTCTGGTTGACTCTAGTATTATAGTAATATAGCTTCAAAAACAGGTGGCAGTTCAAAAGTCCAAGGCTAATGCTAACGGACCTCCCCAATCATCGATGCTAGGACAAAGGCCTGCCAGGAGAGCATCTCTGCTGCATACCTATGCCATCGGGGGTATCACACATGTAGGTGGGCAGCATCTTCACAGGGGAGATGGAGTGTGTCTCCTTGTTCATTTGAAGCTCCATCCTCCTCTTGACCTCCAGCAACTGCTCATGGCTCAGTTTTAGAGGCTCCAGGGTCTTCTGGTGGGCTCTTTGTTGATCAGCCAGTCGGTAAGCCATCGCAGTCACCATGGCTGCCCCTTTGCTGCTGCCACCCTCAGAGCCGAGGAAGTGAATGACACAGTCAGGCAACAGCCGACTTACAGCCTTGTGAAGACGCTTGGCAAAACTGTAGCCGCCCAGGTGAGATAAGAGACAGGTGTCCACAGTTAAGGTCAGTGGTATAAATGGTTGCACAATGGCTCACTGCTTCAGCCCAAAAGTTGGGCCTGCAAGAGCAGAGGCTGCCCTCAGCCTTCTCCCTCCACATTTTCCCATGTTAGGAATCCCTGTATAAAACCTCAGATGACCGCCCTGGTGGGGTTTATCCCCCACTGAAAGGAAAGGACACTTCTTGCAAAACACTGTTCCCTATGTGCAGTCACAAAAAATCTCCTCTGCCCAGGAGATTGCAATCAGCCTCTGCAGTCTAATAGAATCAGGTGGCTCTAACATTACCCATTTTTCATGTTCCATAACTCATTTTATTTGAAGATGTAACTTCTTCTGCACTCTCACCTCTCTTTTGCCAATTTCTTCCAACCATCTCAAGGTATCTGAACAGCTAAAGATAACATGTTATGTTTGGCAAGAAACTCTCCAGGTGATGACTGCTTTGAGGTATCGCTCTGGTACTCCAAGTGTGGTCCATGAGCCAACTGCCTCATTGGAGGCTGTGAGATGCAGGATCTCAGGCTCACCTCAGACCTTCTGAACCAGAATCTGCCTCTTAAGATCCCCATGTGATTCATGTGCACATTAACTAATGTTTGGGAGGCACTGAGCTAGGAGATTAGGGGACCTCAGAGCTGAGACCTTCCACAGTGACCAGCTCAGTTAATGATGCCATATTGACCTGGCACTCATGTTAGGAGAAATTAAATGAGTGCAACAAGAGGCATCTTCCAGGTCCCAACTGAAACTTGAATATCTGGATATATATAACCCAAGGGATCAAAACATGCAGCATGGCATCAATTCAATACCCAAATCAGAGGCTGGTAACCCCCAGGACTGAGGTGGTCCCTGGCAGAATACATAGCACATATAAGAACCACCAAGAATCATAAGAGTAAAGAATGAAACTCTGTCTTATAAAGAAGAGGGTGGCCAAGAAGAGTACCCAGCATGCAGGGGAGCTCTGAGTCATCATCAGCCTTCAGAAATCACCTCCACCCACACCAGGAATGACATCCTCCAGTAGCCACTTGCTCCATTGGGAACTATAATTCTACAAAGACCCCCGACACCTTGGGATGAAAAACAGAGCTGCCCAATGGAGTCACCAGGTCCCAGGTACTCTGGGACCTCCTTCACTCCTGGGCCCAACATGCTGACTCACTGAAGGTGTTTCTTGTAGACGGAGCCATCAATCCCAAAGGTGGAGCACACCCTATCCTCACCCTTGCTCTCCTTGATATGCTGCAGCACAGTAGCCAGGGTGGCTGCACACAGGTTGTTTGAGCGTGTGGACACAATCTGGCAGATCCCTTGAGTGGCCACACAGTCCTCCTGCAATGGATTCAGACCCAGCCACACCATCACCTGGTAGGCCTTCCGGATGCCATCCTTATGGCTGGGAATGAGAAAGATAGTGTGTGTGCACTTGTCTGACCCACTGTGGCCAACAGGAGGAGGGTGTGGGTTGGCAAGGAAGCCCATCAGCTCCAGCAAACCCCATCTATCAGTGAGGACACAATTTCTCTTATGACCTTGCTACCTGTTTGTGAGCAGGGTGGGGACAACAAGGAGGGAATACAATGCAACATCGCCACCTTGAGGTATCTTTCCCAGACATCACATACACACACACACACACACACACTCTCTCTCTCTCTCTCTCTCTCTCTCTCTCTCTCTCTCTCTCTCTCTCTCACTCACACACTCACATACAGTGCTAACCTGGCTCATTTTTCCCCCAGTAAGTAAAACCAGTATTTCTTTTCTGTTTGCTAATATGAAGATAAGACCTGGTTCATGGACCTTCTGCACTCTTTTCATTTGCCATTTACTTGTCTTAGGGTAAACAGACAGAATCTCTGCCTCTATAAACAGTCACCTCTAAACATGTGCCAGCTGTGCTGCCCATCTGTTCTCTCTAAAGCAGCCAGAGTTTGTCTGTGTCTGAAGATGGTGGGAAAAGGTAGGTGATTTGACACCATAAGTGCCCTTCTCAGGGGAGCCAAATGCCTCACTAGATTGAGTACTATCATCCCCTTGGGGTGTAGCAAGTTTAGCCACTGTTTAAAGGTTCCACTCAGAACAAAGTCCTTGGAATGCTTTCACTGCTCCTTTTGGCACTGAAATCACCTCCTCTCTCTATCTGGTTCCTCAACTAATAGGACCCCCTCTATTCACATGAGGAAATAGCAATAATGGAAAACTAGCCCCAGCTATCAGGATACTATGGGCCATCCTCACTCCCACCCCCGGGCTGGACTAAGAGTGGGTAAATATATCTGTGGGCATCCAAGCACCTATTTTTCTGTTTTGAAGTAGGGCTCAGGGTAGTCCCTTTTGAGAACTGCTGATAAGAAAAGACATGTCAGAAATTCAGGAGAAGAACAAGGAGATAGATGCAAACAAGTGTTAAGGTGCCCCCATTAATGCCTCCAGGATTTAACCCAGGGCAACAGCCCAAGTCCCTGCATGCGCAGGCCAACTGTTTCTAGAACCCTGAGTCACTTCATTAGCATCACCCTCAAAATCCACAGGAGCACAGACAAGTAAGTAGAGTGAATTCACAGACCCACCATGGGTAACCTTCAAGACCCTATTGTGGCCAGGTGACATGGAAAATGCCTATAATCCCAGCAGCTTGAGAGCCTGAGGCAGAAGGATCATGATTTCAAACCCAGCCTGAGCAACTTAGTGAGGCTCTAAGCAACTCAGCGAGACCTTATCTCTAAACAAAATATTTTAAAAAGAACTAGGGATGTGGCTCAGTGGTTAAGCACCCCTGAGTTCAATCCCCAGTATCACCCCCCCCCAAAAAAAAAGGCAATCATGTGGACCTCCTGCTTAAAGAGTCAAAAGCCAATGCCTCATCCATGTTCTCCAAATGCCTCTCCCCATAACCAGACACTCGGTTATGGGGAGAGGCATTGGGACCAGAAACTTACTCTTCAATATCTGAGACATCTTTGGTTTCAAAGCTGCCTGTGGTGAGCAGTTCTGGGCTGAGCTTCCCCTGGAACAGCAGCTCTTCCTTGGCCATCTTCACCAGGATGAGCCTTACCAGCTCCCCCATGTACATCCCACTGATCATCTTCTCAAACCTGCAGGGAAATACAGACCAAAGCAATAATACCCCCCCACCGTCCATGAATGCACAACTTTCCTAGGGAGGCAAGACACAAATATGTGAGATTCAGCATGTTTTAGAGGACAGTATGATTAAGGATTAACTTTTTCAGGTGTGTGTCAACCTGACAGCTGGGGGGCTGCAGGAACTGCGGGATTAGGACTGACCCTCAGGCTGGTGAGTCTTTAACAATGGGAAAAAACAGGACTTAAACAGATGAAACAACCAAGTGTATAGAACATTCTGGACAGACTGAATTTTAGGTAATTTAATTTTGTGTAGGAGAATGTTTTTTAAAATTTCTTCTCTCAAAAAAAAAAGCTTCTTTGAAATAGAATCTCACGTAGAGACCCAATATTTTTTTTCAAGAGGAAAAAAAATTCAACCTGATTAAACATAGGCACAAGCCTCTTTAAGGCAATTTGTGGATTCCTGAGAAAATGGTGGGGTGGGGAGACAAGTTGGGGCAGGAAGATAGTGAGGCAAGATTACAAGACCAAATTAGAACAGCTCTCAAAGAGTCTGGGGGTAAACACAATCCAAGTTTCAGAGCAGGCTGGTGATAGAAGAAACATGTTTTAGAAAGGCAGAGATCAGCTCCCAACCTGAGGCAGATTGGTAATTTAATTTTGCAGCACTAGGTGACACTGTTTTCTTTAGAAGTCTTTCCAGCGACGACTATGTGGCAGAGGAAACTCAATCTCTTTTGGGCAAAGAAGACCCATTGGTCTCTCAGAAAGCCTCTGGGTCTTAGAGAGAGGAGGCTCCTAGGGCTACTGGTACTGTCTAGGACTGGCTTCAGTGACAAGGAGGCCCAGAGCAGGGGTGTGGAAGGGACTTGGACATTACCTACAAAGAGACAACTTAGGCCAAGTCGGAAAGCATTGGAGCTAAGGAACAGGTGGCAGCATTTGTTCCGAGCACAAGGCACATTGAAAATGTCAAAGCACCAACATGGGCACCTGCCTTGGGAGTAACCTGGCTTCAACAGTGAGGATTCCACATCTTCACATGTGAAGCTGGTTGTATAGAAGCTAAGGGAAACACCCCCAGGGCAAGCGGGTCTCTACAGTGTGATGTCATCGCTCATGATTTTGGGGCTACCTCAGCTGACAATTTGAAAGATGACTTCTCAATCTTTTTTTTTTAATGGATAAACCAGGAATATGCTGTCAAGACCTGGTGGGGAATTTTGTCTTTTGATACTTCAAAGGGTACAGGGCTCTTTGGAATGACATGGGCATGTCTCATTAATGGAGGCAGGCATTGAGTGAGTGACTTCTCAGCTCATAAACCTCTGGCCACCTATGGCAGACACAACCGGTATGTTCCTAAGTTCAGGTAAATGGACTCACATTTCAACACGTTAAAAAAAAAAAAAAAGCTTATGACTTAATGAAACCAAGCTTTGAGGAAGAAAGGACTCCCCAGTAAAGCAAAAGGCTGCCCACCACTGACCTGGTATATAGGGCTAGTTTTCCTTTCTAAATAGAGATTTGTGCAAAAAGACTTCCCAAAACAGTCCCAACACCAAGAAGACCATAGAGATGCTGCATTGCTCAAAATGTTTTGTAACTATGTTTAGTGCTTGTAGCAATCCAGTCTCAACATCTTCAGAGACATTTGGCAAACGTGAGAATGAAATAAGGTTGTGTAAGAGTCGAAAATAACATAAAACCAACTCTGACCTGGCTGGAGTGTAGAAGATTCAGGTCACAAAATGCTGGGGCCTTTTATCCGATCTACTTCGAGATTATGGTTGGGCCACAGACCAGGGGTGGAGCCCAAAAAGGCTTCTGAGAAGCCAGCCTTTCCATAAGCCTTAATCAGTCTGCAACTGAAGCAGGAGGCCCTGGGACTCTGTGGGTTGGCAGTGAGCAGCGATATGATATAGCCTGGTCCTTTGTGGGGTGCAGTGGTTGAGAGCTACTAAGGGGCTTTTAAGAACTAGGATATGGCCTTCCAAAGTGAATGTGTTGAAGGATGATTGGGTTTATCACTCACGCTGGTTTTAGAGCCCTCTCAGCAATTTATATTCCCAAATGTTCCCATAATTGGTGGGTACCTTGGCAAACTTTGGGGGACAAAGTAAGACTATAGAGATGACCTGAAAACAAATGCCCTGTCCCTGAGAAGCCCCAACCTCAGTTCCCAACACACACCCCCAACCCTTCCCCCCAAAGGCCAACTCACAGTTGCTTCCCAGGGTTCAGTGGTCCATCTCTTGGTCAAACTCCGTGCAGATGTCATTGAGCACGCCATCGTCCCCAAAGGCCCCCCACTCCATGTTGATACACATCCGCCCCTCGTCGCCCTCCACAATGTCGATGTGGTACATTTCCTCCATGTAGCAGGCATTGCTGCCAGTGCCTGACCAAAGCAAGGAACTGCTCAAGCACCTCCCTATGCATCCCTCCCCTGTCCCCATCTTCCTATCACGCTACTGTCCAAGGCTGCTCCATATTAGGATCCCTTCCTGCAGACTCCTGGACTACCCAATATATGATCCAGAACTCTACTACCCCAAGCTCCACAAGCCTTGGCTTGGCCTTCCAAAGAAACTACATTGTTATCTTCAAATATAACCCAGTCTACAGGTCACTCCCTTCTTTTCATCCCACTCCCCCAACTGCACATCCGGCTCTCATACCCAGAGCTCACTCACCCACAATGAGACCAATCTCACAGTCTGGTCATCATAACCACAAGTCATCATGATCCCAACCATGTCATTCACCACAGCCACAATGTCAATATCAAAGTCCTGTATGAATGAAATGGAGGGTTATGACCTTCACCATCACATAAGGGATGGATACAGGATGTGAAGATGGAAAAAGAGCAGCAAGACACACAGCTCAAGTGCAACAGGCTTACTAACCCAACTCAGAGCCAAGGAAGGTGCGAGCTGGAAAGCTAGATCCACACCCAGGTGAACATCAGGCAACTCACTCCCACCCTGCTTGTTCTCATTGTGGAGAACCATTTTCCTGACACCAGCCCTGTGGTCTAGTTTGTAGCCATTACTGCACTAAGAAAAGTCAATCTTGTTGGCTTCTTCTACTTCTCTTTCTTCTCCCTCTCACCTCCCCTCTTCTTCCTTCTCTCTCCCTTTTTCTTTTTCTCTCTCTCCCTCCCACTCATATGACAGAACTTTATCTTGTCCACTCTCGGCCCCATTGTACTGTCATGTCACCATTATGCCAACTTCCTTACTTGAAATGATATGAAGTCTTCTTCAGGACTGAAGGTTTTTTCTTGCACCAAGACTAAGATTACTTTCCACCATGTTAATATCAAAACCCCAAAGGCATCTGATCATATATAAAATTACTGTGTAATAGCAGAGAAGAAGAATACCTCCCCTTAAGCTCTACAAAAGCTTCTCAGGCTGAGTTTGAGCACAGACTTCAGGGTGAATCCCAAAGGGCCTGCACACCTGAGGTCCCACCAATCCACACTCACCCCTCTCTGCTGGATGGCCTTCCGGATCAGAGCCACCACGTTTTGCCTTTCACACCACTGGACTTGAAGCCCTTGGTCCATGAGACCAGGAAACTCTACTACAAAACAACTAAGGAATGAATATTGATTTTCTACAATTTAAACACAGGCCACATTTTGGCAGGCATCATTAGTAGAGCTCTCTGATGCCCAGCTAAAGTCATGATTGAATTTGTAGACTGTCTCCTGACTAGCGGAGGAAAAAGAAACTCAGGATCCTCCCAGGTTCAGGAAAGGAGATCAAATGAGTGATTCCTTCAGGATTTACTACCTCTAAGAAATAGAAGGAGCAAACTTTAGACTTGGCAAAATAAGATATGTATATCCTTGAATCATTAACTCATGAAGCAACCTTCTTCCAAGACCTTTCATCAAAACACTCAGGATCAAAAGAGTTCCTAGCTTTTCATTCCTGTCGCCCTGGGTGGGATTGGGACACTGTGCAATAGGTGTGAAATGCAGAGTAACAAAGAGCACCCACCTCCCCGATACTTTTTCACCCCTCAACACCTCCACACACGCACAGTCACCTGGAGCCCAGAACTCTAAATACTGAATCCTTAGCTATAAAATCCCTCAGTGCTACTGCCGACACCACAGCAACAGATGGCCACCACGGCGTTCTTCCCAGTCCTCCCAGCTCCAGAAGCGAAGCAATGCAGCAAGTCTTCTGAAGAACCCATCTTACTTCATCTAGTTTACTCTGGTGGCAGGTGAATGAGAAGGTAAAGCCCAATGGGAGCTTCTTGTCTTTAATTTGGAGCTTATCCATGAAGTTGGCCAGGCATTCAGCACTGTGGTCAAATAGCTAAGGACACATGATACAGGAAGATGAGCTGGCAGAATGGCAAAGAAATTAAGACCTTGGGCTCACAAAGGAATTAGTTGAATTTGTATCAGATCCTCTTACTCTCTGAGTCTTCATTTGTTTTTCATCGAAGAAATGGGAATGGTAACTAGACTGCCCATAAAAAGTTCCCCAAATGATTAAAAGAGTCAGTTCATATAAGGGCTTAATACTAGTTAGTACTCATTAAAAGCTGTCTTCCATTTAGACTATTTATCTAAAATCTGTCAAAATAACCCTGAGAGGAAGGGGTAAATCGTGGCCAAAGTTATCAGAATGTCCTTGCACGCCCTACAAATAGGACATCCTTTGGTGGCCCTGGCAGACCCCCCGGACACAAATTCCTAGCCAATTATCTTACCAGAAAGGAAAGTTCACCTCACCATCAGGTAGTACTTCAGCATCCCTGTTTCTTGTGACTGGGGGAGAGGTGGAACATTCTGTGTTGGCATTCTATGAACCAACTTAGCAAAAATGAGTAACTTTTTTCTATTTTTTCCTCTTTTCTAGAAAACTAATCACCTAGGGGCAATCCAAAGAAGTTATCTTTGTTTTCTACTTTCAAAAACGGAATACTCAGTTCTCTCTGAAGAGCAACAAAGAATAGGGTTTTGTTGGTGGGCACTCTCACAACTGTGATCACACTGAGCAGGACCCACAGCTCCTCAGCCCTGGAGAAAGCTGCATTCACAATGAGCCAGGTTTTTAATCAGCCCCTCCAAAAGCCCCCTGACTTCCTTCTTGGCCATTCAGCACCCTCAAAGAGAAGTTGGTGACCTCCAGATGCTGAAAGGATGAGGTCAGAGGTTTGGGAAACAAAATATAAGGAAGAGGCTGAAGACATTCCAAGTGCAAGGTTAACCAGGTGGCAAAAATGAAAAGCTAAGTGGGGGAGGGGGAAGTGAAAAAGAACAACTATCTTTTCCTTAAATAGGAGAAGTAGAAAGTTACCTTCCCCTCACCAGCCCTTCCCCTCACCAGCTCCCTCTCTAGATGGGAAGGCAGAGAAGAAAGGCAGTGAAGATGCTTTAACTAATGCCCTGCCCAGAAAGTAATCACTGGCCATCTGGGGCTATTTCAATTCATTAGAAAATAATAAAAATAAAAAAATAAAAATTCAGCTCTCCAATCACAGTAGCCCCACTTCCCAAGTGATTAATGCCTCAAGAGGCTGACAGCTACAGAATCATGCAGGCCAGATAGAGAGCAGTTCTACCTCCGCAAAAAGTTTCCTTGGCCAGTGCTGGGCTCTATTTTGTATTTTATTTAGAGACAAGATCCCACTGAGTTACTAAGCACCTCACCTTGCTGAGGCTGACTTTGAGATCACAATCCTCATGTCTCAGCCTCCTACCTTTTTTTAAAGTGGAGAAGAGGAGATTATCTGCTTCCTTGAACTGGAAGCCTAACCCCTTTTCTGTTAGCTGAGGACCTACAGATAATATGCTGAGAGAAAGAGCTAACATCTTCCTGCTATAAAAAAAGCTCAAAGGGCATCACTGTGAGGAGTTTGAAAGTTTTTCTTTTCTTTTTTGGTCTAAGGATCCACTCTCTCACCTTCCCACAAGACACACCTTAAGTGATTGTAAGTGGCTACTATTCAGGTTTATGACCTACTGCTTTGAAATGGAAGTGACGTGGCAGAACACAACTTCCTTTTTGGGGGGATAAAACTCTTTGCACTAAAAATCATTTTGACTAGTGTATCAGTAAGAAGGTACTGGGAATTTGTTTAATACATCCCATATTTTCTCTCTTATCAACTTCCCCAATAGAAGAGCAGAATTGCCTCTAGAATCTTACACAGGGACCCACTCTGCCCAGGTTGAGAGTTCCTCAAGAAACCTCTGCAAGTTAGGAGTTTGGTAAATTGGTCTTGGTTTTAACTAAATTTGCATTTTAAAAATCCATTTATTTTCCTTTACTTAAAATACTCATACATAATACCCCAAAAGGGGTGTAGGAAAAAAACAGCACCATTAATTTATAACAATAAAATAACCCCTTAGATTTCCTTTCAGTATTTTTTTCAAATACTTTCTGTCATTTTAGATATATAATATTATTTCTCTTGCTTAGGGCAAAATCAACACCCATATTTTCTTCTAGTTTTATTTCTGTTCCATTTTTATATAGTTTTATTTCATTGATTCCAAACCTTCCTAACAACCCAACAGTTTTTCATTTCCATGTAGGTCTCATACTCTTTGGTTTTTGTTTATTAATCTGGGCTAAAACATTTTGCCTATGTATATACATGAAGAACAGAAACTAGATGGTTTAAGAGATTTCCAGGTAAGCTTGCCAAGGAAAATTTCACTCAGATCATAAATGTTTGAAATGAATTCTCTTTCTGGATTGGCATAGATACTCCACTTTGTCTGCTGGAGTCCCACACCCTTGCCAGGCCCTGGGGAGGACTCTATAAGGACTGTGAGGTCTTTATGCCCCTCATGGTGAAGGGTTAGCAATAGGCTACAAAGATGTGATGTGTCAGATGACATAAAAATCCACCCAACACATCTTCAGCGAACTGCAAGCACAGCCAAACTTCAGGTGTGATTTTTGGTTTTGTCTTATTTACTTGATTCTCAAGTATTTATAATCTGAGGGATAAGGCTCAGAGTGGGTGAGGGAGGCAATGGGAAGAAAAGATGACTACATCCCCCATGATGGCCACAGCATCCTGGAGCAGAGTACAAAGAAGTATAGAAAAATAGTTAAGAGTGCCAGTTTATGGGCCAGGTTGTGTAAAATACTTAATATGCATCCTCCTCTCCTCTAATCCTCACCACAGTTTCCATACTCTCATCCCTCTCTTCAGATGAATACACTGATGCTCTGCCAGGTGCCTTCATCACTTGCCCCAAATCCCTCAGCCAGATTGCCTGAACACAGGGGCCCAACCTCCTCAACAAAACAGCATGGCACAGGTAAATGGGGAGCCAGTGGAAGAGACTCACCCCTCTGTGTCTCCCTGACTTTATGCTGGAGCCATGTGACACCCTCCACAGAGATAAAATGCCCACAATCCCAGTGACCCAGGCTCCTTCTCAAACACCAGCATTCAAGCAAGGAAAATAGGTTTACCCTCAAGGCCACTCCCAAAGTCAAATAAAGGATCTAAAAAATACCTTCCTCACTTGCTCTGCTCATAATCAGGA
Organism: Ictidomys tridecemlineatus; assembly: GCF_052094955.1. Taxonomy (NCBI): domain Eukaryota; kingdom Metazoa; phylum Chordata; class Mammalia; order Rodentia; family Sciuridae; genus Ictidomys; species Ictidomys tridecemlineatus. Next base: position 33,215,918 of record NC_135492.1, on the reverse strand, counting down.
ATTCCTTTCCCAGGAGTGGCCTGGTTTGGTAGAAGGAACAGGGAACAGAATTCTGAGGGCTGTCACCTCTCCCAAGCCTTAGGCCAAAGATGTGATAATACTAAAGAGCATTCTACTCCATTTCTCCTCCATGCATTCCTTTTATTATTGAGCACCTGTTGCATATAAAATGTGGCAGGAAGAGCCAGGCTCTGGCCGACAGGGATCCCTACAGCTGTGCTAGTGTCCAGGAATGTTTTCATGATAGTGTCTCCAATCTGAGAGCAGTGGGAGAAGGTGCAGAAAGGACATCTCAAGGAAGGCATTCGTAGACCCTGAGATAGAGGCCATATCTGAGTGCCACAGCCTCACATGATGTCCTCAGGGATGGCGTAGATCTGGTTCTCCATCTCAACATTCTGGAGCACATTGTCCGTTACTCTCACACGGAGCACACAGAAGTTGGTCCCTCCAAGATCCAGAGACAGGAACTCTCCGTGTTCTAAACACAAAGAAGGGGACACTCAGTTTGGGGAAGACAAAGTGAAACTGCCTCACAGAGACCAATCAAGACTTCAAACCCCAAGTCCCTTCATGGACACTGGCCATCTATAGGTGACTGCATGGCCAAGGGATTTTACTTCTTTTCTACACACAGTTAGATTTGATCTTCTTAATCTTAAGCACTTTTATAATTTACTTTTACAATTCACATCAACAATGAGGCATTTTCACATCCAACAATAGGGTGCTCAACCCCTCAAGACTGACTTTCCTAAGGGATTTCTGCAAGTCCTAATGGAGCATATGGACCCCAGCAAATCCTGTGCCAGGCATCCAGGCCTCAATTTTGTTTTTAAATCCTCAGAATATCCAGAAGGTCTGAGCCCTGTACCTGTGCCAAATTGTGACCACCATACAAAACTGCCTAAAAATGTTTGCATGCTACTATGGTGATCTCTTACTACAGAATCAGAGTCACATGATGGAGGAGAATGGAACAACTGTCTATGAACTCAGTGGCCTAACAAATAAGCCAACCAGGTGCCCCTAGAGGATCTCAGGCTTATTAGAGTGTGGGAGGATGCTGACCCCAGAATGTGAAAGACATGAGTTAGGCCACCCAGCTGCTCTACTCAACCCCCAGAGCTGTAAAGGAGTCAGAAAGGGGACAGTAGATCTCTAAAACTTCCCAAAGACACAAATGGGTCAAATCTTCACGTGCACCAGAAAGGCAGAGTTCTTTCCCGACAGGAAACAAGCAGTGCAGACAGGAAACATTCAGATTCTGGATAATAATACAGCCGGCCACAGGGAAGTGGACCATTGTATGGCACAGAATGAAAATGCTGAAGAGGCGAGGAGCCCAGATCCAGGGCTGGGAAAGAAGGAGGGCTCACGTGCAAGTGGCCTCCTCAACCCATAATGGCTCCTTGAGTCTTCTGCTGCCCTACCACACAGCATTGTTTCTGGAAGGATACAGGGTAATTTCCTGAGAAACACTAATTGACATGTTTGTCAACACTTAGCCTCTTTCTCAGTGGAAGCCAGCCACTGAAATAAGGTGCAATGATGGAGGGTCGGGTACTGTGCTTGCTAGATGAAATGAAGGGCTCATTCTGTGCCCAGGTCCCCTCAGCACCTTCAGCTCTATGGCCCTGAGAAAAGCTAAATCTTGCCAACTCCCTGACAACACTACCACAGAGCCTGAGTGCAAAAGGGAAACTGGGAGCAGACAAAATGTACTGGAGATTTCTCAGGATTCACCTGTACACAACCTGCTGTCAGGAGGTATGACACTGGTAGACAGGCTCTTCTGCCCATGTTACCTACATGGAGAATCCTGGCGCAATCACTTTTCATCAAAGACTGGTTTCTGAGCCTCTGAGCCTCAGCTGCCTCATCTCTAAAATGGGAATAGCATACTTCATGGGATTGTGAAGGGAAAAAATAGATGTTATGCCCCCAGCACTATGCCAAGAACTTAAGGAATGCTCACTAGGTCCCAGATATGTCCTATCCAGGCTCTCAGAAAACACTGCCCCACACGTATGCTGAAGAGTCTCCCCAGCCCATGATGGTAGAGAAGACTATAGACATCTGTCCAAGTCACTGGAAGCAGCTCCAGTGACTTCAGCATTCCTCCTGAGGACTAATTTTCCATTCCCTGCTGGCATCTGGAGGCAGCCTCATCACATACTACAGCTGCCAACTCACTAAAGCAACCACCCGTCTGGGGCAGTTTTGCCCCCTTCATGGCCATGGGTGACTTTTCCAGACACTCTTGTTCTGAGCCTCCCCTGGTAGTGGGACCTCAGCCAGATTCTAGAAAACATGATGTGGTAGTTGTCATGAGGGATGAAAAGGAAAATCAAAGATGAACTGCCTCATCAGCACTCTGAGGCCCAGGGCACACATGATCCACTGAATCAGTGACCATGGGGACGAAGCAGCCAGGGCTGGCCCTGGTTCCAAGGCCAGCCCAGCTGGATTCACTGCAGGGGCACAGCTCCATCAGGAATGTGGTTTTGCCTTATTTTCTGTTGGGCTAAAGGAAACCACAAATATAAAGTACTGTCAAAAATTCTGTTCTAAGAAGGAAATGTCATCCCTTGCTTTCCTCACAACAGGCTCATCTGGAGCAGACATCTCTCTTCATCCTTCCACATTTCTACTCCCTGTGACCCCTCCACAAACACCATGATCCCAACTATCACAGCCAAGGACTACTTCTGAGTCTGGAATCTGAGCCTGCACAATGACTCCATAAATTCTAAGGTGTTCTCTTCATGACAGTAGACAGACCCTTCTTCTAGTGCCCATATCCACACCATGCATGACAGTCCTCCATGGTTCAGTGCTGGACCATACAGACAGCAGACAGACCTTGTGAATTCTAGCTCAGTGAGTGTATTGCCCTCGTGGCATGAGCACACAGTGTCCCGTATTATGTAGCAATTAATCTTTGCCAATCTGCTAAGTCAAAGTGATATCTGATTTTTTTAAAACTTGGTTTCTTTCATTGGTATAAAGTTAACATTTTGAAAGGTTGAATGGACTTTCTTTTTCTGTGAATTATCTGTTCATAACTTTTGTTTTTGTTTTTTTTTTAAGATAGTCACAATTATCTTCAGATGCTAAAGAAACTCTTTGTATAGTAAAGAAAACAACTTTGATGATTACATACTTGCACTTATTTTTCCCTAGTTGGATGTTTATCTTTTAATTTGATGCATGCTATTTTCACCCATGCAGAAAGATTTTATTTTTTATATTGTCAAAATATTCATACTTTGAAGATTTTTAGTGTCCTATATCTAAAAATTCTGAAGAATAAAGATTGTATTCAGTTACCTCCCTTTCTAGATCTCTCCAATTCCTGCTAAACATGGTCACAACTATTCTGATGTAAGGAGGCAAGGGATCATCAAAGGTTTCTTTAATCACTGAGCCCCACAATTGCCAGTTTTTTTTAACAAGTTTTCTCTAAGTTGCTTAGGACCTTGCTAAGTAACTGAAACTGACCATGAACTTGCAATCCTCCTGCATTAGCTTCCCAAGAGACTGAGATTATGGACATGTGCCACAGTGCCCAGCTAAAATTCTTCTATTATGATCTTTTTGAAAAATAAAATCCAGGACCTTATCTTCATTTCTCTTACCCCTAGCACAGAGTTCAGACTTATTCCCATTTGGATGGTTATGCTAAAAAGAAAAAAAAAAAGACAGAGGCAGGTGATAGGGAGATTTAGTAGACTGATGGTTCAATGGTAGATATCTTTAACAGGAGAGACACTGAAGTAAGCAATGTGCTCTTTCTTTATAAACATGTCACTGATCTTCAACAACTCATTTAGGCACCCTAATCCCAAGTTGCAAAGGAGAAAACCAGGCTCAGGTCCAGTCATTCCAACCAAGATTCAAATCCAGGACTAGCAAAGGTTTCTGCTGCAATGAGCAAGGAGGCTGCTCATAGGAAAGCTGTATATCTTCAAATAGGGAATTCTTCACTAATTATAGCAATTTATAAGACCTTGAGGTGACAGCAGGCCCCAAGCTGGCCTGGGTGACAAAGAAAATGATGCTGTGTCTCAGAAGCTGAATCAGTTGGTTAAGGTTATTTGGGGGTAAATGAGAGCTAGGAATGGAAACCAAGTCCATCTGTCTCTAAAGTATGTGCGTTTTTCTTGCTACTACACCCTCATCTTTCATAGTTTCTGGAATCCATAAAGTAGCAAGGAAGAAAGCAGACACCCTAAGCTTTTATCAGTAATCACAGCCCATATCCCTGGGTTTATTAGACAGCTATATCCTCTCAGACTGGACCTTCCATATTGAGTGGAGGATGTGACAAATGAGGTGGCAGGTACATAGCCATTAGCAATGGGTGACACACCCTTCTCTACAGTGGGACTCAGAGCCTACTGATGCAGGCTATTTTTTCTTTTTGGTAGCCACAAATTGATGCTCTCTTCCATACAATTATATCAAACCATTGTTTCCACCTTGTAGGACACTTTACAAGTCCTCTCTGCTGAAGGACTCCCCACTCTGGCAAGAGAAGGGGCACCAAAAGAGGGGTGGGAAGGAAGACACCCAAAGAAATGACACTAGTCTCTAGCTAAGAGGAACTGGAGATAGGAATGTTGGATGGTGCCACCCTCCATCAAATCGCCCAAAGGTGAAAGTTGAAGAGGTGCCTTCTGGCAGGGTTTGTTTGCTGACTCATTTCTCATCCTGGACTACGGGCAGCCCACTTTCATTTCCCCTCTTATCAGATACATAAGGTCAGCAAGATAAAGGGGTTTTAATTTCTCCTGGGAACGCACCTGTCACAGGGAAACCTCGAGGACTGAATTGACATTTGATTAACCACCTGACCATGATGGTTAATGTCACCTTAGTTGATGTGACATAACTAATTTATTTGGTGCCACCACTCCAGCATTGTTAATATTGTGTACTAACAGGTATCTAGTCCTGGCAATGTCTGAGTTATATTTTTTTCCAACAGGGTCTATTTTTAATCTTTAGGTACTTTTCACTCATTAAAATAGATCACCACCTGTTCCTTTCAGGCACTCAGAGCAGAGTGCCAGTCAGTGCTCTAAGCTCTTGCAAACAGTTTTGGTTTTGTTTTATATTTTTAAGCAGCAGTGCCCTTCATCTGAGGCAACTGTGTTAACAAATGGTAGTGCCCTGGTTGAGGCTGGAGCAGAGTCCAGCCCCTCACTCCCCAGCCTCAGGAAATTAAAGATACTTCAGACTGCAGGAGTCCCTTTCCTTCCTTTTATTCTTTTTTCTAGTTTCATTTATTTATTTATTTATTCAAATTTATTATACGTGACAGCAGATTACATTCCAATTCATAGTAAACATATGGAGCACAATTTTTCATTTCTCTGGTTTTACACAAAGTAGAGTCACACCATTTGTGTCTTCATACATGTACCTAGGGTAATGATAATCAACTCATTCCATCATCTTTCCTACCCCTAGGCCTCCCTCCCTTCCCCTCCCTCCCCTTAGCCCTATCCAAAGTTCCTCCATTTCTCCCATGCTCCCCCTATGCCTATTATGGATCAGCATCAAGAAAAAACATTATCAAAAGAAAACATTTGGCTTTTGGTTTTTGTGGATTGGCCTACTTTACTTAGCATGATATTCTCCAACTCCATCATTTACCTGCAAATGCCATGATTTGATTCCCAGGACTCCCTTTTCACCTAGTGTTCCCAGAGTGCTAGGCATCCATGAAGATGGCAAGGTCTGACCTTAATGAAGGTTAAGGGAGGTTAATTAAGATACGGTTCACAGCCAGGTACAGTGGCACACGCATATAATTCCAATGACTGGAGAGGCTAAATAGGAGGATCCCAAGTTTGAGGCCCTAAGCAACCAAGTGAGACCCTGCCTCAAAACAAAAATAAAAAAATAAAAAAGGGCTAGGGATATGGCTCAGTGGTAAATTATCTCTAAGTTAAATATAAAAAAGATATAGCTAATGTCCTATACCCTCACTTCCAATTTCTATTTTTTCTCAGTGCTTCTGTCTTTTACATAGGGCTCTATTCCATAAGATTTCAATTGGCTAAATTTGAGACTGGGGTCCACAACTGAAAAATTGGAAAAAAAAATTCATTTAAAGAAATGTTTGAAAAATCACTATTTTAATAAACAAAAAGTGAATTTGTGATTGAACCATCTCACAAAGTACTTTCCATTCTGCCATTAGTTGTTTTGCCAATGATCATGGGAGAAATTATCTTCTTAGCTGTCTGGTGCTACATGAACCCCAGTCCCAGAGCCAACAGGGAGAGAGGAAACAAGTATCGAAGGAAGGATCATTGCTGCTATGACAAGGAAGTTTTCTTGGGAGGCAACAAAAGACAGCCAGGATATAGTGAATATGAAGTTGCTAGACAGAGAAAAGGGGACATGTAGATGCAGTGGCCATGTGTGGAAGTCCATGGCATGCCCACATATCCAGAAGGCAGGACAGTGGATTGGGTTAACTATACAAGATGGCTCTGATTTGTGGCTTCCAGAAAATGATATTTCCGAAGTGTGTCCTTATGACACAAGGCTTATATAACATGGCTGCAAGCATGCAGCAAATGTCATTGCCAATAACTTGGTTCTTCAGCAGGTCAGATTTGCATTTTCACTGTAGTTGGGGGGGGCGGTAAGGTAAGGGAGTCTGGCTAGAAGGCTGCCATGAAAGTCCAGCTAAGTAGCAACAAAGGCCTGGGTCCCAGGCCATGCAGATGGTTGGCTATCCCATTTGCCAGGATGGAAGGATTTCCTATGACATGAACTAAGTGGTGAAACTGGGGGAGTCCCAAGCACATCAGAATGGTTGCACTGCACCAGATCCAACCATAGTCTTCCAGCTCTTCCTCTTCACCCAATGCCTAACAATATTAACCTATATTAGGGGGGGGGCTTTTTATACAAAAAGTCTTGAAGTAGTCCTGATGAATATTTGGATTGAAACACGTGGAAAATAATGGTTGAGACCCACTGCTCTTTTGTGTTGCACTAATATTAATGCAGAGACCATTAGGAGCAGCACACAAGTTTAGCTGAATAAAGATGGCCAGTTTCTAAAAAAATCAGAATTTATATAATACAGGACCTTTTAGACCACATCAGGTTGACTCCCTTGAAAAGCAAATGTGTAAGCCATGCAGCTCACAAGACATGACATGGCTTATTCACATTCCACATGGCTTGTGAGGCCTCTGTTTGGCAGCAGAAGACCCTCAACACTGGCTCCCACAGAAGAGATTGCTGCAGTCCAATATCGGGATTAGAAAAGTGTAGTAAACTGGTTTGAAAGCAATTTTGAAGAAAGTGCATTCTATTTGTTTCCAGAAAAAAAGACAGTAAGGAAAATATGAGTGAAAAGTCCTTTTCCATGAACTCCTCTTTGTTTTGCTTTGTGAGCATACTCTATAAAAGAAAATAGAATTCTGACTGTGAGGGGAAATCTGGAACTCCAGTGATTGTTATAGAAAGATAGAAAATGTTGTCACCAAGAGTATGCTATGAAATATTTAGCATAGGATTTCCTACTTCTTTGAGAGAAGGCTCTGTGGTAAACAGAAAATGCTTGTCAAATCTTTTGTTTTGGTTTCATTAAGGCTAGAGTTTTATTTGATGTTTGAGATCCATTGTGCTTTGAAATATAATATTTTTAGCATCCCTGCCATAGGTTTATATTAAAGGCGATTTAAGTACTGTGGTGGGCTAACATACATTGCTTCTTCTTATGGGAAACATTTTCTACTAAAAAAATTTAAAAATGGCCAATAGTCTTTAATAGGGAGTTTTATACATCATTGAGTGGAGGCTTTTTAAAATGCTTTTATTTAAACACATCTTTTATTTAAAATATAGAAATGACTGGCTTCGTAAAGCCAGTCATGTAAAAAAAATTCAGACACTTTAAAATAAAAGTAAACAGATCACTCACATTATATTTCCTACAAAAATATTTTATGTACCATTATATTTAGAAAAATACAAAAGAATCAAATTATTTTACATACATATAAATGTTAACCTTAGATAAAACTTAGATACATATATATATTTATACATAGTGTTCTAGAGTGCACATGCACACACACATTCTAAAATATATAAAATATTTGATTGACTTGGAGAAAAATTCCAGAAAGTATCTGGTATTGATATTATTTAATGAACTTTCATGGAAAAGTAATTACAAAATCATGTCTAAACTTACAAGAAATAGTTTTATATGTTATCTTTCTCCCAAGAAAATAAGTTTCCAGAGATTTATCAGAGGATAAATAACCTGTCATTCCTCAAAGTCTTATCATGCATTCACTACTTTTCTTATTTCTAGCATGGATTCTCTCTCTAGTACTTAAGACTACTTTCTTCATCTGTGCATTTAGTTTTCCACTTCTACCTATTTTGATTTACTTTCTTAATAATGCTTTGTATTTTGTTTTTCTCTCTCTCACTCAAAGAATAGATTTAAATGAGAGAATAAATTACTTTTTTAACAAATGAATATATTTTAGTTGCTTCAAACGCATTTGCTTTTTTTTCATAATATATTAGAGTTATTTTGGGGTATAACAAACTCCACAATGGAATATATAAAACATTTTCAACATATATAAACATGCTTTTTAATTTTTGTTTTTGTTTTTAAATATTTTATTTCCTCGGAATTTGCTCACAGTCTTTAATAAAGTAATTTTTAAATTTTATTCTAATTTGTTATATATGACAGTAGAATGCATTGTAATTCATATTACACATATAGAGTACATTTTTTCATATCTCTTATACACAACATAGAGTCACACCATTCATGTCTTCATACATGTACTTAGAATAATGACATCCATCTAATTTCAACACTTTCCTATTCCCATGCTCCCTTTCTTCCCCTTCCTCCCGACTGTCTTATCTATAGTTTGTCTATTCCTCCCATGCTTCTCCCTCCTTTTCATTACATATCAGCAATTTTATGTCAGAGAAAACATTTAGCATTTGGTTTTGGTGTATTGGCTTACTTCACTTAGCATAGTATTCTTCAATTCTATCCATTTACCTGCATATGCCATGATTTCATTGTCTTTAATGATGAGCAATATCCTATTTTGTATAAAAATAACATTTGCTTTATCAATTCATATACTGAATGGAATCACAGAATTCTAAAAGAATGTAGCTACAAAAATGTTTACAGTAGCACAATTCAAAAAATGCTTTTAACTATCAGATTATAAATGCTTTTTTCTAAAAATCTGATAAAAAGATATAAAAATTCTACTTTACATGGTTTCTATTGAACATTGTGGATGCTGAAGGTGTTGAATATTTTCTTATATATTTGTCATCAGAAGTACTATTATTTCTTCTAATAAAATGTTGCTCAATTGAAAATATTAAATGGAGAAGCCAGTAAAGTCATAGTCTTGCCTCATAATTTATTAGGTGTAAGACTTTGTGAATATTGTAGTAATTTTTAGGTGTAAAACCTTAGCTATATTTCATTTTAATCTTAAGTTTTTCTCACTTAATAACTTTATAAACTATGTTATATCACTTCACTTAAACCCTGGGAATCTCAGGTTGATTATGTGCCAATCATTAGTAATTGCTCTCAGATTTTACTGGAAAATTTGAACATGACCAATATTGTTTACTTATAAGTTCTAAAAAATTTTTCAGAGTTCCCTAAAGTAAATTAGCCCTTAAAAACACCAAGTGCTGTCTACAATATAGATATGTAGTGGTCATAACTTTTAAGATCAGAACTAAATGAAGCATGGTTTGTATACTCCATCAATTTAAGTTTTATATACAGGAAATAAGACAATGTTTTTATACCATGAAGAAGATCTCATAGCAAGACAGGTAGACCCTGCAGTCACTTATCTCCATGAGTCTCAATGTCACATCTACTTATCATATCCACTACATTTGCAAAAAAAAACTCATTACATCAAAACTGGTATATGAGATATAACCTCACTAAGAGTCTCACCAAGCACAAAAATTTTTGAACACCACACAGCACCAGATCAAACAGAAACTGCTTGAATTAAGAACTGTAACCATCCTGGTGATGTAGCTGAACCCAAAGAAAAATCAAAGCACGAGTATTGCAGTTTAGACATAAGTGTGCAAAAGGCTTAACTGTTCTAAGTCAAGGAAGCAATGTAGACCATAATTGTAACTATGTACTTATAAATCACAATTTTGAACAGAAGGACAGAAAAACAGGCAGAAGAACAGAATTTTAAAAAAAAGGATAGAGTTTTTAACTCATAATAGAAGGCTTGACAATCCTTACCAAAGGGGTCAAGATGTTCCAGAAATTGTCCTTTATGAAGATAATTTGTGGAAGGAGTGAGTTTTGTTGTTGTTGTTGTTGTTGTTGTTTCTGGAGAAAATTTGGGCAGAAAGTATAGAATAAGAGAAGGAATAGTAAAAGTACAAAAGTAACAGAAGGAAGCTAGAGTCTAGTAAGATGTCCAGTCATAGTACTGGATATATAGCTCAGTTGGTAGAGTGCTTGCCTCACATGCATAAAGTCCTAGGTTAAATCCCCAATACCACTGGAAAAAAGATGTTCAGTTACAAATTTTTATTCTGTTTCTCATGATGTCACTTAGAATTATTATTAGTATTACTACTTAAATCAGGAATTGAATCCACAGGTGCTTAACTGCTGAGCCAAATCTCAGGAATTTTTTTTGAGACTGAATCTTACAGAATTTCTGAGACTGTCTTTGAGCTTGCAATTCTCATACCTTAGCCCCTATAGCCAACCAAGATTACAGGTGTTTGCCACCATATCCAGCTTGGAATATTTTTTAAACTGATTTTATTTTTATATATCAGGACTTCATCTCTTTTGCTAATGTTTTGAATAGAATCTGTACCTTATTCCACAGATAACTTAAAAACTCACTTTTATGTAAATATGATATCATTTTAGCATGAGTGGAATGACTCTACATTTCTTGAAGTGACTCCCTAAGTATGGTCAAGCATAATGTCAAATATTTGACATTGTTTCTTAAGAAATTTGGAAAAGAATGTGGCACATGAAGTGTATATTTTAATAAAATTAAAAAGCCTTGAAAAATGTGTCCCAGAGACTTGTGCTTCAATACATTAGGAGTAATGTTTTAGACTGCATAGTTGAGAAAATAAATGTGGTTTAGAACCCCACATCTCAGTGATTTATTTAATCAAAGTTTATTTCCCACTCTAAAAGGTCTAAAGTAAAAAGATCCAATGGTCAGGCAGGTCTCCTGGGTGGCTTACATCTAAAATAGTTCTCAGAACTCTGGGGTTCTTGCATTTCATGGGTTTTTGAGTCATTTTCCCTCTACAATTTGTTAGTATCACAAGAGTACATGTCCCCATTAAAAATACCCCAGTTAATTTCCCAGGCCTTAGAAACCTTCACTTCATGGTGGTGTGCTGTGGGAGAGGCATGCACCTTCAGAGTCAGTTTTAGCCTTTAGTAAACTTGTTTGTGCTACTTGCCATCTTGAAGGCTTTTTTTCCAATCATAAATTATACTCAGAAGGTTATTTTGTGTATGGAGAAAAAACTTGAATTTATATTTAACTTGCCTCTTGGCTGAATCATGTCTCTTAACCAGTGATGAATTTCTATTAATAATTTTATATGAATGATAAACGATAAAGAATATTTCATATAATAAAATTATAAAAAGAATAGAATGAGTTATTATGCCTTTATTAAGATTGCCAAATGAGAAAGAAAATTAATTTATTTTCAATATTTTTCATTTAAAATTATTGTACTTAAAATATTATAGAAAACTGGGTAATTTTAAAACTAAATGTCTTTATCTTAATACATATGATTGAAACTTTATTAAGTTAAAGATTATCTTTTTTCAAACCTGAGCCCAATGAATCATACCTCACCAGGTGCAAAACTCAAAAATTAATGCAGATAATTTGTATATTAAAAACAAGATTAAAAAGTTTTTAAGAAATAGGTGGCTATTACAAAACTTGGAAGATAATGTTGAAAAGATTCTTCAGAGAAAAAACAGAAGATAGGACCAGGAGAATAAATTTCCCTAACATAATTCTAAAATGAGAGAAATGAGATATGGAAAAGGGGAAATAAAACATGAAAAAGTAAAATTTCCTACTGCTGAGTGGGAATCTGAATCTTCAAAGAGTTTACAGTATTCCACAAAGGAAAATGTGATCATGAATAAAGGTGCCAAACCCACAGTTGTCCCTGAGTTACTGCCAGTCTCCCTGTCTAAAGACACAGGAGAAGTTCTTTCAAGTTTTTTGAGATAAGATTTCAAGCTAAACTTTCAAGCCAATCAATCATTCTTTAAACTAGGAACTAAACATAAAGACTATGATGTCTACACAGACTTCATACCCTGTGATATTACTGTGTATGTGTTTTGAACAATTTCATCATTAATTTTTTTAAATGACTGTATTCTGTAATGGAATTTTTTGTAAATTACCTGATAAATATTGAAAAAGAAAAAGTTATCTACTATAGCTAAAATATCAATTGGGACATAGTGAAAGGCATTAAAATTAGCTAATCTAGTGAACTAGAAGTAAAAGTATCCCAGAAATGAATGTAAATGTGCTATTTTACATTTTACTTCTGGATTCTTACCATGTATCCATTAAAATATAAGATTTGAAGAGAAATATTTTCTAAGATGGTGTATACTAGTCTGTCCTTTGCATTGCCTAAGAGAGGTCAGACCTCATAGATCACCTCCACTCCTCCTTGATATAGCCCTACATGCTGTGTGGTTCTGCACCTGCTTTGGCCTTGTTTTTTCAGTTCTTACTGTTCTGTGGCGCTTTTTGTTTTGACATTATTCAAATAGTAGTCTTCAGAGCCTCATTCTCGGTGGTTCTACACATTCTATATTATGAGCAACAAGCACAGGGTGATCATTAATTATTGAGGAAATACTAAGGCAAATTACTACTAAAAATAGATAAAGAGAGCTAGCCATTTTCTTTAACTGTTTTAAGACCTAAATATAATTACTCAAAAACTTGTTCTTCATTGTTTTTGTTTTTGGTGTCACAGTGGAAAGATGTGAGAGAGACACATGGACAGACACAGGGGATGTATAAAATTTTCTGAGGTTAAACCTTGCTGTGCACACCCACTTCTCAAGTCTTTGCTTGGAATTCTGATTTCTTTTCTCTAATATATTAAATCATTAAGATTTGGTAAATTAGAATGCTGATTTGTTTTGAATTTATATCAAAATTGATTCTAGATATTTTCTTGCCAAGAATTTATTTATTTCATTATCCTCAGATTTTTGAGGCTTACTTAATATTCTTATCATATTTCTCTTATGCTTGCATTACTCGAGACAGAATTGATGTACTCTTTCATATGTATTTCTTAAGGGTAAAAACTTCAGAGTATTTGTTCGGGTATCAAAACTATTTTAATTTAAACTCATGGTAAAACAACTCTAAATACTCCTTTCTATGTTTTTACATTTTCAAATTGAGGTTTTCTTCAGAGCATATTTTACTGAGTATTTGTGTTTCACAAAACAGACTCAGAAATTTCAGTCACTAAAAGCCATTTATTTATTGAGGTATGTACAATTTGGATTTTTAATTTTGTGCAGCTACAATAATATTTATGATGCTTTTGTGAACAAAAGTATATTACAAAAATAGATATATTTCACTATACTTTAATAAAAATGGACATGTGCATGTATCATTATTTAAATGTTTATTTTCACCTTTGATTATATTTTACCAATATTATTATAAAATAAATCATATAAAATTTATTAATTTATGTTTATTTGTTTATACCATATTTGGTTATTATGTTATTATTATATACATATTACTGGTTAATACATTCTTAAAAAGAAAATGCTATATAATAACCATAGCAATGGTACATTAATTTTAAAGAGCTTTTTTACCTACTCTTTTAATACATATTTTCTTTTATCTTCCTAAAACCTTCTAGAATGTGTAAATTTATAAATATACACATCGAAGAACAAGAGATCCTATGGCAATAAGTAATATATCAAAGTGACAAAACCTGATAAATTCAGTGGTAGAATTAACACTTTTCCTGAATTGCAGGTCAATGATGTCTCTAATGCAGATAGTAAACAAAACATTAAAATAACTAAATAACTGTAAATGAAATGATTCAGCAAATGATTTGGCATGCCCATATATGTCCTCAATTTTAATCAATCATATATTATATTTATTTCATAATATCTAGGTTAATTTATTCCCTCATGATCATTATCTCTTCTTTGAGAAATGACCTCTAATAAAGATCCTCATTTGGCCTCAGAATTTGTGTACAATAAGGAAACAAACAAACAAACAAACAAAAAAACCTCAAGTGTTTTCCCCGTTATATTCATAATATATTTTTCACATATCCCCAAGGTTTTTCACATACTGGTCAGTCACACACAGCAAGCAATATGAAAGCTCATGAAGTTTTGCAGTATAACATTGTTATATTTACAAGCTATTTCTTTTTTATTAAAGAGAAAGATAATTTTTTAATATTTAATTTTTTTTAGTTTTCAGTGGACACAACATCTTTATTTTATTTTTATGTGGTGCTGAGGATCAAACCCAGCACCCCATGCATGCCAGGCAAGTACACTACCACTTGAGCCACATCCCTTGCCCTCTTGCAAGCTATTTCTAAGACTTCCTTGTGCTTTATTGAAAACGTCAGGGAAATAAATATGTCTTTTTAGACCCAGAACTTGAAATAACACTGGACTCAAGAGATCAAGTTCATAAAGAGAGGAGTTATGTTGTCAAGGTGAAAGGGGTTGTGTGAGAATGGCCTTAGGCCTGATCCTAAGCAACTCCTTTATTGCCAGATTCATGGAACCCCAATAGATTTCCAGGAGCCAAATCTAATGCAATCACACAAGAGTGTTTATTGAAAGCTCGAGCCTGGACTCACAACAATTTCAGATGCAGCGGTCCCAAGAGTAATTCCCGACCCTTAGTTCAGTGAGGATTAATAAGATTTTTGGGGATACAGTATGCATCACAACATCACAAAGCCAATCATTCCACATCACAGGAAAGTCAAACAACAACTCTTAACATTGATTAGCATATTCATTGGCAGGAACAACTTGGGTAAGTGTGATTGGTTAGTTCAAGTGGTGGATACATTTGAACTGATTGGTTTAGGCCATAACAGGTTGTAAGAGTGCACATGATAAACTTTCAGGGTTGTCTAATTATGTTACCAATCACCAAAACTACTGGGAAGGTCACCTGGCATTTCAGGTATTTTTCCTGTCTCACGCTGATTGTGGTTGCTAAGGGGTTGCTATGGGTCCTAACCTAGTGCAACTGAGTCGGGGTCACCTGGTATGGAAGATCTCTCCAGTTATTTACAGATAAACAACTCAGCAGGGTGGCTATGTGCCTAGGAGCACATACCAAGGAAAGGGTAACTCCCCCCTTTGGACCGGCTTTGCTTTGAGGTAGAGGCTGGTTTCTCAAAAATGGAGTCACATCAGTTTCTCACTGCATTTAAAAAACTCCAGTTTGAAACCTGAGAATATTATTAGAGGTCATTTATCACCAGGCACACACACAGAGCCTCTAATATGGCCTCAGACAAATTACTTCTCTTTAATCTGATAAACTGAGTGAAGCCTCTGGCAGGCTTTCCTCTCCTGATAAGAGTGAAAAGTGAGAATATCAGGATGGAGATCAACAGACCAGATGTTTCTGACCCCATGGTAAATGACGTCATGGAGAAATCTGGTGGCATCTGATAAGAATTACAAGGGGTGGTCAAAAACCCCCCAAATTTAGTATAAAAACAGAGCTAATCAACAGGGATTCAGCCAGCCTAAACAAGGATGCATTCGAGCTGCAGAGCCTGATGAGGACTTGCACTGACATCCCAGCACTTGCCATCATTCTCCTGATTCTCTGTGTGATCCTCACTGCTCTCAAACTCCCTGCCTTGTCTGGACCTTTGTGAGGGCTGCAACTTCTCCCTATGACCCTCTCCTCAACTGGTCATCCACTCCACACCAGAGAAAGCCTGTTTTGGTTTGGGACCTGATCGCTGCTGTCTGAGTGAGTGTGCATCTGCAGGACATAAAGCCTAAGGCTTGAGAGTTTTGAACTTAGCATTCAGAGGACATGTCTGTCACTAGCCTGTCATGATTAAATGTGTTTTGCAATGCTCAGAATTAATCTAAAATTGTTTTTTGTGAATTAATCTAGAATTGCTTGCTATTAATTGATTATCTCCATTGCAGTGCCTATCATTAAGGATTGTTGTTTTCTTCATTAAGAACCTATAGAGTAAAATTGTATTAATTTGAGCAAATAAATAATTAAAAGGGGCAGAAGCATGTTTACATTCTTTATTTCTCCCCTTGACTGCATATGTCACAAATTTGCCCCCTGGAGAGAGTTGTTATTATTTTTAAGTATCAAATTAAGGAATTCTTATCACTAAAGATTATTTTTATCTTCAATTCTTAATAATGATTTTATTTTTGGCATTATATCTGTACTTTGACTGTTATTGTTACCGCTGTTTACTGGTAATGAGTCCTTGCTTCCCCAATGCTGAAGTATAACACCAGAGAAGTACGCCAAGGCAAGTTTAGAGTGGAAAGTTGAAGCTTTATTAAAGGACAGCAGGAAAGACATCTCCCTGGAGGAAAAAGGGGACCAATGGAGTGGGACCCCCTTTCTCCACAGATTCCCTCTTCTCTATGGCTGATTTGGGGATCCTCAGCCAAAGGGTCTCTGCAAAAGAGATCAATGTAGATAAACTTCCCATTTTCATCTTTCCATGTTTACTTGGACTGGCTGGGAAGATACCAGCACTCGAGGTGCTGGACACCCCTTTACTACTTTTTCACAAAGGTATCCACTATAGTACTTTGAAGAAATGTGCAAACAAGGCCTCTGGCCTTGACCTGGGCTTCACAGAGATGTCTACATTTTTGAGATAAGTTAAAAATGGGCTCCAGGGTAACAGCTGGTAGGAAGAGAAAAGCAAGGGGAGAAGAAGCTCTCCTATTCTCAGGTGTTGTACTTGAAGGGTTAACTTGCCCAAAACAGTGAAACAAAAAGCTGGTTTTATGTGAATTTCTGCAGACTGTGAGCTTCTAAGCCTCTCCCCTTACATGCTGGGTATAAATATCTGAAACTCCCTAAACCCAGGGTTCAGGAAATTGATTGATTACAAACAAACGTTGTGCCCTCTGAACTTGGCTGCAGTCAAATAAAACTGTTTCCTGCTATGTTCAGTGCCATGCCTTGTTTGTCCCTACAACAAACTGGGACATATTGCTGGAAGGGTTCTGTCACATGTGGTGAGTCAGGGTCTGCAAGAGAAAACACCAACTGGGCTGCTATCCCATACATTTTGCCCACTTGAGCATAGCAACCTGATTCTGAGCATTACCCCAAAACATCTCCCCACAACAAGATGCCATTACATATAAGGGTCTGATGGCTGCCCCATGTCAGTCACATGTTATTTAGAAGCCAATGGCAGATCCACATGGCCCTACCACAGATGTTTTATCAAATACCTGCACTCCACTGCTCCAGACCCAGTTCCCAGCAGAATCCAACTCAACGAAATCTCTGTTCTAAACCTTTTCATGAATTCTAGTCAATAAAGGCACTTTCTGGTTCAGCCATGATGAGCAACAAGAGATCCAACAAGTTTCTCCAGTGGTTTCTGGTCATGGGAATTTCAAATATTTCATGCTATTGGTCTATCAATCACCCAAGAATGAAGTAGGTGGCACTGTGGGTTTTGATTCTTTCAGTAACCATTAAGTGGTGAGGAATATCCTTTCAAAGAAAGCTCTGGACAACTCACACAGGGAAGTCTTTTGAAAGAGTGGCCAAAAGGTCACAGAAAGCCAGGCCCATTGGGGTGCAAAATGTGAGGTCCATGTATTTTGGCTCTCAACTATGGCTGACAAGGCTTTCAAAGAAAATCATGTGAGATCATGGCTGAGATTCTCAGTGTAGTGGAGAAAGCCACCCTGGTCCTAGATCTCAGTTTCCAAGGGCACCTCTCATGCTTGGCCTCCTCAAATACAAACAGTCTTCATGGCAATACTTCCTGAGGTCATTTCCAGAACTCAGTCTCTAATAGGAATCACACCAGAGTTCATTCTGAGATTGACCCAGTTATCTCTTCCAACCACCTCACAAATGACCACAATTCCAACAAAAACACTCCTACATGTCCCTCATCTTCTTCCATATAGAAACTCATCATAACCTTCTCTCTGGAAGTTCCCATATGGGAGCAGTCCTAGATGGTGTCCAAAGTAAGCTCCCATGCCCCTCCTTTGCCTAATGTCATGGTGGCCTGGACACCCTTCCTGAGAACCAGGATAGATAAAATGGGCCTGCAGTTAATACTGCTCTGCTTCTCACATTAGAGGCCTACTGACTGCCTGCGGGGGGTAGATTCTTTATGTGTCCCAGAGTCATGAAAAAACCCAACCACCCCTGTGCTAGCTACTGCAGGGCTTGGAACAACTCATTTAACCCAAAGAATCCCTGGAGGTCAGAAGCCTTACCAGAGGAAGGCGAGAGACTTCATCTAAAATTACTGTTCTTTTGGTCATTTCAGTTTTGGATAGACTCATGAGATCTCTATTTAGTTTCATGGGGTGCTGAGAATCTAAGGTACAGCCTGACACAGGGCCAAGAGTTTGCTTCAGACCCATCCCTTTACAAAGCACTTTACCAAAGAGCCACAGTGAGGCCCCTTTATTTTCATTTTGAAATTGTTTTCTTGAGGCTTCACAAAGGGATTGCCTGAGGCAAAGACTTTCCTGACATTCAGGGGAACAGAACAATAGGTAAGATAAAAGCCCTGGGGCAGACTTTTCCACAAGGTTAACACTAGGGCACTGACAGCTCTTGATCATGCTACTTGTGTTGCTATCTAGCCAAGCAGGGTTTCTCCACTCAGAGCCTTACTGCTCACACCAATTTCTGAGTTTTCTGAGATGCTTGGCATTCTCTTTAGCAATCAAGTTCATTGCCATGTCACAGAGCTTGAAGGTGGTACATATCTTGTATGCAAAACCACAAGCCCCTTCTGGAGAGTGGTCAAAATTCAGGAAGATTACAGGAACTAAGGACCATACTAGGTGTTGCCTATCTGCAAGGCAAGCAGCAGTCCATTCCTAAATTGGCCAGGATGAGTGCTGGAAAGCTTTCCACTACACAGGACAAATCCACTGATACATTCTTTTTTCTGCTTTCTTTGACCACAGACACACTTGGATACATCAACCTAGAAACACTCGCCTTGAGCAAAAGGACTCACTAATAAGCAGTCCACTCCAAACTGAACAATTCATATTTTTTCCATATTCTTAGAACATGAGACAAAACCACAAGGACACACACACACACTCACACACACACACACACACACACACACACAAACACCCCCCCCCATCTTGAGTTGGTCTGCATCTATCCAAACTGTCCTCTGACTGGTGGGGGACACTGTGTTCCCCAGGAGTGGCCTGTCCTGTCTCAGCTCTGGTCTCTTTGGACAACACTGTGAAGTTGTCAGGAACCAACAATGAGCCAGTACCTTATTTATCAGAAGAGACCCCTCTTCAGAGCTTTCCTGGCATTTGGCCTTCACCACATCAGTAGGTGCCAAGGAAGAATGACTCTGTCCTTGGTAAATCCAAAACAGTGAGCCCACTGGGAGTGGGGCTGGCTCTGGGTACCTGGATACCTGGATCCAAAGTTAGAGAGGAAGTGAGGTGAGGTCACTTCCTTCAAGGAAGTGAATGAGGTCACTGCCTTGGCAACCAGTTTGTCCTAACAGAGGTTTCCAAGGGTTCCATGAGATGGTGGCTACCCCATCTTCCTGTAACCTTTTCACAAGTTAGAAAGGTATACATACTATAGGTGCCCAGGATCAGCTATCCACACAGGCCTGGTTTGGTCCATCTTGCCTGCATTGAGAAGAGAGAGGCTGATTCAGACAGATGAATCAGGATGATAGGTTTTTTGCCATGGAAGATGACTTTAGGCCTCTCAGATCCTACATAGTTGCCTACATCTTCTCCAGGGATCATTTCTGCATCTATCTGTGAGGTTTTCAGCAGGTGTAGAATCTTCTACATACCTGAATTTCAAGATAAACTCTGTATCTGGTTTTATATGAAATGAGATACAGGGAACAGAGTATGGTTAGGGTTAATATCATGTTAGATTTGGGTTAGGAGTCATTCTGCTGGATGAATACTGGTATTGAAAAACTTTTTAAAAATTTAATAACAAAAGATCTCTCTTTTGAGAGGAAAATTCTGAATATTTAATTTTGGGAAAATAACTCATGATTTCTTCCCCAGCAAATTCTTAAAAGAAAAAGTAAAAGCAGTTGTAGTTTATTGCAAACCTTTGAGAACAAGATGAACAAGAAATGCCTCATGCATTTTGTTACAGTCTCAGTTGCTGAGGCAACAGGAAGAAGGGACCCATGTGTACAGGTGTAGTGACATTGATTGACATAACTTCTTTCTTGCTTTATATGAACAGAGATTAATTTATGACTCAGTAAAATTAAAAACCAGACTGATTCCTCTGAAATATGCTCTTGTCTGTATATTGGCCTGGTCTTTCCCACCATCCTGACTCATCTTTTCCGTCTCCATGACAGTGCACCTAAGACCCTACTGTTCCTTGCCACTTTGTTCAGGTAACTTTGCCTGATTAGTTAACTATTTTTCGGTGATGGATGAAAATGCACTGGACAGTGGGGTACTTACTGAGTGCATTTTCAGAGTAAAGCTTTGATTGTGTGGTAGTGAATTAAATCATTAAAAATATTTAAAAACAATTAAATAACATAATTAATTAACATAATCATTTTCTTCAAAGCAAAGACTGGTTCAGTTCTTAACAGTCATCTTAGCAATTATCTCTAATAAATTTCCTACCTGGATAATATTGGGTAGTGCTTCGGTAGAAAAGCCTTATGGATAGAAAGGTTTTTGTTTTGTTTTGTTAACATATTCTTTCCTATTCAATTTGGAGTTGGAACTCTTGGGATCCAGGCTTGAAAACCATATCTGAGATTGTCAAATGGACTTTAGAATGAGCTCTGGGAGGGGTGGAAGGTTGCAGGCTGAAGCAAAAGCAATTAGTTACCCATCATGGGGTTATTGATCTTCCCATCCTTTCTGTTATCAAGACTTGAAAGGCAAGATTAAAGTGGCTACTTCAATACATCACAATATGGAGTAAATATTAATAACCTTTAGAACATAGGGACTGCATTCTTCCACGAGACACTGAGAATAACTAGCTCTGACCCCTGCAAAGGGGAGGTGATTGTCAACTTCAGGTGACACCTTTCAATGATGGATAATTTAGAAAAAATATCTGGAAAGGCTGAAATGCCACTTGGAATAAGTGATGTGAATCAGAAATCAAAACAAATATCTCGCCTCTGGCTGTCTGATTTTAAAAGGCCTTTTCACCTCTATTTTTCTACGGAGATTTGACAACAGAAGTCTTTTAATCAAAAGGGCCCCTATCTGATTTCCACATTTTGTGCCTTGCACATTTGGGGACAGGGTTCTAACAGAGTCTGGAGGCTCACAGGAATCACAAATAAGGGAAATGAAATGGCTTCACAAAGATCATGGCCTGATTTGCCAAACTTTTGCGTTGCCTCCATCTCCAAGTTCAATATTTCTGAGGGCTTCTGTTAATTAGCATTTATTCAGTCAATCATTCTACCACCATGGATGTCAAAGGTTGGTAGTCTGTGGCCCGGGCCTGTTTCAATAAATAAAGCTGTTTGGGAACCCAGTCTTACTTATTCCTGTATGATGGTCAAGGACCTGAAATATGAAGGTCTGCAAATCTAAAACATTCACTAGCTAGCTTTTAGCAAAAATAAAGCTGTTTTGGAACCCAGCCTCACTTATTCCTGTATGATGGCCGAAGACCTGAAATATGAAGGTCTGCAAACCTAAAACATCTACTAGCTAGCTCTTGGCAAAAATATTGCCAAGTCCCATTATATTATGAAAATTGCCAAAAAAAGCTCCCAAAATTGTTAAGTAAGTGGGATATTTTGTAGCCATAGCTTGTAAGAGCTGTGCAATCTTTTAAAGTATCACTGAGAAAAACATCTTTATAAAATATAGAATTCATCAATGATGCCAAAGCTTTCCTTCAACCCCAATAATAGCACTGCCATCTATTCATGGTTTGATAAAAACTGAGAATTATTTTTTAATTTTTTTTAAATACCAGAAATTGAACCCAGGGGCACTTTAGCACTGAGTCATATCCCCAGCCTTTTTGTTTTCTTTTTAAACAGCGTCTAGGCAAGTTGCTTAAGGCCTCACCAAGTTGCTGAGGCTGACCTCAAATTTCGGTCCTCCTCCCTCAGCCTTCCGAGATACTGGGATTACAGGGATGCACCACTGTGGCTGGCTATTTGTCTCTTTTTCTTTCTGTTGACATGGACTTCATCAGCAAGTCTTTTCATAGCTACTTTTGTTACCTTCAATTTGTGTTCCTAATCCATCCAATCCCAGGCAAAGGAGCATCATTTTTCAGTGGAATGACAGCATCTGCTGCTGTGTCTCTCCATTAAGCTAGTGGAATCTACTAGTAGGAAGTAAAAATTTAGCTGCCTTAATCAGCAGAGACCAATTTCTTTTTCATTGGAATATTCATATATCCAGTGACCCAGAAATTCTCTTGAGAAGTATGGGCACAAGAGAAATGCTTTCCTATGTACCAAAATGTATATGAAAGACTGTTAAAATTACCATGATCTATAATAGAAAATATCCAGGAAGAAAACCTCCCTGAGGTTTGTTCTTGGAAAAATTATTTCATGTATGTGTTTTTATATATATGAATATACACATATTCTATAAACATATATTTACAAAGTATTTGTATATACATTTCTATAAACATATTCATGTGCATGTTTATATAAATATAAATATATATGTACATATATATATTTGCACATATTTTATATGTACTAGATACATTTTTAATAAAAGTAATTTACATATATTATTTCAGATTATCTTTGTTCATATTAGCAAAATGTTGAAAAATGTGTAAGAATAGAAAGAAGAATGAATACAATATATTTACTCAACAACATTCATTTTTTTGGGGGGGGGTACCAGGGATTGAACTCAGGGGCACTTGACCACTGAGTCACATCCCCAGCCCTATTTTGTATTTTATTTAGAGATAGCGTCTCACTGAGTTGCTTAGAGCCTCGCTTTTGCAGAGGCTGACTTTGAACTGGCCATCCTCCTGTCTCAGCCTCCTGAGTCTCTGGGATTAGAGACATGGACCACCGTGCCTGGCTCAACAGAATATTACACAGCAGTGAATAAATAGATATTGGCAAATCTTGAATATAAAACTACTTTGACTTCATTTTCAGCGATTAGAAATTGCTATGTAACAGTCTAGGAGAACTAGCTTAAAGAGAACAAAACAAAATCTGAAGGATCAGTGAGCTGTGGAGGGTTTATTGGAGAAGATAATACTAAGTGAAGTTAGCCAATCCCAAAAAAACAATACCGAATGTTTTCTCTGATATAAGGAGGCTTACTCATAGGGGGGTAGGGAGGGGGAGCATGGGAGGATTAGACAACTCTATATAGGGCAGAGTGATGGGAGGGGAAGGGAGGGGTCAATGGGTTAGAAATGATGGTGGAATGTCATTGACTTTATTATCCAAAGTACATGTATGAAGACATGAACTGGTGTGAATATACTTTTTATACAACCAGACATATGAAAAATTGTGCTCTATAGTATAATAAGAATTGTAATGCATTCCACTGCCACATATAAATTAAAAAAAATCCTCAGGTGCACATCTAGTCTCAGAAACCTCATCTTGTCATCTCCTATAGGTAAATCTAGATGCATTTATCCCAGGAAAACAAGGATTTATATCACTTGTAAAAAAATTAACAGATCTCATTTGTTACATTAACAAAATAGTGGAGAAAGAAATATAATCTTTTCAAAGGATGTGACATACCAATGACCAGACTCATATATATTTATGATAAAAATCATAGTGAAGTGGGAACAGAAGGGAATTTCCTAAGTTTGATAAAAGGTAGTTACAAAAACAATGTTGTGGACATCATATCGACAAGTGACATTTTCGATACTCTTCCTTTGAGAGTATAACAGAGGCAAATATTTTCATTATTTTATTTCATTCATAATTGTCCTGGTGATACAGGCCAGTGGGTTAAATTAAGGGAAAAAAATATGTGGGGATAGATAGGAAAGAAGCAAAATTATCACTATCCACACATTATATGCTGGTGCATATACAATAATTAGGATGGGTGAAGTTAGGGAGTTTGCTGACCATTTGATCAATTCCAAGTAATTATTATATTCTATAGAGCCTATAATAAAAGTCAATAAATAAATGAATGAAAGATATCCTGTCAATAATATTAAGGACTTTAAATATAAAGAGACAAAGATGTTTAAACCTCTGCACAGATGTTATTGAGAGGAATTAAGATCTAAATAAAGAAATGCATGATGTTTGTAGATTGGACAACTGAGTGTTGTTAAGATGTTAATTCTCCCCAAATTGATCTACAGATTTGAAATAATTTTAGTTAGACTTTAACAGCCCCTGTGTATGCACATAAATTGGCCCATGGATTCTGCAATTACATGAAAATGCAGATAGTCAAAAACAGCCAACTCCATCATAAAAGAACAAATCTGGAAGACATATGTTTGTTAAAAATGGAAGGCCAGTGCCCTTGCATTAATGTGCCCCCCCTTCCAGCAGAGGAGGTGAGGCACTGTGCACCTGAATACTGTAATCTCCTGGTTCTAGCAAGTACTACACTACTCAAGAGCCACCTGCCCAATGAACATAGAATAACTCTTCAAGGGGCAATTGAGATAACAACAAGAAATGATTCCATGTGAGCATGGGACACCATTCTCCAGGATAAAGAATGCATCCTAAATAAACTAAAACAATATGGTGCCCTGTCACCAGTAGGAAGTGCTATGGTTTGAATTATGGTTTATCCTCACTAAAGCTTATGTTGAGACTTCACCACAATGTAATCCCTACTGAGCAGTGCTGAGACCATTAAGAGCTAATGAGGTCACTACCCTTGTGCAGCGATTAATGTAGTTCCAGAGGGTGTGGACTGGTTATTCCTAGAGCTGGCCAGCTCTTTGTACCCCCTTTCACTTCCTTTCTCACCATGTGACCTCCCTAGGCTCACTTGCCTTTCCATCTTGAGCTCCTCCCCCAATGCCAACCAGATGCTATCGTCAAGTTCTCAGACTTGCAAGACCTCCAGTCCAAATCAAATGAATTATTATTATTATTTTTTATAAAATACCCATTTTTGTTGTTTCTGTTATTGTTTAGGAACGAAGAAAGGTAAAGTCTCTGAGTTCAGTTTCCAAGTGGTAAAAGTATGTTTGACTCCACTTACTCCATTCTCAGTAACCTACTTAGCAAAGGTGTTTCATTATTTCAGCAACTCTAGGCTCTGTGGTGCTAAGAGTATGGCCAAATTTCCACTGAAATTGGTCACGGTCATGTTTGGTCACTTTGTGCTACTGTGCCAAAAGATTCAGAGGCCAGGAAGGGGGTCAACCCATTGGCAGGGACCCTGATCATGAGGATATCTGACTGCTGCCCAATAAAGATCCAGAGAGGAGTGTTTGGCAGTTGAGATTCACTGGGACACTTATGCATCCCCCTGCTGAATTCAACATATCAGTACACAAGGCAGGTGTTGTGGCCCAAGGAAGACATGCTGAGTGGGCGTTCACATATGAGTCCGAGACCACCAGTGGTGGGGGAAGTTACAGTTCCCCCTATTAACTTTCCTTTTGTAAATTTCACCAGGAAAAGAGACTAACTGATTGGAGAAGATGGTCACAGACAGGCTGAAGATACCATAAGTAGTACTTACCATATGTAAGTAGCAAGAATTGTCCAAGATGGTGTCAGACAGAGAACCACCCAGACTTGGCCTTCTGTACAACCTATACCTACCACCACCTCCCAAAAAAGCAAGCTGCTGTGGGCTTATGGTTGAAACTTCTCTGGACTTTGCCCCTAGGAAATGAGCTGGCATGCCCAGGTGAAGACCCTGTCCAGGACATGGTCCTTTATGCCCCATTGGGACCACACTGAAAGGATTTCCTGTGTTAAGCCTGTGAGATCAGCGGTGTTTCATTTTTCCCAATCCTGATTTCTTTGCTTCCCAATTAAGTTCGTTCCAAATTACACTGTCCAACAAGCCTGTCCATCTGTGTCGTTTTGTATAGTTTTGGTCCTAGGACAGTTTTCATCTTTACAGCACACATAGCTGAGGTCCAAAGGTCAGGGAGGTGAAAAAGGAAGAATTCCCTTTCCTGCTGTATTTCTGGGCAATTGCACACACTCGACTTAAGAATATTCAGTACATCAAGAATTCTCCTTCCCAACACACTGCCAACCTCCTGAAAGCACAGGTACAATTAAAGACTCTTTATATTCCTACATTTTCTATAATAACCATTCACAGGAGACTTTAAATAAATGTGCTCTGTTCTTTAAAAGAAAGAATCAACTCTTCCCTAACAAAAGCAAAGTTCATCTATTCACACACAGTGAGAGTGCTATCTTCTTTTGCCTGGTGGTATCTGCTCCTCCTTACTCTGGTCTCCCCAGGAGCATAGATGGGGGAGGAGTCACTCCATGGGGTTGGTCATTCTCTCTTTTAAGTGGTTTTGACATCGATGCCAAGAAATTGACAGATGAGTGATGAGAGATGTCAATTTTTGGACTCGACTTTTGGGTGACGAGAGAATGTCAAGTGTTAGATGACTTTTCAGAAGCAATACAGATAAGGGTGGAAAGTAACTGTCATGCTAGTCATCCCTGAGTCCAAGGTTCTCAGCTGATGGCGTACTTTGTGACCAAATGAATGAGGTCAGTCTGCAGGAGGGGAACATCAGGGAGCCCTGATTCTATCAACTAACATCACCTGGTGTTTCTGCTCTCCAGTACAACATATTTTCCATGTAGTAATTAATGCCAGAGCACATTACATTGATTTGTGATTTCCTTTAAACAGCAATATGTTTAGCTGCAGATCTGTATGTGACTTTAAGAAAGAAGTAGAAGTCAGGGAAGAACAAGGGAATGAACCACTGGCTCATCTCCCAGGAAAGCAACTCTCTGCCACCCGATGTTCTGGACCCAATCTGCCGCAATTAGCTCAGTCAAAGGCCTGCCCTTCCGTGGGTCCCAGATTCCCAAGGGAAATCCTTCTGGGAACAGAGGTTAAGCCAGACCCTGATGCATTTTGCTGGCCAGCTGTGATTCCTCTCTGGAGGCACGGTGCAGTCAATACGTCTCAGCCTAAGTCGGGAACTTGAAATTCCAGGTACTGCCCTGGAAGCAGCTTGCAATGTGTCTTGGTGCTGGCTGCTCCTGCTTGTGGTGTTCCAGCAGTTTCTCAGCTGGAGCTTCTGCGAGAGGACAGGAGCATCTCACGACGACCCTTCGGAGGATGAATATTGGCAGAACACTTGTACAGCTGATGATGCACAGCGAGGGAGACTTGTAGAAACACAGTCGAGCAGAGCATTTTCATTTGCAGTTACCTATGCAATGAACACAGGTCTCCCACAGCTATTAAACCTGCAGGAATTAGTCCAAGGCCGAGGGAGATGGGACGAACAGTATTTGACATGGAATGGTGATTTTATTATTATTGGCTGCCATAAAATATGTACTTACATTCCAATGCTATGCGCTCATTCGGAAGTGAGACCCACATATTTAGATGTTTCCCTTCAGTGCCTACATGCATGAGGGGCTAACACCATATGTAAGGAAATTAGAGGCTGTCTTGGAAGATTTAGCACTACATAAAAATAAGTTCCTCTTCACCAGACAGCTCTCATTTGCCCTTCAAAATCCATTTTCTGCCATTCTCTGCCTCTTGTCCCATGAGGCTGACCTGTGCCTACAATCTCGAATCCTCTGCCTTTCTCTCAGCTCACACAAGTGAGGGGGAGAGGGAAGAGAGGGAAGGAAAATGGAAAAGGGGAAGTGAGCCTTCGGGATTTTAATCACCATGACATCTGTCTATAAAGTATCCTTTGAGCAAGTTGTGACTCTTGATTGGCGATAGCTCCTCTTAACGATGTAGCCACATTTAGGAAACAAGGGAAATTAATTTGAGTAGTCCATTGCATTTAACCCACTATATCTAGATGCCATGCTAAACTCATCACATACATTGTCTCATGTGATTGTAAAGTTGCTCTGTGAGTGTTACACTAACCTCTTCTAGGATTCAGAGAGGTTCATTTCTTGATTTGTTAGCTCATGCATAAATATGTACTGGGTGCTTCTGTATATGAGGAACTATTCTATGGTTGTTTTAGTCATATTTTGTGTCTCCATGACCAAAAGACTTAACAAAAATAAACTTAGAGGAGGAAAATTTTATTTTGGCTCAGGGTTTTAGAGATTCAGTCCATAGTCAGCCAACTCCATGGTATTGGGCCCAAGTTGAGTCCAAGCATCATGGCAGAAGGATGTGGAGGAGGAAAGCAGCTCAGGACACAGCAACCAGGAAGCAGAGAGAGCTCTGCTCACCAAGGACAAAATATAAACTTTTAAGGCACACCCCCAGTGACCTACTTCCTCCATGTACACCCTACCTGACTATAGTTACCCCCCAGGTAATCCATATCAGTGGGTTAATCCACTGATTAGGTCCGACCTCTCATAATCTAATCATTTTACCTCTGAACATTTTGCCTTCTCTCACACATAAGGTTTGGTTGCACACCTCGTATCTAAACCATAACCAGGGTCCAGGACACTTAATAAGCAAACATCTCCATTTATGGTTATGTTATCCAGTGAGCGGGCAGAATGGATAGGGAACACACTCAATAACCAAATCAGATTGACTATTAGAGAGGAGAAAATACTTCCAGCAAAAAGAAAAAAAAATAAATAGAGAAATCCCAGTGAGGATGGAAAGAATACAAGTGACAATGTTGTACATATCGATTGGGTCACAGTCCACCCACTCTGTAGGAGACTTTTGAGAGTTGTCCTGAAAACACCAGCCATGTTAACCATTAGAAGAGAAATAACTCAGGTAGACAAAGCACAGGGGCAAAGACCCCAAGAGGGGTGTGCTTGAAGTGGTCAGGGAACAAGCCAGGGTGGTTGGAATTTGCAGAGTCAGCTCAGGGTGGCAAAGCACAGGGTCCCATGAGCAATAAGACCAGGAAGCGGGGGCCACGTGAATATTGCATATGTCTCTTCAGCTCATAGTAAGTTTTTAGTTTACTTGGAGTGAATTGGAAGTTGTTCATAAATTTTGAGCAGAGACACAGCAGAATCTACTTTCAATTTTTGAAAGAAAATCACATTTGTGTCTGAAGAGAAGATGGAAAGTGGCAGAGGAAAAGGCAGAGGTCTCCTCGGGAGGTGCAGCAGCAATTTAGCCAACCTATTGGGGAGGATGGGGTTGGACTTCAAGGTCACTGTGAAGGGCATGCTGAGAGCTGGAATATGAATTTACTTACATGTGTGCAAGATTAGAACAAGGAGAATCTAAGTCCAGATTTGCCTGAGCTCAAAGCCCAAGCTCTTAAATTTCATTAATAAGTCCTTGGTTTTCTATTCACCTGCAGATGCCTCTAAAACATAAATTCCAATGTTTTCATGGCCATTTATGAAGGATCTACAAACTATAGAAGCTAAATTCTAAGATTAAAAGATTTTGGACTCTGGCTTTAAGTACCTACCCAAGTGCTAGGTAAGTATCTGACAACTTGGAATGGAACCACCATTGGACCCAGCTATCCCACTCCTCAGTATATACCAAAGGACTTAAAATCAGCATACTACATCGCCACAGCCACTTCAATATTTACAGCAGCTCAATTCACAATAGCCAAGCTATAGAACCAACCTAGATGCCCTTCAACAGATGAATGCATTAAGAAAATATGGTACACATATCCAATGTAATATTACCCAGCCATAAAGAAGAATAAAATTATGGCATTTGCTGGTAAAAAGATGGAACTAGAGACTAAGCCACTTCCCCAAAGTAAAGGCTGAATATTCTCTCTGATATGCAGAGGCTAACTTACAACAACACAGGGGAAGATTAGAAGTTCATTGGACTAGACAAAGGGGAATAAAGGGAACGGAGGGGGAATGGGAATAGAAGAAATAGTAGAATGAACTGGACATCACTTTCCTATCCTTATATATGAATACCTGACCAATGTAACTCTATGTTCTTTAAAAACCACAATAATGGGATCCCAATTGGAACAAGTTATAATTATGCATGAATATGTCAAAATATGCTCTACGGTAATGTATATCTGGAAAGAACAAATAATTTTTTAAAGAATCAGAACTTAAGGGATCTTCATTTTATTCCCAGTTCTCACCTCATGACGTCCTCAGTCAACTTAGGTAGACCTTTGCTCCTTACATTTCTCTATCTAGAGATGAATGCATTTTCTTAAGTGTAAGATTTTTTAATTATTTAAATTTAGATGTTAGAAAAAAATCATGAAAATCTTGGATTACCCAGTCTCCAAAAGAAGGAATGTTAGAGTCTCTCAGCTTTGGACCACAGCTTGTTGGAATGAAGGTTTATTAGCAGGATAGCCTGATTTTTCAAGAGAAGATACACAGTGGGGTAATGGTTATGGTATTTGTCATCACTCAGTGCCTACCTGTGTCAGAACACCACAACTTACACTGAAATAACTATGATTTTTTTGTTAGTGATTTTTTTATTTAATTAAGAAGATAGGATGGAAATCTGTTTATGTGAGACTCTTGTGAAGGTTTCAGTCTTTTCCAATTTGGGCAACTTATTCAATTCCAGTTTTGTGTTTTAAATATGTGGATGATAGCAGTATATGATTGCCATCTTCTACCCTTAATATCAGAACATTAAATTCCAGGAAGTGAACTTCTGGTCACTTAGCAACTTTATGTTAACCAGATAAATTTATAGTTCTTTTTTTGAAGGGTGGGGGATACTGGAGATTGAACTCAGGGGTGCTTGACCACTGAGCCACATCCTCAGCCCTATTTTGTATTTTCTGTAGAGACAGGGTCTCACTGAGTTGCTTAGCACCTTGCTAAGTTGCTGAGGCTGGCTTTGAACACAGATCCTCCTGCCTCAGCCTCCCAAGCCTCTGTGATTCCAGGCATGCACCACCACATCTAGCAATACCATCCATTCTTGTGTGATTGAAATAGAAGATGCTTCAAATTGAACATTGGTCCAAATTAGCATCATAGAGAAAAGCAAATGATTTATGGGCATGTAAAATTTTAAGTAGATTATGCTCAAAGAATTTTGTCTTTTCATAAAAGATAAACTAGTTACTAGATATGTCAAACCCTGTTAATAAAAATATTTCAATTACTACTCAGTGTATAGATGCAATTATTGTAGACAAATAATAACATGCCTATCATTAACTGAAATTGTGATTTTAGAATCATGTTAATGCAGTGTCAAATATTTATGTGTTATTATCGAAAATTTTATTCAGTGAAGAGAAATAAAAAGGTGTTGGTGGTGATAAACATTTTACAATTAAAAATACATAAACAGGCAATTTATGTTTGAACTATTATGAGCAGGCTTTTAAAAGTAAGTAGTATTGTCAACAGTAGGTCTTTGCTGTCCAAGGGCTAGTGGGTTTTCTTTTTAATTGTAAGGTGGTACATTGATATAGAAATGGAGCTTTCCAAAAATGTGTGCATTGCTTTAAAATATCAACTTTGATCTGATTTCTCAGATGAGGTATCTATTTTAACTGGTTGACAGCTGAATTAGTCCATCAAATCCAAAAAGCCTATTAATATTTAGCCAGAAATGGACGTGCCCTGGGCTGGTGTGAGGGCAGAGAGAGTACTTCCAAGCTTTAAGGAGTGGTTGGTCTGTTAGCTATCACTGGTGGGAGAAGACTGGCATAAAGGAAGGGGAAAGGGGTATGCAGGGCACCATGAAGGTCATGTGTGATGCCTTATGCAGATAGCACAGATCACCTACGACAGAGTCAGAGGCACACAGGGAAAAGGATTATTTTACCCAGGCGAGGACTCTTTTCTCCAGCTACATATCACCATCATTAAATAGGAACTTCCAAAACTGCAGAATGTCGGTATTTAGATACTGTGATATGAACCAAAGGGGTGGGTTCAAAAGGAGGCTGAGAACCTTTTCCTGGAAATCTCACTGATGAAATGGCATATGAACAGCCCTATTTTTTTTTTTAAATATATATGACGGATCTATTTATTTATTCCATTTTAAAAAGAATTTATCATATGATACATATCACATTAATTTTAAAATACCAAGCCTCATTTTGTTCAGGGATATGTATTTTAAAATACTTCCTCGAAAGACAGCAGAACGAATTGGACATAAGTGTCCTATGTTCATATATGAATACAGTGAACTCCATATCATGTTCAACCACAAGAGAGGGATCCTGATTTGAATAAGCTATACTCCATGTATGTATAATATGTGAAAATACACTCTATTGTCACGTGTACCTAAGAAGAACAAATTAGAAAGCACTTCACAACCACTAAAAAGACCAATTAAATATTGAATCTACAAATAAAAATTTTGTGTATTCAGTGTATGTGATGATTTGATATATGTACATATTGTGTGATGATTCTCACAATCAAATCAACTAAAATGACACCGATTACATCCTATACTGTATATCAGATCCCCAGACATTATTAATTTTATCATTGAAAGTTGGTACCCTTCGCCCAGCGTCTGACAGTTCTTAATTTAATCATTTCTACTCAAGCAGACAGAGACTTCTTTAAAGCATTGAACTGAAATTGTATAATTATATGTTATGCATTTAATCTATTAGGATTTTTAAAGCAGTAAGACACAAAGCAAACACATTTAGGAAACTGCTAGCTGGCTTTAGTTGTTCCAATTATGATTCCCTTCAGATATCAGTACTTAGAAATGTGAATCAGGACTACCAGGTGAGTCTACTGTGCATCACTGCGATGAATAAAATCAAAAGACTGAAAATATGGAGGCTCACAAATGATTTGGAGCAACTGGAACTCGCATGCAGTCCAGTAGAAGGATAAACAGGTGCAGCCGCTTTAGAGAACCATTTGTCAAAATCAACTTGTCAAAATGAAAAAAACCTGCGCTTTATGGATTGTGCAAAATTGCCTGCATGTGTCCATCGAAACCGCATACACAAAATGGTTCACAGCACTCTCGCCATTATCCCCCATGGAAAGGACACAAATGCAGGTAACCATGGAGTGGATAAATGGATTGGGACATGTTCAAAGAGAATGACAGCAGAGATCCAACTCCAACATGCATCTACCTGATCCTCTCGTAAGCAGAATATTAGCTAAAAGGAGCCAGACACAGAAGGCTCATTCTGAAGGATTTCACCGGAATGGACTAGAACAGGAAAGTGCAAACTGTGCTTCTAGAGGACAGGCAGGGCTGTCTGTCAAGGGAGCTCATAAGCAGGAAGGGAGCACAGGGATCCTTATGGTTCCCTGCAAATTTTCTAGATCTTGGATCTGGTGAGTGTCTGTATAAAACCATCATCCTGTGCATTTCCTGCATTAATTTCTTCCTGCAGGTAAGATACATAAAGAAGAAATATAAAATTCACAAAAAATAACCACTCAGAAAAGATTGTATGGCACCTTGTTTTGGAATGGCTAAGGTGTTTCCATTCCCAGCAGATACTTTCTATAATAGTTTACAGTTTAGAAACCTATTATGGAGTCAATCATGCATCTACAGGGCTGGAAGGAAACTCTGAGATTATCTAATGCGCCTCTTTCCTGTTACAGAGGAGGAAGCAGGAGCTGAGAGAGGAAAGTCTTGTGCATGAGGCTACCCTGCTAGACAGTGGCTGAGTGAGGTCTCACAGTATGTTGGTTTCCAGTGGGAATGTCTTCCACCACCTGCTGCTTCAATCCAATCTTCACAGGGGCTTTTAAAGGTGACACAGAGAGGTTCCCTGAGGACCATTCCGCACCTGACAATCCAGGTCTCAGTCCCACTATCCTGCACAGGGTGCAAGCTATTCTCCCTGTCTCAGGGCTCCTTTCCTCCCCTTTCAGCCTGCCTCCTGGGGCTGGCTTTCCCCTGACCTCCTGAACACTAGGTGCCACCTGCCTTGGGGCACCCAGCACCTGTCACCTGGGATCACCTCCAAAGGGAGCAATCCATATTGCCTTCCCACTGTGGCCCTTGAGAACACACATTTCAGAGTTCTTTAAGAGTCTGTGGTTTTGACACTTGTAGAAATGAATAAAAGAAAACAAACCATTTTCTTGAATCTCACCAAGTATTTTCTGAAGAAGTCTCAGTAGCCTCTTTTTGGGTAGAGGCAAATGCAGAAAAGAAAGTCCACAGGAGTAGAAAGCAAGTCATTCATCTTCAAATAATTGTCAATATTTAAAAGTAATGCAAGTTTAAGATAATTTATGAGCTTCCTTTAAAACACCACGATCCAGTGGCAGGTCTTAAAATTACCATAGTTACAGTAGTTACAGATAATATTTGATATATGTGTCACATTTGTAATGTGGAAAGCAAATGTCTGATTTCTATTGTTGATAACCAAGATCAATATGTTTATGCTTCTGTATGTGTTTTTGCTTCATTCCTAATGAAAAGAAATAATAACCTATGAAAACAGGCATTTAAAAAAAATAAGAATATTCTGATCTAAGTAAACAATGCTCCTGGAATTATTGGCTCTGAAAGATGATTCCTATTTATAGACAAAATGGCCTGAAGAGATTCTTAAAGGAAACAGATATATGACATTGAATCAGCCTTAATGATAATAAAAACCCCAGGATCTACAGTAGGGATGATTCTTTCCCCCCACCTATACCTATGCACTCCAGATTCCTGTACATTCCTTTGGAAGGACTCATGGGGGTAAAGCAGGTGCCTGTAAGCAATGAGGGAACCCGGCCAATACACAGGAGAGGGAGCAGCCTGTTAATAAGGAGGTGTAAGAAGGTGAGAAGAGGTGTTCTCTGTTTACAAAGAGTTTGCAGTTGGAAGCAAATCTTCTAATCCATGGAGAGATAATTACCAAGTAATTAAGAACAAACCTATGTAGACTGTGCTATAATATAAAATAATGGGAAAAATGAATTTTCATTCACAGGTAGAAGCAAAAGTACATTGGATTTTGTAATATTCCTCTGGAGTTATGAAAATTTACCAGGCTTTATTTCGGTTATTATCATGATGCATAAACTTCCAAACTCTAGGGAAGGTCATCTTTGGCAACAGAACTCCCAGGTTCTTGGGATTTGTGGTCTCTTCTCCAAAACACTTCAGCTTTCTAAAGGCAGGAGGATGACTCGGTACTTTGATGTGGCTTTTTGGAATTATTCAGGTCACTGATTTTATTATATCAAAT
Source organism: Ictidomys tridecemlineatus (assembly GCF_052094955.1). Taxonomy (NCBI): domain Eukaryota; kingdom Metazoa; phylum Chordata; class Mammalia; order Rodentia; family Sciuridae; genus Ictidomys; species Ictidomys tridecemlineatus. Next base: position 33,180,297 of record NC_135492.1, on the reverse strand, counting down.
AGTGTCCCAGGAAACGTTTACAGAGGGTTTTATGGAAGGGATCTTTGATTGATTGGCTGTTTCTCATTTTGAAAAATTTTCAATAATGGAAGTCAATTAAACTTTGGGGATAAAAATTAAAAAGTGCTTTATGTATGGAATATACTCCAAGTAATTTAAGTAGGATATTCTGTGATAGCAGAAATAAGATTCATGAAAAATGTTTTTTTTCCTGGCTTTTGTATTTGGGTTCTATGGCATGTTAAAAGGAAAATTTCAATTGGCTTTTGAGTATATGTATTCAGACTGAATGCTTTAATCTTTCTCCTGCAGAGCAACTCCTTTGTCTGTATCAAATATTCTATTTTGGTAAAGTTAAATTCACTAAAACAAAGTTTTAAAAATAAATAATGTATTGTTGCAGAAATATAGAATGTGATTTTTTTCTTTTTTTTTTTGATGCATTATAGTTTACTTAATTGGATTTGTTGTTACATATTCTTACACAAACCCAGTATAACTGTATAATTTTATAATATCCTTCCTCAATATTTTAACTTTCCCTAGAATGGGATTTTTCCTCCTTATTTTTAATTAAAAATTAGTTATGGCATATATACACAATGGAATATTACTCAGAATTAAAAAAAAAACATGGTATTTGCAAGTAAATGGATGGCGTTGGAGAAGATAATGCTAAGTGAAGTTAGCCAATCTCAAAAAAATAAATGCCGAATGTTTTCTCTGACATAAGGGGGGTGACTCATAGTGGGGTATGGAGGGGGAGCATGGGAGGATTAGATTAATTCTAGATAGGGAAGAGGAGTGGGAGGGAAAGGGAGGAAGAAGGGGATTACCAAGGATGGTGGAATGTGATGGTCATCATTATACAAAGTACATGTATGAAGACACAAATTTGGTGTCAACATACCTTATATACAGAGATATGAATTGTGGTGTATATATGTATTAAGAATTGTAATGCAAAAAAGTACATGAATTTCTTGTAAGATGATTTCTCTCACAATAAATATGTTAGTTTTTCTCGATTAAAAAAATTAGTTATGCATGACAGTAAAATGCATTTTGACACACTGTGCACAAGGGAGCTCAACTTCTCATTCCTCTAACTCTATGTGGTACAGAATCACATCAGTAGTGAAATTATACATGTATATCAGGTAAATTTAGAATGGATTTTTTTTTTCTTTTTTTGGGTGGTGCGGGGGATTGAACCCAGGGCCTTGTGCATGCAAGGCAAGCACTCTTCCAACTGAGCTGTCTCTAGCCCCTAGCACAGGATTTTTAAAGCAACTTTAGTGTTCCTTGTTTTAGTGGGTTCACCCTCAGACATGCCAACAATGACCACTAGAGGTCCCTCCAATCTGAGTTATTTCTAACTCCTCAAATGAGATTGTGTTTATTAAATGTGCAATCCCTTGCCTGTTTCTGAAAGCTGCTGAGACTTTACTGCATCTGACATAATAGTTTGTCATGACCTCCACAGAGAAGAGGGGCACACACTTCCAAACGGCTAGGCTGTGATTCCGCTTTATTTACATACAAGAACCCTAGTTTCAGCCCTTGCTCTACACAGTTAATTTGACAAGTTTTCACACTTCTGAGTGAGGATAGAAACATGAAAGCCCTTTATAGATAGTGACCACATGCTGGTACGGTTTCTGCAGCTTGCAGAAAACCCTGATTAGCCTATCGACTGGAAATAATTATTATGATAGGCAATTTTAGTCCTGCTCTTATCAAATCACAGAAAATGTAGAAAGGTTTCCATTCAAAGGAATCCTAGGCAGACTCTGGAGACAACTTTTTGATCTTCTGATACATTTATTCATTATGCCAAATAAGTTTCAGAAAGCTTGCCTCATGTGCAGGATGCATAGAGAGATTTGTCACAGTGTGTAAATTTAACATAATGAATTTTGTGCCTATGTGGGTGGAGATAAAGAAATTATGAGACTGCTTCTAGTAAACATACAAATTGCTCTTTATGATAGAAGTGTTAAAACAAGCAAAACTTTAATTTTGATTGAAAGTCAGCAAGGATTAGTCATTTAAAACCTTTTCCACATCCCTTAATGCCAGACTCTGTTTCAAGGGATGACAGAATGATTGACCAATGGACAGGGTTTTCTATTGACCAATAGACAGGGTTTCCTTCCAAGAAAAGTCAACGGTAGAATGATCTGAGGTCACTGCCCCTGTATGAGACGTAATTAATCAACTTATGATCCAATCCTTGAAAGTTAGATTAATTCTCTGATTTGCCCCCCAAAAAAACTGCTAGCCAAATAAAGAAGAAGAAAATTAAAAAAAAAAAACTCCTGAGTTTTTTACTCCTGAGTTAGCTGGCCTTAGAAATAAAGACCTGGGGACACAAACAGCTTGATGTCTCCACCACAAGAGATGCAGGAATCCTAAGTACCTGGTGTTTTGTTGCTATATTAAGGTAGCAATAACATAGGCCCAAAGCAGAGTACAACTAATTTCCCAAAATATTTTAAGCAGAAATGAAATGGTTTGCAAACTATTTCTCATGATGATCAAAATCAGCAGAATCTGTGGAAGTTTCTTACAAGATGGAAGTGGAATGGGAGTAACAGTTGAAACAGCCAAGAGACCCTCCAAGCTGAAAAATTCTGTCTGCTCATTAAGCATACAAGAAACTTTGGATGGCCTGCTCGAAATCTAATACCACACCATCTAGGAACAACCCAAACATTCACAGCTGGAGATCCTTAGCTTCTTTATTCTTCAGAAATAATTGGAAATATACACATAGATGTTCACCATCATGCTGCATATAACCACAAAGCAAGAACTAACTGAGTGCTCAACAGAAGGGGATTCACTGATGAAATGTTCAGGAAGAATTCAAAATGATTCTGGATGCCAATACTGGTTTAAAAGGGTGTGCTTTCACAATAAATATGAAAAGGAGATAGGCTGTAGTACTGATTCAGGTATTTTTGCTGTCAATAAGAATGAAACCCACCATTTTGTATCAATAATATTCAATCATTCAAAAAAGAAATCACTTCACACCGTGACTCCAAACACAACTGTGCACGTGTGTGCACATGTATGTACAACTGAAAAAAGATTCCCCTTTGCTCCATTTATTCTCTTACTTTATGTTTCAGTTAAATTAATTATTTTAATGCCAGCCATTATCCATGGAATTGATTTTCTAACCCACTAATTGTTCATAAGTCACAGTTTGAAAATCCTTGAATGGAAGAATAATGTAGAGTGGGAATCAATTTTTGTAAACACATAAATTCGCATCAGAATAATCACAAACATCACACATTGAAATATAAACAGCCTTTGTTGCTGGGTAATAGAGATTGTGACTTTTTTTCCCCTCTTTCTTTCTTACCTTTTGTTAGCTTATCTTCCCTTTGGAAATAATATTTCTTGGGTAATTGGTGAAATGAATTGTCTCCCATCACAGAAACATTTTAGACTCTTTCAAATTATCTCAATGTTCTCATTTCTAATATAAAATTGCGTTCTCTACTTCGATGGGGTTAGCCAGTGCAGTTTTTACCAGCAACCATAACCATGTCCCCACTGTGACACTGAAATTCAGAACACCTTAAGAAGGAGGAGAGAAAGAACCAGAGGAGGGAAGAAGTGAGATGGGAAGATGAAAGGAGTCTTACGAGTCTACTCCAAGCCTCTCCAGTGTATTTGCGTGTGTGTATGTATGTGCAGGTTTGGGGGCTAGCACTTATTTTTCTGTTTTCCTAGAGACTAGCATTGGATTTTTTTTTTTAAAAAAAGCCATTGAGACACTCACTTCATTAACCCCATGAAGTTGAAATACTCACATTGTGCTTTTCTGCCCCTCAGTTTTCCTACTTGAAAATAAATGAGCTCAGATGCCTACATCCAAGAATTATGGCCCAGAGTTACATTGGCTCCGAGGAGTCACCCAGTTAGCTACTTTGTGTTCCACTGGCAGATGATATAATTTTGGATTATTGGTCACTCAGATTCATACTTCTTACCTTACACCACATTCTTGCATTCAGAAAATTTTGAAAATGACTGCACATTTTATGCATTAGATGTAGCTCAGCGGCTAAAGCAGATGGGATGCTCCTTTCTACAAAGCTATAGATAACATTACTTCTACTATCTAGAGGGATGTGACCACTTCAACTTAGAAGTCCATAAAAATGAAAGGAAAACCTACTGACATGGAGATAACAATGTCCCTCTGCTCCCACGGGGATGCATTTATTTGAACAGTCCACATACCCTTTAGAGAAGGGCTCGGGGAATTTTTAGTGTCAAAGGTCATCATAAGTTATCTCTAATGAGAAGTCACTCAAAGGGCTCTCAATACACTTTGGGATGCTGAAGCTGCTTCTCATGATCAACAGCTGCCGTTCAAAGATGTCACTACTAACATCTCGAGTAGGTTCAAGGCAAAGATTCTCTCCAGGAACAGACTTCAGGATCTCTTTCAGTGGAAAGAGGATTGGTAGACCATTCTGAATATAATCAGAACTTTTAATACTCAGGCAGTTGGTTGTAGGTGGTTGGGAATTGCAGTAGGTGTGCTGAATCCACTTTCAAGACTTTTTTTTTTTTTGCCTTTGGGTGTTTTTTATAATTTTTAAAAATTCTAGTCACAAATATTTCAAATGAGAGCTTCTGTGTAACATGTGAGTATTCCTGACCAAGGACATCACCCGGGGACCCTCTCTTGCATTCCTGCAGAGAACCTTATCTGCAACTGGTAGCGTCCACTGTAAGAGAGGCTCGGGCTTCTCACTGAAGCACAGCCCAGGCCACCCGCCTTTCTGGTCAGGCCGTCTGCCAAGCCTTTCCGGGCCTGTGAACTTAAGATCCCTTCTGTAAACAAACACACTCATGATACCACCGTCGTGAATTCATAAACCAACATTTTTGATGTAACTAATTAAAAAATAAATAACACAAGCAGCGGGAAGAAACTAAAAACCCGACCATAGATGTTTAATGCAACTTTCCTCCCTCTAAACACACTCAATTTCTATCTTGCTTTTTACAAGGCCCATTAGCCTCATCGGCTTGCATTTCCATCCGTTCATCTCTTCCCACGTGCTCCTTGCCTCTGGGAGGTATTTCTGTAAAACATAGATAATAACACCTGCTCAGCCCACCATTCCGGGTTATTGTGAAGACCTGTAAAAGGGCTATATAAATGCAAAGTATGACTACATCCGTTTTTATTCATGCTCCGGAACCTGTGGGTTCTTAGTCTTAGCTGCTCGGCTGGCTGGCCCTGTGATGTCTCAGCAGGAGGAGGCGAAGCTGGGGAATGTGCCTTTAAATTTATTCACTGTGGTGCCAGACTCTGGCAAACCCTTATTGAGACAGCTCTTTCTCTCTGACAGCGCAACATGTCATCCAAAGATAAAACCTAAAATCTCCCTCTGATCTGTGACAGCCACTGAGGATGCGGGGCTGCTGGCCCTTTGTCTTGGCCGAGGCCCGTTCTGTCTGGATTGAGCATGGCTGTGGCCCCAGCATGCAGACAGGACTCAGCAGCCCCAGCCAGGCCTTCCTCATGACGGTTGGAAGCAATCCTTCAGTTGAAGGACTTGAAATCTCAGCACAGCCACTCCCCGGCAAGCTTCAGACCCTACACCCCACACCCACCCTCTGCCATCCCACAAGGACACAGAAGGAATTTCATCCATAGTTTTCAAAACTGCAGTTGGCGAACCATGGCAATTTGGAAAGGAACAAGGAGGCTTCCTAGAGCCCTGTGAGCAGGGTATCATCTGTTTCCACCCAGGCAGGTTTACGGGCCTCAACCCAATTCAAGAAGCATTGGCCAGGTGTTTACTGAGTTAAACAGAACTGGGTTAAGTGGCAGGCCAGGGGGTCCTACCCAAAGTACCAATCCATAACTGAAGCCAAAATATTTCCGTAATAACTCTGAAACAGCCCACCTCTGAACTCAGTTTCATACATATGTATTTTACATACATGACAAAATACAATTTCCTAAAAGTGAAGACCTCAGCCCAGGTGAGGTCTTTTTGCAATTTAAAATAAAATTGTAACTGGTACCTATCCCACCATGAGTGATTGCACAGAAAATAAAGTATTTTTAAATGGACAATGTAAATATTTAAACGTTTTAAAGGTCACAGATTAGTTTCATGCTTCTGGATCCCATGTAACTTCAACTTGCCCTAAACTGGAAACAATGTGAAAAAACACCCCCAAACCCAAAGAATCATGATAGTTCCTTCATGTTGCCAAGAAGCTTCTCCTTATTATCCTCAACTTTCACCTAGATGAATATTAATGACCTATTGCACTTTATCCCCAAAGCCACTACTTCTGGAAGGTTGATTGATTCCCCTCAATACATGTTGGTTGCTATAGGTTTCTAGTATTTCTCCTTCTTTCAAATAGATAGGTAGAAACCGCACCCGGTTTCTACCTATCTATTTGAAGTAAATGTATGTTATTTGTTTTTTTGGTACTATGGATTGAACTCAGGGGCACTGAACCCTTGACCCACATTCCCAGCCCTATTTTGCATTTTATTTTAGTGACAGGATGTCACTGAGTTGCTTAGTGCCTCACTTTTGCTGAGGCTGGCTGTGAACTCACAATCCTCCTGTCTCAGCCTCCCATGCTGCTGGGATTACAGATGTGCATCACCGCACCCAGTTTCTACCTATCTGTTTGAAGTAAATGTATGTTATTTGTTTGCTCATATAGATATTTACCTCTGTATTTGCACATGGAATTAGTGTCTGCTTCCTATCTGAGAGGGTCAATCACTTAAAACAAGGCTTATGATCCAGATGAGTGTTGCCTCTAGCATTCATCTGATGCTCAGTCATTACTTACTGAACATGTGAGGAAGTGAATGCATGAGTATGGTAGACCTTAAAGGAAGGCAAGTTCATGGCCTTGACAATTCAGAGGTATTTCCATTTTCTCCATGACTTTCTATAATGCGTGGTGCACACATTTTTTTATGAATATGATAATCATATTTCTGAGACTATAACAGTCCACCTTTGGGTGAGTGGAGAACAGACAGGGAGGAGATGAAGGTACCCCTGGAGTGAAAATTCATTTGACACAGAGGGAAGGCTTTCAGCCCACAGCATTCAGTTTAAAGCTTACATGCTGGTTACTGGGGGAAAAAAAAATCGACCACACACATTTAAAAGCATAGGGAAATACAAAAGTAAGACTCTTTGAAAACCTTAGGAAGCCTGTTTTCAATCCTGATTCTAAAGATGCACAGTCAGATACCCCTTCATTAGATCCTCATTGAGGCCCTTACAACTAGGTTCTAGGACACAGGGTGGAGTCAGGCTCAAAATCATCAGCATACAGCAAGTGTGTTCCAGAGATCCTGCAAATGCTTTCTGTTTCTGCAGCAAAAGGCAGATTCTAGCGAGATTTCTTACTTGGCTATTTGTTCCCAATGAGGATGTCTCCTTGCCACTGATATTTCAGCATAAACAAGAAAGATACACCTGCCCCCTAACAAAAATATTTAGCCCCTGCAAGTTTATATATTACATAATAATATATTTCCTACCAAAAGACATAAAGAGCCCCATAATTGGCTGTGATCAACAAGATCCAGGATACTGATTCTAGATTCCTGTATATTGTGAAAGTAGTTTTCCAACTATTGCAAATGGTGGTGAAATGATTAGGCTGGTGATGAACAATGCAGATGCCATATACTAATAAGAAGAGATTTGTCTTCCAGGGAAAACACTAAAAGAAGGGAGCTCAGAGCATAGCAAGGAAATAATACTTTGCAGCAAAAGTAAAATGGTAAACTCAAAGAGTTATAGTCCTGTCAATGATCTCCATGTTCACAGTTGTCTGAAATAAATTGAAAATAAAATCAAGCAGCGTGTTTAGCTGCATATCCAGTATGCCGTTATGAATATTGCTACAAGACAAGATGCTTACGATCTGACTGATGATATAAAATTATTCTCCATTGAAACATCCCTCCCATTTAACGGTAGTTGATGTCTTCATTGAGTCGTCTATTCAAATATGATACGGTACAAAGTAATTTTAAGATAAAATTTCAATCTGTAAGGTAATGAAAGATTTTTTTTTGAAGTTCATGAAAGTAATATTGGAGAATTCCTTTAAACTTAAAGGCATTTGTAAACAGTCTTAACAGAGGTAGAAAAGGTAATGCTGGAATATTTAATTATTCTTAGGACTGATGACACAATCATCACTCCCAACGAAAATTATTGTAATATAAAATGATTGAAAGGAGCCTTAAAAAAATCTCAGGAAGCTCTTGAATATTTTTTTAAAACTACAGCATTCTGTATTATTTGCAGTGAAAATGAAAAAAAAGAAAATGTTCCAGAAAAAAAATTTCTTTTTTAACTCGGTAAGTTTGCTCATTCTAAGTATCAGCTCTTAGCCGCCATCACCACCAACATTTTACAAAATAAAATGTATCACAGATAAAATACTTAAAGTAATGCTCATATTTATGTTTACAATATGGCAAAATGTTATATTTGTAAATAAAATGTAAGATATATTTTAAAAATAAATGTTAAAATTTATAAATAGGCCTCAGTCTCCAAGATAAAATGCTTCTTTGGAAATTCTGTGACACCTTCGTACCCACAGCGAGTAGATTCTCATTGAGGAGGCTTCCTAGAGCCTATTGTTCTAGGCAAAGAACCAAACCTAGTACAGCTCTCACCTCCTGCATTTCTGAATGCCTCTTCTTTCCTTTCCTTCTTTCCTTTTCCTTCTGTACCCCATACTCAAAAGTAGAGCATCTACAGATTTTATAGTTTTGTTAAAATACACACACACACACACAAAAAAAAAAAAAAAACATGGATAAGTTTTCTTGTTATGTGGGGGGGGCACTAATTAGCAGGCACTGGTTGATTCACAACAGTGGTTCACTGCTGGAGTTACAATTTGGGGGTCTCAGTTCTCCTCGCTCTTCATGCTCCTCTCCACCAGTTCACTGTCAGCTAGTCAACCAGGGACCTTTTTCCTCAATATCCCATAGTGTCTCTAGGTCAAAGTCTGGACATAAACAAGATAATTTCTTCACTCACTCATGGCCCCTTTGACCTGCTACCTTTTGAGGGGTTTTACCATTTGTTTGTGTGTGTGTGTGTGTGTTCATGAATTCATTTTCTTTATATTTTCAATACTGTTGTAAATAAGACCCTGATATGTTCATCTTTACCTCCTGCCCTGAACTTTCATTGGGACTCTGTTTTCCTTGACAGGTTCTTAACCTACACAAATGCACACCCAAAGACGGTCTCCTCTGACAGCTGTCCGGCCGAGGCCAATCTCCTTTGCTGGTCACAGGGAAGGGTCTAGTCCCTGTGTATTCTTCCATAATTTAGTCGCTAACAATTTTTCCACTTCATGCTTTATGGTAAAGCATTCACATATCCAGGGACATAGCGACCCTTGGACAATATGAGACATAATTGACATGTACATTGTGAACATTTCTTTTGGTCTGGAATGTCTCGATTCTAATACGGTTCAGACCCCCATCACAGGTGAACAGTAAGGACCTTACCACACTGAAGATAGAATGTATGGTCTGTGGATATGGCTGTGGATCTTGGAGAGCCCCCAACCCCAATGGATCGTATCATGGTCACTGCAGTGGTTGGTTAATTTTCTAAGCACAGTTCCACATATCTAAAACAGGACTAATGATTTCAACCACGTAAGGCTGATTATAAAAATTAAATGAGAAATTTTCCATCAAGTTCTGGTGAAGTCTTTCCATCACTGGTAGTTTAACATTGATGCTACTGAGAATGAAGGTGAAGCCAATGATACATTCCCAAGTTTCTCACTTATAAACTTCTGTTTGTTATTCACTCTGCTGAAAAAGATTCTCCCGTTTTACCAAAGTCTTCATTATTATTCAAGGTATCACTCAGACTTTATCTAATACACAAAACCTCTCCCTACTTGCCCCAAACCAAGATAGCTGCTCCATAATTTTATGTCTCTGGATATCTTTCTTCAAGAGAAAATACAGTATTACATTAAAATGATTCATAAGACTCTTGTCCCCACTTAGAGTCTATGTTCTCCAAGGTCAAGTACTTTGAAACCTCAGTTCTCTGATCAGTACTTGGCACATACATTTAAAGGGGTCCCAGGAAGTTGGGGGCTGATCAGCAAAAATTGATGTCCACTGGCACATTTGCTATTCACCAAATCTTGTTGGGAAGTAACAGAGCCACATGAGAAGGGAGGTCTTTAATAGAAAAAGACAGTAAGACAGTCCCAAGGCTATGTAAATGCATGCATTCATGTGTGTGTGTGTGTGTGTGTGTGTGTGTGTGTGTGTGTGTGTGTGTGTATGGGTATAGGTGTGGTAATTAGTATCACTGTGGGGAATCTTCTATATTAAAGAGCTTCCAAGAGCACTTTGGGGTGTTCTAAATACAGGATTGCATTTTACCGATTGGTGTCGGGGGTCAGGCAAAGTTTCATGGGAGATACAAAGCAGGTAGGCCCTAAGTGATTAAGAATCGTATTTGAACTACTTTAAAAAGTCATCACTACTGGGAACATTTGAGTTTGGTGTCAGCTGGCTTTTACTCGGCCTGTAATGGCCTGGAAGCCAATATATACAAGCCGGTTTGGGTTTGTTTATATGAAAACAGTGAGTTAGTTCTTCCTCACTGTGAACCTTACATGAAGTCACTAATGACAATTTTGCTGGATTCTCAGAGGTGCCCAAGGGAATATCACATTTGAACTAGTGCCAAATTCAGATTCTAGAGGTAAAGAACTAATTTACTTTTTTCCTTCCTCCCTCTTTCTTTTTCTATCATAAACGGGACCTTGTCACTATTCAGATTCTTGGATTGAGATGGTTCATATGAGTCCGTGTAGATCATTCCTTATTAGCACCTGCCTCATCCCCAGAATGACTACCTTCACCAGGAGGCTTCATGGGCTCCCAGTTAAATATGGGCCTCATTAGTACTTTTGCTATTCTAATGAAGACATCCTGGAAGAAGGAAATACATTGGCAAACTTTTCTGCATCTTTCCTGATGCTGTCTGGAATCAATTCATTGACCTCTTCTTTTATGTCATTTGTATGCATCTCTTGGGACATGACAGCTGTCATATTTTTCTGAATGGGGTGGACATGGGGCAGTCTTCTGTACTTGACTGTTTCATTCAAATAACAACACAGAACCAGCAGAGCAGAACCATCAGCTCTACCAGTGCCATCCATTGCCAAAACGAGTTTCAATCACAGGGGACCATGTTTTTGATCCTGGAGTACATTGTTTCGTAAGTAAGATCCATGCCATGGAACTTACTCAGGCAGCATTTACCCTCAATATATTCCATAGTTAGCTTGAATTTCCTAAATATAATTTTGTTATTTTTCAGGTCAGCAAGGCTTACTTCAAACACACGACCTTTGAGGACATCAGATGCAATTTTGGTCCCCTGCATCCTTGGGACTAGCATTTTCCCAGTATTTCTGATATTGAACATAAGAGGTGTTTTTTACTTTATACCAATCTTCTTTCTTCTTGGCTACCATTTTGCTTCCTATGGAAAAATGTTCTTGCTAAGCACCATGGTACTGCCCAGAGAGTCAAGAGGACAGAAGTGCAGTTCACTCAGAAACTTAGGCAAAAAGGACCCTGTGTTTCTTAAATATGTCCATTGATCTATTCTGCTTCAGAATTCAGGGCATAAAGAGATCTCTCTGGTGGCTGGAGGGATATCACAACTTGTCTTTTTTATTTCTACAGCATAATATCTGGTGTGTATGATACGCTCAAAAAAAATCCTCTGATTGGAGTGAATTAAAATTCCAAATACTTACAGAATGCATCCTTTAAATACAATAATCAAAATATAGAACATCGTTTTTAAAAATTTAAACATTTTTGTCTTGAAAAATAAAGCTAAATAAATCCAATCAATTTGGAGCTATTTGTTTAGATTCATAAAAACAAGCTATGTGGGTATTTTTCTAGGTGCAAACTATTGAATACAAGTTTTATAGATAAGAAATGTCAAATAATGCAGACAAGTCCACTTAATGAAGAGAAACACAATGCCTGAAGACTCATTTAATGCACAGGAATTCCTGCTTTACCTCTGCAAGGCCACAAATGGTAAGGGTAATAAGAAATAGGATTGAACAGATGGTTAGAAAGATGAATAGATGATTGATTAGATAGATAGATAGATAGATAGGCGATAGATAGATAGATAGTATTGCACATTGTTATCTGCTAAAGAAACTGCTTTACCCACATCATTTTATTTTAGAAGGACCCTTAGTGGAAGTTTTGCTATTATTATATTTTAAATATAGGAACTTAAGGCTTAAGAAAGTTATTTACAAATGACAACTGAGCTCCTACATGGTGTTTGAATGCAGGTTCTCTGACTTCAACATCTGTGTGGCCAGTTACTAAACAAGCACATGACATGCTGGTAAAGGTAGGTTTCAATTTTAACACTTCTATAGATTCTGTCCCTAAAAGAATCCTAAGCTGTTTCCATGTTGGTCTTTGAGCTTGCCTGCTAGGAATGCCCTTTTATTTTCAAAAGTAACTTCAAACACTCTGAAAATACAATAAAATCAATGAGGAATTGTATTCATGTTCCAGATCAACATATTCTAGAGGAAAACAAATGAAAACCACCAGAACACTCTGCTTATTTATGCACTAGTTGAATTATATAGGCCCACTCACTGTTCAATTAGTCTAATTATGGTCAACATCAGTCTCTGTTGTTAGGATGACAGAAGAATGTGATTCTGCCCCTTTTTTCGGAGCCGGACTTGTCTGATGAATAACTGATAGGCTCTATGTATAACACGGGTCATTTTCATGCACCTTGCAGGCTACTGTACAATTAAAATGATTGAAATTATCATTTTTGCATAAATCTCTTTTGAATACTTATTCCCTATGGTCATTTACATATGAACCTCCATAGTTGGCTGAATGTGGTATGATTTTATGAGATTTTTTATGTCTTTATTCAATGAGAAAAAAATCAAGAAATTCTTATAGTTCGGGTCTGAACTCAAGCCATCTTGAATACCCATCCCTTAACATGGCCAGAATTAATCAGATGATGGAATCTCAAAAATTTTTAAATGTGGCTCCATTAAGGGTATTGTTCAAGCTCGATATAAAGTTCATGCCCCATATGCATGAACACCTGCATTTGAATATGCATGTGTGTGTGCATGTGTGTGTGTGTGTGTGTGTGTGTGTGTGTGCGCATGCACGTGTGCGTGTGCACATGGGTATTTCAAGTATAGCCGGAGAACTCAGCAGTGAAAGTTGTAAAACCTGGAAATTTGAAATTAGGTAGCAACCAGGAATTGACTTCCAGCACTTCAAGGACTTCCCAAGGAGCAAACAATCTAAATTTTCTGCAACTCATGCAAATGTTTGTGGTTTACATAGTTAGAGGGTCATAAGATAAACTGGAGCATAAGACACTATTTTCTTTCTTTGGGTGGTGCTGGGTATTGAACCCAGGGACTTGTGCATGCAAGGCAAGCACTCTACCAACTGAGCTATACCTCCAGCCTAAAGGAGTAATTTCTAGCAAAATTACTAGGAGTTATGTGCCAGGAAGTGCTAGACAGGGTAAGAAATTGTGTTATTCCAGTTCTGCAGGAGCCCTGCCAAGCAGGGAAGTGGAGAGGAGGCCACTGAACACTCTCCTCTTAGAGGATGTCTCTGAGAAATAGCAAAGCAGGAGTTGATGGACACATTTGGTCCCAGAAATATCTTCTTTGGTTGGCGTGATAATCTGATGAAAAATTTTGAACAATGTTCCAAAATCAAGATATTTCACATAAACTCATATAATTCCAATTTCCTTTTTTCTTTGTTCTTTTTAGATATACATGACAGTAGAGTGTATTGTGACATATTATACATACATGGAGTATCACTTATCCTAATTAGGATCCCATTCTTGTGGTTGTAAATGATGCTGAGTTACCCTGGTGGTGTATTCATATATGAACACAGGAGAGTGATGTCCAATTCATTCTACTATTCCAATTTCTCTTGAGAAATTCAATATATCAGTACTGGGAACCCAGTTCCCACAGGGAATTATGTCCTGAACTGGAGTGAATGCTGTCACTTTAGATGTACCATGTGCTTTTCTGAGGCCAGAGCCCTGGCTGTCTGTCAACTAGAGTCAGTAATCTTATCTCTGTGATTTTGGGGAGAGGCATAAATGCAACTTTAAGGTCCTAAGGCTAAAGGATGGGGAGAATAATAAAAATGTAAACATTCTACTCAAATTTGAACTTCAGTTTGCTGCACAGACACAGAAAATCTGGGTGATCCTTTTGTGTCCTCAGAGAGTCCACCATCTTATCTGACATTTAGGTTGAAATTTGTTAAGCAGACAACGGTTTCACAAAGGTCGTCAATAAGTAATGAGTTGAACTGGGAATAAAATCTTATCAGATTCAAATGTAGCCATTGTATTTTGAGGGCTCTCTGAAGTAAATCATTCAGTTAGTATTTCATCAAATTAACTGGTTGTTCAACTGAACCAAAGCAACATCCTTGTTTGATTTATTAAAAACATACTCCTAAGTATGCTTTCTTCTCCTAAGACATGAGCAATAATCCATATAATGACTTTCACAAAAATATTCCCTGAACTAGGAGTTAGTTACAAATTTCTTGGCAAATCCAACAAAAATAATTTGAAGAGAACCAAAAAAACTCCCTAAAATACAACAGAATGACTCCATAAAATAAAGAATGTGTAAGAATAACTCCTGTTAAGAATTGTATTATTTCTCGTGGACATAATTGAGCATGCATTTTGTATTTTGTGAGAGCATTTGTTATGGTTTAGATATGAGGTGCCCTCTGAAAGCTCATATGTGTGTGAGACTACAAAAGAAAATTTAGAGGTGAAATGATTGAGTTGTGGGAGTTTCAACTTAATCAGTGCATTCATTAATCTGCTGATAGGGATTAATTGGTTGTTAACTATAGGCAGATAAGTTGTGGGTGGAGGAGGCAGGTCATTGGGGGTGTGACTTTTTATTTTGTCCCTGGTAAATGAGAGATCTCTGAAATCTCTTTCTCTCTCTCTCTCTCTCTCTCTCTCTCTCTCTCTCTCTCTCTCTCTTGACCTTGCTCAAGGACCAAGGCGGATCCAGGTTTAGAGCTGATCAGGTTTGAGGAAGTAACCGGCTCCTTGAGTTTAAGGCGTTGCCAGTTTAAGATAATGGGTTTTAGGGAAGTTGGAAGTTGAAGATTATTGCTGGGATTAGGGTGTTCCTGCTGCTTGTTCCCGTTGAGTTCTTGTGAGATTGAAATAGGATTTGGAGATAGCCTCGTGGGGTAGGTGAATTGTGCGGGAGACGGGAGAACGCGTTTGCCCCTGGACCTGTATGGAGGCGGTGTGAGAGCTGGAATAAAGAATTGCTGTTTGAACCTACAAAGGTGTGTGGTGGCTCGTGATTCTGGTGCCAAGCCGAGACATTGGCCTTTGGCATTTTGGTGGTCCGTACGTGGGATGTCTGAAGCTTGGGGGTAAGTGAATTTGCTCAATCCTGAAGGAGAGCAAAAAAATGGGTGAAGATTTCAAAAAACAATGTGTTCTTATTTTGATTTATTTTGTTTTTATTTCAAGTTGCCTGTTCCTAGAACTTTCTCAGGCAAACTGGGGAAAATGGTTGACTCAAGGTTTGAAGTTTTTCGCCTCTGAGGAAGAGAAATTGTTAGAGGAAGGAGGCACCCCAGTGAGACCAAGAACAATTAGGGCATATGTTGATACAATACAAAAATGTAGTCCATGGCTTTTTAAAGATGAGTTATTAAGTATATCAAAGGGGCCATCATGGTATCCTGTAGAAGGATTTTTCTTCAACAAGAAAGAAATGGCTAATTCTGTTTACTATACTTGCGTAAGATCTTGGGTTTTACAGACATCTGATTAATTTACAAAGCTAAAGTGTTAAAATATCAACCACTCAATATGAAATCAAGTACTCTTTACTTATTAAGTTCCATAAGGTAATATATTTAAACATTATGTGTGTTTTCATAAATTGGTGAATGGAAAAAGGTTTAATATTGCTTTGGTCTGTGTCTTTGCTAAAACAAGGTTACTTCGAGTTAAGATTATATCATGTGTAATTTATATACAGAGAGTATAAAAAGTTTCAGTTGGGTTTCAATTACAGTATAATAGTACCTTAGAAAATATGAAATTATTTCATCTTACTAAAGTGGAGTAATTTGTCTACATCGGAAATTTTATAAGAGTTGTTTCAGAATGTGAATTTATAAAAAGGGTTAATGGTTAAAAAAGAGATATAAAGAGATTCAAGATGTGGAAATATATTTTAATATAAAAGGTTAAAGGAAAAAGAAATGTTTATAGATGAGATAATCTCTGTGTGGTAATGTAAAAAGTTGTAAATGCCATTTAAAAAGATTTTGAGGAAACTAGACTTACTTTAAAAGCTTGAGAAAGGAAGAAAGAAGAAAAAGGTATTTGTACATGGCAGATTGAGACAAAGCTTCTCAATGGAGTAAAAAAGAGCCTTTGGTTGAAGGGCAGCCATGTAAACTAACATTAAAGCGATTTATACAGAATCTAAGCCTCGTTTAAAAGAGTAAAGCGGTAGGTGGTGAAAAAGTACATTTAAAAGTACAGTATAGAAGATAATTGGAAGGCTTTGAAAGGTTAAATTGAAGGTGGTTGAGATACCTTCATGGTGGAAAAAAGATTGCTTTACTCATCAAACTATTAAACCAAAAAGAGGGAGATGAGATAATCTTTGTGTGGTAAAGTAAAAAGTTGTAAAATGTCTAAGTACATTGCAAAAGGCTTTAAAAGGTTAAATTGAAGGTGGTTAAGATGCCTTCATGACGGAAAAAAAAATATATAACCCATGAAAATGGGAAGATAAAAGATTTAGATAAAGAAGATTAAAAATTTGAAGTGGAAAACTTCAAAAACAGAAGTACAGAAAGGTAAAAAAAAAGAGAGAGAAGATGTAGAAAGATAAAAAAAGATATAGGAAGATAAAAAAGATGTAGAAAGACAAGAATTTTAAGCCCACAAAATAGGAAACTAAAGAAAACTAGGAGAGAAAAAAGCAACTAAGGGTAAATATAAAAACCTTAGAAGAAAAGTAGAAGATAGAAATAAGATAAAAAATAGTTGAAAATGTCAAGTAAAGGTATTTCAGATGGAAAATGCCAAAGGCCAATGTCTCGGCTTGGCACCAGAATCACGAGCCACCACACACCTTTGTAGGTTCAAACAGCAATTCTTTATTCCCGCTCTCACACCACCTCCACACAGGTCCAGGGACAAACGCGTTCTGCCGTCTCCCGCACAATTCACCTACTTCACGAGGCTATCTCCAAATCCTATTTCAATCTCACGAGAAATCAACAAGAACAAGCAGCAGGAACACCCTAATCCCAGCAATAATCTTCAACTTCCAACTTCCCTAAAACCCATTATCTTAAACTGGCAACGCCTTAAACTCAAGGAGCCAGTTACTTCCTCAAACCTGATCAGCTCTAAACCCAGATGCGCCTTGGTCCTTGAGCAAGGTCACCTTATTAAAGCATGCATGCAATGTCCCATCGAATGTCCTCTAAGCAGCATGGGGTACGCTTGGCAAGGAATTTTGATGCGTCATTCCTACTTGGTAATGGCCCTCAGCACTGGATGGTGGTTTTCCCAGGCTCCTCATGCCCATGAGGAAGTGATGTTCTCATGTGGAGTGACGCTCCCTGCAACATGCATGTGCTCGTGGCTGAACTCCATGTGTCTCGGAAGCCCTGTGCCCTGGCTGCTGCTGCCTTGGGCTGATGCATGTGCAATGCCCTGTCCAAACTGCTCCTGTTGAGCAGCTGCTCACTCACTGTGCTGCACGAGCTGCCAGGAAAGGTGCTCATGCTGAACAGGAGCCACCTTGGATTTAAAGTTATGGAAGTGCTTATTTAAATGGAGTAGTGAGCAGGGGGTTCAACCTGTGTTTGGGGACACTCAACAAGAGCCTCTGGGACTGCTCACAGGGCAGTGTTCTGTGGGCCCATCTTTTTCTCCCAGGTGGTCTTAGAAGGCCTTGTGTACCTGGCAGGCGTGCCGTGGAGGCTGTGTGTCAGCAGCTCTCTTTCTCACCTGTCCTCCTAAATGTCACCAGAGGACAGATCAAATCCACTTTCATCACCCTGACCCCTGGACCTGCATTCCTCTGTGCCCGCCCACTGGCTTTTCCCAGTCACCTCCCGGATATCTCAACCCCACCATGACCAGCCTCCCTGGGGGGACTGCAGTGCTGAGATTTCTGACCTGGGTCTCAGCTTAGACATCAACAGCCGAGGTCAACCAGTTCCTTAATCCTCTAAGGACTGACTCTGAGATGCATTAGTGTTTGTAAGATTTTATTTCAATCTCATGTGTGGTTATCTTTGCTTTCCAAAGATTACCTGAACCTGTGTGTGTGTGTGTGTGTGTGTGTGTGTGTGTGTGTGTGTGTGTGTTTCTTTTTAGCAAGCCTAGGATTTTTTTTTTAAAAAGAAGCAAGTGTGGGTGCACAGGGCTGTCTCTCCACTGCCTTCCAGAATTTCTAAGTTGCAACCCGCAGGCAACGGAGTTCCCACTGGGAAAAGGCACTGTTCAAGGCAGTGTCAACTATGATTGGGGCTGAGTTGAATGTTGACAAAAAATCAACAGCAGCAACCAGGAAGGAGCAAGGATGTCAACTCTTTCTCTCTCCCCCCCGTCCCCCCCCCAGTCTTTCCTTCCTTCCTTCATATGTGTCTGTGTGTGCGTGTATGTGCGTGAGAGAGAGAGAGAGAGAGAGAGAGAGAGAGAGAGAGAGAGAGAGAGAGAGAGAGAGAGATTTCCCAAGAATTCACAAGTTCCAGGCAGAGGATTTTTGCTTCATGATAATGGTAAGACAGGTTCATAACATCCAAACATCCAGAGGGGTCTTCGGAAAATCCCTTTTGTCTCTTAGTACAAAGACAAAGACATGGCCTAAAAACCTTCCTCCCCCAAACTCAGTTCATGGACCAGCAGACTTGCACCTGGGAACTTATTAGAAATTCAAATTCTCAGGCCCACCCAGACCTGGAACAAGAATCTGCATTTTAGCAAGATGTCCAAGGGACCTGTGACACACAAAAATTGGAGAAGGACCAGACTCAGCCCCTGACTGCTTGGCTCTGCCACCTTCTGAGGTGAAATCTCCAAGTTTCCGAGCTGGCCTTGGCCTTCATCCTGTTCTCATTCCATGTCCAGCTCCAGCCTCCTTCTCTTCTAATGAATGCCTTCACATGGTCCAAATCTGGGCTCCAGTGGCACTTGCTCAGGGAACCATCCTCTGACTCCTTAGATTGCACATCAAGTTCACCTCTGACTCCGACACAGACCTGAAGGCCACATAGACCTCACTGCCTTCATGTGTTCAGGGCTGTGCTGTAGGATTCTTGGCTCTGGTGATTCTCATCTGTCACCAGTTCCACACAGAATGTAAGTTTCATGAGGGCAAAAGCTGAGTCTGGCTTATTACCCCAAGTCCCAAGACCCTAGCACAGTGTCCAGTATGTGGCAGAAGCTCAATAAATATATTTCAGAAAGCAGATGCAAGTTGTCAGACCTCGTCATTAGGATGTCACAGGCACACTGCTGGCTAATCAGTTTCTCTTTAGACATGTTCAGAGAACTTCTACAACTGTGGTCTGTTTATAAAATTCCAGGTAATAAGAGAAACCAACACATAGACCTACTACCTTGGGAGCTTCTGCTGCACATTGGACTTCATCCTGTTTAATCCTTACAGTGTTTTCTAAGTTTTATAAATTAATGAACCAAGGCTGAAATCCATGGTTTCAGACCAAATATCTGGGAGGAAAACCAGGCTGCATTCTTGATTGCTGCTTCCAAGACAGAGGAGGCTGGGACTCAAGCCCTGCCCTGGGTGGGCTGGCAAGTTGGCCCCCACAGCTAGATTGCTCCCTACTTCCGGCCCCTGTTAGCACAGATTTTGGCTGAGCACACTGCCTGGCTGCCCTGCACTGTTCCAGGCTTTGGGAATACCAGTGGGCCAGCTGCTACCAGGCTCTGGCTCTCATGGGGAAACCAGAACACATTTTAGATACCAGGTGGTGAACAGGGCTGAGGAAAACTAAGGGGTGGTAAAGGGAGGGAGGTAAGGAAGGGAGGCTGTAGTGTTGGAGGACCTCTGCCTCCTCATGCATTGCTAGCACTTAGTGTGCCATTTAATAGCTCCTCAATGAACACTGGTTGACAACTGGCTGACACATGGAATCCAAGACTCACAAAGAGGGCAAGAACCACCTGTGACCATAAATCAGGGCATGAAAACATCCAATCTGGGGTTGGGAGTTGATTCTGTAATTATGAGATTATGCTCTCTCTGAGCCACAGGTTTTTGGTTGGAATCATCAGATTTTCCTCAAGAACTTTAAAAAAAAATCACTAATGCTCAGCTTATTCCTTGAACAACTTTTGGAATCAGAGTTTCCAGAGAATGAAAACTCAGCCTGTTAAAGAGTGATCCTACAGTGGAATCCAAGTGCTTGGAAGGCTGGCATGTCCTTCTTTGAGCACGTGAGGAAAAAACACTGTCTCCCATTTTTTCAAGCCTACTGTGTGTCAGGTAGAGTGCTCAGGACTGCCAGAGCCTGGAAAGAAAAGGTGGTAAGGACGCTGGTGATGGATCCAGTGAACGTCGACTGGGGCCAGGTGGGGTGCGGGCCACCAAACAACTCTCCTCTCCTCCTAGCCCTCCTGTGAGTGGTCTTATCATGTTCACTGGCTGTTTTAAGTAATTTCAGAGAAGGCTCAAAAACACATTGGTTTTGTGATTTAAATCAGAGACTACGGCCCCTGAGCCCTATTCGACCTACCAGATGTTTTTTATAAGACCTGTGACCCTGGCTATTTTATTGTAAAGGGATTAGGAGAAAATGTTGAAATGTGTTTTCACTCATGGCATATAAATACCCACACAATATCCTTGATTTATACTTTTTGGTCTACAAAGCCTAAGATATTGACTATTTGATACTTTACACAAAAAGGTTTACTAGTCCTTACTCTATCATTTCAAAAATTTTGCAGTCTTAAGAGTCATATTAAAGGTAACTTTAAGTGGTATAAGCATGAATAGGTTAATAGTATTTTAATTTACTGTGTGTTAGAA
This sequence comes from Ictidomys tridecemlineatus, assembly GCF_052094955.1. Lineage (NCBI taxonomy): Eukaryota > Metazoa > Chordata > Mammalia > Rodentia > Sciuridae > Ictidomys > Ictidomys tridecemlineatus. The sequence continues at coordinate 33,159,033 of NC_135492.1, read as the reverse complement.
GGGGAAAGTTTAACACAATAAATTTATGATTTCATGTTATTGCTAAATACAATGTAAAGAAAAATTAAATATATAAAAAATATATATATATATATATATATATATATATATATATATATTATATAACATTGGAATTTGAAAAACTAAAATCAGAAATGTTCCAAAATCAAAACAATGGATCCCCATTGTTATGATACAAGTAGAAAATTCCACACACAACCTCAGGGAATGGTTCACAGTCAAAACACAGGTGCACAAAATATATTGCATGACATGACCTTCAGATTATGTGTAAAATTGCATCAGCAGCACACAGGCATGTCCTTTTTAGACTTGGGTTTCATCTGCAAGACAAGTTATGCAATTGAAAATATTCCAAAATTGGAGAAATGTGAACAATTTCTCCAAAATATTTCAGCATAGACCAACTCAAACTATCTATCTCTCAATGAGTGTGTGAGCCATTGTGTGTGTGTGTGTGTGTGTGTGTGTGTCCTTGTATTTTTCTGTGTCATGGCATTTGATAATTCATTTCTTCCATTGAAAAATTGACTCAGATAATGCCATCTGCCATATTCCTAAAAACAAAATTTCTTTGTGATCGAATGAAACATTCCTCCCTGTTGCTTTGGATGTGTCCTTTAAGAATCACTGCTATAATTAATATACTCAAATCATCAAAGTATCAGACAAGAAAAATATATATATATATTTTAAAAAGTACTTGGTTTAAACAACAAACACATTATATAGTAATGAATGTGTTTACTAAAAGGAATAAATAAAAAAATATCTAATGTCAAAATACAGATTAGGACTTCAAAAATTTGAAGCAAATATTAATAAATGTAAAAGATGCTTCAGCGCTGCCCAGCCACACAGCGCCTGGGCAGTGTTCTTAAAAGGATCCTGTGGAGAGCTTGAGCCTCCTATGCTTACAAAGGGGAGGTTTGGGCTGGATCTACTTATCCTTCTCATTTGGGGTGGTCCTCTTCCTCAGTACAAAGCTGTATTGAATGTGGGGGTTCATTACATAGAAAACATTGGCAAGGTGAGGAATCTCTAGCTCTGGGAAGAGAGGGGTATATGAAAAGAAGGTGGCACTCAAGAGGTGTCTCATAGGACACCCCAACATCTGAGAGCCTCAGCCTGGAAAGGCCAGAGCCACACACCTGAAAGCTCTCCAATTCAGCACCAATACCAAAAAGACAGCCTCCACAGTCCTCCCTGAGGAAGAACTAGGCAGAGCACTTCCACAGACCTAATGTCCGTTCCTACCAAAGGCTTTGGACTCCAGAATATCCCAGGTCCTCTTGCATCTGCCAAAGCACACCACTGGATTTACATCTGAAATCTCCCACAAAAGGCTCCTGTGCCGAAGATTCAGTCCCCACATGAGCCATCTTCATAGGTGGGTTTGGAGGGAAGCATTGGATGGTGAGTGCTCTGATGTCAACATGAAATTCTTATTTAAGATGAATACACTACTGGGAGGTGGTAGGATCTGGAAGAAAGGCTGGGCATGGTTGGAGGAAGACCTGAACAGGGTGGTGTCCTAGGCAACAGTACCTTGTCCCTGTTGGCTCCACTGAATCCTCATTCTCCAAGTAGAATTTCTCCTCCTCCTATCCCTCTCTCTCTCCCTCACCCCAAGGCTCATCCTCTGTCTCCCATTCTATGCCCGTTTGGCAAGAGCTGAGGAGAGCCCCACTGCCACACACTACGACTTTATGGACAGCCTCAGAGCAGAACCAAATGGAAAGCTATGAAACCTGAAGGAAAAACATAGGATTCCACTCTAATTCATTTTCCTCAAATATGGCCACAGTGAGGACAGGCTGACCAGTTATAGATGCCACATTGGAGCCACGCTTCTGCCATTGTCGGTGCCCACTTCCACGTGGACCAGGCTTCCTAGAATGGAGGCCACATCTCAAATGCTGTTCTACTGAGGAACATTGCTCCAAAGACCAGCAGAGGGACTGCTTCCCTCCAACACGGTGCTTTGGTCCAGGGATGCCATGACCCCCGTGGGGTTCAGACAGCCAGCTACACCTACCTATGAACACCTGTTTCCTGAAGCCCTCTTCTAGCCTAGAGCCTGTTCTCCATCTCTTCTGGATAGATGTGTCTCTGCTATGAGTTTCTTAGCCTACGAAGGCCGCAGAATTTCTCTTCCATAAGACACTACTAACTGAACAGACTTAGTAGATTAAGGTATGAGAGAATTTAATCTAGAATGTGTAGGGATGGTGGTTTTCAGTGTGGACAGATTGCTGTGGGATCACAGCTGCTGTGGGTATTTGGCTCACAAAAATAGAAAATAAAAAAACACTAGCATTATGAACAGATCAGCTTTGTGGCAGATGTGCTGAGAAAGCCCTCATCTGACTTTAGTTAGGAATAATAACCTGGTTATTGTGATCACTTCTGGTAAACTCAGGTAGAGACAACCAGAGAATCCAAAGTCAGACTATTCAGGCTGTCTCCCAGCCTGTAATTTCCTTCCAATTTAGTCCCATTTCTGCTTGCTAGAATCCTGGCCATGCTCTGCCCAGGCAGTGGTTTCCTGGTCCTACATAAGGCTTTCAATAGCCCTGCTTCAGTCCACAAAACTGTAAGTTCCATCCTTAGCCCATGCATCCCCATCTTCCTATCAGAGAGACCTGGGCCACAGTGGCCCTGGAAGGAAGCCTTCCTCTTTGCTCCTCACTGATGTCAGCACTGGAGGCCTGCTCAGGACCAGGAGAGGATACCTGGTGTGGCGTCACACTAGAGTCACACCTGGAAACATCACACCAGCATTAACGTAGTTTTCTTTATGCATGAGCCCCAACACACCCTGTTTGAATGTTCTTCTGGGTCAAGGAGCACTCTTTGGTGCTATGAGTTGACTGAGTCTACTTCCTAACCTTGCTCCCCACCATATGAATCCCCCACTTACTCCGACAGTTGGAGATGATCTGGCCAAGCTCAGTCTTCCGGCTTCTCTTCATTTAGGAAGTGTAGCTTGAAGGCCCTGTGGATGATGATGAGCCCTGTATTGACAGGTCACCTGGAGCAGCATAGGAGACAGGTCTTCAGGAAATGGGCCTTGAAGTGCCTATTCAAGGACTGTGGACAGGTACACTCAAGAGGACAGGTACACTCAGTTCTAAATATCAGGGAACCATCTTAAGACACTACTACCCAAGGAAGACCTCCTGGTAGTCCTGTGGGCTCTTCCTATGGACCACTAGCCCAATCCCTGTACAGTGATCTGCCTGGACCTACCATTACCCTTTGTGGAGCCATATTCCACTCATGGTAAAAGGAGCACACAACCTGTATACAAACACAATCTCATCCCATCAAGATGGGAGGAATGGGACAGTGGCCCCCAAGATCCCACGTCTGCTTGAGGAAGCAGGCTGCATCTGGTGTGGCCCAGACACAAAACCTAGAGGCTTGGTCCTGATTGCCAGGGCCAAAAACAGACTCAGGAAGAAGACCACACACAGGAGTGCTGAAAGACAGCCACGAGAGCTCCTGGTCCCAGAGGCTCAGAGCTGCTGGGGTGTAGTAGGGCACCTCATCTGGCAAGGGTGGTCATTGGAAAGGGTTCCTGTCCTGCAGTTACCTGGACATTTGGTGTGCTTGCTCCACATCCATATCGATTCTGCAGAGACATCCTCTCAGCTCCTTGTTCAAGGAACATGAAAAATCTCCTGTTGCTGTCCTTCCCCATGTGTAACAATATCCTCGATCCCATAGAGTGGAAACTGCAACCTAGATCCTGTCCTATTCTCATCTCCCAAAATACCTGTCCCTGCACTTTTGGCCTGCACACTGCCACCTGACACAGACCCCCTCAGACATGGCAGCAGACATGCTGTTGCTCTACTCATCTCAGATCAACCCCTTAACATTGACCACTTTCTTCTTTATTTCCATCTATCCTTCCTGAACACCCAAAAGCTCCAATTCAAGAGGGCATGAGTAGTTCATTGTATTGGACTAGTGTCTGTTCCCCACCTAGGTGTAAGCACCAGGGGACAATCAGCAGAAATTCAGTTTGAATAAAGTAGGTGTTTTCCTCCTTCCCCTTGAACCGGGCTGTCTTCATGGTGGGGCGTTTTCTCAGGATAAAATGATACTTCATTCCCGGATTCATGGACAGATACATGACTGCGTGGTCAGGGACCTTGACTTCTGCAGAGAGAGGTGGAGATGATTGGTAGGTGACACTCAAGAATTATTCCACAAGACACCCCCAACCCCTGAGAGTCTTTGCCAGGGCAGGCCTGCGCCACAGACTTGAGAGCCCTCCAATCCAGCTACAGTGCCACCAAAGACTCCCTCAGTGATTCTTCCCTGGAGGAAGATGATGCACAGGATCTAAACCAAAAGAGCACCTGGCAATGGAAACAGCACCTTGGGCCCCAGAACTTCTCAGTGCAGGTTGGATCTGCCAAAGAGACACTGCTAGGCTTTGCATCAGGATTGGCCCCCGCAAAGGCTCCTGTGCTTAGGCCTTTCTGCCCAGAACAGCCATGCTCACACATGGGCATTCAGGGAAGCGTTGGATGGTGGGTGGCTGCACATCACCAATGGATTAATCCAGCCATAGGTGAATACACTAATGGGAGGTGGTGTAAAATTAGAGGTACACTGAGCAAAAAGATAAGATGACCTCAGCAAGACTATGCCCTGAATAATGATATTGTTTTCTAGATGAGCTCTCCTTTCTCGTTTCTCATTATGATCTCTCTGTTTTAGATTTTTATTCTGGTTCTTGTTCTACTTCTGGTTCTTTTTGTCCTGCACATTCTTGTCCTATTTCTGGGTCCTTTTCTTGTTCCTATATTAAGATTTCAACATTTCTTTCTTGCCCATTCACCACTTCTCATCTTCGTGCTCCTCCTCCTCCTTCTCCTCCTCTTCCACATCCTCCTTCTACTTTTCCTTCCTTTTCTTCCTCCTCTTTATATCTTTATCCTCTTCTCCCTCCAGTTTGTCCTCTGTCTCCTCCTCCACCTTCTCCTTCTTTCTCTCAAATCTATCACACTATCTGCCCAGATGCAGCCTCTGTTCAGGACCCCAAGATGAAATCAATTCTCAATGAATGGCAAGTAGAGAAACCAAGACAAAAGAGAACTTACTCCCCTTTTTTTGTAACTGTCACAGTCATGAAAGACTGCCTAACAGACACATACCATTTTGGTCATGCTTCTGCCTGTGCTAGTCAACACCTTATCTGGACTAGGCATTCAAAAATAGATGCCACATCTGATAATGAAAACAAAGTTTTCAAAATCTAGGAGACGGCCAGCATCACTGACATTCTCCTGCCATAATGCAAACATGCTGTCACACCTAGGGGTTCCAGGAACCCAGCTAGTTCTTCTATTTGACTTTTGTTATACACAAACCTCCACTGGTCTGGAGCCCGCTCTCAATTGATGCTTGGGTTGAAACTGGCTGCTTCTGAAATCACCTTCATAGACTCTCAGTTTTATAATTCCTTATTGAATGACTTATTTTTGTACCACGGATTAAAACCAGAGGCACTTAAGCACTGAGACACATTCCCAGGCCTTTTTACTTGGGTACAGGGTCTCCATAAGTTTCTGAGGCTCTTTGAACTTCTGACCCTCCTGCACAGCCTCCAAAGCCACTGAGATTCACAGCCACTTCCACATTGCCCATTTCCTTGATCTATCTTGAGCTCAGCCTTCCTTCTATGTGAGACACAGCCAACCCAAACAACTTGGTGTATAAAAATGTGAGAACTGATCATACATGCCCTAACATTGGTGAGTTCCATTGTGGACAGGGTGACATCGTGGAGGCTAGGAGTGGCTGGCTCACAGGAAAGGAAAGAGCACTGGCACTGTTGACAGATCAGCATTGTGGCTTCTCTGCTTCTGATGCCCCTCTTTGATGCTGGAAGGAATAAGAACTTGGCTATTCTGATATTTTTATGAGATGGGCACCCAGAAACAGAGGACTTGAAATTATTTCAAAAAACTACCCAACCACGCTGTCCCCTGGCCTTGACTTATTCTTCACTGAGTCCTGTTTCCAGTTGCTGCAATCCTGACATTCTTCCTTTCTGACATCCTGGCCATGGTGCTGCATCAGTCTACATCAGTGCTGATCCCACTTGGGCCTTGCTTTTTCCTTATGCTCATTAGAAGGCATCCTTATGAGTGAGTCATAAACCAAACTGCCAATTCAACCAGCCTCTCTTCTTTGACCCTCATGGATATTAGCTTTGCCACATCTGACCAGGCCCAGGAAGAACACATTTAGGAAGATCCAGCAGCCTCTGGGGCCTCACTGAGAACCTGCAGATATGACTCACCCATCACTGCAGTTTCTGTTGTGCACAAGGCCCAATTTCTGGCTTTTTTCTGGGCCAAGGCCCACTTTTTTGGACTGTGGGTTACCCTGAGCCTCTGTGGATCATTCCTCCCCACTGAATGTCCCATGTACTCTCATGCTCAGAAACCACATTGAGCAGCCCAAGTCTTCTGGATTCTTGTCGTTGAGAAAATGGTGGTCAAGGCCCTGTGGATGATGCTCGTACCCACCCCCTGGCAGGTCATCTGGATCAGAGGAGGAAAAATGTCATCAGAGAATGAGTTTTAGAACAGCTAACCAGAAGAAGGTGCTCAAGGACATTCAGGGGACACCTTAGCTATGTATACAAGGGCACCATCTGGTTATCTTCCTACCTGAGCATGTCCTCTTTATAATTCCCTGGGTTCTTGCATGGTGCTGCCAGACCAATCCTGGTATAAATAAATGTCTGCCTGTATCTGCCATCTCCCAAACCACCCGACCCCCATGGAGCCACAATCCAGTCAGGGTCAAAGGACCCAACTGTCTGTGCATAGACACACTCTCGTCTCACTGAGATGGGAGCAATGGGCCAGTGGCCTGTATGCCAGGTTTGTTCTGGGATGCAGCCTGCTTTTGTGGGTGGACTAGGCAGATACATTGGAAAATTTGGGACTGACTGCCACTACACAAAACAGACTCAGTTATAAGAGCACACACAAAAGGAGAAAATCTTCCAGGACAAAACTTAGGACAAGAGGTGCCAGGAAGCCTCACTGGGGGGAGACTTGAAAAAAGGCAAGTGTACTAGTAGAATAGTGTCCTCCAAAAATTCTTGTCCACACAAAACTAGGTGAGACCTTGTGTGAAAGAGAGTCTTTGCACAGTGATGAAGCTATAAAGAGCTCACATGATGGAACACAGCATCAACTGGGCCCAAATCCAATATGTGATATTCTTGTAGAAAGAGGGGCGCTTGGACCCAGAGACCAGGGAGACTGGGGGAAACAGACTGTGTCAGGTTTGAGGCAGAGACTGGATGCCCCACAGAGGAACCACAGATTGTGGGCAGCAGTAGGAGAGTGAGCAAGGGCTGGGAGAGTTGGTGGGGGGGGCACTCCCCTTGAAACCTGTGAGGGAGTTTGGCGTTAGGATAGCACAACACCTGTTGTGTTGCGCCTCTGAAGCCAGAGAAAAGCCCCTTCCTCCGCTGTAGGCTACCCAGATGGCAGGATTTGGTTGCAGCAGCCCAGGACCCGCCTGAAAGTCTGAGCTTGTTGGCCATGCAGGTCGGATCTGGGACACAGACACACTCTGATGACTACATGGTCTCACCCCTGAGGCAAGACAGGCGCCAAGCCAGGCCAGGTGGGGAAAGGGCTAGGAACACACTGTGGGGGCTGGTGCCTGTGTTACTGGATCACTTCTGACCTGTTTCCCTGATCTGCTGCCAACACAGACTACAGAGGAGGGTACAGGGACACAGAGCACGGATCTGCCCCACTCAGGATGTGCAGACAAACACCATGGCCAGGAGCCTTGTGTCATCTTCCCATCCTGAGAGCTCTTCCCTCCCTCACCTACCACTACCTCCCCATTGCCTCTGGCAATATCTACTCAGTGCGATGGCAACATGCCTGGGTGCTGCTCTCTATTGAATGCATGGGGAGCCTGTGAGCCCAGGAAAGTGTGTTTCAAACACCCAGATCAAACGGGCCACCTGGAGGCAGGAAACAGAGGTGGCTGAGGCAGAATGCCAGGTATGGACTTCTGGCATTTAATTATTTATATTAAAAGACAAACAAATAAACAAACAAACAGGTTTTGGTGTTCGATAATATTTGATGTGCAAATCCTCATCCCCCACCCCCAATATTTTAATTTTTTATTCAACATATGAGATTTTACCAGTATGAACTTAATTTTGTATTATAGAAAATTCATTGAAATCACATTGGTATAAATAACAAATCACCAAACCTTCAATGTTTGTTCTCCTTTCCTTTTAGAAACCACTTTTCTACAAGAGAACAGAGGACAGACTCATGGAAATGCTTGAAATGACAAGAAGCTCTCACTCAAGCTCAGCATTCAGTCCTGGACAGGGTACGACCAGGCCACTTTGACATCTACTCCAAAGAATCTACCAGACACATTCTTCTGACATCACTGACTGAGCCAAACGAACTGACTAGAAAAACCTTCATATCCTGAATACATTCATCACTTCAGGACACTTGAGAATGAATCAAATCCATTTCTCATTACCTTGCTCCACAGCCAACAATTCTTCAACAAATTCAAAGGAGCGACTCATATAAGCACATCCAGAGTAAGGTTAATTTTAAACATCTATGTGTAAAAAATACAGCTGGTATTTCTTCTTTATGCTAGGTATAAATGAAATCTCCCCCACATTACTTCCACAAACCAAAGGAAAATATTTGTGAAATTCCCATGTAGAAGACAAGATACACTTGCCAAGGAGGCAGTGCCAAGAATTTTGACACTCCAAATGTAGAGTGTGTGTTTAGGAGGCAGTCACAGTTTCCATGAGAGAGTCCCATGAAATCAATTAGGAAGATCCATGCTCTAGCCCTACCATACAAGTGATGTGACCTTGAAAGAGTCACTTAGTCTTAGCAACCATCACCACTAACCACTAAGTCAATGAATAAAGGTCCTCAGGTGTCAAGCTACAAAATGTGGGATGAGCATGGATGAGGATGGGTGGGAGAAGTCTCCCCCTCTAACATAATTAGGGAAGGCTGTGCCTGCCCTCAAGAGGCTGGGGGGCCTGGGATCCTGCCACAGAGAAGGATTCCAAATCTCACAACCTCTGAACACAGGCGAGAAGACCAGATAGAGTCCAAGGACCCTGGGGTGGCCCAATGGCAATAAAGGTCAAAAGGAACTAGGGATCTGCCTGGACCCTCAATCCTCTACTCTGAGCAGGGTTGCATGATGAGGCCAGAGGCCATCCACAGCAATCTGCCTTTACAGGAAAACAGGGACTGCAGGCTGCCTCTGGCTCACTGAATCAGGGTGGTGTTTTCATAAAGCAAGACCACTTCCTCACTTTTTTTTTAAGAGAGAGAGAGAGAGGAGAGATAATTTTTTAATATTTATTTTTCAATTTTCGGTGGACGCAACATCTTTATTTTATTTTATGTGGTGCTGAGGATCAAACACAGCACATGCCAGGTGAGCTCGTTACCGCTTGAGCCACATCCCCAGCCGAATACTTCCTCACATTCACCTGCAGCTGCCTCTAGCATCGAAAATGCTGCAGAGACACTTGGCTACACCACGAACAAGCTCTGCCATTGACTTCAGATCCTTCCCTGCTAGGAAAGGAGGACAAATGCTGTCCAGATGCAGCTAATAGAATTTTCTCTGTTCTCTGGCTTTGATTTTTCAGAATCAAACACACACACACACACACACACACACACATACACAAACGCACACACTATCTCTCTCTCTCAATGAAATAATATTTGGACCACAGCACACATATCAATATGGTAAATACTAATTATTTACAGAAGAAGGTTCTAGACCATGTGTTTGCTTGATGTTATTGTTTTTATTATTTTCTCAAGAGGCTAGGAGCAAAAAGGATCCTGTGGCTGTCCTCCTTAAAGTCTTTCATGGCTCTTCCTTTCTGGCAAGTCTCATGGGTTGTACAGCCAGGAAGGGGAATAAATTTGGAGGCCAGAGCTAAGGACAGCCCAGCCTATGAAATCAGATTTGGTGTTTTCTGGCACAGTTTGGAACACTGACACCTGAGCCCAAAGATCTGTCCAGAGAGTCAATTTTGAAAACACTTGTCTTTACACATGAAAGGCACATTTTCAGGGAATGATTAAAGGAAGGAAATGTGACTTATAATTACTGCTAAGCATGTCTTAGCAGTTGTGTATACTAACATGGCCCATGAAGAATGCCAAATTTATGTCAAGTTTCCAAACCACACACACACACACACACACACACACACACACACACACACACAATTCTAACAATTAAAACATCCATGACACATATCAAATAATTGTGAAAAATGGGTAAAATTATATGTATACAAAGGAATTTCAGAATACGCTGCTGAATTTGTAAAATGAATCAATATTTTTTCTCTTTAATTTTTATTGTTGGTTGTTCAAAACATGACATAGTTCTTGACATATCATATTTCACACTTTGATTCAAGTGGGTTATGAACTCCCATTTTTACCCCGTATACAGATTGCAGCATCTCATTGGTTACACATCCACTGTTTTACAAATTGCTATACTAGTGACTGTTGTATTCTGCTGCCTTTCCTATCCTCTACTATACCCCATCCCCTCCCCTCCCATCTTCTTTCTCTAACCCATCTACTATCATTCATTTCTCCCTCTTGTTTTTTTTCCCCTTTCCCTCTCACTTCCTCTTGTATGTAATTTTGTATAACCATGAGGGTCTCCTTTCATTTCCATGCAATTTCCCTTCTCTTTCCTTTTCCCTCCCACCTCTCACCCCTGTTTAATGTTAATCTTCCTCTCATGCTCTTCCTCCCAACTCTGTTCTTAGTTACTTTCAAAGAAAACATTTGGCATTTGTTTTTTAGGGATTGGCTAGCTTCACTTAGCATAATCTGTTCTAATGCCATCCATTTCCCTGCAAATTCTATGATTTTGTCATTTTTTAATGCAGAGTAATACTCCATTGGGCATAAATGCCACATTTTTTTTATCCATTCGTCTATTGAAGGGCATCTAGGTTGGTTCCACAGTCTTGCTATTGTGAATTGTGCTGCTATAAACATTGATGTAGCAGTGTCCCTGTAGTATGCTCTTTTTAGGTCTTTAGGGAATATACTGAGAAGGGGAATGGCTGAGTCAAATGGTGGTTCCATTCCCAGCTTTCCAAGATATCTCCATACTGCTTTCCAAATTGGCTGCACCAATTTGCAGTCCCACCATCAATATGATGTCTCTGGGTGAGGTATATCAAATATATGTTTATTCAGTGCAAAGTGTTTGTTTCCTTCAAGAAAATGTCTCATGATACATATAGGCCAGGAGCCAAAACCTGGAGACTTTCTCAGTTGAGAGAAGCCGGGAACTTTGTGTTTCATTGGAGAATTTCTGCCTAAATCTCAAAAGCAGGACCTCAATGACATGACCAGATAGTGGGTTTATTGGAGAATGTCCCCCATTCCTAAAATGATAGTATGGACTATATCCCGCTAGGCCAAGGGTAGTTTGGGCTTCTGCCTTCTATTTGATGCCATTTTCCCCCCCTCTGCTCCCCCACACCCCAGCTCACTCTTGAAAGGCCTTCTGTTCTGCCAGCCATAGTGACATCTGCTGGCGGACATGGGAAGTCACAAATCTGGGGGACCCTCTCAACCAAACCTTGTTAATGCTGCCATTTATCACAGGGGCAGGGGTGCGGGCTCTGGAGGGCTGGGGTTCCTGTCATTTTTCCCACACCCTCTCCCAAGAGAGCAACCGTGTCTCAAGCAGCCAGTTCCCACCTTCCATTCGCAGAACTGAAAGTCAGGCAGATGCAAACCCCAATGCTAGCGTGGGCCCTGGAGAAGAAGACACCACTTCAGGTGACAATAGACTTGACTGGATGCTTAGGGACTGAAGCAAGGCAGTTCTCACCCACCTCTGCTCCCTCCTCATTTTCAGCAGGCCTCTGCCTGTGGCTAGGAGAGGAGTGGAGCTCTGTCCCCCACCTGGCCCCGCTGTCTCAGCGCTGCTTTAGGGGCAAACTTGCAACTAGGTGAGTCGAAAGGGGATTATTCCAACTCAGAGTTTCTTTTCTTCTGATCTAACACAGGAGATGTCCACTTTGTGTTTCTGAGAACTTCATGGTGTCCTAAGAACTCCACTTCACTTTGGCTACTCAAAGTGGAGTCGCTTGGTCAGCAGCACCAGCATCCCTGCTCAGAGCCTGTGAGAAACACTGCCACTCAGAGGTGCTGGAGTTTTGCACTGACAGAAGACACTTTGAAAGAAGCCCCGAGGCTATATCTGCACACACCCAAGTTCATGTGCTTGTACTCCACACTGGGTTCGTCACCTTGGCGCCCTTGGCCCATCAGGCCAGATCCTTCTTAGTCTGTAGAGGTCTTCCCCCGTGCAATGTAGACATTCAGCAGCACCCATGGCCTCTACCTGAGTTGTGCACCAGCACCCCTGACTTGTGATAACACAAAAGGTCTCCAGGCATTGTCAAATGACCCGAGGGGACGGGGAAAGTCACCTCTGTTGAGACCCATCAGCTTCAGGGTCACCTGAGACCTTGTTACAAACACACATTCTCAGACCCCACCCCAGACTGGCAAAACCACGAACTCCAGTGGGGCTCAGGAAACTGGTTAACTCTCTGTGAGACACAGGCACTCTGAGGTGGAAGAGGACTCGGGAAAGGCCCTGCAGTGAATCACGATTTGGTGACAGAGAAGTCACAGCGGCCACAGCATGACCAAGAGATTACAGGCTGTGGGTGATAAAGAGCCCAAAGCTGGAGCCACCTGGGAGGGTTTGCAGCCAACACTTTCCCCTGTGCTGTCTCCATGACCTTGGCCAAGTGACCTGATCTTTCAGTGCCTCAGTTGTCACCTATGAAAAATGGGGATGACAGGAGAATTTGAAATAAACAAATGACAGGAGAGTTTGAAGTAAACATGTTTGGATGAAGAAAGGTGCCTAAGCTAGAAAAGTGTGTGAAATAGATAAGGATATAAGGTAAACATATTTTGATGTATTTTAGTACAACCAAAGGTGAGAATTTAGATAAGCAAGATGTAAGCAAGATGTGATGCAATATAGACACAATCTGTTAAGATAGGATAAGAAATAGAAGTTATGAAATAAACATGTTTTTGGTTTGAAGTGTTGTAAACAACTATAGTATTTAAAGACCAGGAAGGCTGAGCTCTTTGGCCAGTTTAGACCCACTATGTCGGTGGGTCAACATCGAGCGAACTGAGTCCCGCCAGCCTCTGTTCCTGTGCCTCCTGTGATGTGATGAACCTGGCGTGAATAAACCGAGCATTCGAAAAGGCATCTCGTGTGTAGTGGCTTTTTCTTCAGGACACAGATTGTCGGCCGGGAGCGGTTGCCTGGGGCAGGGCCGATCTTGACTCCAGGACCACCCGGGAGTGATCAAGGGACCTCGCCGCAGTCTCCTACTTGTGTCAGCGGACAACCAAAGCACTGTTCCTCCTGCAACTATTGAGGGATGAGGAAGCTTTAATGATAAGGTGCTTAGAAGAGTGCTTGGCTCCAAGACCTTCAGACAAGTCAACTAACTGGTCTTGTCTTCACCATCACTGGCCTGTCTTCCCCCCGATTGTTGAGTCCCCTACAAGCCAGCCAGGCATGTGCTTCATTCTCTGCCACATCCTCAGCAGGGAGCCCTGGCCTGGCCTGGACCAGGCTCTCAATGAACATCGGTGGAGAAAGGCCCAGTGTCCAGTGTCCAGTGCCCACGAGGACATGAGGACAACAGCAGAAGCCCTCTGTCTCAGAGCTTGAACTTTGCTGTGGATCCTGTATGTTCTGCAAAGGGACCCCAGCTTCCTAGATCCAATTCTATTAGAAGGTGTCCTTGCAAATGTGGCAACTGGGCAAAAGTGAGCTTCTCCGTCCGTGTGGATTAGACAGGACCTCAGGTAGATCTACAGGCATGCTGTAACCAACAGCCAATCAACACATGCTTAGAAAATCATGGAAAGACTAAAGATGGGGGCGGGGTGCTTCACAGATGCTGTGGGTTTTCTTCTTCTACTTCTAGGATTCTCTCTACCCACCTCCTGAAGTCAGTCATACAACTATCCCCATTTCAGATATGGAAACACTGAGGCCCCAAGAGGTTACAGAACATCCCAAAAATCATTATCCAGTAAGCAGTGAAAGTGTTCTTCTCATGCTGGTCTCTGATTCCAAACCCATACCTGCCTTTCTTCCCAGGGCACTTCCTGGTCTGCACACAGGGATTACATGCCTTAAGATTGGGAGGACAATCCTAATTTCAAACCTTCTACCTCATGTTATGCTGAAGACCATCCTTAGTAGCAGAGCACGTGTCTTATTTGGTTTAAAAACTCCATCTCTGGTAGTAATGAGATCTCTCTGCCACAGCCCCACCAGACAGCCATTTGGGACCACAGGAGTGTGAAGAAAGAGTGACCACAGGAGTGTGGAGAAAGAGTGACCACAGGAGTGTGGAGAAAGAGAATACAATTCAGGAAAGTGAAATACGAAGAAGCAAGAGCTGAATACACTAGAACAGACAGGACCAGCAGAGAGCCCAGCTGAGAGAGGCCTGGAGCAGGGTTGGGGCGAGCCAGCGCATTCCACGGGTATTGATGAAGGTCTGCTGTGTGCCTGGCACTATGCTGAGAAGTAGACGCTGCATTGAGTACAGTCTCTGTCCTTGCCCTGCTAAAGATCCCAGTCTGGGGATTCAAAGCTGGATGACATTGTCCAGCACTATGCCATTTCTTCACACCCCAGCTGACCTTCAGCCCCCAGCACCATAGCCCATTTGCCTACAGTGAAGGCCAGCAGCAGCTTCCCGTCATGGCTGGCAGGAGGGGGTGGAGAACTCCCAGCTCTCTCACCCTGTAAGAGGGCTTCTATTAGCAGCATGATCTACATGGACACCCAGCACTCCTTAGCAGGACTGTGCTTAGTCACTTAGTGACAACAACTGGCAGTTCCTAATCACTTCCTGTTTCCACCTGGAGTTTTCTAGCATAACCTCCCAAGAAAACTACTTGCTAACAAATCTGGATCACAGAGTCTCCACACTTTACCTCAGGGAAGCCAGAGCATGAAAGAAGATTCTAGAAAGATGTACAGTGATCCCAGTCTATCTGGCCATTTTATGCCTGAATTTATAGTACTCCTTGGCTGCTCTGACTGCCCTGATAGGTTTAGGAGAAAAGACAAGCCATATTTTGGCACGTAAAATGCATTCAGGCCGAGTCACTTTCACAGAACCTACCAAGTAGGGTAGAATCTCATGAAATTTTAAGTACAACAGAATGTCAAATGACTACTCATTCCAGTGAAGACATGCTGCAAATAAGACTTAGAAGATGTGCTGCAAACAAGACTTAGAAAAGTGTCCTCAGAGAAGATTCTATCATTCTGCATTTGCTTCTGAAAGTTGAAGCACACAGTTCTAATGAGCCCAGGAAGACAAGGTTGATACCCAGTTGAGTTGGCATATGATGTACCAGAGCTCAGGACTTCAGGGCTGCTGTCAGGTGGTTCCTGGGCTCTTCTGGTCCTCACCTACACTCAGTGTCTTTTTGTTGGTGATGTAGTTCAGCAATAAATTACTGGCCCAGAGACTTGTTCAGTATTGCTCAGCAGTAGCAAAACACTGTCACCAGTTGTAGGTAGCCAACTCCAGGTGAGAAACTTGATAGATGTTAATGCTCATGGCTTCACACCAGCAACCTGCCCCTCAGTGATCATGCTCTCTAAAATATACACCATGCTAAATTGTGTGGAAGCATTCTACGTCTAGCCAAACCACACGAGCTTTCAAAAGCAGCCCAATAACATTTAGAGGATTCACTCTCCATAGCAAGCTTGCCAATGCCTGAGTGCCCACACACTCTATTGGCGCCAACTTCACCTCATTTTAGAATGCACACATCCACCAAGATATCACTGCCTGTGGTGGTTGAGCGGCCTTTCCAATGGATGAGGTGGATGTGAATGTAACACGTGAATGAATTAGCATTTACCAACAACTGGAAGAAACAAATTCACACTCTATGATATGATGATGGAGCTCCTCTGTAATCTAGACCCTCCACCTCTCCTGCATCCTCTCTCTTTTCCTCTGCCTGGATGGACCTCCAACTCAACCCAGAAGGATGTGTCCTTTCTAGTCAGAAGCCCTGTCATGGCTTCCAATTCCAGGCCCTGATTCTGGTTAACGCAGCCAGAACTCACTTTCAAGGTAGTCTCTTCAGATCCCTTCCCTACCCTAACCACAGTGTGGGCTCTGGCCCCACCCTTACTCTCTACACCACCATTCCACATTATGGTCTTCCTGTCCCTCTCTGTGACCCAGGACTTCCCATGACCGACCCCACCCAACAACAAGCTGTTGAACCAGGTGCCATCCGAGGGAAGAAATGACCAGAGATGGCTAACTTGAAGATTTTACAGAATAGTTCATGAGACGAGGAATATCCTGAACCAGTGAAATGACATAAGAGGAAGTCAATGAATTCTAACCTAAAGGGAAAATCCTAAGGTACATTGGCTCTCAAATTCAGCTGCACACTGGAGCCACCTGGGAGCTGTACATAGTACTGACCGCTGGGCCACCCACTGGCCCTGGGCTGATGGAATGGCTCTGGGCTAAGATGGGACACTGGGGTTTGTAAATTACCAGTTGAGTATAATATAAAGCAAACTTTGGAGACATTGCTTTTTCTCCCACATGAAGAACTGTGTGCATACACATGCAGAAGTACACAAACCTGCAGCATAAGGCTCCTTGAGGCCCATAGATTAAAAGCACTGCAGTCACCAGTACCCTGGCTATGAACACCACCAGACCCCTGGAAGCCTCCTATTTCCACCTTCCAGGTGATCACAGCCCTGCCATCCAAGCATGGAGGAGTCCTCCCTGCTGCGAAATTTCAGTGTGCAGAATGGAGAGCCCTCTGTCCTTGGAGTCCCTGCTTTGAAAACAAGTGCACTGGAGAAGTTTAATTCAAGTGGGAGGCACATGGGCAGGCTTCCTGGAAGAGGCCCTATTGAAAGTAGGATGGGATCTGAGGAGTAGACCAGAGAGAGGAAAGATGGGAAGTACAGCAAGTACATTCAGAGCCGAGGTCAGGCCCAAAATACAATGTGGGCTGACAAGAGAGTCCTTGCACCAGGGTCACCAATTTTGAGAAGGCAATGAGGACTGCTGAAAAGAACAATTCCACAAAATTCCATGGAAACTCACTCATCAGACTTTTCTGAAAACACTGGAAATGCAGGTTTCATGCAAGGAACTCTGGGTGACAGATGGCAAAGTTTGCCAAATGCAAATATGCCTATCAGCTCTGAGAAGCCGTTCTCATTCACACTGCTTCAACCAGAAAAAAAATCCCCATGTGCTTACTGAGAACAAGTTAGCTTGTGCCACTTGAAGCTGCTTCCACAAACAGCTTCACTTCTGCACTTCTAAGCTGTTCTCCTCAAGAACTTTCAGAGCACAGTTCAGGCATGAAACACGAAGGGTGCCAGAAAGAGTTCTCTTGAATCTAGCATCATCAACTTGCAGGGAAAAAGAGGACCAGCTGAGAAGATCAGTTCTCCAAAGTCTCACTGACATCTATTTGTCACACTTGTTTACAACATTCACTTGAAGTGCAGGTACCCACATGAGTGAACTGTTTTTGATCAATGGCACAGAGGATTCAATGTGAAAGCATGCCTGTCACCTGTAAGAAGCACTTTTGATATCTTCTAGGTCACACAGAAAACAAATAGCATGTGCTCACTTACAACAAAGTTAATCAACAAAGCAAATTGAAATTTCTTGCAGCAAACAGCTTTCTTTCTCCCATTCCTCAGCTATTTTCAGCAATCACATCCAGAGTCCAATTCCAGCCCAATATAAAATGTGTGCTCCCAAGGAAGTCTGTATAATTGACATCACCCAACTTGGGGAGGCAAGGGGAATGCTGAGAAGATCAGTTCTTCAAAACTCCTACTTTTTCAAAAAACTCATTGAAAGGCAGGGCCCCACTTGCAGCCATCAGTGGTTGACAGATGGCACAGAGGCTTCAATGTGAAACCATGAATGTCAATCATTACAAGTGCTTCTGACACTCTAGTTCAACCAGGGACAGCCCAAAGTGCTCAACAAGAACACACTTTGTTCCTGCAAGTGGAAGCAGCTTGCATGAACTGCTTCAGTCAGGAAATTCCAAGCTCTTCTCAGCAAGCACATCCAGAGCACAGTTCTGGCCCAATAGAAAAAGAGTCCTAGCAAGAGGGTCCAACACCTACGATCACCTTCATAAGGTAGCTTCCCATCTTCTGTGTAGAAGTGGGTTTCTCCTTGGCATTTATGCTGTGGAGGAGACCACTAGGAGCTAAACTTCATGCAGGACCATCTGACCTGGACTTTTTGCAAGCCCTATGAAGCCCTCACACAAGATCAAATGCTACAGGATTTTGCAGAATAGTCCAGGCAACAGTAGACAGTCATTCATTGTCTAGAGTCTAAGATTCCTAGATGCATGGCATTCATTATCATCAAATGCACAATTTTGATCAAAAATCATATATATATATATCTTTCCAATCTGAATCAAAAAAATCAAAAATATCCCCAAATCCAAAGAGTGGATCCCCATTGTGATGCTACCAGTGGAAAATTCCACAGCTGACCTCAAGGGATGGTTCACAGTCAAAACACAGCTCCATGAAAAATATTACATGACATGACCTTCTGGTTATGTGGAAAGTGGCATGGGAAGTACACATGCATGTCTTCTTCAGACATGGGATTCATTTGCAGGACACCTTATGCAATTGAAAATACTCCAAAATGGGAGAAATCAGAACCATGTCTCCAAAGTATTTCAGAAGAGACCAACTCCAACAGTTTATCTATCTCTCATTGTGTGTGTGTGTGCTCTAGTGTGTGTGTGTGTGTGTGTGTGTGTGTGCTCTAGTGTGTGTGTGTGTGTGTGCTCTAGTGTGTGTGTGTGTGTGCTCTAGTGTTTGTGTGTGTGTGTTCTCTAGTGTGTGTTTGTGTGTCTTTGTTTCTGTTTGTACCATGATAGCCGATACTTCATTGCCCCTATTGGAAAAACTGACTCAGATAATGCCATCTGCCAAACTCCTAAAAAACAAACTTCTTGCTGATACAAGGAAACATTCCTTCCTGTTGGTTTGGATGTGTCCTTTAGGAATCACTGCTACATTTAGTATACTCAAATCATCACTGTAGATCAGGTAACAAAAACATATATATTTTAAAATAATAATATATTAATAGAAACAACAAATACAGGATAGATTAACAACTGTGTTACTAAACAAGGTCAAGGACAATGGCAAACTATAGATTCAAACTTTGAAGCAAATAGTAATCAATGTAAATATTCCTGGGCTGCCTCAGTCCCGCCCAGGCACACAGCAGCAGAATGGTTTTGCAAGCATCCTCAGGAGGGCTGCAGCCTTCTTTGTAGGATGAGAGGGAGGTTGAGGCTGGATCCACTCATCATTCTTTTGGGAGAGGCTCCTTTTCCTCAGCACAAAGTTGGATTCTGTGTGAGGGTTCTTTGCATAAAATACGTTGGCCTGCGCTGGAATCCTCAGCTCTGGGGAGAGAGAGGTGTACAAAATAAGGTGGCTCAGGAGGTGCTCCCTAGGACACCCCAACATCTGAGAGCCTGTGCCAGAAAAGGCCAGAGCCACACACCTGGGAGCTCTCCAATTCAGCACCAATACCAACAAAGACCACCTCCACAGTCCTCCCTGAGGAAGAACTAGGCAGAGCACTTCAACAGACCTAATGTCTGTTCCTACCAAAGGCTTTGGACTCCAGAACATCCCAGGTCCTCTTGCATCTGCCAAAGCACACCACTAGATTTACATCTGAAATCTCCCACAAAAGGCTCCTGTGCCGAAGATTCAGACCCCACATGAGCCATCTTCACAGGTGGGTTTGGAGGGAAGCATTGGATGGTGAGTGCTCTGATGTCAACATGAAATTCTTATTCAAGATGAATACTCTACTGGGAGGTGGGAGGGACTGGAAGAAAGGTTGAGCATGGTTGGAGGAAGACCTAAAAAGGGTTGTGCCCTGGGAAAAAATACCTTGTTCCTATTGGCTCCACTGAATCCTCATTCTCCATGTAGAGGTCCTCCTACTCCTCTCCATATTTCTCTCTCTCCCTCTCTGCCAGCCTCGTTCCCTCTCTCCCACTCTATGCCTTTGTGGCAAGGGCTGAGGAGCTCTCCACTGCCACACACTAGAGCTTTATGGACAGCCTCAGTGCACAACCAAAGAGAAAGCTATGAAACCCAGAGAAAAAGGCCTAGGATTCCTCTTCTGAGTTATTTTCCTCAAGTATGGCCACAGTGAGGACAGGCTACCCAGCATGGATACCACATTAGAGCCATGCTTCTGTGTTGGTGGAGCCCACCTCCATGTGGACCAGCCTCAGAGAATGGAGGCCACATTCCGAATGCTGCCCTATTGAGAACAATGGTTCCAAAGACCAGCAAAGGGAATGCTTCCCTCCAACATGGTGTATGGCCCAGTGGTGCCATGACCCTGGGTGGGGGAATACAACAGCCAGCTTCTCCTTCCTCTGAACACCTGTTTCCTGTCGCCCTCCTCTAACCTAGAGCCTGTTCTCCATCCCTTCTGGGTTGGATGTGGGGATCTCTGCTATGAATTTCTAAGGCTACCAAGGTCCCAGACAGACTTCCTCTTCCATAGATTCTACTAACCTAACAGTAGGTTAATATAGGAAAAAATTGATCCTAGAACTCATAGGGATGGTGGTCTTCAGCATACATAGGCTGGGATAATGGCTGCTGTGGTGTTTGGCTCACAAAAAACCAACCAATCAACCAACGAAAAAGCGCTGGCATTATTATCAGATGAGCTCTGTGGCTACGTGCTCAGGAAGCCCTCCTCTGACTTTAATTTGGAATCATAACCTGGCTATTGTGATCACTCCTTGGCAGGTGGACTCAGGTACAGACAACCAGGGAATTTGCCCAAACACAGATGATTCAGGCTGTCCCCCAGGCTGTGTTTTCTTCCCAATTTCATCCTGTTACTGCTTGCTAGAATCCTGGCAATGCTCTGCCCAGGCAGTGGTTTTCTGATCATACAGAAGGCTTTCAATCCTACTGCTTCAATCCACAAAATGCCAGTTCCCTCTTTAGCCCATGCATTCCCATGTTCCTCTGAAACCACTCCTATCCCAGACCACAGAACCATACTGCTCCTGGAAAGAGGCTTTCCTCCTCACTCCTCACTGATGTCAGCTTTAGATGCCTGTTCATGTCCAGGGGAGGCACCTGGTGGGGAGCCACAATATCCACTGGGGTATACCATTGGACCTCGAGACCTCCCACCAGCAGAAGTGTAGTTGGCTTTGTGCACGAGCCCCAACACACTCTGTTGGAGTGTTCTTGGGGGTCAGAGACTACTCTTTGGTGCTAAGAGTTAACTTGAGTCCACATCCTGACCCTTGCTCCCTGCCATCTGATTGTCCCACTTACTCTGACGGTGAGAGATGATTTGGCCCAGCTCATATTCCTCCGGCTTCTCCTGAGTAAGCAAGTGTAGCTCGAGGGCCCTGCGGATGACGACAGGAGCCCGATCGTGGCAGGTCACCTGGAGCAGCATGGGAGACAGGCCTTCAGGAAATGGGCCTTGAAGTGACTACTCAAGGACAGTGGGCAGGGGCATTCTGGAGGCACCTCCACTCTAAATACAAGGGCAACATCCATGACCCTACTACCTGAAGCTGGCCTCCTGCTCATCGGGCGGGCTCTTCCCATAGGTTACTAGCCCAATCCTTGTACATAGGACTTCCTGGGCCTGCCATTGCTCCTTGTGGAGCTGCACTCCTCTCGAAGTGAAAGGACCCCACTACCTGCATACAGATGCAATCTCATCCCAAAAGTTGGGAGGAATGAGACAATAGCCTCCAAGATCCCAGGTCTGCCCGAGGATGCAGGCGGCATTGGGAATGGCCTAGGCACAAAACCTAGAGGCTTTGGTCTAGATTCCAGGGACAAAAACAGACCCAGAAACATGACCACACACAGGAGTGACGAAAGATAGTCACGAGAGTTCCTGGCCTCCAGAGGCTCAGTGCTGGCTGGGGTGTAGGAGGGCACCTCATCCGGCAAGGGTGGTCATTGGGTTACCTGGACATTTAGTGTGCTTGCTCCACATCCATATCGACTCTGCAGAGAGACCCTCTCAGCTCCTTGTTCAAGGAACATGCAGAACCTCACACTGCTGTCCTCCTCCATAGACGTCAGCATCCCATACAGGGGAAACTGCAACCTAGGTCCCGTCCTGTTCTCATCTGTCACCCATACCGGCCTCTGCCCTTCTGGACTGCATGCTGCCACCTGACACACAGACTCCCTCAGACATGGCGGTGGACAAGCTGCTGCTATCCCTCATCTCAGCTCCAGCCCTTCACACTGACCTCTCCCTTCTTGATTCCCATCTATCCTCCTGATCTTCCAGAAGCTCCAATGCAAGAGGGCATGAGTAGTCCATGGTATTGGACCAGTGTCTGCTCCCCACCCAGGTGTAAGCACCGGGGGACACCCCTGCTCCCAGGCTTACCAGGACCTTCTTGGCCATCTTTGGACTTTGTGTTTCTAAGTGGACGTGAATTAAGCAGGTGTCTCCCACCTGCTTGTGGGAAAGTGGCCTGGAGGACTTGCAGGTTGATTCTGAGAACTGTGGGGGATGGAACATCATCAAACCCAGAAACAGAAAGCCACCCCAGCCTGTCAGTTGGCTCTATGGGCTTCTAGCACATATGTCCAGGTTATGAGGCTTCTTATTTCCCCAGGTGGGAGTGGAATGGCAGCACAAGTACAGCTTGAATAAGGTAGGTGTTTACCTCCTTTCCCTTGACCTCGGGGCGTTTCCTCACGATGAAATATTGTATTCCCGGATTCATGGACAGATACACGAGTGAGTGGTCAGGGACCTTGATTTCTGCAGAGCGAAGTGGAGAGAATTGTTAGGTGGCACTCAAGGATTATACCACAAAACACCCACAACCCCTGAGAGTCTCCGCCAGGCCCACCACACTTTGGTATTTTGGGGCCAAGGCCCACTTTCTCTTGGCTGTGAGTTATCCTGAGCCCACTGTCGATCATGTCTCCCCACTGTCTGATTGTCCTACTTACTCTCATCCTCAGATATCATACTCAGCAGCTCAAAGTTGTTCACATCCTCATGCTGCAACAAATTTTGGTCCAAGGCCCTGCGGATAAGGCTTGTCACCGTCTCCTGACAGGTCACCTGGATCAGGGTGGGAACACATGTCATCAGAGAATGGCTTTTAGAGGAGCTACCCAGAAGACTGTGGTCAAACATTCAGGAGAAATGTTAGCTACATATACAAGGGCACAATCTTGTTATCCTACTAACCAAGTGTGGCCTCCATATCCCCCCTGGGTTCTTGCAATGTGCTACTAGAACAATCCTGGTACAAATATCTGCCTGTACCTGCCATCTCCCCTCCCCCTGGGGAGCCACATTCCACTCAGGTCAAAAGACCAAACTGCCTATGCACAGACACACTCTCATCTCACTGAGATGGCAGCAATGGGCCAGGGATCTGCACACAAAGTGTGCTCTGGGATGCAGGCTGCCTTTGTGGGTGGAAGAGGCAGATGCACTGAAAATTTTGGTCCTTTATGCCACTACACAAAACAGACTCAGATACAAGAGTGTGCACTTGAGTGCTTCATGACAGCTCTAAGAGGCCCTGGGCTCTGGAAGCTCGGTGCGGGTCTGGTTGTAATGATGTACTTGACTCAGCACTGGCAGTCACTGAACATGTCTCCTCTGCAGCTGGACACCTGCAGCATTAGCGTGTCTACTGCACATCCATAGAAATTCTGCCAAGAACCCCTTTAGCTCCGTATTTACATACATGCAAAGGCTGACATTCCGAAGCTTTGGCATGACCTCCCAGGTGATCCCGACCCCAAATTCCTACACCTAGTCATGCTAAGGAGGTTCTCTTCCCTGCCACCAGGAACACATCCCCTCTAACATATGTGACAAGTCACTGCCACCTCCTCTGCTCCAACCTCACTAATTGAGAATACCAAGTTGTAGGCACTGCAGCCTGCACCCTGGACATATCTCTGCCTTCATCTGTCCACAGCACTTCCTTCTGCACTTCTGGCCTGCCAAACCCACAGTACACAGGCCCACGCACTGCTGGAGCTGGGCATGCTGATGCTCTCCCTCCTCAGGTCAAGCCCTTAAGACGGACCTCTCTCTATTTCCCACCACAGCCCCGGGGTTGGCTGTGTCTCCTGCCTTCCACTGTGTGGACACCCAGGAGGCAGCCCTGCTGTCGGGCTTACCAGGATGCGCTTTGTCTCCCTCAGGCTCTGTCCCTCTAGGAGGACGTGAACAAAGCGGCTGTCTTCCACCTGCTCACTGGAGTGAAGCAGTGAGGAGCTGCTACTGGTGACTTTTCTCAGGCACCACTCATTGCTTTGGGTGGCATGGGGCAATGATCCTGCAGTCACTGCAGAGCTGCTGCTCATAGCTGCTGGGGTCCTGGATGCCACTGCCACAGAAGGCTCCAAGAACTGTGGGGGATGACAACATCAGCAAAACCCAGCAACTGCACCCCACCCAGCCTGGAAGTTGGCTCTGTGGGCGTTCTACAACATCCATCCAGAACCTGAGGTTCTTGTCCCCTTGGAGGATGTGGAGTGGCACCAGGAGTAAAGACTGAAGAAGGTGGCTGTTTACCTCCTTTGGCTTGATCTTCAACGACTTGCTGGCATCTGTTTCCCGAAGAAGAAAGTTATAATCCACTCCTCCATCCAGGGCGTAATATACTTTCCCATCTGCAGGGATCTTCAGCTCTGGAGAGGCAGGGGCAGAGGCGTGGTAGGTGACACTCAAGAAATACACTACCCAACATCCCCTACAACTGAGAGCCTCTGCCAGCTCAGGTCTCACACACAGACCTGAGAGCCCCCAAATCCAGCTACTGTTCCACCAAAGACTCCCCACTGATTCCTCCCTGAGGACCCTCTATGCACAGGAGGTCCACTACAGGAACACCTTTCAAGGAAATAGCCCCTCGCACCCCAGACCCTCTTAGTTCATGTTGGACCCACCAAAGAGAAACAGCTAGACTTTGTATCTGGATTGGTCCCCAAAGACTCATGTGTTGAAGATTTCCTCCCCACTGCAGCAATGATCACAGGTGGGTTTGGGGAAAAGCACTTGATGATGGGTGCCTCCACCTTGCCAGTGGATTCATCCACTCATATAGGGCTACACTAATTTGAGGAGTATGGTTTGGAGGTGTGTTGAGCGTGGGTGGAGGATGTCCACAGCCAGCAGGGCTGTGCCATCCAGAGCAATATATTTCTCTTGAGTTCCCCACTTCTGCATTTCCTGCTCATGAGTATAATTCTCATTCACATTTTTTAATCAATTTATTGTTATACTTCTTGTTCGGCTTGTGTTTCTCCTTCTTGTTCTTGTTCTTCTTCATCTTCTTCTCATGCTTCTTCTTATAGTCATCTTGACCTTCTTATTCATTGTCTTCTCCTTCAACTTATTTTCATTTTTCTTCTCCTCCTCCTCCTTCTCCTTTTTCTTCTTCTTTCTCTCTCTCTCTCTCTCTCTCTCTCTCTCTCTCTCTCTCTCTCTCTCTCTCTCTCTCTCTCTCTCTCTCTCGAAGAGTTTACAAGCTGTGAAGGGTTCTATTCTACCACACACTTCTCTCTAGAAATGGCCTCTGGTCCTAAATGGACTCAGTTTGCAGTGAATAGAAAGATTGGAAGCCAGAAATGATTCTTCATTGAACTGCTTTTCTCATGTACTCATCTAGCTCAGGAAAGGCTGCCAAAGTAGGCACCCTGTGGTTGTCTGTCTTCTTTGAAACAAGACAAAGAAGCCTCTATTCTTGGGCCCTTGTGGATAATAGCTTTGCAATGCCTCCTCAGGCCAAGGAAAGAACACATGTTAGGCAGGTCCACAGCCCCTGGGGAACATGAAGAACCTGCAGATTTATGCCCCATCATTACACTTTGTTTTATGCAAAAGTCCCACCATACTCTTCCTGGGCATTGGGCCAATGCACACTGTGTTTTGGCTCCCAGTTATCGTGAGCCCACTGTGACTCACTGCTCCCTACCCTCTGATGGCTCCACTTACTCTGATGGTTCGAGACAATTTGCAGAAGCTCGTAGTTTTTTGGATCCTCCTGCTGGAGCAAGTGTGCATCTAAGGCCCTGCGGATGATGACTGGAGTTGTGTCCTGGCAGGTCACCTGAGCAGGGTTGGAGAAAGCTCATCAGAGAGGGAATTTGGGAGTAGCTACCCAGAGGACAGTGCTCGAGGACAATCAGAGACAAGTGAGCTCTCAACACAAGGGCACCATCTTGATACCCTGCTACCTGAGGCCTTCATGTGATCATGTGGGGTCTTCCTATGAGCCTCTAGTCCAATCTTGGTACAAGAGTTTGCTTCAACCTGCTATGCCCTACAGGGACAAGGGAATAAGGACCAAAAGGCTTTGTACAGACACACTCTAGTCCCATCAAATGGGAGGAATGGTCCAGTGGACTTCCATATCCCTGCTCTGGTCTGGGATGCAGCTGCATTTTTGTGTGGACCAGGCACAAACCCTAGGTGCTTTGGTCCTGACAGCCAGGGCACAACACACACTAGGACTCTTTAATGATAGGCATGGAAGCTGCCGGGCTCGAGAGTGTCAGTGCTTTCTGGGGTATCAGGAGGTTCGGACCCAGCAGGTGCAGTGGTTCAACATGGCTCCCCTGCAGCTGGACACCAGAGTCTCATGATGGATACTCCACACCCAGGAAAATTCTGCAGAGCCACTAAATCTATTCACATACATGCAAACTAGGACACTAATGGGCCCCTCCAAGGCCCCCAGTTGTCTGTGACCCACACCTACCCACCCTAATCATTCTACAATGGCTCCCTTCCCTTCAACCAGCAACATGTCCCCTCTCACACACAAAAAAATGACTGCCAACACCTCTGCTTCAACCTCCATGGTTCAATACACTCCTCCTCAATACCAAGGTCAGTAGAGGATGGCCTGTACCCTCGATATTTCTCTGACCTCCTCTGAACCCAGCACTCACTCCTGCACTTCTGACCTGCACACCCCAAAACACGCAGGCCCACTGGCACCCAGACCTGGCATGCTGCTGCTCTCCCGCCTCTCTCTTCCTCACTTTCTGCTCTCCTTCCTGACCTTCCAGAAGCTCCAGTTAAAGAAGACAGGCCTAGTCCAAGGTGTTTGCTGTGGACTCGGTCTTCCCCAGTGTGGGCTCCCAGGAGACTCCCCTGCTCGAAGACTCACCAGGATGCTCCTATACTGTGTTGTGTTTTCATTCTCCAGGTAGACGTGAATGAGGCACCTGCCTCTCACCCGCCTGTTGTACTGGGGCCGTGGGGAGTACCGAGTGGAGACCCCTGATGTCCTGGACTCCAGCTCTGCCCCTTCCCAGGGAGAAGGCTCTGGCTCTGGGGTTGGCTTAGGAGCCGTGACAGGAACTGAGCTTGTAGCTAGAGGAGAAAAGATGCCAACATGACTGCCTTGCCCTGACCTTTGCACAGACAGACAATACCCCTGGCTCCCAGGAAGAACTCAGGCCCTTAGCCCACACAGGACCTCTTTGCAGACTGGGATCACTTCCTGAGTGGACAAAGGCTTATCCTAATTTCCAGCCCAACACCAGGCATACAGACTCCCTGCAGTGTGACAGCAGTCGGACCTTTCCTCATATACCCTTAGGTACTCACCACAGTCCGCCTGGCTCTCAGGCTCTGCCTGGCTTGATATGTCATCTTCAGTTGGGGCCAAGAGGTGGTGTGCTTGGTGCTCCAGGAAGAGATACATATACGGCAGCAGCAGCTGCAGACTCAGAGAGCCTGGAGGCTGATGGAAATCCTCGGTGAAGAAGTTCACCCAGGTCCCCAGGAAGGAAGGTGAGGCACTGTGGGGAGGCAGGTGTGGAGTCAGCAAAACCCTGGCCTTGCCTTCGCCACGGCCTCCAGAGAAAACCTCTGACCCTACACTCCTGAACCATCCCTGGCTCTGAACACACCAGTCCACCCCAGACAAGTCACAGTGGCTGTACAGGCAGGGACAAGACAGGTCGCCACAGGCAAAGAACCTTCAATCAAGGAGCACTAGATCCATGGTTTGACCAGCTCTCCCCTCCTCTGGGCAGGCCTGACACTCTTCTTCCCCTTGGCTACGTGCTCTCCAACCTGGAATGCACCTTTCAGGAGTGTCTGTCCTCCTGCCCAGTCTTCTCAGGGCTCAAGAGACACCTCCTCCCCTGGCGTGGGCTGCAATGCTACCACATTCTCTGTGAGCTCTCACTGAGTCCCCCTGAGTAGCAGTGGACCTCTCTTTTCCCATGAGTGCAGACCACATCTCTGTGGCCCTGGGGGAGGACAGGGAGGTGTGATGTGGGGGGATACATTGTCCCAGGGGCTCTACCAGAGGACCATGACTACCTACAACTCCCCGCCGTACCCCTCCTACTGTTGAAGCCCCACACCTTACACTGCAGGCAGAAAACAGAATTGGGGAGAGCAGTCTTTCCTCAGCCTTCCCAAGTCAAATCACCTTGCAGGTCCCTATTTTGGAAACAGACCCCAAGCCCATTCCATGTTGAAGTTGGTCCAGGGGTTTACCATAGTCACTGAAGAGGACAACGTGCAGTTATGACTCATGGAGTCAGGGATGCAGTCACATGTAGGATATGTACTCATGGCACCTGCGGTTTTAGCCTGACCCCCATGAAAAGGGACACAATGGCAGTCATTTGCACCCCATTTTTTACTGAATTATGAAACGTGACTGGAAACATGTCTTCACACAGTGGGTGCTTTCTCTGTGTTCATCAGTGAATGAGCCCAAACTGCTGATTCCCACATATCTCTGGGTGTGGGAGCTGCCATGTCCAAAGCCCCTGTCCAGCTATGTCCCAGCTAGGACGCTCTGTCCCACTATGGAAACTAACATGTCTTTATTAATCCAAAAGTGCTTTTCCCAAGGCCCGAGTTTTGAGACGCCTCTGGCACAGATCTACGTTCTTCACGAAGCCAACATCACACCAGAAAGACCACCTGGCCTCGCTGAGTCCACCTGGGAATGAGCTCAGTGCACACCATTGAGCTGTGGTGCCCAGTGTGTGGGGACTGCTCCACGGACCTCTGTGGATCAGCTGGAGTCAGGATGGTTTCTCTCCCTGAGAGGGGAGTTCACTGCCCTTGCAAGGCTGTGGCAGGCACCTCCAGGACTTGTCCCATTTGGGGCTGACTTTCCACTATGAGTGTGGTCCTCTATCTCATTAGGTATCACAAACCTTTGGGTCCCTGAGAGGTACATGGCAGCCCCAAACCCAGGCATGAGGGGGCTACACACTTGGGCTTGGTGGTCTGGTGCTTACCTTGGGAACAAGAGATCCAGCACCTGCTGGGTGAGGATGGAATCCCAGGAGATTAACCCCATGTTGCTGCTGAAATGTAGGTTCCTCCCACCAATGTCAGGCAGGAGCTCATTCCTACGCTGGTCCTGCCTGTAAGGTTCAAGGCTCTGTACCCTGAAGGGCTCCTCCGTGTTCTGATCATTTTCACCCTGGGTTGGGACCAAGAATGGTGGGTTCAAAATGGAAATGGTGACAAACAGAAAAATGACTTGTGCCAATACACTAGAGTCAAAGCACAATGGGACAGTTCCCATCAGTACAAAAACACACACACACACACACACACACACACACACACACACACACACAGTCAGAATAAGAGTCCTGGGCCATTCATGAGGGATCAGACCAGAGGGCCTGCTGGGCTCACCTGCCCTGTGCTACTCACTGTTACTCTTGAGCTCCTCTGCGACAATTGCCAGAGGATCTGGCGTCTAAGATGAAGCCTCACCCAGTGTATCCACAAAAGGGCTATTTGGCCCCCCTGAGATTCCTGGGAGCCTGAGGCTCGGCATTGTTTGCAAGGACAGGGGAACATCCTTCTCACTCCAGTTTCTCCAACCAAATGAGCTCGGATGGCTTGGTCAGTGAAGTGGGTGCCTGGATACCAGGGTTCCATGTTCTGTTTGATCCATTGTCAAGGCAATGATGTCATTTCCTGTGCCCATACCTGAGCCTCTTTTCACATAAGACCACTTTCAAAAGCCCTATGGGCTGCTGATTTCTCCTCCATGCCTACCCATCTCAGGTGCGCATGTGTTCACCAACAACTACCCAAACATCCCCACCAGCATCTGCCCTGCTTGGTGCCACTAGAGTTCCAGCTTGGAGCCTTCAAAAATGCATTCACAACCAGTCCTTCCCTCTCAGCAGCTTTTGGACCCTGGTCCCATCATTGTGCAACTCATGGTGTGCCCAGTCTTTTCTGGAAAGTAGGGTAGCATCTAATCTCTAGTGTTTATTGTGTCTATTGGCCCATAACACCCTCTATTGTCTCTGAAACCAGAGATGGGACTCCCAGGTGGCTAAAGCACAAATGTAGAGATGGGACAATCACAAGAAGGGGAGAGACAAAGAATGCACCCTAACTCAATCGCGCCTGTGTCCCACACAGGGACGTGGCCAATGTCCGTCCTATCCTGGCTGCAGTTCCCTCTCTACACCATGGCGAGTTGGAGGGGACTGAGATGCAGAGGCTGCTCCCCTCTGCCATAAAACTTCCCAAAGCTTCTCCTAATATTTCAAAAGGGCCAAGTGTGTCTAGTGTTGGGGTCTCACAGAGACTCCGAGGTACCACAGCATCCTGCTGCCCAGAACCGGTTCACCCCTCACCTCAAGGGGGCTCAGCCTCTGGATTCATGGGAATTGAAGTGGGTACAGGTGATGGGATATCATCTCCAACACCGAGTTATGCCAAGTCCATGACCCCTGTCTGCATCCCTGTCTCCAGCACCACTGCCCTCCTCAGAGCAAACAAATCCATTTAGCAAGTGTGTCCTGTGATAAAGACATGACAGTCACCCATCCTCTCATTACAAAAACACTGAGGCTCAGCCAACATGGATCCTACTAGGAACACAGGCATAAACTCAGATTCTCATCCTCCCAGCTGAGACTCAGTGGAGCCTGGACTCCCAGCCTCCTGAGTCAAGGAAACAGAGGTACCTAGCCGAGCCACCTTGGATGCAGCTGCACACAAACTGAACTCATCAATGCCCCTTGCGCTCAGTTGTGAGTAAGAGGGGAGGTGGTGTTTCACAACCCTGGACATCAAGTGCAGTCTCCAGGCTTTGGGGTGTGCCCTGGTCTCTCTCTATCTGCCCAGGCCCTCCAACCCACACTGGCCTTTTACCCAGCCTCCTCCTAGGTCCAAACTCAATCCTGCCTCTCAATTTCTATTGCCTTCCCCAACACACTGCTCCCCAAATTGAGCAGGGCTGGCTCTCTGTTATCATGCTGGTGCCAGCAGCAATGCCACCCCACTGACATAATTCTGAGTCCCAACCTAGGCACTCCAGCTGTCTTTGCCACACCTGGCCTGTTTGGGCTCTGGCTCTTGCTCTTTTCTTTCATGTGCATGTGTTTCGAGGTTTTGAGTTTCTCCCACTGCAGAACTGCAGCTGTAGCAAAATAGAGCTCATGAGGGTGACATTCTGAGCCACGTCCGATCCCATCAGGACTGTTAACTGGGGTGATGCCGGAACACAGTGCTGAGTGAACACATGGGAGGTGGTTGGACCCACCTTGCCTATGAGTGGCTTCCTTTCAGGACAGGAATGTAGGGATGGAAGGCCCTGGCGTGGGATGCTTTGCACAAGGCGTGACCATGGGCTCTCTTTCCTGGCAAAAATGGCTCTACTCAGCATGGAGAGCACTGTCATTCCTGGTGGCTAACAACAGCCCTGGACCCCAGAAAGGAACCCACACTCAAGATTTACGTCTGAGTGTGCGTGTCCTCAAGGAAATGAGGTCTCCTGATCCCAGGTGCAAAGGGGTAAGTCCTCTAACTCCAGGGGCCATGAAGGGACATTTGAGTTTCCCTTGTCCTTCTTTCCCTCTTCTGAACCCATGGTGTCCTCACACTAAACACAGTTAGGACCCTGGGCTCATTCCCCAATGAGGATCATTAGGCTCCATAAAGAACAGTCTCTAAGATGCTCAGTGGACCAACATCCTCTGCACAACCCATAACCCTATTCACCCAAGATGCAAGGATTTCTATTCAGGAAAACCAGGAAAGGGAGAGCCTTTGTCAAGGACACAAGGACATTAGTGAGTGAGTAGTGATTAATGGATGGAGAACTATTTCCACCACCAACTTCCAGGAGCATATATGGCCCTTTGGAGAATTCTGCATTGTGTTGGTGATTAAGGAGAACGTGTGAATCCAGGGGTCACTAGGTCCTCTCAGCCATAAGGAGGGAAACTGCCATAAAGGAACTAGGACAAGGGTGCGAGGAATGCTCACTGGGGGGAGATCGGAAGGAAGGAAAGTGTACTCATTACAAAAGTGTCACCTGAAAATTCTTAGCCAGCCAAAAGTCGTGCGAACTTGTGTGGAAAAAAGAGTCTTTGCACAGTGATGAAGCTAAGAGCTCACATGATGGAACACAGCCTCAACTGGGACCAAATCCAATATCTGATATTCTTGTAGGAAGAGGAGAGTCTGGACCCAGATACCAGGGAGACTGGGGGATACCGGCTATGTGAGGTTGGAGCCAGGACGGGATGCCCATATGGGAACCACAGATCGTGGGCAGCAATAGGAGAGTGGGCAAGAGCTGGGAGAGTTGGGGGGACAGTCCCCTAGGAACCTGTGAGGTGTTTTGGCAGTGGGACTGCCCAACACCTAGTGTGTTGAGCCCCTGGAGCTTGAGGGAAGGCCCTTCCTCTGTGGTTGGCCACCCAGTTGACAGAGTTTGGTTGTAGCAGGCCTAGGACCCAGCTGAAGGTCTGAGCATGTTGGCCATGCAGGATGGATCGGGACCACAGACACACTCTGATGACTGTAGGGTCTCAGCCCTGCATCAACACAAGCACCAAGTCAGGCCAAATGGGGAAAGGCCTAGGAACACACTCTGGGGGCTGGTGCCTATATTACTGGGAGCACTTCTGACCCCAATTCCCTGAACTGCTGCCAACACAAGCTACAGAGGAGGGTAGAGGGACACAGAGCATGGATCGTCCCCACTCAGTGGGCCCAGGCATGTACCATGGCCAGCAGCCTCCTGCCTTGCCTGGTGAGTCCTGAAGCGGCCCCCTCTTCCCAATCTGAGAGCTCTTCCCTTCCTCATGTGCCACTACCTTCCCACTGTCTCTGGAAATATCTACTTGGTGTGGTCCTCTGGCAGTTTATGATTTAAGTTAAAAAAAAAAACAGATCTTGGTGCTCAAAAATATTTGATTTGCCCATCCTCATCCCCCAACCCCAATATTTTCATTATTTCCTCAACATATGAAATTTTACTAGCAAAAAGTTAATTTTGAATTATACAAAGTTGATTCAAATAACATTGGTATACATAATCAATCACCGTACTTTCAATGTTTGTTCTCCTTTCCTGTTAGAAACTGCTGGCAAAAAAGAGAACAGAAGGGGCTGGGGATGTGGCTCAAGTGGTAACCTGATCGACTGGCATGCGCAAGTCAGTGGGTTCGATCCTCAGCACCACATAAAATAAAATAAAGATATGTCCACTGAAAACTGAAAAAATAAAACAAACAAATAAAGAGAACAGAGGACAGACTCATGGAAATGCTTGAACTGACAAGAAGCTCCCACTCAAGCTCAGCATTCAGTCCTGGACAGGGTAAGACCAGGCCACTTTGACATCTACTCCAAAGAGTCTACCAGACAGAATCCTCTGACTGATCCCTGAGTGAGCCATAGGAACTGGCTAGAAAAGCCTTCACATCCTCAATACATTCTTCACTTCAGAATACTGGACAAGCATTGATATCCATCTCTCCTTACCTTGCTCCCCCGACAACCATTCTTCAACAAATTCAAAGGACCAACTCATGCAAGCACACAGAAAGGGGTGTTTACTACACACATCCATGTGCCAAAACGACAACTGGTATTTCTTGTTTGGGCTATTTCAAATAAAATCACTTCTGCATGACCTCCACAAACCAAAGGAAAATATTTGTGAAATTCCCACGTAGAAGACAAGATACACTTGCCAAGGAGGCAGTGCCAAGAATTTTGACACTCCAAATGTGGAGTGTGTGTTTAGGAGGCAGTCACAGTTTCCATGAGAGAGTCCCATGAAATCAATTAGGAAGATCCATGCTCTAGCCCTACCATACAAGTGATGTGACCTTGAAAGAGTCATTTAGTCTTAGCAACCATCACAACTAACCACTAAGTCAATGAATAAAGGTCCTCAGGTGTCAAGCTACAAAATGTGTGATGACCATGGATGAGGATAGGTGGGAGAAGTCTCCCCCTCTAACACAATTAGGGAACATGTGCTGCCCTCAAGTGGCTGGGGGGCCTGGGATCCTGCCACAGAAGGGATTCCAAACCTCACATCCCTTGACCCAGGCCAGAAGACCAGGTACAGTCCAAGGACCCTGGGGTGGCCCAATGGCAATAAAGGTTAAAAGGAACTAGGGATCTGCCTGGACCCTCAATCCTCTACTCTGAGCAGTGCTGCATGATGAGGCCAGAGGTCATCCACAGCAATCTGCCTTTACAGGAAAACAGGTACTGCAGGTTGCCTCTGGCTCACTGAATCAGGGTGGTCTTTTCATAAAGCAAGACCACTTCCTCACATTTGACCAGCAGCTCATGCGCTGACAGCACAAAGGCTGGCTTGACTCAGGCCCTGAGAAACAAAATAAAAAATTCATAGCAAATCCATCTTTAGCTCATCTACATCATCAGGGGCTCTGATTCACTTCCGTCAACAAAGGGGTCTGAAATGGTGTCTAAACACGCTGGGGACTCACCTCTGTGTGGAACTCTTCAGGAAAAAGGGGATCAAATCTCATGAAGCAACTCTTCTCTCCTCTAGCCCATGGGCAATGCAAGGAACTTGCATGATACCAGAGGCTCACTCTCTCTTCTCATGTCTTCTGGAAAGGAATCATTAATGCTTACTTCAAGGTGAAGCAGAAGCCTGAATTCCCAGCTGCACAGAAGTGTTTGAGGGCAGTGTCTCCCTTAAAACCCAAAAATAAAAAAAACAGGTCATTAAACAGGCACATGGAGTAGAGTACATGATCAATGATCCCTCCTCCCTGGAGCCTTCCACATGCCCATCTTCCACATTCACAGTGCAATGCTTGGCCATTCTCAAGACCAGGAGACCATGATGCTCACCAGGAAGTCAATAAGGAACATGAACAGAGCAGCATGGATTGCAGAAGGTGGCACACCAAGGATCTTCAGCTCTGCTGCTAGAACACAAGAACTTAACTTCAGTATTGACTTTCTGCCAACTACCAAGTACGATAGCAGTGTCAAGCCCAACATGCAGATATGCAAGTAGTAGGTGACATCCCGCATCCATTCACAGAAGTGGGCAACATCTGCAAGGGAACAAGGAAGTATCTTATCCTTCCTCATAAAAATCATCAGAAACAAAATTAAATGGATGCAAGACTTCTCATTTCACTATTACGTAGCTGTTGGAATTCCCTATTAAATAATACCTCCTCCAAAATAAAAAGTATCTCAGACATGTGTCAACTATTCAATGGATGACATTTTAAAAACTATGGCCTTTACTTAATATTTATGTATGCTATATCCCTGCCTAAGGCTCTTTGGGAAAGGAGCACATAGAATTGGATCTTTGAAAATCTCACATTTGCTGATAAATATTTCTGCTGATCTCAGGCATGGCAAAGTGAAAAGTGGGACTCTGGATATTCAAAGAACGCAATGTTGTGGGATTTGTGTCCCTGATCGATACATAGCAATGGTTTCTATGAAATCCAGTGAGGGAGCAGGAGTAACAAAGCTGATTGCACAGATGACCTCAGGGAATGCTGACAGGTAGGCCAAATGAAAAATATGTCCCAGCTGACCGTTGGTATTTGGGCTTCTGATCCCAGTCCTGTTTTTTAAAAAGGTGCAGACAGGCAGTGTTCATTAAAAAATGTCTACCATGTAAAAGTGGGTAATTTAAATGACATCTAGTTACACATCTGATAGAATGGTCTGGCAACATATGAATTTCATTCTAACAACAACAACAACAACAACAAAACATAGAAAATGAGACATAAAGATAAAACCTTGTCTTCACCAGGATGCCTAAAAATAGGTTTTATTTGGCTCATGCAAATATCTTTCAATAGAATTTCTGATTTCTGAATGAACCCATTCAATTTTATACTGCACAGATCCCAAGGTTTCTTTACACAATATTCTCTTCTTTTTAAAGCCTCACATAGAAAATGTCTCACAGGACATAGGAGGGGAATGACCCAAAGGATGACAGAATGGCTGGAACCATTCTCAAATGTGCACATACAGTCAAAAGTTTGAAGGCACCTAATTATACTCTAAAACAATTATGAACCTATTTGATCCATTAATTAATAAATATCACCACTTTACCACTTGAACCAAATCACAGAAAATTGGAAACAGATGATCATTGGCTTTGATACCTTTACTTCCATTTCATTACCCAGAGATGATCAGAATGCCTAAGGTCCTGGGGATATATTTTAGCTCAGCCCATGGTATTGCTTCATTGTTTTATTATTTTGTAAATAATAAAATATAACTTCATGTTGGATGATATATTCAAGCCATGAATATATCATCCAACATTGTTCTTCCCAAAACATTAGCCCAATTTCTGTGCATGCTCACTTACTATTTAGGAATTTTACTTATTGTTTGAACGTTCTAGAGGACCTGTTAGACTCGTAATGGACAAATAGTCCAACATACTCTTGAGAACATATGAGTGCCATAAGAAGAAAATAAAGTCAGCCTACAGCAATGGGCAGCTGCCTGCCCTCGGCTGGGAGAAGCACTGGAGAGGGCACCAGGGCTGCTGGGCAGCAGAGGCCTCCACAGCCCTGCAGGGAGCCTGGAGCACAGCTCTGCAGAACCATGCTCAGCC
This sequence comes from Ictidomys tridecemlineatus, assembly GCF_052094955.1. Classification (NCBI taxonomy): domain Eukaryota; kingdom Metazoa; phylum Chordata; class Mammalia; order Rodentia; family Sciuridae; genus Ictidomys; species Ictidomys tridecemlineatus. The sequence goes on along the minus strand of NC_135492.1, from coordinate 33,121,831 downwards.
CTGGACAGAGGCACATGAGTTCCCATCACAGGCTAGAGTGTGACAGTCCCAGGTGCACGCCTGTCATGCCAGCCACCAGGGAGGCAAGAGGAACGTTTGATGTCAGCCTTGGCAATTTAGACCCTGTGGCAAAGGGGAAAGACAGTTACAGGGGTCTCTGAATGTGTAGCTCAGGTACATCACTTGTCTAACAGGCTTAGGGTCCTGGGTTCAATCCCCAGAACCACACATATACCATAAAGTGAACTTGGAACATCATTTAAAATGATGGGTCAGGTACACAGAAGGATTTCAATATCACCTCTAAGAGGAGCTCAACTTGAGATTAGAAGGCAACAAATGACCACCCGGACTATTGACTCAGTGTCTGAAACCCTCTTTGAGCGTGGGAAGAACTGCTGGCAAGATACCAGAGGACCAGAGTACTGTGGCCCCTGTAGGGGTGTCTCTTGGCTACTGACAAAGATTGTTCCCCTCCTGGGGCAGCTGAGAGCAAGCTGGGCCTTGATGCAAGGACTAGTGCTTTAGATATAGACTATGCAAGCAAGGGACAATGTCTTTAATAAAACTGGAATTAAGAAGTCACTTTGATAAAATTTTAAAAAAAAGAAGAAAATAAGGTCAAGTAGAGGAATGGGCAGAGGCATCCAGAGGAAGCCCATTTTCACAGGAGAAAATCCCCCAAAGAAAAGCATCAGAATAGATATCAAGAAAAATACTGGGCTGGGGATGTGGTTCAAGCTGTAGCATGCTCACCTGGCATGCATGTGGCCCGGGTTAGATCCTCAGCACCACATACAAAGAAAGATGTTGTGTCTGCCGAAAACTAAAATATAAACATTAAAATTTTCTCTCTCTCTCTCTCAAAAGAAAAAAAAAGAAAGAAAAGAAAAATACCAACAAAAACAGTGTCCTCTCACTTTGTATCTACTCATCATGCAAAAGTTAGAAAGTTAGATAATACAATCCTGGCCACATACAGAGCTATTCAGAAGAGCCACTTGGCAGTGCTAAATCAAAGAAGTAAACATACATACTTTGACCTAGAAATTCCACCTGTCTATAGATTACCCTCATAGTGCTTAAGCAGTTTCACAAGGGGACATGCACAGGAAAATTTATCCTCATGTTCCTTACAGAGTTGTCTGTGCTTACAGGGAGTTGAGGGCTGTCAGGGTGCCCATAGGTGGGAAAGTCAAAAGCTAAAAATGTAATGGATGCCAACCTGGATATATTAATAGAAATCAATGAAAAACAATAGATTGATACATGACAATAAAATCCCTGAGTTCAAGTTCTTGCTATCCTACCTACCAACAATCATGCTTGGTCAAGATACTGACGTACTTCAAGGCAAAAAAGAAAGAAAGTATTATGCCATCATTAGTTTTCTTAAATGCAAAAAAGGAAATGGTAATATTTACTGAGCCATGACCTGTCATACATAATATGTGGGATTATTGTGGACATGTTGGTAAATGATTATCTACTCAGATATGTTCCGTGACTCACCAAATGCAAAGGCCCATGAAGAATTAGTCTCCACACATGAATTCTTCCTCAAAAGCCTTGAGTCAACAGGGGCTTCGCAAAATGGCTTCTTGGCCAACTTGATGACCTCCTCCTCAGGCAATGCTTCCACCTGAAAGATGTCTCCAACTTGTTCTCGCTCACATTTCCACAGTGCCGTCAAAAGAAACAACATCTGATACTCTATTGAATAAATCCTGAAACGGACCGAACACCGTACTTCCTTAAATATTTTAAAATTATCAAATGCAACTTCAACTCAATAACTTGTATTAGGCAAAATGCAACCTTAACCTCTTACACTGTGCTCTTTTACAGACTCACGTGTCCTAGGTTTTGACTTAACTGGACACTGAGCAGTCAGAACACGTGCTACTTCACATTCCTTACAGGTGTTCAATTCATCTCTGCCAAGCTGAATACAAATCCCTGGTCACTTGAGAATGGAAGCATATCTCCCACAACAGCATGCATCAGGAAACACTGAGGTTTTCATTAAAATACCCTTTTGAAAATCACCTAAACCCTGCCAGCTCACTTTTCTCATCTCTAAAACGAAAGGTCCAACAGGACTGTCCACCTCGTGATTTCCCTGGAGTTTCCTAGAGGAATCAGGCTTAGGCTGGTGTCTGAAGTCAAGCATGCAAACAACCCATTTTAGCAATCAACCGCCGTCACTGGGAATCATCCCAGGGCACATTCTGCAAAAGCTGTCCCCAGGCGACTCTCTCACACACAGTGGAGAACCTGGGGCCCGAGGACTCCCTCCCGTGATGCCCACCCTATCGCTGCTCTCTCCTTGGCACTTCCAGGAACTGCACTGCTTTGCTGAATCCTTAAAACCCGCAGGGTCTCTTCCCATGTCCACCAGGAGCAGGAAGGAAACAGGACTTAAACCCCAGAATCCACAGGTGCCACAGGAAAACAAAAGGACACAGAGTCAGTGACACCTGACACCTGGGCGGGTCTCCCTTCTAAATGCCTCCTGCCCCCAGGTCACCTGGGCTCCCCTCCCCTCTCCAGGGGCCTGTGGGTCAGGCCCCCTCTTCTCCTCTGAGGTCCGTGGCGCAGGCCACACGGCTGAGGCCACCGCGTCCTGAACAGGACCCTGCAGGTCAAACTCCACCCGCTGTGACCAGCAGCTCCGCCGAGGAGGGCCCTCAGGTGAGAACCGGGACCGCGGGGTCCGTGGTGGGCGCTGAGGGGACCGCCCCGGCGGCTCCAGGGGACAGGCAGCCGGGACCGAGGCTCCAGGGCGGCGGTAGAGTCCTCCGGGTCCCCCCTCATGTGGGCACCTAGACCGGGGCCGCTCCTGGCCGCTCACTTTCTCCTCTCAAGGACCCCGGGAGCTGCACCCTCCATCCGGGACCCGCAGCCCCGCCTCCAGGGCGCTACTTCCGGGCTCCTCCCCCTCGGAGCTCCCCGCGACAGCGGCTCAAAGTTCCTGCCCTGCACAGGCCCCGCCCCCGTCTCCCGGGGACGCCTCTGAGGCGCTTCCCCTTTGGTCTGCGTGCTGGGGGCGGGGCCCTGCGCCCTTGCCGCCTGCCCTGCTGTCACCCCAGCTGGGGACCTAGGGTGCCGCAGGGTCCTCACCTGGATACAGACCCCCTCGTGTGAGGCCTCCGGCTGCCCCTCGTGGCCGTGGGACCCTGTGGACTCTGCCCCGATGCTCGGGTTTCCTCAGCCAGGGGGAGGGGATTGCTGCCCAGGAGGACAGGGCCCTGGGGAGGCGCCCGCCACTCCCCTGGCTTTAGGGACCGCCTCCGAGGGCCTCCTGGACAGCCAGCTGCGGGCGAGGGCTTTCCTGGGCAATGTGGTGAGCTCACTCCCAGCCTCAGGTCGGGAAGTGGGACCTTCCTTCAAGCAGGCACGGCACTCAGGGTAGCACTGCCCTCTGGTGGCCCTGTGCAGTCAGCGATGTGGTTGACTCTCCCAGGGTACTGGGACTAAGCACCTAAGAAAAACTAAACCGAAAGAAAGCCCAGGACCCTGCTTCCCAGGCTCCCCATGAGATGGGCCTTGGAGTCCCCAGAGCTGCTTCTGTGCCCTGATGGGCCCTCCAGTTCCCCAAGCAGCCTTCCTGCTGAAGTCCCGAAGAGTTTGCTGTCACCCTGACCTTCCACCAGTGTTCCCCATACAATCCCATAACTAAGGTCACCTGGAAAGATGACTCAGTTCCCTGTATTTTCAAATGGCCAAAAGGATGCGAAGAGGCAGCACACGGTATGGATCAGATAGATGGTAGTTGATTGTATTAGGTAAAGGAAGTGTCAACTAAAAGAGAATGACTACTGGAGACATTAGGGTGCCCTCTCTATCCTCTACTCTTCCCCTTCTATAGTGTGTAGCATTCTGGTGCTTGGCTGTGGTTGGTCCAAGGATAACAGATGTGGTAAGATGTACAGTCACTGAGGTTGGGCACTTCTGCTTAATATTTTGGTTTAATCGTATTTTTTTTTAAACCTTTGATTGCTGCCTTCAGAATTTGCCACTACAGAAGAAGACAGCCTGAAGACAAAATTGCTAAGAGGAAAAAGGCAGGCCCAAGATCACCATGGAGAAGTGAAGATGGAGTCCAGGTCCATCTATGAGCAGTGAGTGAAATTCATTTTGGGAATTGAGCCAGTTAGTATTGGGATTTGATATGGCTTGTAACAGTGTACCAAGAAATTTTGGAAGGTTTTCCAACTAGACAAAAATGATGCCCCATAGTGAGACAGTTTGAGAAAATGCCTATAAAGCTGTACATCATACAATGTGTAAAATGAGCAACTTCCCTATGGGACTAGAAAAGTAATATTGAACAATTATTTAGAAAACTAACTCCTAAGAGCGTTTTGTACAGTCAAATGGACTTTTCTATTAGCTTACAGTTCTTTGAGTTTCAGTAACATTGAGACTCAAGCAACCAGCAGCACCATTGAGTAGGATGTTAGTTGTAGGTTTGTTGTGGCTGCCCTTTACAAAACCTCTGAATCTGCCAGATAATCATCATTATGTCCATAGTGTGAAAATCAAATGCGAGTCTAGGGAAGTAAAGAGAACACTTTCCTCAGTTCACTGCACTTCAGCAAATGCTTCTCATTTTGTCATATCCCCTTTGGCTCACTTAAGTGACCCACTCCTGCTTTAGGTACTCTCAGGTGATATTTTTATTTCACTTGTGTCTTTGAAGCATGTCCCAAAGGTTGTGTTCTTCTTTATTTAGGTTTGCTCTACTATGATAACATGTCCAAGGAGGTAGTTTAACTTTTATTAACCTATATATCCATGTATCTGTCACTCCATCCATCCATCTCTCTTCTCTATTGCAGACATATGCACATCCATGTATATTCATCATCTGTTCTCAGTAATTGACAACATGTGGGTAAGTTCATTTTGTTTTTACTTACATTTACTAATGCCCTGGGTTTCCATATTATTTAGAAATAAGTGCAAGGCATCATATTATTTTACTCATAAATAGAAAAGTAGGACAAAACTATCATCATGGTCATCATGCAAATAACACTGAATTCTTTTTGATTTTTCCAGTGTCAGCAATAGAACTGAAGGCTGCAGTACTGCTAGGCATGCATTTTAACCCTGAGCTACATCTGCAGCCCTCTCCTAAATTTTTGTTTCAAAACAGGATATCATTAAATTACCCAGTTTGGCCTCCAACTTGTTATCCTCCTGCTTCAGACTCTGAGTTGCTAATAACCGTGGCTTCTTAATATTATCACACAGACAACCAGTGTTTATATTTCTCCAGTTTTCCTAACAAAATACTCTTTTAGGGTTTGGTTATTTGGTTCATATGGATGAGAAGGCCTATGCTTTGCAATTGAATTCACCTGTCTCTTAAGTTTCTTTATTCTGAAAGTTCTCTGTTTATTTTTTTCTTGCAGTGAAAGCAATGAGTCATTTATCCTGAAGAACTTCTTACACTGGGGTGTTGCTGAGTGTCTCCCTATGTTCTCACGGATCATTCTCTATGTCTCACTATCTTCCTATCATCAGTAGTTACATTTAAGAGCTCAGTCTCTGATTTTTGTTTGTGTACATGTGGGTATGTGCATGTACACATATGAAGAACAGTTTACAGGTGGTGTAATTCTAACAGGAGTTGTGCAAAATCTGTCATCATATGATTTGGGCAGTTATTGATGATCATTGCTTGGATTCATTTATTCATCAGGAGATATAAAGTATTGATATTCTGATTCTATCATTCTTTATTATAAGTATCTGGGATACTTCTCTAAGAAGAAACTTCCCTTCATTAACATTTTTCTTCCCTGAGGATCAATGTCTGATTCCCACTGTGCGAAGTAGTTTTCAAAGCAATCCTCCCAAGTGACCACTTCTTCTTTTGCAGAATCATTTAATATTCATGGGTCCAAAAAGATTGAATGAGTTTCAGTTTATTGTAGCTCTTTTCTTTCCCACTGTTCAAATTGTCCTATTCTTGCCTTTGAGAGGGATCCTTTTCAAGTCGGTTCTGGAGCTGACCATATCCTGTTCCATACACCTTTAACTCTTCAGTTTGGTGGAACCTTAGAAGTTTGCTGCTTCAACCTTTCTTCTTTTCCATTGAAGCTCATTTTTTCTTATCATTCAGAGACTTCCTGAGGGCCCTAATTATGTATTTACACTAACTTCTTTCTTCTGCTAATTGACGTGTTTCATGTCAACACAGCAATCATTCTTGATTGACTTTAGAATATTTGGGGGGCATTTTTGCTATAACCTGACAATTCTACAATAGAAATCAATCCACATTTATAGAATCTGGGATAAGCTCTAAAGTTATTCAGCATGTTATCCTATTATTTTTCAACTCCTTTAATCTCAGAGTCCCTTAAAGTTTTGTTCTTCTTAATTGAGGATGAACAACATCATCTCTAAAGAAGATAGAACCCCAGGATTGGTTGGGCTTTTATCCCATTTATCCTCTTTGAATCAATGCTCCCAGGTGAGAGGAAAAATTGATTTCTTTGAATTTCTGAGCCTCTTAAGGAGCACAAACAATGAAATTGTAGTAAATGGCACAATAAGATTGTGCATGTGCTACTTTTAATATTCAAATATAAATACTGTATTATAAATTTATGTGTACAAGATATATATATAAATGTAAACCCTAAGTAACCCATGAATATTCTGTTTCTCAACCCAAATTGCTTTCCTTTAATGCCATAACAAATTGCTTCCTGATATATGAGACCCTTAGGATAGATTCCTATTGATAGACCCAACCTGATCTTTTCTTAAAATTGGGAGCCATCTCGCCACAAAGCCATTAAAAGATAATTTCAGCTTTACTATAAATTACTGCAATTCTGAACCTGCTTTGAATGCCTGCCCATGCCTTGAACTCACCCATGCCTGGCTCTCTGACCAGATAGCAGCCCTTTCTGAAACTTTAGTGATGCCTCATAAATCTTGGCCTTCCCTGACCAGGCAACGACCCTCTCTGAGTCTCTAATGACCTTCATAAATTCTGATGTTGGGGCCAGCAAAAATGTAAACTACCATTAGTGTTATGCTCCTCAGAGTTTTGTTATCTGTAACCCCCCTTTGTGTAACTTTCTGAGCTATAAAGCTGGGCTGCAGGAAAGCTGCAGTGGCTGTCTTGTTCCAGCGGTTTTGGGTGGGAGAGGCAGCCCGGCCGGTCATAATAAGTTTGCTTTAATTTAATTTTAATTGGAGTCAGTGGACTTGTCTTGTGTCATGGTCTAACACTATTTTCATGAATACTTTGAAGAAATCACTTATTTAAAAAGAGCAGATTAGAAAGATACCATGGAGAAGAAAGATGGTGGATTAGTGGAAATTTGTGGTTTTCACATCTCCATGAGTTGAGACTCAAACAGTGAGGAATCTCCTTCTCCAGGAGGTGAGTGAGAGGGAAAAAACACTCCACTGACACTGAACACTGGAAGAGTTGGGTTACATCAGACAAGGCTAAGGAACAGAATTGAAGCTGAGCTCCAGATGGGCTCTGGGGGTAGGGAAAAAATACAAAGTCTGAAAAGATCTATAAGTGCTGATATATGTTGGTGTGGGGAACCCCAGGATTAGAGAAGGAGCCCACCCTGGGTAAGCCCAGACGCTACTCAGCCCAATAAACTGGTACAAAAAAATCAGTCTTTCAGCCATACACAGGGAACATAGACTTAAATACCTCCATGAAACCAAGCTGAAATCACACGTGAATCTGACAGGTGCCGTCTGCAAGATCTAAAGTGAGAGCAAAAAAGGAGAATCTCTAGTATAGAGATTTTCTGACATGGAGAAAATGGAGAAAAACCTTGCCTGGGGGCAATATAGATCAGAGAGTCCAGAGAAATCCCATGCCCCTCTCCCTGACTCCACTGAATCATCAGCAACCAGAACCAGCAGCAGGGAGAAACCAGGTGGGGCAAAGAGACAGAGCTCAGTGCTCAGAAACAGCTTTGCCTGGAAACAATATAGAACCCAGAGGTCAGAGAAAGCCTGTGACCCTTTTCCCCCTCCATTGAACCTGCAGCCAACAGTGCACAGAACCAGTAGCAGGAAGAAACTTAATGAGGAGGAGTGACTGAGTTCAGTGCTCTAAACCACCCCACATGAGAAGCCAAAAACAAACACACAACCAACCCTCAGTATCCCTGATAAACAGCACCAGTGAAGGTTCAACTTTCTCCTACCACAGGCGGTTCCCTGTACAGGGTACTGGAATACAGTCCTGAAATATCATTGACTCTTTAATGCCTGAACCCCCCCACCATAAAAAAATACCTGGGAAAGTAGCAGATCAAATTCCCACCCCTGGGAGCTTCACTTGTAGCAACCCATTGTACAGATCCCAAATACAACACTCAGGAAGTCAAGCTGATAGCATCTTCCACAGCTCATCTTGAAGGGTTCATTTTATGTATGTAGATGCTCCATGGTTTGGGGCCTAAATATTTATGATTGTTATGTCTTGTTGATGTATAGTTCTCTTAAGCAGTATGAAATGTCAAATAGATCATAACACAATAATGGACTTCAACACACCTCTCTCACCATCTATAGATCTTCAAATCAAACACTAAATAAAGTATCTGACATGATGCTGACATGGTCAAGTTTGCAAGTCTTTTTCTTTGTGAAGGAAGAAAGTATTTAAGGTTTTTGTGGGCCGCAGGGTCCTTGCACACCTAGTTAATGCTGCCATTGAGGCAGGAAGGGTCTATGGATTAGATCTAAATGAATGAGCACAGGTATGTTTCCCCCAAAACACTTCATTTATGAAAATAGGTGGCGACAGGATTTGGCTCATGAGCCATAGTTTGCTAACCCCTTATACAATAGTAAGAGAGAGAGGAAAAGAGAATGTTCTAACTCAGTTCCTTTAACTCAGTTAACTGATGAGACAGATTTTTTAATTTTTCTGTTTTCCTTTATGTCTGGGGAGATGCTAATCAAAAATGTTGGAACTGTGTATTTTTTTTCTGTATTTCTTATGCTAACAAGTTTAGGACTGAGTAAATCTTGCAGTCTACATCTGAGCCTCCTTGTCTCCTGTCAACTCTCACAACTGCCAAGACAGTGACTTTGCTTCTGGGTCACACCAGCTATTCCCTAAAAGGCTTGTGTTCACCTGCACTTCAAATGCCTGGATTTGAGGGGTACAAACCCCCAGCCCAGCACTCTTTTTGCTCCACATGTACATTATGCAGGCAATGCATTATTCAGCTCAATTGAAGAGCTCAGGATACAAAGCCACTGTGTCTTACGTGTCCTCCCACACTGCCAGGGACATTATTCAAACACTTGATGCTTGGGGTCCTTTTGCTGCTTAGCTAGCTCCCTTATCTTAGCTGAAAATAAATTGCAAACATCATCAACAAGATTCCTTAAGTAAATCTTCCTGTGCCTGCTCATATCAATACTCGATAGAAAATTATTTGAAATAATCTCTTTCTTTCTCAGATTTCATTTTTTGAATTGCCCAGGAACCTTGGAGTGTGGGTGGGGGGGACAGTAAGTTCTGGGCAACATTGACACATTTTGTTTTAGATGCTGTCTCTTCACACTTTCCTGGTCCCTCCTGATTCTTTCAGTAAGGGTCCAAATAATGTTTAAAAAATGCTAAGAATGATAATGGCTAATATTTATTAAACACTCAGCACTTTTCTTGAAATATCTTATTTAACTCCCCCAACAAGCCTCTTAGGGAGCTTTGACTAAAATCCCTAGATTTACAGAGCCGAGCTTTTGTCCCCAATTTCCAGTTGACTCCCCAACTTGTACTATGCTCTGTGGACCACATCACCCACACTCCAAGCCCTTGGACTCCCCAGCCTGTCTGGCTTCTTAGTCAGGTAGCCTTTTTGTTGACAGGATAACAAAATAATGATCACATAAGTAAATTTCTGTTTTTTTATGAAAACTTTCAGGTTCACACACATTGTCACTTTCTATTATCCCAAACAGGTCAGGAAAGTTAAAATAGAATTGAAAAGAAAAACCATAATATTTAAAGATGAAAAAAAAATGAGGATTTCCACATACATAGGTAGAAAATAGCAGAGTTGAGAACTCAGTTCAGGCTACTTGTTAGTCCGCTAAAGTGTCCTTTCAGGGTGCTATGGTTCTCCTCAGGAATTCTCTTTCCCCAGGGCAGTTCAATGCTTTCTTGTGATTAAGGCCCAATGGAACCAACCTAGGTAGCCTTCATCAGATGAATGGATAAAGAAAATATGTCATATATGCACAATGGAATATTACTCATTCAGAATGACATCATGGCATTTGCTGGTAAATGGATGGAGCTGGTGAATATTATGCTAAGTGAAATAAGCCAGTCCCCCAAAACCAAAGGCCAAATGTCTTCTCTGATATGCAGATGCTAACTCCCAGTAATGGCCGGGGTGTTAGTACCTGAAAAGATAAAATCTTATGGGAAACATAAGGGCACGAAGGTTGGGTGTAAATCAAAGAAGATAATTTGGGATTTTGAAAATGCTTGGTGCAGGAGAGCAATAAAGTATCTGTATATTTCCTGTTGATGCTAAAACAAATCACCTCAAACTTAGTGGCTCAGACCAACACACATGTGTCATCTTACAGTTCTGGAGGACAGGAGTCCAAAGTCACTGAGCCGAAATCAGAGTGCCACAGAGCTGGTTCCCCAGGACTCCAGGGAAAACCCCGTCCCAGCGCCCTCTGCCCGGCAGTCCCTCTGCCCTCAGCCTCCTGCACCTGGTCACTCGACCTTCTCTCTGACCTACCTCCACACCCACTCGTGAGGACGTCTGTGACTGTGGTAGGTGGAGGACAGTTTCCCACCTCGAGGTTCTTCATTCTCTCTGTGCAGCCCTTTACCATTTAGGGTACAGACTGATGGGTTTGGGAGTGTGGAGGGGCTCCTTAGGGCACATTTAGCTGACAGCAGTTATCGGGACCTCTACATCCCAGCGAGAAAGGTCCTGACCTTGGTCATTCCTACTCGCTCCTGTTGAGACATTTTGAATGCCCACTGCAGTCAGATGAGCTAGAGTGCTCCCATAGCTTCTCCACTGGCAACGGGCTCTGGGGTTGGGGTTCCGGGCCCATGTGCGGTGGAGAAAGCTCCCGGGTCTTTGTGTAAGTAAGTGTCAGCACACTGAGGCCAAGCAGTAGTGGGCCAGCTCTCCCTTCCTTGACCATGCCTTGTCCCTGCAGAAAGGGGTGGCAGTGGGGACAGCTGTATCCCCATTCCTGCAGTGTTCAGGCCCCTGGATCCACCTCCTTCTTGATTTCCTCTCTACCAACCCCAGGATCCCCTCTGTCTCTTCTTATTCCACAGAAGCTACAGACTCCAGCACTCCACTGAAGCTCTGCAGACAGGAGAGAGGCTTGGAGGAAAGCCTGTGTGTCCCCTGTGCCCTCAAGTGTGGCACACTCTCAGTGACTCCTGAACCACCAACCTCTGGGCCTCCGAGCCTCACAACTGCCTGTATGGACTCCACAGACCCTCCTCCTCCTGGTGGGTGCCCATACAGGCCAGAGCCCCCTAACTTGTCCTCACTGGTCTTCTGCAAACAACAGGCTCCCGGGACTGAAGCCCACAGGAGGGCAGCTTGCTCCACCGGTTTAGATGTCGCGGAGTCCTTGACAGGCCAGTCGTGCACCAGAGCTGCTTTGTGAGTGCAGGTCGGTGTGTGTGCATTTAGAAGTATGTCGAGCATAGGTACAAGCATCTGTGTGTAATGCAGCTGTGTGCATCTGTGTGCATCTGTGTGCAATGTGTATATATGTATGTGTATGTGCCCTGGAGAGTGCACAACTCATGGCAGCTTTGGGGCAGTCTGTCACCTGGGATTTCTGATACCAAGTTCCTGTTGTCCCAGGTCCCTGGCTCGATCTGACTGGCTCCGCTGCCTCCTTCCCACTTCCAGGACTCCCACAACCACAAGCTGGCTGCACAGTGCTCGGGGCTGAGGGATTCCCCACCCTTCTGTCAGGTGCTCAGTGTCAGGGGTCTGGCATACCCTCCCCGAGGATCTCAGTGCTGGGCATTCTGTGTGGTTTGGGTCACTTTAGTGGCTGATCAAATTGGCCCACTACCTCCTCTGATGAGGTAAATGAGCAAGTGCCTTGTGTGGCTTCACATATTTCCATGAATTGCTTTTAGAATAACAAGTTTTGCCTCTTCTATTCTGGCCTTAAGGAATGAACGATCACGTCAAAGGCATTAGTTACATTAACATTTCTGGCTGTTTGGAGGGTGTCCACCCCTGGCCTGGCAGGGCCTCCTGCTGCCTGCAGTTTTGTGAAGCACACTTTGTTCTGTGGCACATCAGGATGGCAGGCCAGAGGACTCAGCTGCCCAGAGGTACGTCTTGTTGAGAATTCCTCCTGGTGGATAGCAAGTCTCCTGTGGTCAGGATGGCTGTCTGTTATGCCTGCTTGGAGTCACCTGGAGCAGGTTTTGTGGCCCACGCTTCTCCCTTTGTCTTGGGACCTCCTGCTGTCTCTGGGAACATCACATCCCAGCTCCTGTAAGGGTGCTCTGCAGGGTGACCGGAAGGCCTGTGGGCATCCCTCCAGCAACCGTGACACCTGTGTAACATGACCTGAGCCCTGCTCCTTGAGTGCTGACCACACAAGGTAGGCATCTCAGTGGGCCCCATCCCTTGAGGGTGGTAGTGTCTTCTGGGGGCTGGCTATAAGAAGCAGGCAGCCCTCCTGAACTTCCCCACCATGCCTTCCAGCTGTAAGCAGGGGTCAGGGGTCTTTATGTTGGGAGAAACACACGTTCAAGGCTGCTGACTTTATATGAGTACGTATTGTAAGAAAAAATCTCCTAAGCTGAATTCTCTAGGTTATAGTTGTTTTGATGTTTGCTGATAAAAAAGATAATTAGTCTCTTGTGACCCAGCAGATCCTAGAATATATACCTTTCTAAGTCACTGGAAGACCATTTCACTTTTTTTTGTTTTTAAAGGTGGTTTTTCCATGTTTAGTTTTCGATGATTGATGCCTGTCAGACAGCATCGTCCACTTTTATTTCACATACAGAACCCCATTAAGAGCCCAGCAACTCTGCAAAGGCACAGGTAGGAGGCTCTGGAACTTAGGCTCCCTGTGGTCAGGGGCCAGCAGGACTGAACTCGGGGAGCTGGGAGGACTCTGGGAGGGGCGTGGAGACTGTGGGAGCCCAGCCTGGGGAGGGCTCTGAGGAGCCCAGGCTCTGGGGGGTGGCAAAAGCCTCAAGCAAGCAAAAGGAGGCTTGGGGACAGTGGCCTCAGAGGCCTCTTGCAAGTTTGTTGACTGTGTGTGGAAACAAGGTGATGGCCAGGAGGTCGGTGGCTTCACTGACCTGGCATTTAGGACCGGAGGTCACTTCAGTCAACACGAGCCGCTCCTCCTAGGTGGGGTGGGGCTGAGAGCCTCATTGAACACTGGGAATATTGGAGAGGGTAGCTTCAAATGCTGGTTGAGGACGGGGTCTGGGTCTGGCCTTGGGATGAGATGACCTCTGCTCACCAGAGTGTGGCAACTTGTTGGAGGAGTATGCTCGGTTCAGCCTCTGCTGGCAGGCCCTGTCCAGGACCACTCCCTCTGGGCTCTTCTTCAGGCCATGGATGTCAGTGGGAGGCACGGGAAAGCAAGCCCTGGGGTGAGGTCTTCATGGTGCTGCTGAAGGCCCAGGACCAGCTCCTGGTGGGAGGATCTTGGCCTGCCCTGGGATCCACCTGCGGGTAGGGACTCACCCGCATTTTGCACTCCACCCTGGCCATTCTGCCCTGGCCCCCAGGCCTGGGGAGACTGACAGGGGAGGTCATCAGCTAAGAGGGTGGGAAGGAATGGTATTGGGCCTGTGTCATCTTCACACCAAGATTTCCAGAGGAGCCAGAGCACTGGAAGTCCCTCTCCATGTTCCTGGGTCTCAGGCATTCTGGATGAGGACCAGCCTGTGTCCTGAGGGCAGCAGAGGTCCTTGTCTGAGCAAGGAGTGCTGCCTGGTGGGAGGGTGTGGGGGTTGGGGTGGACAGGGGCCTGGCTACTGCATGTCCTAAGAGAAGCGCCTCGTGCCGGCCCCATTCCTCCTCTCTGGGGCGCCTGGGAACTGTCACCAGGAGGCAGGTGCTGGCTTCCTGCAGTGCGGTTGGAGGAGCTGAGGAACACACCCCTCCACACAGACCCCGCTGGACACCTGTACTGGCAGGGCCCACTGTGGAGCTCGGCTCTGTGCCTCCTGGCCCAGTCCCTGCCCAGTGCCCTGGGAGTAGTCAGTTATTATCACTTTCATGTCACAGGGAAGAAGCTGGCTGTGGATTGGGGACACCCTCTTCCCACAGGCAGCAGGCCTCATGCCCTGGATGGCTTTGTGCTTGTCCTTCTTGGTCCAGGACTGCAGAGAGGACTGCTATACCAGGCTGGAGCTGGGCTGCCCAGAAAGCCAGGGCGCACCTCCTCACTCTCCCCTTTTCTCCAGCCCCCTCTCAGCCCAGAGCAGGCAGAAGTGTGTCTCTGGGTCGGGCTGTTTGCCCGGGGCAGCTGATGCTGGAGCCCGGAGCGGCCCCTCTGGTTCTTCTTGCTGTTCTTTGCAGGACATGTTAGTTTACACAGTTGCAAAATTTTTCTTTTTGCTCCTTCTCAGCACTGATAGCAATGCCTGGATCTTTCATATGAATTTTTATTTATATTGGAACATGATCCTTGCTTCCTTTCCTGATTCTTCTTAGGCTTGCTTTTCTTCCTCTCTGAGCTGCAGTTTGAGCCTTGGCCATTGTGCATGGAGGAGGGAGGAGTCAGACTCTGCTATGGCCTTAGCTGGCTTTTGTTGGAGAACTGGCTTTGAGTCTCTTGCAGATGTGTTAAGTGTCCTCTAACCAAGATTCTCATGACCAAGTAGGGTGCCGCCTTTCCAAATGAGCGTAGTCTGGGTGAATGCTTGTTCCTCTGCTTGCATTGGAACCTAGAGCTCTGCTGCTTATCAGGGTCTTCCAAGATGTTGGTGTTACACGTTTTGTTCATCTATTTCCAGCATGCATTTCCAGCCCTCCACAGTCAAAAGAGAGGAAAGATGAAATTATTCCTGCTTCTTTTTGATAAAGTCGCAGGATGTGGTAAGCTCAGTGCTGCACAGCTGAGTGGAAGGCTGTGAGAGGGGCAGAGAGAGAGTTAGCCAGGGGGCCAGAATCCTAATTCCCATCCTTTCTTGCATCTTTTTGAAGTCCATCCCAGGAGGCTGTACTATTTTCTTTGTTGGGATGCTGCTGATCCAGTTTTTGCTATTTTCAAAAGTGTTCTTTTTGTTTCCTGTGTGTATGTGTGTATGTTAGATAGGGTCTTCCTCTGTTGCCCAAACTCCTGAGTGCATGTGATTTTCCTGACACAGCCTCCTGAGTGCTGAGGCTACAAGTGCAAGCCCCCAAACCAAGTTTTTTTTTTACATGACAGTAGAATATATTTCGATGTATCACACATACATGGAGTACAACTTGCCATCCCTGTGGTTCTACATGAAGTGGAGTTACACTGGTTGTATATTAATATATTAACATAGAAAAATGATGTCCCATTCATTCTAGTGTCTTTTCCAATCCCATCCTCCCTTCCTTTCCTCCAATTCTACCTGTCCACTCCTGTGAACCTACTCTCCCCATTTCTGCCCATTGTAAGTCAACATCTGCATATCAGAGAGTTTTCAGCCTTTTGTGTTTGGAGACTGCCTTATTAAACTTAGAATGACAGCCTTCAGTTCCATCCATTTACCAGCATATACCATAATTTTATTCTTCTTTATGGCTGGGTAATATTCCATCATGTATATGTATTAAAAAAAAACAGAGGAGGCTAATTGAAATGCAAAATGTGATGAAGATCATGATGAACAGCAGTTCAGTGGTCACTTGCAGAATGACAAATTAGTAGAATATCATGAACAGACATCTTTACCAGCCCAGGAACAATTGCAACCGATCCCCCAGTTGGAGCAAGAAAACATCAAAAGCTCTCCTCTTCCCTCTTCTGATTTTGCAAAGGAAGAGGTGATTGGCATGGTGACAGGAGCCCACAAGGATACATTTTTGTATAATCAAAAGCAGCAAGAAAACTCAGCTGAGAGCATGTGGCCCCAGAGAAGAGAGTGGATTCCCAAGAACATGGAGTGGTAAAATTTAAACCATGACCATTATGGCAATGGGCTTAACAGCCATTCTCCTTGTAGTGAGAGCCAGCAGCATCTCAACAGACAGTACAAAGGGCGGAACATAATACATTTCCCAAATGGGCATGCCATTTGTATTGCAAATGGGCATTGTATGAACTTCTCCAATGCTTATACTCAGAGTATGTGATGGAGTTCCAATAGATGGATTTTCTCAGAATAAGAACAAGAATAGTTACCTGTGCAACACTGGAGGGAGGATGCCTCTGGTTTGTCCAATGAGTAAGTCTCCATCTATGGATCACATAAATCAGGGCATAAAATCTGGGAAGAATTTTCCAAGAACTTCACTCCGGCAGTGAAAGAAGTGTTGGAAATTGCAAAGCATACTCCAGGATTCAGAGATCTCTCTCAGCATGACCAGGTCAACCTTTTAAACACTGGAACTATTGAGGTTTTAATGATACAGTTTGCATCATTATTTGATGCAAAACAGCATACTGTCACCTTCTTAAGTTAAAAGAGAAATAGTGTGGATCATTTACACTCAGTAGGAGCAGGGGATCTGCTAAACTCTCTGTTTGAATTTAGTGAGAAGCTAAATGCCCTGCAGCTTAGTGATGAAGAGATGAGTTTGTTTACCGCAGTTGTCCTAGTATCTGCAGATCAATCTGGAATAGAAAATGTCAACTCTGTGGAGGCTTTGCAGGAAACCCTCATTCATGCACTAAGGACCTTAATAATGAAAAACCATCCAAACGAGGCTCTATTTTTACAAAACTACTTCTAAAGTTTCCAGATCTTCTATATTTAAACAACATGCCCTCTGAGGAGCTCTTGGCCTTCAAAGTTCATCCTTAAGGCCTTTGTTTATTTGAACATGAACTGATGCTAACTGCACATTTTGTGCTAAAATACTTATTTATATGTGTGTACTCTATATGGAGATAAAAAAGACAATACAAGATTGTAGGTTATCTCTGTGATCATACAGTAGCTGTTTGGATCAGGAACTCTTCAGCCATGATTAGACATTGACTGCATCTCCCCAGTGGACCAATTAGCTGTGTCACACTTAGACTGGAGAAGTTATACTGGATTATAATCACACTGAATGTTAGACTTTTTCATCTGCCAAAACCAAAAACTATTTTATTCTCCCTGTGATATACATATAGTGCACGATCACAAGTACAGGAGGATGTAAAAAATCAATCCTTTGTGGTAGAAGTTGTGTTGAATATTGGAAATCTTGGTATCACCACAGGACTGTTAGATCTGGTTATCAAATACTTTGGGGGCTGGGAGAGATTAATGTTTGTATTTTACTTTGCCACTTTTAAAGTATATGAACTTGGGCATGTACTTGGTTGTGGAAAATGAGAATTGATAGTGTCCTCAGTGCCCAACCTCACAGAGATACTAAGAAATCTCTATAAAGCATATTTACCTCTTGGAATACAAGTACTATATAAAAAAGGTAAAATGTTTGCTATTACAGTTATTCATAATAATATTCTTTTCTTATTTCTGAGCATTTCTGGGAAAAAATTTCACACTTCACACCAGTCAATTTAGGGTTCCTGCATATGTGTGGGTATCCTACTGATACATACATTCAGAGTTTATAGATACATCAAATACATAATATGTGTACAAAGTATGTATATGAATAGTTATACATAAATATATCTCTTTACAATATTTTAAACCATGAAGAACTTTATCATACAATAAATTTAAGAGGTGTCAAAAGACCCGAATTAGGTGCTTGTTGATTTTACTTGTTGATGATAACATAACCATTGCTCTAAAATGTTTAGATGGTAGAATATTGAATTCATGCTCTATTTTTATTTAAGTGACACTTTATGTAAAAGTGCAGCAGGCAATCAAGTCCAATTTTTTAAAAAATGTGTATTTTTTGAGTTCATCTTTGGTAAATCTTTGGTTCAAGGTACTAGTTCTTTAGTTCATCCAGATTCTTACCTTGTGCTATAAGGTTGCATTGCTGCCCCTCGTACACATGCTGCAGCTTGATGACATGATAAAGAATTTTGGTTCTTTCTGGAGAACTAATTAAGGAAACTGTTTACTGTGTTGCATGTGTGCTTGTATGTGTTTGCATATGTGTGTGTCCTTAGTTTATGTGTTTTTTCCCCTCCTAAAATAACACTACAGGGACTTTGTCAATTAGATTTAATCTATAATTGAAATCATTTACTATATGACCTACAGGCTTAGAAATTGTGTAGTCAGAGACTTTGATCCACATGTCTTATGGTTTTATTAAATACTTCAGATCAGTCTCTGTTCATGGCAGTGGTAGAAATAGCCAAAGTTTTAGAATTTCATGTTTTTATTTTTCCCTAAAAAATAGAAATTAATTGGACTTTTTTGGTAGAGATGCCTTCTTTATAATATTTGGATTATATAAAATTGTAAAATGTTAAGAGCTCACTTTACTGCACTAAGCCTGTTACTTTCCTGGTATGCGAACAGAATTCTTTATTTTTTAATATAGTTTAACTTGTTGCTACTGGGATTTGAATTTCTGTGGCACTCATTAAATAATTTAAAAAAGAAAAAACCTCTCATTATAAAAGAGGAAAGGTGATGGTGATGTCTGTAACACAACACGAACCACAACTGTGATTTACCTGAAGTAGTATGACGGTTACGGAATACACAGTTATAGTTTTGTGAATTCTTACGTAATAGCATTATCTTTTTATATTTTCTCCTAAGATAAACAGTTGCATAGTTTTCTTCTATGAGGGATAGAAACAGCTTTTTGAAGTGATATTGAAAATTTCATAGATCACATTCTTAAATTTTGCCTTTTACATAAGCCACTTTATTACATGTATCTTTAAGACCATTAAGTCATTAGGAATGTGTAACCAGAACTATGCTAGTATTGCTTGTAAAACTTTAGTTAGGATTAATATATACATATATGCATCCACATGTAGGCATAGAGATTCTCATTTTGTTTTGTAAAATTTTATTTGAATAAATTCCTCCTATAGGTAATGGGAAACAAAATTAACAGTTCATATACCACTCATAGCCTTTCTCATATTTCAAAATAGCCCAGTATAAACTGCTATTTCTAAAGTTACACCATGAGCTGATCACAAGCACATTCTTTGATTGAGTCATGTTACAGACTTATTAAGTGCAAAGAGGACAACCAATGTAGGGAACTTCTGAGTCTGTTGCTTAATAATGTACTGTACAATTTAAGTGATGCTTTAACTCTGATTTTACATTTTAAAGTTAAAATGTGGGCATTATGTCAACAAACTAAAACATTTTCCCCCTGTGCATTTAATATATGTCTATGGGATCTGGGAGAGGACTTCAGGATTCAGAGAGAAATAGCTGAGGGTAAGGAGAAACGTCTTGGGATGAAGCTTGTCCTTATGGTGATAGTTTAATTACAGATTTAAAAATCAGAAGAAAATTTCATTTGATTAAGTGTATTGCTTTCATATGTATATTTTAAGAAATTACCATTGTAATTTGATGAGGTGATTTATTTTTTGCAAACATCATCACACAGCAATGTGTAGAAGCTCAGATAGATTTATTACTGTGCACGAGAGTAAATACGTATCTCAATTTTTCTTTTTCTTTTCCAATATAGAGTTTGCTGAATGTACAATAAGACTTTATCACTTAGGATATAGAAATTTTTAGGGGTGGGGGGAGGGGCTCTGTCAGAAAATTGTAAACAAAGACTGTATTGATTTAATCCAAAAAATTAAACTTTAAACTATTCTTGAATTAACATAAAAATAAAATGGCTATTGTTTTAAAAAGATAGAAAATATATTGTTGACAGGATATGAGTTGTTTATTTTCTACATACTGTAATTGATGAGGACATGGATAATATCTTCATGTTTCTGAGAAGTAATATGTACATGGGGGGAGGGGATAATAAATATTATTTCTAACTGAAAAAAGAAAAGAACCAAAAATCATGCCAATAAGTCAATGAAAAACCAATCTGTAAGGCAATTTTCTAATATATTGAATTTACAGAGAAATATGTTAATAGATTGTTATCAATTAACTTTTAATTTGAAGTTTTACAAAATAATTCTTTAAATAATTAAAAAAATGACTTTTAGGACTTTGAGCAAAACAAATTGTTGCATCCTAAATCCTGCTCTAGTTTCCCTTGGCATTTGTCTCCAAATATCTCTGGTATGTGCCTTTGTACAGCATTAGTTAATGGGGAGTTCTCCTATGCCCTATTTGTTTTTTTTTTTTTTTTGGCATGTTCAGTACTTTAAATATTTTATGTTGTTTATTCTCAGTTAAGGAGCAATGGAAAAGTAAAGTCTTAGGAGGATAACAGAGCTTGCAAGGAATACATCTTTTATTAGTACCTTAATAAGGAGAGCTTGCCTCTAACAGAAATGGACTGTGACCACCTGTGAACTCGTGTGGATGGGACGGCTGACTGTGCCAGTGGAGCCATGGCTGCACTTCAGAGAAGGATTAGAAAAATAACAGACTGCAGGTTTCTCCCTCTGTGGGTCCTTCTTTCTTGTAGTGTGGAGAGCTGTGCCATTGCCTTTCTCACAGTCAGAGTCCTGGGTGGACTCGGTACTTGCAGACACTCCTTTTGGGAGGACTTTGGTCAGGAGGGACTCTCATTTGCCATATGCATAATGGGTCTTGTCTTTCAAGGACCCATTTTTAAAAAATTATTTTCTGTTTATTAAACACTTCTTTGTTGTTCAATATCATCAGCTTTCAAGAAAGCTAAATATTATTCTTTGTTTCATGTTTATAGTTATCCAAAATGTATCTGTTCAGCACTCAGAGGATGAAAGGTGGACACTAGGGTTGCCTACATAGAAAATAAAATACAGAACAGAAAAATGAAGCCAAATTCTAATTTCAGATAAACAATAATTTTTTTTGCATATTTCTGCCCCCAGTTTAACGAGGCATTCTGTATTTTATCTAACAACACTAATTAAGATTGAATCAAATTCAAAGACAGTCGGGCTGAGAAGTTGGATTACAGTGTACAAGGCACAAATTAAATATAAACAAACATTCATATTTGAATTTTTAGGTCTTACTCTTAAAAGATTTCTTAACTTTTAGAGATATTTAGTAGAACATATATTGATAAAATTATATACTAATTGGGATTTGCTTCTAAATACAGGAGGCAAGAAAGTGAAGGGGCAGGATTGGCTCTGGGTTGATATATATGAGGGTTAATTATCCTATTTTGCCTACTTTTTATTGTGTGTGAAATTTTCCATAAAGAATGAGTCAAAAGAGACAGTCATTTTTGCCTTCAGGTTAACAGATTGTATTTTAAAGGCACCTTAGATAACCAGTGACTGAAGATTTGTGTAGTAGTATGAGAAGAGGTTGTGAATGGAGACAAAGGATTTTACTGTGTGTTCAGAATTGTGGACATCTTTGTCCCTTGATTGACATGTTTATCAATTTGATCTTTGTTGTTATCTTCCATGGAGCAATGCAGGTGAGTTGCAAATTAGTTCCAGCCTCTGCAAGTGTAGGTTGCTCACTGGGTTATCTCAGAAAGCTCCTGAGAGGAATGTGGGTGAGAAGAAAGGAAGGATGCTCAATACTCTGGCAACATTTGAAAGCATGTAAATACCAAATACACTGTCAGGGGTTAGGTCTGAATAACAAGCATTATATTTTTCAACTTGATCATAGTTTTTTTTAAAAAAAAACAAATCTCTCTAAATGATTGGATTGAAGCTCTGGAAAATTAATTAATTAAGTGTACAACCTAATAAGTTGCCTAGTCTTTCTCTACTATCAGGTGAGCTGTCAGCAGCTGGGAATACTCAATCTCTGGCATCATTCTGGCAGTTTCTTATTGATGAACATCTTTAATGATTTTCTTTTTTTCTTATTCCAGGATTTCCTTCCAAAGCTGTTGAAGAACATCCCAGAAAAAAAAGGTGAGGTCCAACTTAAGAATTAAGAGCCCAGTTTTACTTTAATATTAACAATGACCCCTCCAGTGTTGGCCTGCTACATCCTAGAAACTTCAGTTTTCCTCTCTAACCAGAGGCAGGGTCCTGGCTCAGCCAGTGGAGTCGCCAGACAGACATCCAGACTCTGGGAGAGGCCAAGTGGATAGTGGGGGCCAGTGCATACACCTGAGATTCCCAGAGTCAGGGCCCCAGGAGTGTTTTAGGAGGCAAATTAGGACAATCTGTAGCCTCAACTGCTGTGGTGAAGAATAGAGAAGAAAGTTCTGAAAACGGGGGTGCCTTCAGTAAATGTGACCTACCAAAGGAAACACTTGAATTGGAGGTGAGGATGTGCAGTCAGGCCCTGGTAGGTTCTAAACCAGGTCTGCCACTTCCTCTGTGAAGCTCGGAGTGGGTCACTTCATCCCTTCACCTTTCTTTTCTACTCTCACTGCTAAGGTTAAGGAGACAGATAATGCTTGTCTAGAACAGATGCCCAGTCAGTGACCCATGTAGCTACCACATCCTCACATCAGGAGTGTCCAGAGGCTGTATGTACAGAGACCATTTAACCCTTGATGTTCTTGAAGCCAGCAAGTATGGGGAGTTTACATATGAAGATAGCCATTTCATCCTCAAAACAACACTCCTTGGTAATTGTATATTTATCCCTGCTTTACCTATAAGGGGACAGTTCCAAGAGGTTGAGTAAAAAGCCTGAATCTCATGGCAGTATGTGGCAGGGCTGGGATCTGGGCCCAAGCAGTCTTGCTCTAGAGTCTGTCCTCTTACCCACTATGTTACCAGTGGGAAAACTGGGGCTTGGGAATGGAGTCGATTTTCCACAATTCCTTAGCAAGTGAGATAGCACAGTCTGGAGTTGGGTCTGGGTGGTTCTCTCTCTCTCTCTCTCTCTCTCTCTCTCTCTCTCTCTCTCTCTCTCTTCAGTGTGCTGCTCAGTACAAGTGCACTGCCCTGGACGAGAAGGAGACTGCCATCTCTGCACGTGTGCAGTTGTAGGCTGCCTACCTCCCACAGGGTTTGTAAAGAAGGCTTAAGACCCAGGTTTCAGGTAAACTATATTCATTTCAACTTTTACTTCTAATTTCTTACCTTAACTTGGGCCTTGGAAGTAAATACCCTGAGACAGTTTTCAGTAGCAAAATTGATATTCAGACATTAAAGGGGGACATCTTGAGATATTAAGTATTTCTCTGAAAAAGAGCTGACCTTACTTTCCTCCTTCTATGCACCTAATAGATTTCCAAATGTGGCAATGAATTATTTAACACAGTTGAGTCTTAGATTCATGCAGGATCAGTCACTTGCATGTTGATGAGCTGCTTTTACATGCTTTCTGAATTGGGTGTCTCAGGGTAAGGTGTCTGGGCTTATGCTGTCAGACTGGATGCAGGCAGTGACATGAGAATCCAGGAGAGGGCCCAGGGTCATGCAGATGTGGAGATTTTATTTAAGCATGGGATTTTTCACTGGCTTATTTTTGTTTAAACTCCTCTTTTCATTAAGGAAGACTCCAGAGTCAATCTTCTGCAAGTAAAAGGGTTATTGTTAGTCCTTTTCTTCTTTTTTTTTAAAATAAAGTAGAAACACACATAAAGGAAGCCAGAACACCACAGCTTAATGTGTCTGTCCTACTTGATGACCTCCTTGTCTCTACAGCTCCATTTGCAGGCCTTCAGGGCTCCAGTAAGCCTCACCTGTAGAGCTTGCAGGAGGCCTTAGTCATTGGCCAAGACACTCATCTGCTCAGGATGCTGCTTGAGATCCATGCCTTGTTTTGGAGGTTTCAGATATGCCATTCCTTTTTTTTTTTTTAAGTAAACGTATGGGTTTACCTCATGCAAAAATCACATCAGATGTGGCCAGTATTCTTAAGATCAAGAATAACCTACAAAATGTATATCCACAACCATCTTTTTGGACCTACCCCAAAATAACTTTTTCAGGCCCTATAATAAAATGGAGCACTTTTCTTAAAAAGAAAATCCACAGGCATGGTGTCTTATCTTCTTGGAGCCTGTTCTGTGAGATAACCACACATTCTTTTGGAACTTCTTAGAGTATAAGTATAGCAATTTTCACTGAAGCAGCAAAGTTCATTTTTAGTTTAGGAAATCTCTCTTAATCTTCATCATAAGGTTATGGAGTTAATTTGGATGGCCCCTGAGCCCTCTGGCTCTGGGGGACCTGGATTTTGTCTTGAGAATATTTATTGAGTCAACACACAGGACACACAAAGAGACTGTAATCGTGGAAGTGAGAAGCACTTTTTTATATTATTTCTTGGTACCATGGATTGAACCCACTGAGCCACATTCTTAGCCTTTTTACTTGTTATTTTGAGACAGGGTCTCACTGAGTTGCTTAGGGCCCTTGCTAAGTTTTGAACTTGCAATCCATCTGACTCAGCCTCCCCAACTGCTGGGATTATTGGCATGCAACACTGTGCCAGGCAGAATATGATCTTTAGGATCTCAGGAGGTTGGAGACAGGAGCCAACAGTGATAAAGGCACTTCACTTGCTCAGCCACAGGTTGATAGTCACACTTAGCAGGTGTGGCTAATAATCAATTCCCCATCCTTGTCACCCCAGCCTCAGAACTCAACCAGCTCATGCGGGCAAGTGCAGTATAATTTTTAGGCAATTCATTGTTTATTTCTGTTTACTTTAAGAGCATAAAGAGAACAACTGAACAGTCTGTGTGCTTTAAACATGGCTTATTTTTCTAACTAGAATCTTGCCAGGATGGCTAGCATATTCTCTCCCCTGCTGTGTTAACCAAGTGTGACTGCATTGGTAGCCCCAATGCAGGGATTGGTGGACACACTTGAAACTCAGAGTTGCCCTCTAGGATGGGAGTATAGCAAGGGAGCAGCCAGCCAGCAGGCAAAATCACCTTCAGCTCCAGATACCCTGGAGGCCCAGGGTTGGTATGGCCCAGGTTTCAAGCATGAGGTGGGAAGTAGTGGTATGGAGGACTCTCAGTCCGGGGTCTGTGTACTTCTATCTCTATAAAATCAATTTCCATACTAATCAGACATGAAACAGAGTAATTTCCTGTAAGTCCTGGGTCCCAGTGAAGTGGAAATGCTTCTGCTTATCTATCCTGATTATTTAAGCCACAGGATCTCTGAGGGAAAGACTTGGCTTGGATTCTAAGTCTTGAAGTGTAAAAGTCAATTTTTGACCTCAGCACTGACTTAAATACTCCCTGCACTACCATCTCAGCAGTTACCATCCAAACAGCAAAAGTGTCTTCTCCTTTTCCCAATGTGTACTGTCCCATTTCTTCCCTGAAAGCTAAGCATTTTCATGTGGGTTCTCACCAGTTCCTGAGGAGGTGAGGCCACTTGCAATGCCTTACAAAGGACTGTTGTCTTAAGCACAGGAGGTGATGCCTGCATCTTCCTCTCCTGGTGGGACATCTTACTCCACCTTAGCAAGCCCCAGGCAAGCTAAGTGCTGGAGGCTGCCTGCCCCTGTGAGCTGAGAAACCCAGGTGAGTGTCTTTATTCCTCTGTCTGTGCTGACTTTGGCAGGAATCCTCCTATGCTTTCTGTGCTGTGCTTTTCCATCTGCACAGAAAACACCACACAAAAATTGACACCCACTTCTCAAGGATGTTATGAGGAATGAAGATCAAGGCATCTCCTGCAACTTCAATGTAAATTCCAAGTGACCATACAAAGTGATTGATTGTGCAAATAACACATTTCCCTGGTTGGAGTGTTGCTATTTCTCCCCCTGTATTCAGCCTCATTATAGAAAGGAAGATATTTATAAAATGAAGATGGGTATGTTATGGAAATTCATACAAAACATGTTTATTGTGTCATTTAATATTATTTCATAATTTCACACTTAAATGTGAGAAGCATGACAAACATAGGATATGAGCCTCTTCACAAATGATTCCAAGAGGTGGGCAAAGGGCAATAACCACAAGTGCAAGCTTTCTTCACTACCCCTGATGTTGCTTAATGGTCCTAACCAGTATACACTGTTTTGTAATTAAATATTATGACAGTGAAATGGGAAGAGCTGACAAAGAGTAGTCTATCCTTGCTCTACTTCTACACAAAATACCCCAAGAGTCAACTGGGAATTCAGGAAGAGCACCTCCACTCCTGCACTGGCACTGTATGAATGGTGCCCCCTAGTGGTTTGAGGGATGTAGCCTGCAGAGCTGCGTTGGCAGGAGATGGACAGACAGGAGACTCTCTGGATGACTTCATAGGGCTTCATATCCTAAAGCTCAAAATTGTGAAAATGTTTTCAAAATGAGAAGTTCAAGATACTGCCCTCTTTGAAGTTTTTCTCAAAAATTCAGATCGACAGTATCTGAATGCTCACCTAGACATGTTCAGATATCTTTGACACCCTGCCCAAAAGGCTGTGGCAGAGAACTGAGTTCCATTTGTGGAGGAGCTGTGCACTGCATCAGAGAACTTGAGGCCTCTCCATTCCTTGGCAACCTGAACTCTGCTGTTGTAGAAATGAGGGCACCTGCTGCCCTAAGTCCCCATGCTTCTGGGACATTAGAAGTAGGTCCTGAAATGGCAGCTTCTCTTGGTAATCCTGAGGCTGTTGCAGCTGTAGAATATAATATCCCCAGTCACTCTGCTACTGTCCTTCACAAGCTAGTATGACCAGAGAGCTCCTGGTTCTGCTGCTGCTGTGTCTTTCCCTGCACCCTGTCAACACAGGACGAAGGCAAGGGACTGCTCTGCTAGCTTTTCTCCATTATGAATGTGGCCCTCTCAAAATGCTGCAGAGATCAAGCAGGATGACTGCAGATGGTTTGACTGAAACTGGGAGAACTTTCACTTCCTGTGGCCCCTTCACCCAGTGAAGCACAACTTAGTTGTTTTCTAATGCCTTTGGAACACAGAGTCACATGAGCCATCCTCTTCACTGGGAAGTCCCCAGGTCTCCATAGGAAAGGAGCTAGGTCCTTCCAGTGGAGCCTGCTTGGGGGAAGATGTGTTCAGTGGCCCTGTTGTCATACTTCATCTGGACAACCTGGTGCCTAAAATGGGGTGACCTTGGACAGGGAAATCATGTCATCTTCTAGCGACAAACATTCTCTGTTTCTCTCCATATCATAGTCTGGATTTTGTATTTTGAAACCAATCTAAAAAGAAAGAAATTATTTTCAGACAAATATTTTATTGTAAACCGTAATTTCAGCATTATCATTGACTTGCTTATTGTCCTGGAATATGCACTAAAAAAGACAATCCTTCCTGGGCTGAATCATGGAGGTTATTGTGCAGGTTATAAATGGTGAACAATTCCCAACTCCCAAATTCCTCAGAATCTGCATCAGCTCTTCTATCCAGGTGAACCCAGGCTTTTCAAAATCTCCCAGCAACCTCTCTTCAACCTCTTCAATTAGACTGAGCAGAACCCCAGCTACCCTATGCACATTCCCACAGCTTCTTGACTTTTCTCAAGTTGCCCCATCAACACACATGACTCAATGTATTGTAAGATTATTCTTAAGTGCATTGCATATAAAAGTCATGAACAGAACAAAAGTTTGTAAATACTAGACAGTGTGTTATAGATGTGATCTTAATAATTGCACAAAAGGACTCTAGTCTACTTTTTTCTCCTGCACCAATTGAGTATAATTGCAATGCCAGCCATGATCCCCAAAGCTTAGAGTCATGAGCTTAAAAATGAAAAAATGCTTTCTAGCCTATGTAACTTAATTATCTATGGTTGTAGAGGGTCACAGGCAAGAGTGTCTGGAAGATTTTTGATATTTACACACTCCTGGAAAACATCTCCAAACTCAGAATGGATTTAGGTAAATATCTAGAAGAATCTTTGATCCACACATAGGATGGTTAAAAATTTAACTCTACTTAATAAAACTGGTATCTCTAAACACAACACTGTTATCATTTTCTCTTCCAATATAATTAGACGCAATGAAATAAGGTGGTAGCATTCATAATTTGTCAATGGATACAGATCAGTTAGCAGGTCTGTTACAAAAAGATGAAGCCAAAAGGCAGATGCTCCCTTTCTCATATCCAGACCTCTTAGGATCCTCTCCCTGACCATGCTTGCTTCTGGATCACATGGGCCCATTCTAAACAGTTACACTGCTTTTCAAACAAATTTATCTCCCTGTAATTATCTTGTTCAGATTTTCTACTGATTTGTACAGCATCATTGATTTACAGGACCTTTGAAATGTTTCCAGTTCATGGAACTTTTATAACACAATAACACCATAGCTTACAGAGAATTTGCTATTCTTTTATTTTGCAACAATGTTTTTATATTCCCTTTCTTATTTTCTCTAAGAAAATGTCATCCTAGTCTCAAGCAACCAATATTTTCAATAACCAGTGAATAATGATAGAAGAAAGGTATATGGAAACCTGACTCAGTGAATTAGTGCAATCCCAATACAGTAAAACTTTGTGAAGCTTTAATGATGATTCACAAAAAATATCTTATCAGAAATTCCCCAGGGGCTGGGGATGTGGCTCAACAGTAGCACGCTCGCCTAGCATGCATGCGGCCCGGGTTCGATCCTCAGCACCACATACCAACAAAGATGTTGTGTCCGCCAAGAACTAAAAAATAAATATTAAAAATTCTCTCTCTCTCTCTCTCTCCTCTCTCACTCTCTCTTAAAAAAAAGAAATTCCCAAAACAAAATATTGGCTCATGTAACAAATGGCTACAAAGTACCTACTAATACTGTAAGGTGCCACATGTTGGACATAATTGAACCACATCCTTTCTTCTGTATCTTAGGGGATCACCTCTTGGAGGTTTGATTGGCATATTTGACAGATCTCAAGTAAAAACTTCTAATGTCTCCAGCAAGAAATCTGATCAAGACAAATTGTAGAGTTGTTCTTAACTTCTCTCACAGAATACCCAACATCTCTGCAGACTACCAATTAAACCTTTAAAATATTCAACTTTTCTAGTTTTGTTTAATTTCACAGCCAGCACCATGATAAAAACCTGGCAGGATTCCTATTCTTGATAATTACAGAGAATCTTAATTGGTGCCTACTCCAATACCTGCCTCCCAATACTTGATTTTTTCATAAAAGTAATATTATACAGTCACAGTCACACTGAAGTAAATATGTGACAAGGGTCAACAATATCCTATGTGGAGAAGTGACATGAAACATTTTCAAAGAAAAATTTATATTTCCTGTATCATGTAAAAAATATGTTCTTGCAAATTTTTGGATTTGAATTGCATTGATTTTACATATATGGCAGTGCATTTGCTTGTCTAGCTGTTTCCTGATGCAGAAATCTGGGGATGGATTCTGTACAAATGATCAATTAAGAATCTCTAAATCATGTTTTCTACATGTGTGCCATGATTTTTCTTTTTATCTTTTTTGTTTTGTTCCTCTTACATCTTTGTGACTATCTTCAAGTGAAGATGCTGAAAAAATACCAAAAACAGAAAGAAAAGAACTTAAGAATGCTAGAGGCATCCAGAGAAAGAAAAGAACACTTGTTCAACCAGATTTTTGCAAGATGGAGCTCTGCTTCACAACTGATTCTTTATAATAAAACCAACAATGGATTAATGGCTGATCCTTAAAAATATGAGAAGAACATGAGATTATGATCTGCATGGCTGGAAAAAATTTTATTCTAACACAATTTCAAAATATATAGAAAGAGACCAATAAAAAATGCTCAGCCATAACAGTAATCGAGGAAGTACAAATAAACCAGTTCACATCAACCTGATAACCAACAGTATGGATGATTCTGACCATTTTGAGTTTTGCTCATACTATGACATTCAAAGTGAGCTTATCCTTCAACATACTAATCAAATAAATGATACTTGAAGTTTTGTAGCATGTTTATATTACCCTTTCCTAACCCCCCTCCAGTGGGATGGTAGTGTTAAAACACTGGACATAGAATGTCAAGGATTGTATGGTGAGTACATTTGTTTGA
Source organism: Ictidomys tridecemlineatus (assembly GCF_052094955.1). Lineage (NCBI taxonomy): Eukaryota > Metazoa > Chordata > Mammalia > Rodentia > Sciuridae > Ictidomys > Ictidomys tridecemlineatus. The sequence goes on along the minus strand of NC_135492.1, from coordinate 33,091,704 downwards.
TGGTATTACAGATTGAAGCCAAGGCCTCAGGCATACTAGGCAAACCCTCTACCACTGGGTCACACCAAAATAGAAAAAGCAAAAAAGCTATGCATGTAGCTCAGTGAGAGAACACCTCTGGGTTTAATCCCAGAATGACACAAAAAATAAAGAAAAATGAGGACACAAAGTGGGAAATAGGACTATGAAGAAATAATGTATTTATGAGATTGAAGCTAATTTAGTATTAACATGAAAATAAAATATTGTAATTTAATTTTTTTTACTGTAAGAAAAAGAGCTACAGATATGACACCAAAAGAAATGACAAGGAAGTCAAAACATGCCACTACAAAGAAAGAGAAAAAAAACAAACAAGTTGAAGCAGTAGAATAACAAATGGAGAAACACAAATACACACACACACACACACACACACACAGAGAGAGAGAGAGAGAGAGAGAGAGAGAGAGAGAGAGAGAGAGAGAGAGCGCTGGAAGATATACCAAAGAAGAAAAATGGCAGGAATAGCCCTATTCTCTCCTCCTCCTTCCTGTCTCTCCATCCAATGGCTTGTTTTTTTTTTTTTTTGTTACGTTTGTTTGCTTGTTTGTTTTTGTTGTATTTTGTTTTCTGTTTTTTTGTTTTGGTATTTTTCAGTAGGGTAGGGGATAAACCCAGCAGCTGTCTCACTGGCTTTATCACAGAGCTTCATCCAGCCCCCCCCCCACTTTTTTTAACTTTGAGACAGGGTCCTACAAAGTGGCCTCAAAATTGAGATCTTCCTGCCTCAGACTAAAGGAGTCACTGCAAAAAAAGGCATGGCCCCCTGTGCCTTGCTACTAGTCCATTGTTAATTGAACAAAATAATGAATTTTTAACATTAACCATGTATTAAGGACATGTTTGATTGATACTCCCTCCTTTTATTTTTTGTCCTTTCCTCCTCTGTGGGTGACCTAATCCACTTGGAAGGCATCCATTCTTCCATAGAAAACAAAAATGGAGCATTTATTTTGGATTCAAAAGAAACACTAGGCAGAAGTTAACAATTGGTGCTCAAAAAACTAGATAATCATGTGCAAAGAATCAAGTTGGACATTTTACCCCATAAGCAAAAATCATCTCAAAATTGAAAAAAAAAAGATGGATAAACCTGCCATAAGAAAATGTGGGGGAAGGTTTAATAATGTTGAATTTGGCAACAATTTTATAGGTATGTCACTAAAATACAAACAAAAACAAAATATATTAGACTACAATTAAATAAAGAACTGTGAATCAAAGGACACAATGAAGAAAATAAAAGGACCATCTGTGGAATAGAACAATGCTTTTGAAAATAATATCTGAAAAAGTGTTGATATCAAGACATAAAGAACCACAACTATAATTTAAAGTAGACAAAGGATTGGAATAGACATTTCTCCAAAAAAATAAATAAGTGAATAAACAAATTTTCATCAAGCATGTAAAAAGATGGTCAACATTACTGTTGGTGGGAAGACAAAATGGAGTAGGTACTGTGGGGAAAGATATGATCATTGCTCAAATAAATAAATAAATAAACAAATAATAAAAATAAAAATAACGTATCCAGCAATATCATTTGTATGAAGTACCTAGAGTAGTGAAAGTCATAGAGACAGAAATACAATGGTAGTCCTCAGGGGCTGAGGAGGAGACATTGGGGAGTTCTGCTTTAATGGTTATAAAATATCAGTTTTACAAGATGAAAAGAGCTCTGTGGACAGTTGCTCGTGGTGCTTACAAGGCAAGGTAATGTAGACGAAGCTACTGAAGCATACATTTTAAAATGGTAGAGAGAGTAAATTTTACATGATGTTTTAATAAAATAATCATAATTTTAAAAAACCCTCAGGAAAATACACCCAAAAAAGAAGACCTGAATCTATACATGTTAAACAATTATAGTTCACTTTTAGAGTAAAGCTACTTATAAGGTAATATATGCCTCAAAACAGATTCAATTCACTATGGGGGTGGAGCCTCTCTGGCCTTAAAGACCACACCTCTCAATATTATTCCATCAGGGTTAAGGTTTTCACACAGGAACTTAAGAGGGTTCAACATTGACTCCATTCCAGTCATACTGAACCCAGAGTTATTCCCTCTCAGACATGCATCAAGTAACAATGCTGTCCTCAAAGATGAACTAGATATATGATGGTGATGCCCCAGATCATATCATCAAGTGAAAATTGATATCAGAGTTGTATTAGTTTATGTAAGTGCACACTTACATAAACTTCTCATGCATCTCTCAGAACCAATCTCACCATTAAGCAATACCTGATTGGAATTGATTTTTTACCTTTTCACATGTTTTTACTATGATAAATACAATTCCTCTTAAATACAGGCATTGTGAGTTCTGACTTATGGAGCAAATGACAATTTCCTTTATGAAAGAAAATGAAGATTGTACTTTGTCATACAGTGAGCTCTGGAGAGTACATTTGAGGCTTCTTACTCTCTAGGAGAGGCTGGTGAGAAGAATAAAGGAAGCAGTGCTTTTAATAATGGTACCTAGGAGATATAATATTACCCCAACATTTCATATGCAGAAACACTTTTAAACCTCTTATCCTAGAGAACCTACAAAGAGGTGCAGCATGAGGTACTAGAATGAGACTGCAAGATCACCCAATATTTTAAAACAACACCTAAATGGGGATTTAAAATTAAGAAATGAAATAAAACACTTTATTCACAGGAAAATTACACTTGGGGATTCCAGATGAGCACCTCCACGATTCCAGGAATCTTCTGGTCTCTTTTATTCCACTCCCTACCCCATAACTCATATAAAACAGTCTCAGGTTTTCTGAAAAGCAAATGTCCATGCTTCAAATGTATGAAAGACATGAGGTTTTTAAAACAAAAACTTAGTAGTAAAAACAGAAACCAAAGAGACAGTCCTGTGCATTAGCCCCATGAATAAAGCAGGGCCTCTGGAGCCTGCTTACCTGAGATCCATGAGGCTTTGTTGAAGACTTCACATTCCAAAGGGACTACAGTTAATTCCTCACTTTTTTTCCTGTGAGGGGGGGCGGTCTCTTGTAAACATTTTTACCTCTGAGAACATGTGCCCAGTGGAGTCCTGTGTCCACTATATACAGTTGGGGAGGAGGGTCATGTATAAGTTGCAAGACAGCTGGAGCTGAACCCATGACCTCCTCTGAGCAAGGGCTCATTAGAACAAAGAAATCAGAGCTACAACAAAGACTTTTGAAAGTCTACTGCCAAGAAAAAAACAGATGTGTCAAAATCTCTTCCACTATCCTAGATTTAAAATTTTCCAATTTGTTTCTGAATTGCACAGAATATTAAAAAAATTATGAACTAAAAAAAAATTCCCAGGAGCATTCATTACATTCTTCCAGTATATTTTCTAGCCTCTCTCCCACATTTGGATTCTAGAGATCTAACCCAGGACCTGGGACATGCTAGGCAAGTACCCTACCATTAAACTACTCCCATGAATTGGTTTGATTTTTTGTGTGTGTGCTGGAGGTATCCAGACGGAAGCCAAGGCCTCATGCATGTGGGTCTCCCATGTTTGAGCCTCCTGCCTGGTAGGTAAGCACTCTACTACTGACCCATACCCTAGCCTATTCTGTTGATTTTTATTTATTCTCTTTACTCTGGGCCCTTTACCACCTCTGTCCCCATTAACATTCAAAATGCCCAGACTGGCCATGAAGTCAGGATCCTCCTGCCTCAGCAACCTAAACAGCTGGGATAACAGGGACACAGCACCATGCCTGGCTAATTCTTTATCTCACAGGAAACAATAAAGAGTACAAGAATCTAAAGAACTTATCCCTAAACCTCAAAATAGCTAAGCGAAATTAGCTACACTAACCAGCCCTTACTGACTGTGTTACAAGTGTCTGTGTATGGCCCCTGTGGGTTAGTACCTAACAACAACAACAACAAAAACAACAACAGGATTGAACTAAAAGAAACCATATTTCTGAATGAAGAAACAATACTGTCTAGACCTACAGAATCCGACCCAGATGACAAAATACCAAGAGAACCATAGCCTCTATTACCCCTACAAATGAGACCATGAAAGGTAAAGGAAAACCAAGAAACTAGACTGGGTACTTCACTCAGGGAGCAGAAATTTACGAAGTCATGGGAAAACACATTTAAAATTAAAGGATGCTGAAAAAATTTCCCCAACATCATCTTGGTATTACATTAGTTCTGTATCTGGCCCCTTCCTTTGTACCATAAGAGATAGTTATTAATTTAATGGCCCAGTTTCTGTTTCTACTATATTACAATACTGTGTTTTGCTGATCATTTTGTTCCTGGATATCTAGTAGAAAAAGTGCTTTATATGAATTTGCTAGAAACTTGGAAGTGTTTTACAAATTTGAGCCCAAACTATTTTGGACAGTTTTTCCTACTCTTCCAGAACATAAGCAAAAGAGTATTTTTTGTGCTTAAGGACTGCCATAGTTTGGACTTTGAGAGTCCCCCCAAAGGCCCAGGTGTTCAAGGATTGTTCCCCAGTGTGGTGGTATTGGGAAATAATAAAATTGACCACAGAGCAAAACCTCCAGAGCCAAAGTAATGCTTTCTCTTTATATTTGACTATTGTAAATAAAGAATAACAGGAAGCTGAGAGACATAGGGATAAAAACTAATAATACTGACTGAATAGTTGGACCATGATCACTTTGATGATGGCAAAATATATTTTTCCTATCTTCACAGGACCAGCCTGGTCAGGTTTGTCTTTCAAGAATAGGAGACTTTACAGCTTAAAATTCAAGGTTTGTTCTGTGACTTCAATCAGCCAATGAAAAATGAGTAAATAGTATTATGTAAAATAATGAGAAAAATTTTCTACCTATTTGGGACTTTTTTTTCTGTCTAATTAACTAATAACAATTGTGTTAATTTTTGAACTCTAATGTAATGTTTGGAGTTCATTTACAACCATGGCACTATTTAGACAAAAATAAATAATCTACAAATTTCTATTGCTAATATGCAACCTTATGACAGGCCGCTCCCTTTAGTATGCTATATTAAGCCCGCCGTCCAGCTTTGTCATGTTTGTGCAGTCCTCATGATGGGCCGGGGTTCTGGGTCCTTAAATTTGCAGAAGCAAGGCACCTGCTGCAGTAGCCCTCCACAAAGTCCATAGTCTAGTCTATTATTTTTAACTGCACTGAGCTTATAGCTAAGATCTTAAAATTCACATAAGACTACACAGGGCATGGTGACACGGCAACATGGTGGGATGTTTATGAGGTGGGGCCTAGTAGGAGATCTTCAGGTCATTGGAGGCAGGCTCTCAAGTGGATTATGGGACTTTAGCCCCTCTCTCTTTCAACTTATGACTTCCTGGTCATGTGGTTGATAGTTTTTCTCTCTTTTTTTTTTAAAGAGAGAGTGAGAGAGGAGAGAGAGAGAGAGAGAGAGAGAGAGAGAGAGAGAGAATTTTTTTTAATATTTATTTTTTTTTAGTTCTCAGCAGACACAACATCTTTGTTGGTATGTGGTGCTGAGGATCGAACCCGGGCCGCACGCATGCCAGGCGAGCGCGCTACCGCTTGAGCCACATCCCCAGCCCCGATAGTTTTTCTCTAATGTGCCAAAAAATGACCAAAAAATGGGGACAATTGCCTAGGAACTAAAACCTCCAAAACCATGAAATGAGCCTGATGTGGTGGACAACACCCATAACCCCTGCAACTTGGCAGGCTGAGGCATACACTGGATGCTATCAATTTGCCAGTGTTTTTCCCACTTTGCCCTATGAGGAATCTAAGACTCATAGCTGATAATAACCCTGTGGTCTAGGATCTGATTACAGAGTGGACTCCAGAGGCTCCTAACCACTGTGGACACCTGGACTGGACTCCATGAAAATAAGCACTGGGTCTCATATTATTTTATAAACTATAATGCCCATGTTTGGCAGCCAAGGCAGATTAAAATAGCTGGGCTGATGAAGGGTCTCAGACTGTTGCTTGGGGCAATGTGTGGGGCTGGCTCTCCTGGCCATGTCCCAGCACCCTAAGCCAAATCTTAAAAATAAGAATCTCTTTTTGGCAGAAGAAAGAAGCAAGACTTTTGGTCATTTCACGAACTAAACTCCCTGAAAGGATAAATAATTCTGCCCCTTTACAGTAGTAAAAATGCTTAGTCTTAACACAGTTCCAAAAGAGAATTCAAAAATTGTTTTGGCAAAAACTGCATTGTCAGAAAGTGATTATCACCTCCTCATTACTCATACATGATATAGCCTCCTGCATATTTGTTCATACACATTCAAGTGTATTTGAGAAAATATTAGGACTATTATTTTGTATTTTCTAAAATAAAATCAGCTTATGTAGTTCTTTCAAGATTTGAAAAAAGAAAAAAAAGTTAGACATTACCATTCTAAATTCCAAGAGAACCTCAAGTTTGAGTCCTGGTAATGAGTCCTGGTGAGGACACACAAGCACAAATGCACACGAACAGACGTTAATGTGTATGTATCTATAAACATAAACAACATTAATATGTGTGTATGTTACATATATCAAAATCCATGGAAATCATTTATCTTAAAAAGTCAACTAGTTAAGAATTTTTAAAAAATATATTTCAACTTTGTTATAAACTTATAATTATATCAAACAGGAACTCCATAACCTTAACAATTTTATGATTAAAAATTTCAAAACAAGGTGTTTTTATTCTTTATTTTCACCAACTGAGAATAAAATCTCCCTCTGCTGGTTGTTTCAGTATTTGCAATTTTTTCTGGCAAGATGGTGAAAAAAAGTAAAGAAAAAAAAGAAAAACAGCTTTTATCTTTAACATTCCAAAAACTAAGTACTTAGGGACATATATGTATATTTAAATTCTAGTGCTTAATTATCTAATACTTTTATCCAAGATGCTGTATAGAAGCAGCAGCTTAAAACAGCATAAAAATTGCTGAGCTGGGCTGGGGATATAGCTCAGTTGGTAGAGTGCTTGCCTCACATGCACAAGGCCCTGGGTTTGATCCCAAGTCCAGGTTCCATGGCTGCCCTTACAGGGTCTATCTAGCTGGAGGTTCATGGGCAAAGTGGATCCTCTCCAGCCTCAGCTTCTTTATATGATATAATGAGATGATTTCAGTGTATGTTTTGCAAGAAGCTTTCTAACCCTTAAGATTTTATGAATCTTAAAGTATTAATTCCCTTTCTTTTTAGGACTATATACATGTTGTGAAGTGATATAAAATAAATATTTAGAAAAATAAGATTAAAATGACAAAATGGGTATAAATCAGTTGTGCTAGTGCTGTCACAACATGGTGGTGTTGCATACTATAATAAATTTAGAAAGTAATACTCTCAATTGTTCCAAACAGACTGAACTTAAATTACAAAAAAATCATTATTTTACAGTCTTAAATTACAAAAAAATTCATTATTTTACAGTCTTCTGATTAAAGTATAACACATAGTTGATAGTGTGTTATATCCAAATTTCAGAGAGGTTAAATGTGAAAAAAATGTTTTTAAAAAAATCAATGAAAAAAAAAGGTAGTTTCTGAAAGTGCTACCATTAATGCCAGACTACTCAATAATTGCAATAGTCTGATGTGTCTTGAACGATTTTATATAGTAATTTTCTCTCTTTATGTTATTCTCTTCTCTGGTCTAAACAATTTTCCCTTCACTCTCCCAACTTCTTGTTCTTTCTCACTGTGTGAACCTGCTTTTAACTTTTTCTCTTATACATATATTATGGTTATTCTGGGAATAAACTATTGCTTAAAAGCTGAAATGAGATACTGTAATACCATTGCATCAAATATAAGCATGACCTGTGGTTTTCTGTTTTAAATATGAATAAGCATTAGCACTTGTGAGGTATTTTGTTGTTGTTGTTGTTTTGTGATTTATTTCAATTAGTCAGCATTGGCCTCTCAGCAGGAATTGCCTAAGTTATAAAAACACTGACAGTTCATAGAACACCCCTTGATGAAGTCACTGGGAACATTAGTGCAAGATTTGTGATTTGACACCCTTTTTATTTCTCTATCATTCATATTGAATTTACATCCTTAAAAATAATATGTGTGTGGGGGGGGGCTTAGCACAGGATAATTTTTAACTTAGCTTTTCATATTTGCTTTTTTTAATAATGAAATTGGATCACTGTCTTTTTGCCTTAAAAAATAGTTTTAGTTTTAGATGGACACAATACCTTTATTTTATTTATTTATTCTTTATGTGGTACTGAGGATGGAACCCACCACCTCATTTGTGTTAGGCAACTGATCTACACTAAGCTACAGCCCCAGGCTCCCCCCACCCTACACACTTTTTTGGGTGGTTATTGTTGCATAACAGAGCAAACCTAAAGGGCTTCCAGTTATTCTGTAAAATTGAACCCCCATTTGAGTTAGGGTTTCTCTACCCCTTGTAGGAGACAACCTTGAGGGAGGAGCCCTCACCAGGGATCTGGCCTGAGATAGGAGATCAGAAAAGGTAGACCAGAAGAACGAGTTGAGTGGCGTGGAGGGGCTTTAAGGAAGTATTCTCAGCCTCTCCTTGCTTGAAAGCTGTTTTTCTTCTCTTGGTTGGAAGCCTAGATGTGCCATGATTCTGCAGTGTCACTGACCCAAGCTGTCAGGTGTGGCAATACTAGTCCCTTCCCATGCCAACTTTAGGGGATTTCCAGTAGTGAGGGTATGCTGGATTCTTCAGCCTGATTTCTGGATGGGAAACTTAGAGTACATCATAAAACTCCATCATTGCATTTGGAATTCATATCCAGAACTCTTAGACACTCTCCTTGGATTCCCAGTAATATGGGCCTCTAGTTCTGAATCAGTGCATCTCTTCATTGAGGCATGCCTTGTATTTTTCCTATTGGAACATAGTAACATGCAAATGAATATGAGGTCAGTGTTTTTACCGACGTGTTGTGAGAATTATTCATCTGGTGACTTTAATAACAGGTTCAGGGAAAAGAATAATGAGCCCCAGTTAGTGGGAGCTAGATGGACCTGCCTAACTAAACCCTGAGCTGCTTGCCTCTGCTTTTAGTTGTGAGGAGAGAAGGAAGCAGTTCAATCTGACTAACCCAGTGTAGTGTAGACTTCCTATTGCTTGTAGCTGAGCCCTTTCCTAAATGATTAAATCGACATAGGGTTGTTTATCCTTATTCTCTTTCCACTTTGTAATCATATTCATGTAAAACTGTTATTTTAAAACTTAATTCTCCATTGGCAACTGTTTTTAAAATGTACCTTGTAGTTTGCTTGTCTTTAAATGATCCTTTTCTGTGGCGGCCCCTTCACGAGTTTGTGCTGATGGAAGCCAATGTGCCCAGCCCTGGGTGAAGGCCCTTTCCATAGGGCTGCTGGCCCTGTGCCTCACCTTCTCACCTGTTCTTGGTATCACAGTCCTTCTCCTATCAGCAAGGTAGGCTGTTAACTCTTCTTGTCAAAATTGGTTTTCCGTCTTCTTTGATATTTTTGCTCATGATATTTGCCACCCTCAGATGTTTCCCTACCTTCTTCTCTGATAATCACAGGATCCAATTCTTTTTAAGATATATGTCACCTAATTCAGCTTTATTCACAAATTTTATGAACATGCCTTTGTTTTCTTGTTAGTCAACATGTATCTTTTCTTCCCTAGCAGTTTCCAAATTTCTTGAGGTTTCAAAGCTGCTATTTAAGGAATTTTAGTATTATCTCACCCAGGGTTATACATGATTATTTCATTCCACACTGGAGCAATATTTTGATTTCCAGTGTGTGTTGCATGTTGTGATAACCACTGGGAATATCATAGGAAGCAACATTACCAGATCCCTGGTGTATTGCAACAGTCTGAAGAGCAAGAGTTATGTATGGTGATTACATAATTGTACATGTGTGGACATGGAGGGGGCTGGATCCACACTTGGAGGGTCATTGAAAGCTCTCCCACAGATATAATGGTTTTTTTGAGATCTGAGGGAGGAGAATAAATAGAAGCAAGGACACAGTGTTTTGGCAGACGTAGCTGCATGCTCAAGGGCCCTAAGATGGAAAGGAGCATAGGACTTTCAGAAAACAGAAAAAAAAGTGTGGTTGGAGTGAGAGAATAAGGAAGAAATTGTAGGGAATAAAGTTAAAGGGTAGGTTAAGGCTATGGACCTGCTGTGTCAATCAATTTCTATAATCATGATACTGGTCACAGTATTTATTTTGAATCACTTACTTACACAGGTATTGTTAATGCTCATGTGAAATGTGTTGTTGAATATCTTCCTTGAAAGGGGGAATTTAAGACTTTTCTTGCTACCTGATTTCACTAAACTATGTACTCTTTTGCTCTTAGTAAATATTTGACAGCTTGCAAAATAATACAGAATAGCAATAAGAAAGCAACAGCTTTTCTTGAGCTATCAGGGTCTTCTGGAACAGTCTTTGTTTCTAAAATATAACATTTTAAAAACACTGTTAGAGATTTGGAATAAGTAATAATGAATATCTTACTTCCCATTCCCTTCGAGGGAACACACTGAATTGCTTAATTCAAAATATCTAAGAATGTCTCCTCTTATCTTACAATACTGCATTCCTTATTTAGAAAGATATAAAAATCCAGGGCTACTCTGACCTCATTATAAAATATTTCACATGCTTTAGGTACATTACCTATCTATTAAAAACAATAACAAAACAATCTTAAAACATTAAAATCTTACTTTAGTTGGATGATAAACTTTTAAAGAATAATAGAAATAAGCTGCGCTTTGGAGCCTTGTGCATGGAAAGTTTCTTTGGGACTTTTTTTTAATTTTAAAATTCCTATTAATTATGTATTAATAGTACATATCATTAATAGATATAAGAAATAATTAAAAAATTATGTTTTTGCATCACAATATATACTTTTCAATATGATATCAGATTTAATTGGTTTAAATTTTTTAAGCTAAATATTAATTAGTTATATTAAGTTAACTTAAAATTAAATTTTAATTTTCCTAAAATGGAAACTTTGATACAGAAGATAACCAGTGCTAATTATGACCCAAATATTTTTTTTCTTCACTTTGCTCTTTTTTTTTATCTTTTCCTTCAATTCCTCATATGGATTCTTGCTTATTTTTTTTCATGGTTACTCTGTGCTTGTTTATTTATTGATTTTTTCCTGCTGAACAACAATGGGTTCCTCTTCTTTGTACTATCCTCTGAAGAAACAAGGATAAGTGGGGCAAACTTATGGAGTATTAATCACTTTACAGTTGTGGCAGGTCTGAAGCCCCCTTGATGCTCCGTGGAGCTGTTGAATGACTAGATGAGAACTCTGAGTTCACTGCAAATATTCCAGAATGGACCCAGATTGACAGGAGTTGCCTATCCCATTTCATCACATTCCTTGGGGCCATCAGGGAGAAGAAGAAAGGCTGATTGCTTAATCTTTAATCAGTTTTTCCTTACAGCTTTCCAAACAATTCATTCTTGGAGTCAAAATTTCAGAAGATTGTTTATTACAGAGAGATACTGAATATGCTCTGGGAGCAAATCTATGCTTATTGAATTGACTTTCAATTTCTCTATCTTTTGCTTATTTTAAATATTTTTAAAAGAAATGGCCTATGGCTTACACTGTAAACATTTTATTTTTTTAACCTAGAGACCTTAGGGCCTTCAGACTTTTCCCTGAACATTATAATTTTTTTGTTGTTTTCTCACTGAATAGTAATATTGTTGTCTTCTTCTTAAAAAAAAGGTTCATTTTTTATTCTTTTTCTCTCTTTACTTTTTATGGAGGGCAGTCCAGAGGAGGAGTTGGTATGTAAAGTGCATAAAGACACCTCGATAGGACATGTGCTCAAACACAGGTGGGCTTCACCCACATTCCAGCACATCATTTCAGGGGTTCCTGGGGCTATTGAATTTTTACTGCTACCTTCCACACACTCCTAGAGCAAGTTTTTTTAAAATATTTATTTTAAAGTTTTAGGTGGACACAATATCTTTATTTTACACTTATGTGGTGCTGAGGATCAAACCCAGTGCCTCATGCATGCATGCTAGGTGAGCACTCTACCACTGAGCCACAACTCCAGCCCCTAGAGCAAGTTTTGAAGTTGTAAACTACTCTGCAGGTCAAAATTGTCAAGATTGCCAGCAAAACAGTGGCACCAAAGAGTTCCCAACTTAGTATACACTCATGGCTTCCTTGGGAGCCCTATCTACATGCTGGTGGGATGAAATAAACAGATGTTATCTGAGCTGTACTTCCCTTATTAGTCACTCTTCTCCATCAATGAAACAAGGTTTATTCTAGTTATTATTTGGGGCCCAGGAAAATTTTCTTCCTGTTGGCATGCAATTTCAAACAATCTTATAAATAAAGTGTTATGAGTAATACTCTCATAGTTTTTATTTTTTCCCCACTTTATAAAGCAAACTGGATGTTTGGACCACTGAACTGGAAATATATAACATCCATTTATTAAATAGCATGATTATATAAACAAAATCTTTTTCTCTGTCAGTATGTGGAGGAAAGAGTATATTGATATTTCTTTCTAAGGATTCTTAAGAAAAGGCCTTCCGTTTTTACAGAATCATGAAAGTTAGCATTAGTACATATTAGTCAGATAGGGTTTCTGATGAGTTGACTTTTTTCTGAAACAGGAAGATTGAGCATACTTTCTGCAATAGGAACACACAACTCTTCTAGAGACATAAGGCTTAGATTGATATTTCCTTTTTAACATATTTAAGGGAGAAATGGATATAAATTAAAGAGTTTTTAACAGTGGTACTGCACTGGTAGTGAAAAGAGTCTTCATAATCACTGAATTGATCTCAGAGATGACAGGATTTACTCCTGTGCAATATTAACCTAGGTATAATTATACCATTAATAGACAAATGTGTATTTTGGATAAATAGCATTAAATAGAATTTTAAAAAATAAGGGTTTGAAATGGAGATCAAACAAAAGTCTTAAGTTTTTCTCTCAGTAGACTTTATTTATTTTAAAAATGAATATGTGTGCTTATGCCAGAAGTTTAAGTTGGCTTACACCCTCTAAATTTGTGTCTTTCAATTCTCAGCAATTTTTTTTGCATATTTACAGTAACATAATCTGAACAAAACAATGGCATTTCCCGATTGGTTAGTTAAATTTCTCACTTTCCCCAATTTTACCTCCTGCTCTGTTCTTTCCCTCTTTTCTATTCTGGCTGAGGCTTCAGAATGCCCTAGTTTTACATTTTCTTAGCCTCTTTAATGTAGAAGACAGAGCATGTAAAATAAGAGGCATGCTTCTATTATCACAGGTGATGAGTGTTTCCTGCAAGAAAATACATGGGAATAGTGAGGAAGCGAAGGGAACCTTTGCAGTAGCCACCGCTCATTCTCCCCATTTCTGGCCTGATATGTGTAACAAGGAGCTGCAGCAGTGACTCACCATTGCTCCACCTAAAGGAGCAGTCCAGAGTGGCAGCTTATTGTCCTCTCAGAAGTGGGCATTTTTACATTGCTTTTGCCAAAAGCACCCACCATGCTTGGCCCAATCAGTTTGACTACAACAGCGTGAATCTATAGTGGGAGCATCCTTTAGAATGCCACCAGTTTTTTAGCACAGATGCAATACTTGCAAACATAGTCTACCCAGGTGCAAACCTGGGCTATGCTGAGACTACAGAAAGATCCCAGCATCTTAGTGACCTGCATGTGTTAGGTAACAAAGTAAATGTAGATTTGTAGACAATCATAACTGGCTTCAAAACATATTTCCATGATCTTGTTCAGATGACTTTATGGTCATCTCAAAGATTAAAACTCAGATTTGCAACCTGGAGTCAATTCTTACCTAAAATTTTTTATGATGAAAAATTGCCTGTTTCTACTGAAAAGAATTTAATTTTCTAAGCATAGAAATTTCAAGTAAAAATTGCATACTTCATGACAGAAAATATTTCTAAAGTAAATGTTATAAATAGGTTTTGAGTACTTGTTATGAGCAAAATGCTGACAGGTTTGCAGTGAGTCCAAAGTTCACTAACTTTGAAGACTTTTATTAAGCCAGCATCGCCCAGGCTAGTTCCTCCTGATACAGTCATACATGGTGAATAAATGGAGATTTTCCTTAAAGGAGCTTGTTAGCATGCCTGAGGAGAAATACACATAGACAGATAATTTTTTAAAAAATCACGTGAAAGGGCATATTTCAAAGCCTTGGGTAGTTAGGGTAGACTTTCTGGAGGCAGTTCTATTGGAACTCTGGTCAAATTTATGTAGGAATTGGCCAAAGAAAACATGTTATTGGTGCTTTGAACTTTAAAATATATTCCAGGTGGAGGATATCACATGTGCAATCAAGAAAGAATGGATTTCAAGTGTTTATCACAGAGTGACCAATTCCATAAGACACTAATCCCATAGAGGAGGGCTCTGCCCTCATGACTTCATCACTCCCAAAGGTCCCACCTGCAAATACCTTCACTTTGGGATTAGAGTTTCAACATAAGAATTTGGGTTGAAACAAGCATTTAAATTTTTGCAGTATGATTTATATACCAACAATGATTAACAGTCACAGCTTCAGCCTACTGTCTTTCCAGGTTTAAGCCCAGTAGAAAAGAGGGTGTCTTCTATGGTTATGGAATAGCAATTTGCATTGGCTCTGGCTCTGAGTAGGTCATTTGCCTCTGTTAAATAATGACTGCTGTCAGGGGCATCTGGATACTGATTGGTCAAACTAGGAAATACCTTCCACCTTGGAACAGAGGTTGGAGTGGAGGCCGTTATGCACTTATAAATTGGCTTTAAAAATTAGAAAGAAAAAAAAGGCTTTTTAAAAGCCTTAGTATTTATGGCATTTATTAGTTTCTTTAGTATAAATACTTCCATCATGGCTAATTTGAAGATGCCTGACTTGCATGACTTCTGAATGTTTAACGGTCAGCTCCTGTAGGCAAGTTGCAGCAGCTCCAGCACACCATCTTTGGGCTGAAGAAAGAGCTGCCAGAATCATAAGGATTGCAAGTGAGGGATAGCATGGTACTTTAAAAGAAAATCAAAATGGTGCCATAAAGAGGAGTGGTGCCAGGTATCCAAAGCCAACAAGTAAATATGTACTATTCTATTTAAGAATTTGTACACATTCTTAGGTAGTTTATTTGGATAACAGTTTTAAGGACCATATAATATTCCATTCAATGAAAGTTTACCTTTCTTTTACTGTTGAATGTTTAAGTTGGCAGAATTCTAAATAATACTTCATTGGACATGTCAATGCCCAAAGCCATTTTGTACCCTTAGCACAAGTTTGTTGAGATAGTTTGCTTATGTGCAATTACTATGTTCAAGGAATAGACCTTTTAATGCTTTTAATAAATATTCTCTAATAGATGTACAAAATAGGTTTACCATTTTATATCACTCCCATCATTGTAGGAAAGTAATTATTTCATTATGTTTTCATTAAGTATAATTAAAAAATAATTGATAGGACAAAATTGAATATCATTTTGTTTAGCATTTGTTCAAATTTCTAAAAATGCAGACATTTCAATGATGTTCTTACAATAGGCATACTTCTTATATTGAATTTTCCTCTCATTTCCCAGTTGTGTGTTTATATGTGATCTTACCATACTATTGTCATAGGAATTTATCTTCTTTTACTTAATTAACACATCAAATAGATAATATTGGAAATTCTAGTCCAAAGCACAGCTTGATAAATGTTGATGGGGTATTTTACATAAAACTCTGATTCTATATGATTGAAGATAACACTGGCTTATCTAATAGATAAATCCTCATATACAGTGAGTCAGCACAATAGAAATTTATCTCTTGCTCATGTTAGTGTTTCATAATGACTTTTCTCAGTTAAACATCTTCCTCAAAATCATTTAAGGACAAAACCTCATTCTGTCCCATGATTTTCCTTTTCCCTTGGGTAATCCACACAGTTGTTTCCATTCAGTGGGAGGGGGGATGAAAAAAGGATGAAATTTGGGAGAATTTTATGGCATCCTGGAAGTGCAGCAGTCCTTACACACACATTCCACTGACTCAAACTCAATCAGCTGGCAACATTAATTGCAAGGGAGTAAAAAAAAGGATGTGGTGAACATCTATCCAGTATTTGCCCAAACTTCTATACCTGAAGTGGAAAAATGTTTTCAAACAGTCTGATTTTGTTCCATACTACATAAGTGTACCTGGGAATAAATCACTAACATTGCTGGGATTATGTACAAGATTTAAATATGGAATGTGAAACTTAAAGTATTGATAAGAGATATATAGATTTTTAAATAGAGCAAAGTGGTGGGGAAAATTTTTTGAATACTCATTGAATGGCTTTTAGTTTAGGCAATGTAAAAAAAAAATGGAGTTTGTTGGACAAAGTGACCTTGACAAATAACTTTTGGTTAGGTAGCATTCAATGTATAAGAAAATTAGTATAATCAGCTCAACTAGTAAACTGGCTTATTATAATGTCATTTTAATTAAATATTTTAGTGAAAAAGTTGTTTATGGATTGAAGAAAATCTTTGCAAATCACATATCTGATGAAGGTTAATATATAAAAGAAAAATCCTTACAACCTGATAGCAGAAAAAACAATGGGCGAAGGTCCTGAATATACATTTCTCCAAAGGAGACAGAAAAAATGTCCAACGAGTATATGCAAAGGTGCAGATCATCACTAACCATCAGGAAATGTAGACCCACTATGAAATATCACCAAAAAGTCCTTAGGATGGCTTTTCTGAAGATTAGGGAAGTATTGGTAAGGATATAAATAAAGGGAAATGTTGGTGGGAATTTAGATTATTTCAGGCATTTTGGAAAATGGTTTGGAAGTTTCTAGAGAAATTAAATACAGGATGACCATATGACCCAGATATCCTTCTTCTGGGTACACCCAAAGGAAATTAAATCACTACTTCTTGAAGATATTTGCACTGCCATGTTTATTGCAACATTATCAATAATAATAGCCAAGATATGGAAACAATCTAAATGTTCCATCAAAGGATGAATAGATAAAAAGAACCATGGATGTGTGTATATACTCAGTTGTATATACACATAAAAATACACAATGGAATATTTAGTAAGCTTGAAAAAAAGGGAGATCCTGTCATTCACTACAACATGTCTAGCCTGGTGGAAATTATGTTAAGTGAAATAGCCAGACATAGAAAGAAAAATATTGCATGATTTCAGTTGCATGTGGTATCTTCTTTTATTAAGAAATTAAAATACAGAAATAGGGACAGAGTGAGGAGAAGGGGAATGGGAGACATAGATCAAAGATACAAACTAACAGATATATAGGACTGACATTTCCAAAGGTCTAATGAATATAATGAGGACTAAGTTAGTCATTGTTTTTGGAATTTTTACCAAATGAGTAGATTTAAATTGTTCTTGCCATACACAAGAAATAGGTAACCATGTGAAATGATGGATATGTTAATTCACTTCATTATAATAACTAAGTAATTAGGGAAAAAATAGAATTAAGGATATTCTGTAGGTAAATGGTGACACCAAATGCTGAGGTAGAACTCAAGTGAGTTGAGGAAGAGTGGTTGTAATGAGGATGATAAAAGTTTGGTGTGGTTACGCATTGAAATATGCCCAGTATCTAAATGAAACAGGCAGAAACATAAGGGATATATGGAAAAATGAAGAAATGACAGGAAACTGTAGAAAACAAAAGGTATTATCAGTCAGACTATTACCTGACTTTTCTCAATCCCAAAGCATAGTAATCATGTATTCATTTAATTGGCCAACAAGTATTAAATGACATGTCAGGAACAGCCTAGTTGCAAATGCTTCCTATTTGTCCAAAACCTATCCTGTTTTTGAAGAATATCAGTTATTGCATTGATACATAAAAAATAAAATAAAAGCACAGACATCCAAGCCAGTAATTTCATCTTTCCTTGTTCTTAGGTGCATGGGATGAATGCCTTGTCTGACATCATTTCTGTAATGAGAGAATTCCATAACCGAATGAGTTATATATTGAAAGACAGCTAATGTCTTAATTCTTGAAATATCCCAAAATACAGGTAATATGACCATTGGGTAGATAATTTTTCAATAATCAGTTCCAGTCTGAATTGCAGGTGAAAATCTTTCATTCAATCTTAGTTCCTTGTTAATTAGTCTATCTAAACAATATTTGCAATCCTATGTGTCCATGAAATAACAAAACTCAAATGTGAGTCAGATAATTTCAGAACCAAGATTACCAAAAATGGAAAGTAGTTTTGAGCATAAAATACAACATCCTGATCAAAGCAGAGAAATTTTTTTTTTCATGTTGAGAAAAATATCTAGGAAACTAAATGACACATGGAAGGGGAAGAAGATAGAGAAAAGTACAAAAGAAATACAGAACACCAGCTTACAGAGTGTGTGTTAAGATCTCTGGGCTTATGAAAATGTCTAGATTCCCCTGAGGCTCCTGTTATAGATCCACAACCTGGACCCTGATCATTGCCCTCGGTGGCAAGAGCAACCTAGCTGTTGATAGACGGGCCGTTACTGCCTTTTGACAACTTACACAGTAAATCAAGCTTCTGATCAGCACAGAGAGAATCTCCAATCATGGCATCTAGATCCAGCACCATCTCATTGTTCATCTTCACTTCTTCACCTTGGCCTTTGTTTCTCAAGTGACTATTTGATGCAAACATACTCTAGAGTCCCTGGAAAACTCCCCTATTTCTTATCTTCAAATCACTACTTCAGTTTCTCTTGTTCAACGAAACATTACACTTTAACCAGTTTGGGCCTAGTCATTTGAGACCCTGACTTTGATCCAGAATTCTGATTCATCTTTAGTTTATTCTACTCCTTCATCTAATAATAAAATGGTGCCTCTGATCTTCCTGACAAATATTTTTGATGAAGCTGAAAACTCCTAAGAACACTTGAATTTCTATATTTGATGTAAACAATGATCTGTGTTAACAGGTAAAAAGCAAAAAAAAAAAAAAAAGATTTTTCTCCCAACAACAACAAAAAATATTGTCTAAGATTGTCTACCTTTTAACCTCTTAGAAGAGAAATAAAAGTCCTATTACTTAATGGACCCTCCAAGTAGTCTTGTGAAATAAGCCCACACATTTGTCAAAAATAAAAAAAAAACAAACCCTATTGTCAGCACTTCAAACATCCTAATTCAAATATTGAAGTTAATGTAAACTCGCTTTAATCTTCTTAAAAAAAGTCTGTAGCAAGAGGAAAGGGAGAAAAAATTTTAAAAAACCTTTCGCTCTTGATGTTACATTTTATAGCTGATCCTTTGTTTCTTCACTGATTAAAAGGCCGATTCTCTGTTTCTTTACTGGTTTAATGAGGATTCCTTTAAATGCCACTGTCATTTATGAAGAAGATGCCCCATGAAGGTCACCTAAAAGACTTTACCTCAAAGGCCTGAAAGGTCAGTCCGACATGGTAGCCCTCAGACACCGTTATTTTCCACACACACTCTTTCATCGGATGATAGTCATCAGGGTAATTAGGAGATTGAATCTGCCCTTCATTTCTACGTATCTCACCTCCACAGATAGCTGAAGAAAGCAAAAATAAGTAAATAAATAGAACTAGACATGGCACTTCATTTTCATTTTCTATTAAGCCAATATTGAAGTTCAGTTCCTGTAATTAAGAACATTTTATAAAAAGGTTATAAAAAAAATCAGAGTTGGCTGGTTATACTGTTGTGCAGATTTAGAGGGTAAAACATGTAGTTCTCTTAACTATAAACAGTAGATCACTATCAGTCAAGGAATATATAATTGTTGATCACTCTTATGTCACATTTTCACCCCTGAAAAAATGAATATGTCTTAAACTTATATAAGCCTTTAGGAATTTTATAAATATATTCTATGTGAGTTTGTTCTATGATTTCCTGAGGAAATCATAGAACAAACTCACAGCAGACAAGCTTCATAGAACAAACCTCATCAGCAGACAAGCTTCACCCTGAACAGAGCTTAATGGGCCTCTGGCAGTGAGCTAGCATCATGTGCTCAACATCTGTGGCTTCATCCAAATACTCCTCTTCACCACTGTGCAGTTAATCTTTAAAGCAAAATGCTTCCATTCACTTAAAAGTTTAAGGGAAGCAAAAATCTCTGTCTTGGAGATTACCTAAACTCCTATACAAGCAAGGATCTCCGCTGTCTACCACATGGTGAGTAAGGGGCTGTTTTTAAAGCCAGGAAGCACAATGCTATCTTATTGTTTTAGAGAAGCATAGGACAAAGCATGCAATAAATTCTTCCTCGAATGCTGACTCTCTGATTTAGTCAAAGCATGCTTTAGAAATGTGCACAATTACTTTCTGTGCAGTTTCCTATAATAGACTATTTCAGTAGTGCTGGGGCCAAATACGTACAAAATCAGGACAAAGGAAAATAATGTCTTAATACTATTTTAATAGTATTGTGAAACAAATTTTAAACACTTTGTGCCATTTGGATTTTTTCTCCCACACCTCTCTTAGCACATTTTGTTGTTATTATATCATTGATACAAGAAAACTGGCAGTTTTTAACAGTTTTAATGTCTGGAGAATTTTTTATAAAGATAATTTGTGAATATTTAAATGCATGTTCACAAAATGTTATAATTTAAAACTTTTAAAAATGGTCACAAAATCATTCTAATGAAATTGGGGGAAAAAAAGGACACTTAGCTGAGAGATCTAAAATACATTCATTTCTTAACTTCAATGTGACTTGCCTTCATAGACAGCTGCAAACCCTTTTCCTACCCAGTTACTGCTGCTACGGAACTCAATCCACATTCTGCTGTCTGTAGAGGTAAGAACTTCAGGCACCTTGTCCCCACAGAATCTACCTAAAAGAAATGAAAGAATAAAGAGCACCAAATAAATATGATTCTGTGTTCTACTTGCTTTCTACATTAGCTACAAACTATACATATAAAACCTAGTTTGGCTAGTATCTCTATCCCTAGTGATCAGAGTTAGAATAGTGCCTTAATATTTATTTAATAAAGATTAATAAAACATTCTCTTCATATATATTTATAAACTATCAAACAACTGATGTCAGTATTATCATCACATATAGTAAGAAGAGTTAATTCAAAAAGGATATTTACAGATGGACCCATGAAACATCAAGGTGAAAAACAGAAAAGACACAAGTCCCTCGAGACACTGGTTCAAGTCTCCATCTGGTCAGTAAGCAGGAGAGTGACTTGCTGACAAATATGCTCCTGGTCCAAACAGAAGTTGGTTCTCTAGCCAGGGTCAATGAGAACCCATCAGGACAACATCTGGAATACTCCAAGGAACTTACTGCATACACTATCTCATCTATAAAGCTGCAGTTGGTGGAATTATACGCAGAATAACCAATATTACTATAAGACTTCAGTCTGAGATGTGACGTTTTCTAATTGCATATCCAGAGGTAAAAATAATGAAAAATAGATGCAATACTAACTATTGTTTCTTCCTTTCTTATGCAACCCTTCCACAAAAATTCACTGTATATCTACCTTGGGGTTCTAGGAACTCACATAATGACAAATGTTTAAATGTGACAAAGCACATGAAATAATTCTATAAATACATGACATTTCTATCTACTTTTGTGTGCCTCTGAAAATGACATCATGCATAATTTTTATATGAGAAAACTGGTAGCCAATTTAAATAAAGCAAATTTATCAACATTGAAAAGAAAGAACAATATCTTCCCAAGATGCAAAATAAATTAGAGGTTTCTATAGTGCATTTTAAGCTGTAGTATGCATGAAAATTGCCAGGAAAATCTGTTAAAATTAATCTCTTGCTCAGAAGATATTGACTTTTTATAATTCCTGAGTTTTTATAATGCTTACACCTTTCCAGATGAATATAGGGTAAGCACTCTGAGTGCTAAAGTTTTACAAGAAATGGTGGAGAAATCTTTTCACATGAAGACCATATCACATTGAGTCAGTCTGGTGGACATAACTCAAATTTTAGCTTCAGATTTATATGAGCTTAATGAAATGTTTTCTTTAGAATACACAAATGTATATAACATATGGCTTCATCTAGGCTAAGACAATGTTTTCCTCAACGTACAAGACAATGTTTTCCTCAAACGTACAAGACAATGTTTTCCTCAACCTGACTGTTCACATTACTTTAATTCTTCATTACTTCCCTATTTTTAAACATTTCCACAGATCTCCAACTTACTCAGGCTGCTGTCACTTTTAATCTAAGAGTGTCCATTCAGCAGGTTTTGGATGTTCAGAAAAAAGAAATCTGTCTAACACATCAACATGGCTAAACAAAGCTACTTCTAAAAATAAAAGCAGCCACAATCTCAAAAAAAAAAAAAAGGAAAAATTAAGAAAATTTTCAGCTCTCACCTCTTAAGTTAAACAGGGTGACAGTAAACCACCTCATACAAATTAATAGTGTGGTCTGTGGTTAAGCACTGATGGCAGATTTACATAGGGACCAAATCTGGCTACAGCTAATGACACAAACTACAAGTGTTTTTGTTTTCTCAGCCACAGAAAAACTCTTGGAAGAAAAAACAGCAATGTCTATAGAAACAACGAATATGCTTGGCACAGGAAGAATCTATCAAATACCTGACAGAACACATGCTACTGCCTCAGCAAACACAGAACACCCACAGAATATATTCACACCTGATCTTGTTTTTGTTTCATCAAAATGTTTGATCCTCAGCACCACATAGAAATAAAATAAAAATAGTATTGTGTCCACATACAACTAAAAAATAAATGTTTAAAAATTATGAATTAAAAATCACAATTATGAAACTGAAAAAACAAGAAAATACTGAAGAATTAGCATTATAACCCTAATATATGAAAAAGCTATGCTCAAGCATTACGTTCAGATCCAAATATCCACTTGTAATTAAGTTAATTTAAGTCAATTAATCAATGTCTTCATGTCTCTGAGTATGTTTGGAAAAGGGTAGTCGAAATAAAAGCAATGTAGACTACATACATTTAAACTCTAAGATGACCCTTGAGACAACGGATGGTGTCTATACAGGACAGAATACTTGTGTAACCACATAGGAGATAAGTAAGCACTTACCAAGGAGAGGTGACTTCTTCCAGTACCCATCTCTTACTTCAATGTAGTCATACCAACACAAACTACTCTTGTATAGGTCCATTTTGGTAAAATTTAAGACAATCTGTAAGATGGAGAAAAACAACACACAAAGTAAAAATGATCGTAATTTGAATCCTGGAAGAAAGGAACCAAAACTACAGTGAAAAGGAACTTACAGCTATTTCTTTCTTTTTTCTATATTTTAATCACCCTAATATTTTTTTTTCTTAAATGCCCCCAAACCATGTTTTCTCATTTTCATTACTAATTCCAATAGAAGCACAATGTTAATAACTAGAAGGAATTAAATTAACCCAACATTCTGTAAAGTGAATTTGAACAATTAATTGCACAAATAAAACAAATCTTCATTTGAATAGTTTATTATGAATTTTCTATGATAAATATGATTTAAACTATGAAGAATTCCAATTTTTTCATGAATATCTTCTTTTTAATAATTTATTTCAAAGACAAACAGTCAGATATCTATAATTATGTTAAAAATAACCACTGGGTGCCATTTTCCCAGAATATAATATCATTGTGTATGTTGAAATGTTTAAATGCAGTCCTAGCATTTAAATGTATCCTTGAAACTATAATCAAACTCATATGTCACTACTCTTCTTAAGGTCCAAGAATACATATTCAAAGCCTTTCAAGTTAGATTTTGTACATGACCTTTATTCTGTACTTTGTTTTGGAATGATGCTGCTTTTTGTAAAGATAATTCAAGAGCAATTCTAGGAAAGATAATTTTTTCATTGCTTCATAAAAGTTCTTTACTTTTCAAAGAATTAACTCTTTACTTGATTACAACAAAAGTACAATCAATCTAATGTTAGAAATGTGCTCAAATTAAGTAAAATTCATTTGGAAATCATTTTGTGTGTTCAAAACTCATTCTAACTCAGTTCTGCTTAAATTATCTAATATGCTTATGGCTCATAGTATACCTGTTTTTTTTCCTATTGACATTGAAATGTACTTTGCCCAAATGCAACAAATTATGAATATTTGAAATGTTTCTATTATAAAATAATAATTTATAACAATATTCAAAGAGCTCAAAGAAAATGCTGATTATAAAAAATCTAAAGGAATAATTAAAGAGGTAAAATATATAATCATTAACCCTGAACCTATATTACATAAAAATCCTACCAATACTGTGAAGAAAACATATACTTCTTCCCTTTCTTAAACACAATATTTGACAAAAATTTAAGTACTAATTATGGCAAATCAATCCTAGCTTGCCTACTCCTTCCTAGTATGAAGACACAATATCACACAAAAAAATTCTCTTAGCATCTTCTATCTAGGTGCACAGCTTCAATTGTTCATATAGATTAACATCTACTTTTTAATTAATGTACTAAGAAACAAAATTCTACCAAGGATGAAAAAATGAGAGATACTTTTTTTAAATACAATACAGCATGCATTATTATTTAATTAGTACTTATTTAGTTGTTACTATTAGTTTTTAGTTTTAATAGTTATTTTTATCATTCCATTTTGAAGTTTATCTATTTTTCCTTCAATTTTTTAGTTTCAAATATTTTCAAAGACTGTTTGAAAAAATTTCCCAAATAGGGGCTAGGGTTGTAACTCAGTGGCAGACTGCTTGCCTAGCACATGTGAGGCACTGAATTTGATCCCTAGCACCACATAAAAGTAAACAAAATAAAGGCATTCTGTACATTTATAATTACAGGAAATTTTTTTTAATTCCCTAAGTATCCAAGGGTAAAGTACTGATCATTTTTTCTTTCTTTTTCAAAATCCTCAACACTTGATTGTCAAAACGCTTTAGTTTCTAAATTATTTTTTCCAAGTTACCCAAATATTTTCTTCTCCCATGCAACCTCAGATTATTCTCGGGATACAATGGGAAAATAATTTCTGGCTTTTGCACTTAACTATGTGTTTACTTTAAGTCTGCTACAAATAGGGAATACCACCACTGCCTGATATTAAGTTTCATTCTGCATTCGTATTTTCCCTATAGCAACCACCAGAGTTTCAACTCCCTATGATCTCATTTGTTATCATTTGTTATAGTGGAGACAGCAAAAGTAGAAACAGACACAAAAAAGATAACCTTGGATCATTTTGTGGCTCCTCTCTCTGCTTAAAGGGGAGTTTTTTACAATGGTGTGAAAATAGTTTCAATTTTCTCCTGCATGAGAAAAAAAAATCGATGAATTGGATGTATATCATTAAATTTCATCCCAAATTAAAAATGACATGGTTGGATTGTTAATAGTTAATATTCAAATACTTAGAATAAACATACACAACACAACACACACACACAAACATATACACATGTCGCGACCCCTTGCCGGCAAGGGAAACACAACACAGGATTCTTCTTTCAGCAGTTTACTCAGGACCTTTGAATCATGATGAGAAAACAGGAACAAGAGAGCGAGCAGTCAGTCTTCCCTAGCTTAAGTACCCAGCCCCGCCAATGAACTAGCACCACGTGGAAAAGTCTAATAGGTACAGCACAGCGGAAGCAGGCCAGAGCCCAGCCCCACAGCCTTACAAAGAGTTGTTTACTTCTAACAACTTTAACCGCTTAACGAAGCGGAAGCAGAGACCAGCGCCATATTCAGGGTGTGGTCGCTGGCTCCCAACAGTTCCCCCTTTTTTTTTTACAAGCAACAGATAAAAGTAGAGGTCCTATATCCATTGTGCAAAAGTGGCCGTAAATAATGGCACACTCCTGAGGGGCGCCTCCCCAGGCGAGTCACCATTCCGACCGATGCCTTTTTCATAGTGGTGGGGCGTCGACATCAAACCCACATGCAATAGGACATGCTTTTCTTGGGACTCAAACCTAGAGCTCCCAAGTGCAGTGCCTTGCCTTGCACCCTGTGCTGTGTCTATCGCTTGAGCATGGTGAGCCATGCTTGAGAGGACTGTCCTGCCTCTAAAGCGGCAAAGGCTTGTACAAGCATAAGATTCTGCACCTGCTGCCGCTTGCACATACGAACCAGACACCACAGGCACAATCCAATGGCAAGTACTGTGACCACAGCCAACTCACCCATGCCTGCCCATTGCTTCAAGAAACTAAAAGACTTAAACAACCATGATATTACATCTTTCACGGGAGCAATATGGACTCGAGTCTTGTAGTCCATCCATGGGCAATAAACACCCATGAGTGAGTACTTGACTCAAAATGTCCACTTGGTCTTGTAGTAGATCTACCTGCTGGTTGAGAAGCACAATGCCATGATGTAGATGTTAATTCATCATAGTCTGAGTCTCCATGGCTGTTGCAGCAGTACTCGCAAGCTTGTTCACAGCATCAGCAGTAAGCATGGCAGTAGCGAGAGCCGCAGCGGCAGTGGCCGCAGCAACAGCAGAAGCTGCAACGGCTGCCACAATGGCTGCAATTATACCAAGGTCTCTTTTGTTTCTTTGCAATAATACAGGCAAATTATCATCATCAATAGACACAGGTAAAGGCAAGTAGGAGGGCACACGTACTACCACAACAGAGTCCTCCAAAGAGGCATTCCAGCATTGTACAAGTCTACACCTCTGGTTAGAACAATTGAGTAAAGGAGATGAATAATTGAACATCAATAACATGAATGGGGGTCATACACACACAGGTGTTGGTAACCTAAATCACTTGCTCTTCGATAATGCCAGCAGAAGTATTGTAAGTGTAGTTACATTTTTGAACACTACCTCCATCAATAAATCCGAGGGCATTAAGTTGTGAGCAGGCGCTCAAACGAGTTCATAATACCCAGGAGTCAAAAGGATTCGAGAAAGCAGCTTGAGTAGGATTATTATAAGTGAAATTGAACCCTAGAAAAGTAGCATTCTTGTAGGTGGTTGTTAAAGGAAAGGTAAAGGTTTTGTTAGAATTAATAAACTAAGGGGTCAATGAGCCCTGACATCCAGTCCAAGCTGGTGAACTAGTTTTTATGGCTTTACAATGGGCAACAATGCTGGTTGTTGAGAAATAGAAGTATTGGCTCTCAATACCTTAGCAGGAAAAACACCATTGATTACAGTAGCATTACCACTTGAGCCCCGAGAACCATCACTATCAAACCAGCCCAAAGATTGATTGGTTAACATAATACAAGGTATGGAATCAGAGTAATTAACATGTACAGAGAAACACAATGTGTCAAATAATGAAACAGTAGAAAAGTTATCAATAGCTGCTACAGTATCCATAGGCAAGTTCGGTCAATCCATGGTGGCAGAGCCATTAGTAGTGAAGAAAAATGAAAGTACACCAGCCTGAGAAGTAACGGGCAATGGATATGGCCACGTCTTTACCACCGCCCAGAGGAGTCGTTCTGCAGTCCAGACGACCTCATGTCCGATCACCATCAGGAGAAGCATCAAGCACCTCATCTTGTTCATCTTCATTCTTCCTTCCTGACGGAGCTTGAGGAACTTTCCGCCCGAGGCGCTCTGGCACCCACAATGGTTCCATTTGGTCCTGTGGGAAGACACAGACAGAACCTCGTGCCCATGCCAGAACGGGATCAGGCCCATACCATTGTCCAGAAAGTACATCTTTCCACTTAAAGTGCCCAAAGTTCGGGGCAGAGGGCAAACAGTGCCTAGTCGCAGCAGAGCGCCCTTGGATGTCCAGATTCAAAAAATTAATAGTGAATAGAGCCAGGGAGAGGCGCTCTTTCGGGGTGTGACCTAAGCCAATTCCCCCTTTTTGTTTTATTAACATCTCTTTTAGAGTCTTATGAGTGCGCTCTACAATACCCTGACCTTGAGGATTATAGGGCAAACCATGGACAAGCTGGATACCCATCTGGTTGCAAAAGGAAGAAAATTGTCGTCCAGTATACTCTGGACCATTGTCCATCTTAATGGTCTGTGGTAATCCCCAGGCTGCCCAGGCTTCCAAGCAATGCGTGATAACATTTCCAGCCTTTTCACCAGACAAAGCAGAAGCATGGATAATGCCAGAACAAGTATCTACAGACACATGGACATATTTAAGTTTGCCAAAGTCGGGAACATGAGTGACATCCATTTGCCATATAGTTAAAGGCTGCAAACCACGAGGATTTACGCCCACAGAAGAGGGATGACGTAAAATGATACAATTAGGACAATCCAACACAATCTGCTGAGCATCAGCACGGGAGATAGTAAAGCGCTTTGGAAGTGCTCGTGCATTAATATGAAATTTACTATGAAAGTTTCTAGCTTGATCTAAGGAGGAAACAGGGAACACCCAAGAAGGACGAGTAGCAAGATCAGCTTGGGCATTGCCAGCAGAAAGAGCACCCGGTAAACCTCTGTGGGCTCGAATATGCAAGGGGTAAAAACAGGCGGAGCGATTCCAAATCAATGTTTGAAGATGGAGAAAAAGGGAAGACATTACTCCTGATGTGTGTATGGGACCCACTGCTTCCAACACCTTTAAAGCTTGAACTACATAAACAGAATCTGAGATTAAATTAAAAGGAAACGGACATTGTTCAAATACTTTTATGACAATTTGCAGCTCCACCCATTGTGGATTGCCAAGAGCAAACTGATGTTGGATAGGAGGTTGCTCATTTACCACATAGGCTCCAATACCAGTTTTAGATCCATCTGTAAAGATATTTGCAGCTCCTGGGATAGGCGTAGAAGAAGTGATTTTAGGGAAAATGATAGGATGTTACTTAACAAATGTAATAAGAGGATGTGAAGGATAGTGATTATCTATCTCTCCTGGAAAAGAGCATCGTAATATAGCCCAATTATCCAGGTTAGCACACAAAACTTGAATTTGTTGACACGTATAAGGGGCAATCACAGACGTTGGAGGAAAACCAAAAAATTGTATACTTTGTTGTATCCCTAACATAGCTAAAGAAGCAACTGCATCAGGATAATACTCAAGGGATTTTCCAGAGAATATTCGTGGATGTATCCACAACAAAGGACCATCTTGCCACAAAACTCCAGTAGGTTGCCATACAGTGGCAAGTACACATAATTGAAGAGGCTTATCCTCTTGAAGCCTGCAAAGGCTAGCATGTTGTATAGCCTTTTCCACTTTAAGCAACACTGACCTGGCTTCCTCAGTAAGACGACGAGGGGAAGTAAGATCTGAACCACCTTTAATAATTTCATACAAGGGTTTTAATTCAACATTGGGAATATGCAAGTAACCCCTAATCCAATTTATGTCACCCAATAATTTTTGAAAATCATTTAACGTATGTAAATTATCAGTCCCAAGAGTTACCTTTTGGGGTGTAATAGTTTCACAAGAGATACTAGCACCAAGATAATCAACAGAGTCTCCTGTCTGTACTTTATCAGGTGAAATAAGCAAGCCCTTTGATTGTAGTAAATGTACTAAATCAGTGTAAGCTGCCTCCAACATAGGGAGAAACAGCTGCCTTACATTCTTCAGTACATTGCTCAAAAACAAGTTGCTTAATCAAAGGCATGGCTCTATCGGGATCATCAAAGATTTTTCCCGCAGCATCCACCATGCTAGCAACAAAGTCTGAGAAAGGTTCTGTAGGGCCCTGTATAATTTTAGTCAGATTGCCAGACACTTCTCCTCTATTTGGGAGTGATTTCCATGCACGGATACAAATCTTATTAATTGTTCATATACTTCAGGAGGATATCCGTCTGTTGATTGGCAAACCTACCCTGCCCCAAAAGCATATCTTTATCCCAGGCGGGGCGTCCCGTGCATGATTTTGGGCAGCCTGCTCTACCGCGCCCTCTAGCATAAATGCTCTCCCATCCAAATATTTCCCTGGGTAAACACAAGCGTGCACCAGACTAGCCCAATCTGAGGGGGTCATGCAAAATCTGGTAAGCCCCTCTACCTGAGTAAGAGTGAAGGCAGCATCTACACCATAAGTGCGAACGGATTCTGCCAAAGTTTTAATTATTTTAAAATCTAAAGGCTCATGGTATCTTCCCCTATTAGCATCCTGAAAAACCGGGTACGTTAGTCCCATGTCTGTATTAACTGTTCTCCAAACTTGTGTATGAAAAGTTCTCCCGGAGCTTTGGACTCCCCTCACATATGGGGGCGGTGCAACAGGCACTGCATCTTCTTCTAAATTCTCAACCTCCTCTTCAGAATTAGATTTATCAAAATTAGATTTATCCCCCTTCTCACAGTAGGCTTTCATGCTTTGTGTCTCCCTTTTTTTCCTTTTCATTTTTATCTTACGTAGTTGCTGTAACAATATGTCCAGGTCCTCAGAACTCTCCGAGCCACTTGTGTCCTCAGGTGTTTTTAGTTCGGTCAAGTCTGGATAGAGCCTTCTCCTATTTTTATTTTTAGGCTCTTTTGCCTTTTCACCACTCTTACTCTTAATACTCTCTGCCACTTCGCTATATGACCCCTCATATTTTTCCTCATGTAGTTGTTCAAGAACGGCCTGACCCTCACCCACAGCTTCCTGGCATTTACCGTCTGCTATACATTCTCTAACCAATTTCCAAAGTGGTATAACGCCACCCTCTAAAGTACCTTGCTCATAAGAGAAATCCAGATCTCTCCCTAATTTGTCCCAGCTGGGAATCGTAAGACTCCCTGAAAAGGCAAACCAAGGAGCCGCTATATCAGCTTCTCTTAAAAACATCTGCAAAGTACTCTGCTCCACCTTAAGTCCTTTTGAACATAGCAGCCCATCCAGGGCCAACAAAATTGGGCTTGAAGAGGTAACACCCATAATATTTTCAAAGCTATAAAGAAAGTGAAAGTACAAAAGCCCCGCTCTCTCTTTATCTACAGAGGAGTGTCCCGTTCTATTATTTTCCCCCGCTCTCTCTTTATCTACAGAGGAGCGTCCTGCTATTTACTTGCGGATTCCCACTTTACCTGGGAACTTACCGGTGCACCACTCTGACTGCTGAAAGTTCTGGATCCTGGGTTCGAGGAATATTCTTCCCCGCTCGGGCCACCAACTGCCACAACCCCTCGCCGGCAAGGGAAACACGACACAGGATTCTTCTTTCAGAAGTTTACTCAGGACCTTTGAATCATGATGAGAAAACAGGAACAAGAGAGCAAGCAGTCGGTCTGCCCTAGCTTAAGTACCCAGCCCCGCCAATGAACTAGCACCACGTGGAAAAGTCTAATAGGTACAGCGCAGCAGAAGCAGGCCAGAGCCCAGCCCCACAACCTTACAAGGAGTTGTTTACCTCTAACAACTCTAACCGCTTAGCGAAGCGGAAGCAGAGACCAGCGCCATATTCAGGGTGTGGTCGCTGGCTCCCAACACACACACACACACACACAGGAAAGGGGATAACTGAGCAGAAAAGTCTCCTATCTTGTTTTTAATCTTCTAGTTTAAACTCCAAGCTCCGTGGAGAAACAAAACCAGCCTGACACTAATATAAAACACAGAGTTCTTTAGAAGTAGAAAATGTAATAAAGATAGGTTTTCTAAAATTAAATCTCCCAGGCTCTGACTATAGAAGTAAAATTCTGGCCTTTGACTAAAATTGCCAGCAGAATTCATACTTGCATTACAAATCAAAAGCACTTGGAAAATATTTTGTTGTTTCATATTATGGTATTTTATGCAAACATATTGCATCTTTCAAAGAAAGATAAAATGAATACTACATAGTACAATTATACAAATATTTTATTTCAGATGGTAAATATAAGTATCAAGTTAAAATTAACCATCTTCACTTGGAACATGAGATGGAGGAGATTCAAAGAACAGTTCTGTTTCCTGTGATCTGTTAGGAGTCTAAATGCAACGTTAAAGTGATACAATTGCTGTTAAATTTGCTTATTAAAGACTTTGCTTCACAAAGCTGCAGAGTGAAGAATCTTGAAGAAAGACAGAGCAACAGCTCAAGGGACTGGATGTCTGCAAGTCTCCGGAGAAAAATGTAATCGACTAACTTTTGTCCATGCAATTAAGACATTATCGATTACCTAAACAAAGTCCATGGGCACCATAAAATGGCCAATTACAATAACATTTACATCTTTAGAGCTGAGGAGAGGGAATATGCAGACATTGCCAACCGGATTGATTATTAAATGGCTCTTTAGATAGAGAGAGATTAGATTCAAAAGCAACAAGATGAAATAGATTGTTAGGTTCCAGCCCAAAGAAACCTAAACAAGTCTAATAAAATTTCTGGATTGACTACAGCTTTTTCTCTCAGAAATAAGGCTCATGGGGAGTAGATCAGAGATTGGTACAGAATCTGCCTGCAACCTACTTTTGTGAATAAAGTATTATTGCATCCATTTCCTTACTATATCAACTATGTCTGCTCTTGCACTACAATGCTAGAAATGAGCATTTGAACAAAGACTATCTACCCTCTAAAGGTAAAAATATTTACTCACCAGAAAAGTTTGTCAATCCCTACAATAATTGTTATAATTAAATAATAATCATTATGTATTAATTATATATTTAATAATTATAACATATTATAATGTGTTAATTAATAATTAATACATTAAATTTTTGTTCAGATCTGAAATTGTATTGTAGTAAAGGGAGAAATAATTAACATCTCTTCCTATAATTAAAGCTGTTCTGGAGTAGGAATCAAAAGACCTTGGGTTCAAGTTTGAGCTTTTCAGTTTGCTAATTTACTTAAACTTTATATCAAATGAATCTTCTTACCATCTCAGATATCATCCTATCAGATTTGTCCCATCAAAATTAAATTCACTCACATGTAGAAAAATACAGAGAATCCTAAAGCATTAAGATGTTCATTTCATGGTAAATATTCAGGCATCTATCACAATATATGTTTTGAAAAAAAATGTAAGAAATTTTCATCCAATTTCATGAAGTCAACTATTTTAGGAAATATAAAAATGTGATTTTAAAATTTCACAGAAAAAATAGTGATATTAAAATAAGGGAATCTCAAAATTCATATAATGGACAGAAGATCTTGGGGCTTTCCTTGAAGTTCCTACCTTAGATTATTTGCATAACCTCAAGTAGACCCTAGCCTAGTTGTGGAACCTTGGGGAGACCCAAATTTCAATAAGGAATTATTTATATCAGAGATAGAAACAAGAGTGTGACTATGTTATTAAAACAATTTATTGCTTAAACTCATGTGATAATATTTTGATTTTGATTTTTGTCATCACCTACTAGTCACCAAAATATTTCCTTATACCTCTCCTTAATCTCCACTCCTACCACATATCTAGTTAGTTCCTAAATGCACACCCCTGCCTAGAAGCTTTTACATAGCCAATGATGTAATGGCTTCCAGTGGTTTTTAGCTTCACTTGTCTCCAGCATGTTCTACACTTATAGTCACATGAATCTCAGTAAAGTCTAGATCCCATCAATGCCTGGTTATCAAAAACTCTCGAGTCCAAATCCACCTTTTCCACTTTCTCTTCCACAACCTCCAACACATAAGATTTATTCTACTCATTCCTAACTTCTTAAAGTTATGCCCTGAAAAAGCATCCATGTTTTTTTTTATTTTTTATTATTGTTGGTCGTTCAAAACATTACATCTTTCTTGATATATCATATTTCACAGTTTGATTCAAAAGGGTTATGAACTCCCACCTTTACCCCATATACAGATTGCTGAATCACATCAGATACATCAGTTACATTTCCATTGATTTACATATTGCCATTCTAGTGTCTGATGAATTCTGCTCTCTATCCTATCCTCTACTATCCCCCCTCCCCTCCCCTCCCCTCCCCTCTTCTCTCTCGACCCCCTCTACTGCAAAACATTTCTTCCACTTGTATTATTCTTCCCTTACCCCTCACTTCCTCTTGTATGTAATTTTGTATAACCCTGAGAATCACCTTCCCTTTCTATGCAATTTCCCTTCTCCCTCCCTTTCCATCCCACCTCTCATCCCTATTTAATGTTAATCTTCTTCTCCTGCTCTTTGTCCCTACACTGTCCTTAGTTACTCCCCTTATAGCAAAGAAGTCATTTGGCATTTGTTTTTTAAGGATTGGCTAGCTTCACTTAGCATAATCTGCTCTAATGCCATCCATTTCCCTCCAAATTCTATGATTTTGTCATTTCTTAATGCAGAGTAATACTCCATTGTGTATAAATGCCACATTTTCTTTATCCATTCATCTATTGAAGGGCATCTAGGTTGGTTCCACAATCTTGCTATCGTGAATTGTGCATCTATGAACATCGATGTAGCAGTGTCCCTGTAGCATGCTCTTATTAGGTCTTTAGGGAATAGACCGAGAAGGGGAATAGCTGGGTCAAATGGTGGTTTCATTCCCACCTTTCCAAGAAATCTCCATACTGCTTTCCAAATTGGCTGCACCAATTTGCAGTCCCACCAACAATGAACCAGTGTACCCTTTTCCCCACATCCTCGCCAGCACTTGTTGTTGTTTGACTTCATAATGGCTGCCAATCTTACTGAAGTGAGATGCTATCTTAGGGTGGTTTTGATTTGCATTTCTCTGACTGCTAGCGATGTTGAGCATTTTTTCATGTACTTATTGATTGATTGTATGTCCTCCTCTGAGAAGTGTCTGTTCAGGTCCTTGGCCCATTTGTTGATTGGGTTATTTGTTGTCTTTTTGTCTAATTTCTTGAGTTCTTTTTATACTCTGGATATTAGGGCTCTATCTGAAGTGTGAGGAGTAAAGATTTGTTCCCAGGATGTAGGCTCCCTGTAAACCTCTCTTATTGTTTCTTTTGCTCAGAAAAAAACTTTTTAGTTTGAGTAAGTACCATTTGTTAATTCTAGTTGTTAACTCTTGCTCTATGGGTGTCCTATTGAGGAATTTGGAGCCCGACCCCACAGTATGTAGATAATAGCCAACTTTTTCTTCTATCAGATGCCATGTCTCTGATTTGATATCAAGCTCCTTGATCCATTTAGAGTTAACTTTTGTGCATGGCGAGAGAAAGGGATTCAGTTTCATTTTGATGCAAATGGATTTCCAGTTTTCCCAGCACCATTTGTTGAAGATGCTATCCTTCCTCCATTGCATGCTTTTAGCCCCTTTATCAAATATAAGATAGTTGTAGTTTTGTGGATTGGTTTCTGTGTCCTCTATTCTGTACCATTGTTCCACCCGCCTGTTTTGGTACCAATACCATGCTGTTTTTGTCACTATTGCTCTGTAGTATAGTTTGAAGTCTGGTATTGCTATACCACCTGATTCACACTTCCTGCTTAGCATTGTTTTAAAGCATCCCAGTTTTAGCTTACGTTCCCCAAGGTGTGCTGAAGTCTACCTGCATTTCACATTCGCTTTCCCTGTGCCTTGAAACTCTTTTACAACCCCCCCACCCGTCTTCCAACTCTTCAGTCATGCTAGAATCTCCCAATAAAATCTGAGCTCTCTTCAGAACCCAAGTTGCATCTTGCTTTCTTCAGTAATTTTTCATCCTAGCAATTATATGACTATTATTAATTTGTGAGATTCTTGATAGCAAGGATTTATTTGGCACATCAGAAAAATACATCTCTTTTTTTAAAAAAGAATCAAAATTTTTATGCATCAGAAAATATTTATCTATTTTAATAGAATCAAAAATATATATGGTGATTGTTGAATTTACATGGCACCTTTGGCAATATAAATTATTGTGAATTGACCTCGTAGATATAAAACAAAAATGAGGGATCAAAAAGAAGTGTTTGCAAAAAAAAAAAAAAAAGAGTCAAAGGACAGCCTTTAAATGAGTTGGACAAAAAAATATTTGGTATACTTAATCTCATCACTAGAGTTAACTATAAAATAGGATTATGAAATAAATAACTGACATTTATAAAGTTCTCCCTCATAGGACATTTTCTCATTCTTTCTCAAGAAGCCAGTAGCCAACTTAAAAGACACCCATATTCAGGATGAGGCTAGTAGATACCAAGTTGATGCTTCTCTGAGACTGCACAGAACAGTCTATTAATATATTCTAGTGAATTGAGGTTAATAGTAAATAGCATTCAAGATTAAAAACATTGTAAATGATAACTAATAAATCTTCATTAAAGGTGATATCAAAATTTCAAGTACAATGTTTCAAAATAAGAAAAAAATTTGAAAGATTAAAAATATCATGGAAAATTCAAATTTTCCAAAATATCTAAACATTTTACTTTGTCTTTCTGTGATCATAAGTAGAAAATTGCCATAAAAACAATTTTTATTTTCTCCTACTAAGCTCGTCTTGTTACTTGAAAATAATTATCAGTCATTGAAAATAAAAACTGATCAGCTACACATAATCAAGACCTGTATTTGGCAAAGTTGGTGATCTGCACTATTTTATTGTTGGTTTTGCTAGTGCTTTTGCAAGACATGGTATAAAGCACATGACCTAGGCTGTTTCAAGGATCCCTAATTCAAGAATGATCTCTCTGGTGCAGCCTGTCATCTTTATAAACTTCACTCAACAATCTGAAATAACAGTTCATTCCTTCTGAAGGAGACTGCAATCAGAACTGAGATATTACCATATTACAGAGTCAGAGCTACCAGCAGGTGAACTCTTGTCTCATCAAA
Source organism: Ictidomys tridecemlineatus (assembly GCF_052094955.1). Classification (NCBI taxonomy): domain Eukaryota; kingdom Metazoa; phylum Chordata; class Mammalia; order Rodentia; family Sciuridae; genus Ictidomys; species Ictidomys tridecemlineatus. The sequence continues at coordinate 33,055,040 of NC_135492.1, read as the reverse complement.
TCCTCAATAAATTATAAATGGTCCTGGAAATATTGTGTTAAATAAGAAAAGATAATGACTCTAAAAACATAAAACAGAGCTGTAAAAATAGTTTGTTACAATATAAATATTCAGAAAAGATATATTATGTTTGCACAACAAAATAAATTTCAAGAAGCAGTACGCAATGTTTATTTTGATGAACAAGCAGATAAAAGTAACTTTAGTACAAAATGAAAATACTCAAGGTCAAAATACATAATTTAACACTGTTCTATGAATCATCTAGGGCACTCGACAATTGCCATAATGTAAGAAGGTTTTGGAAAAACGAAAATGTGTTAAGATTCTATCAAGTGCCACATAATTTGTGAGTAGAATGTTTCAGTGAAAAAACTTAAAGTTCTCAGCAGTTTAAAACTAAATTCTGTAATGATTTAAAGCCCCTTAAGCCACAGAGAATGCTTAGACAGTATTTCCTAAAGTGAAATTAAAATAATTTTATGTATATATATGTGTATCTATACACATACATATATGTTTATAATATATATGTACACACACATATAAGTAATATATATGTATTTGTAAACATACATATAATTAATAAATTTATACAGTAATGTCCTGAATGAAAAAAGACTGTCTTAAAAAACAAAACAAAATATAACATACAATTTAATAATTAAGTGTTTATGACATAGTGTCTGCTTATAATTCAAGAAGTACAGAGCCAGGCTCAGGAGGCTGAGGCAGGAGAATCACAAGTTCAAAGCCAGCCTCAGCAAAAGCGATGTGCTAAGTAACTCAGTGAGACCCTGTTCTTAAATAAAATACAAAATAGGGCTGGGATGTGGCTTAGTCCTTAAATGCCTCTGAATTCAATCCTAGTACAAAAGGAAAAAAAGTACAAACATCTATTATTAAAGTTTCTAAACATTCCTCAATAAATGTGATTGTTCCAAGTTAAAGATCCCCTCCTACACATGACATTTTAGCCATTAATTGAGTTATGTTCAGTTATAAAAAAAATCTTTACTATTCAAGTAATTTTAAAAATTAACAAAGAATAGTTGGCACCATTCAATTCTACCACTCAGTCTACACATTGACGACAAGGTTTGTGGATGAGAAAACAAATGTAAGTACTGACATTGTCACTTCCTAATTACATCATCACACTCAAAGTTCAAAAGCCTTAGATCCAGTTTTCTCTTGCATGTATTTTGTTCACATAGACTTCATAAGGTTGTTTTGTAGGGGTCAAATGTTACTATGCCCTGAATCATCTTAGCACTTCTCCTACTGGCAGAAAGACTAGAACTGTATGGTAAAAATTTGTCTTTAAACTACAACTAAGAATTTCTGAGTATATTTGGAAAAATAAAAGCATTCAAAAATATAAAGAGGTAAATTATTATGATGAGTATTCTAAATCAACATTACTTTAAAACATAATTTGGAAGTTAAATATAAAAGTCTATCATATGACTTACCTAATATTTCAATTAAATAACCTATACATATCTTCATCTTCTAACATAGAAAATTTTGGTGTAAGCACCATTTAGATTGTGTATTATTGATAAATAATTACAGATTCTCATCTTTTAATAACATGATCAAAGGACTGCACATCCATCTACAAATATATTTCCTGTCAAATGTCCATAGCATCCAACAAATACCAAATTTTAAAATCATATTCTTTTCCATATTCTGTATTTTACTAAAGATAATGAAAACAGACAACTGCAAAATAATTTGAAATAACCAGTCTCTAAAAAATTGATAAATTATAGCTTAAAAGAAGTAATAAAAACATCTTATTAATTTAGTAGTACCTAATGTTTTTAAATCATACATAAATTCTGGGCTCCTTAAAATTTTTAAAACATCATAAATAAAATTTGGGTTCAAAATGATTTTCATAAAAGGAAATGGAAAAAAAAAGAATCCTAAGTAATCATCTGAGAAATTATAGTAGGATAAGTTGTTGAAAATTTTTAAAATATATGTTGTAGCAACCGTGTAGCCAAGCCTAAACACTTCAAGTCAGGGCACAATTATCAGCTCCTGGAAGACAGCAGATCAATTACTCCTGACTCTACTCTAGCATCCTTTATGGATTAGATTTACTTCTTCACCATGCTCTACTGCCCTCCTCTGAAGTCCCTCCCTTGCTATCTGAATATAAATTCTGTGTTACCTTCCATGTCTGTAATATCCAGTGCAGTTCCCAGCACATATGAAAGCTGCTTCATTCATTCATTCATTCATTCATTCATTCAAGTTTCTTGAGCTCCTAACTTCTATCTGATTCCAGATACCAGGAAGAAAAGCCCAACTCTGATCCTTGAGAAGCTTTCAGTCTAGTATGGGAAATGACAAGTAACTGACAATCATGAGAGTAACAAAGACAAGGATCGAATAATGAATTTACCACTGCAGGAGTCCTGGAAGACCAGGGCATTTTTAAGTAACAGGATTTCAACAGCTGGCAATTATTGGTGGTTCTGTCTGACAGAAGAGTCCCAAAGCAAGAGATTCCACTGGAGGCTAATGGATGTAGGGTGAGAAATTAAGTTCTAGGGAAATCAGTATCTAGACATGAGGGTGAGGGAAGAGATTTGGGACAAACTTTGAAAGAAGCCTGGAGAAGAAATTTAACCTTTAATCTGAAGACACATTTGAAAAGACTTGCATTTTGAAATGTCACTTGGACAGCAGCATGGCCAGAAAACTGAAAGGGTAGATGAGTAAAGGCAAGAGATAAACAGGAGGCATGCCAGCATTCAAACAAGAGAGGATGATACCCAAAATATTCACTGTAGGAATTTGAGATTCTAAGAGGGTGGAAACAAAAGGGTGGAGATTGAGTAGGCATGGGAAGAGAGGCAGACAAAAGAATGGAGAGGATGATCCCACTGTCTAACTTGGGCTACTGGGGGTCCTGTGCTACCATCCACTGAAAGGGGAAGGTTTGCTGATAGATAAATTGATACAATCACAAATAAATAGAGAAAAATGACTAAGTTGACAGTATATGTTAGCCAAAAACCATACATCTAAAAGCAATTATAGAAGAATTTTCTATCTGCATTCTTGGAGAATCATAGAATTACAGTACAGAAATAACTATAGTTTAGGTAACTAAAAAATATACCTATATCAACTTTAGAAATAAATGAAAAAAGTGCTAGAACACTTTGAAAGTTCCTACTCTATCAAACCCCATGCATGTTGAAACTGGCCTTTCATCCCTTCAGCCTGCACATAAATTTACATCTATACATATATACATTATATATATGTATTGTTTGCATATCAAAAGTGAATTTGTGGACACAGGTTATTTGCATAAAAATGTGAGTATACATATATGTTTATATTACAAAAGAGATTCTAATTTTCAAAAGCTTATTATTAGATATAAATTTATTTCATATCTTTTTTTAAAAATTTTACTATGTTGCTTGATGCTACAGTTTGGATATTAAATGTTTTTCAAAGGCCCCTTGTGGTAAAGGATTGGTCCCCAATATGGTGCTATTTGAGAAGAGGGAGACATTTAAGAGGTGGGGCTTAGTGGAAGGTCTTCAGGTCATTGAAGGTGTGCCCTCTCTTCCTCCCTTTTTCACTTCCTGGTCATGAGGTGAGCAGCTTTGTTTTACCACATGTCCCTGCCATAATGTGCTACCTCACCACAAGTCCAAAATCTATGGGGCCAATAAATCATAGACTAGACCCTCTAAAACTATCAGCCAAAAGTAAACCTTTAGTCTTTATAAAATAATCACCTCAAGCATTTGTTAAAGTAATGTAAAACTGGCTAACATGCTTGACAGACTTAGCTATGGAAGACCTATGGAGAAAATATTACCATTTATAGTTGGTCCAAGTACCAAGTAATTACAAGCAAAAGGTTATGGGATTACAGAAGAAAACTGAATGAAGAAAAAAATGCTGATTTCTACCAGTGATTGTAGGAGAAGAGTAAAACTTTTTAAAGATGAAAAAGAAATTAATGTAAATATTAAAGTAGAGAATACCCCTAGAAAATAAGAATCTCAAGGAAAAATAAGAGGCCCCAAAAGAGAGAGAATAAGAGAACAAATTAATCATTGACAAAAGCAGATATGTTATAACACATATCTTAGAAAGGATCACCTTCACAAGCAAACTGCTAATTGATAGGATAAAGGAGAGTTTAACAATGACCTAGTCTCTACCCCCACTGATGTTTCTTGACCAAATGGTATACAGGATACTAATTACTATGATAGCAGGCAAGTAGCTTTGGTGGGTGTCCTTTAAGATGCCTTACTGCTTGAAAGGCTTGGAAGTCATCAGGACACAGGATTGAGCGTCTGGTAGCAGAATCCAGGAATCTATCCTCTCTCAATGCTGAGCATCTCCACCTTCCCTTCCCATGACCCTCTGGGACCATGTGATCCAGCATGTCTCCTACATCAGTACCAGGGCTGTAAGGGATCATCTTTTTTCTTTACACAGTAATTCGTAAGAAGACTTTCTTGCCTACCTATAGAACTAAGAGGAAGAAATCACAATGAAAACAATTCTAAATTATAATTTACCTCTGGAGCATCACCTTAAAAATCTAGTTTTAGTCTTATTTTGAGCTTTTTCATGATAAGGATTTACTGATAATAAAATGAAGGTTTCATACATCCATTTAATTTATACTTTCAGCATATAGAGATAAATATAATAATGGATTTAATAATAATGGATTATAAATATAATAATGGTTTATGTCACCTATAGGTTCCCATAAATGTAACTGTTACTATTTTAATTAAAAATATACACTGTTCACTATCTTATAACAATTTTTAACCATTCTCTATATTATTTAAGAAGGAGCAACAGTATTTGCAGGCAGTCATATCACTCACCACTCACCACAGACCCTAAAAGCCACAACCATGCAAATCTTACTCTATACTTTACCAGGTCAGTGTTTCTTTCAAGATTAAACTCTAAGAAATAGCTCTACAAAATGTACTTCTACTAGAGTTTTGAGTATAACCAGATGAGAAGCAATGTTGGCAAGAAAAGTAGTCAAATATATTTCATGAACTCTGCTGATGAGCAATTTCTAACAGAAGAGTAAGAATAAGGCAAACTCCAAAGGAGCATGCAGTGTAACATTTATCTTTCAGTTCTCCCTTGTTCTGTGAAATTCATAAACTGTAACACATCTTTGTGAACTGCATGAAATACAAATTGTCTTTCTCACAGATCATTGTGCTTTTATGAGTGTGGATATACTGTATTAAACAAAATAGTGCCTATGTTAATTATGACCCATTGATGCATTTTACACAATTAAAATCTCAATATAAAAATGTAATGATAGTTCTGTTAATAACTGAAATATGAAGATCCATAGGCTGAAAATTAAATTATGGTGCCATAAGTTCAATTATTATTGTATTCTCATTGACTTTCCAAGTCAATGTGCAAATGCATCTCAAAGAGCTTTTTATATATATGCATACACACACACACAGACATATTTAAAGAGACAACCAAATGAGATTTTCAAGGAATTCATTTATGAAGTTATGACTAATCACATCATCTTTCTCTTTTTAAAAGTACAAAAGCATATGTCCAATGTTGCTAGAAATTAGTAAAGGATCACCGTATCCTTTTTCCAAGTAGTAACTGTCTTATAAATTTATCTTTCCTATCATAAACTGTAGTAAAAAAATAATAAAACAGCACCACACAGATGTGTGTATTTTACAGATCTACATAAATATTTTTAAAAGGCATTATTCAAATATGAATTTAACATAAATAACATGAAGTAAATTAACTAATTAACATTAAGTAGAAATGTCTGTAGATATGATACAGAAATGTTTATGTGCAAAAGAAAAATTTTGAAGTCTTCAATATTGCATCATTGAGATACAAAAGTTTTTATGTACTCACTTAAATTTCTCAGCTTCACTCTGAAAATTTAATGGACCTAAATTTTTTAAACTAATAAAAATAAAATTGGGAAAAAATAGTTTCTCACAATTTTCCTTAGCAAATGTGATTTAATGGAGAGGAAACTCCTTTTAGCAGAAATATCAATACAATAATGCCATTGCCCATACTGAAATCATGAACTTCTAGCCATCATTTTATACACTTACTCAGTAATTCACTAGCAACATGCTTAGAAATTATTTTTTGTAAAAAACTTAAAATTCCTACTGATAAAACTTTAGTTTACATACCATCAATAATGCTTCTGGCAAGAAAAGATCCTATAGGATCTCATTCTGAAAAGATAATCTTTTTCTGTGAGCAAGAAATAGCACTTAGCTACAAAATCACGATACTACTTAACAGTGATCAGATGATCATTCTATTTGACTCTTACTCATAAAGCTAAAAGAAATAAAAATATACCATTTGATTTTTAGCAACCTGTTTCTATTTATAGCTGTGAGTACTCCAGAGTCCTGTTCTATCTCATTTTGGATCACTTGAACTATATACACCCTTTGCCAGCACAGAGAAGGACAAGAGTTAAATTCTGGCTTATGCATCTGGAAGAGCATAGTGAAGCCCAGGCATGCCTCTGTGTTTGTTTTGTGCAATACCTGGACATCTATACAGCTTTCTTGCCTGTGCAATATCTCCTTTGCTTAATCGGGTTCCCTGACCAATTGTCGGACGTATGCGGTTTTCATCAGGGTTGGGGAGAATGGTATTCAGGAACATCCCCCTGGAAAAAAAAAAGAGAAACAAACCACACCTACGTCACCAAATTAAAACTCCTAACAAACATCAGGCTGTTTTTTCCCCCATACTCAATTTTAATCATAGGGGAGATATGCCAGTTTGAGTTTTATGCAGTATGAGGCTTTCAAAGTACTTTCATCAAGGTAGGACAAAAAGATTCATGTTAAATGTGTGTGCCTCACGTTCAATGATAACATCCACTTTTTCCTTAGAAATGTACATCATATGTTTGTAATAATCTGAAATACTTTTTAGTCTCCAACTAGACTTTTATTTGGGTCTCCCACACAGATTACCAGGTTGAAAAACAATTCTTCCTCATTAAATAATAAAAATAGCAACCTCCAAAAAATAATTGAAGCTACTGAAATTGTAAGAGTTAAATGAAAAGTTAATTTTTTTAGTTAAACTACTAATTTAACCTAAAGAACTGAGAAGTTCAGTATTATTATAGCATATGTTACAAGAACAAGGAAAAACAGGGTGCTGAGATTTAGATAAGACCATGCAAAACAAAAATATTGTAATTTTGCATATGTAAATATACATATACACACACATATATATATAATATAAATTTTTTCACTATGAAATAAATAAGCAAAAATAGCTTGATCAATGTCCTAATAAGGCTAAACTACAGATAATGAGTTATTTTGGACTCAAGGTTGTGGTAGGAGAATTGCTATTTTTCTTAATATGCATCATTTAATATTCTGGCTACACTGCACTAAAGTTGTATTCTAATTTTGCAATATATATCAAACATTTATAACTCAAAAAGAAGTAGTAAGCTTAAAAGTCAAAACAGACTGAGAGACTATTCCAAAGAGTTGAGAAGTATGGAGTCTGTGTATATGGAATAAAAAAAGGTGGAAAAACTGTACATAAATTTAAGAAATAGAATCATAAAATATCTTTCAAATTAAGATAACCAATAGGACGTTCCTTCAACAGAACAACATTTTCAGGTCTATTTAATTCTCCCATTAGGAGATATTTACTAAGCACTGTTTTAGGTCTGGATTTATACATCAAATAAAACATACAGAAAGTCACACCTTCATGATTCTAACAGACTAATGTCGGGAGAATGGCATTAAACAAGATATTCATAATTGAGGTAGTGATAGTGCTAGGGAGAAAATATAAAGGTAAAATTTTGGATATTGATTGTGCAGATATGATAGCTGGCTTTTTAAGAGGATGATTGAAAAAAAACTTATTTGGGATTTGACGTTTTAACCAAACATACAAGAAGTGAAGGTCAGAGCTATATGTGTAACTGAGAGTAAAGTGTTCCCCAAGAGAAAGAACAAGAAACACAATAGCTTGGAGATGAGAGGATCTTGAAAGTTTGAGCACCAGCCAGAGAATTTAACTCTTACCTGGAGGACAACTGTTAATCTTGGAAAGTTGGAGAAAGTTGGTAAACAGAAGAGTAACATGATCTCTGAGTAATTTAAGGCTAACTTCTCTAGTTTTTAATAAAAGAAAGAGTGATGAACATTATATTTAACTTGAATAACTCAAATAAGGACAGTGGAACTCTAAAACCAGATCCAAGCATCTACAGAATCCTATGTGTATACCACCTGAGATGTGGGTGAAGATTAATGATTTGTGGAAACTGATCATTAAAAGTGAGAGTTTGCATATAGTTGTAAGATTCTCCACTGGAGAGGACACTGCAAAGGAAATGAAAGGCTAAAGTACCAGGTAGTATTAAAAAAAGCTATTTCTAAATTAATAAAGTGCTACAATATATGAAGTCCTTCCATACTGATGTCACTATTTTCTATTTCAAAACTAAATTTATAATATTTGAAAACTTTTAATATTTTCCAGCTTTCAAAAAAAGATTCCATTTTAAATGGTCAATGATATTTTGGAGGTGAAAATATTTCATATCTTTGTAATACTTTTATGAAATATTTTATTGAAAAATGAGAGTTTTCCAGTGTGAAAACATCTATGTTACAAAATATCCATGGGCATTAAAGCCTCATTCTGCCTAAAGAAGTAATTATTCAAAAAGAGGTTAAGTGATTTATTCTTGTGTTCTTTCTTTGTCATCATCAAGAAGTTAAAAATTCTATTCCCTACATCCTGGCCATTGAGCAAGACAGACTTTTCATGGATCATCTCAGTGAAATCCTATTAACAGGCCTGAGTCACATCCAGTTGGGAGTATGCTAACTAAGCTCCATTATTCATTCACTTTAGCTACAATTAAAGAGAAAAATAGACATGTTTTTAAATAAAATTTTGCGAAATATCATAACTCTCTTTTTAGTGAAAAATTAGAATTTTCCAGTGTGCAAACATCTACATTACAAAATATCCATGAACATTAAAACCTCATGAGTCCATCCCTGTTTCTCCCAGATCTGCTATTGATCTACACTCATGAAAACAATTGAAAGTTTTATTGACTCTTTTCAGAATCTACAAGCGTTATGAACAGAAGAAATTATAAAACTTTATATGTTTACATCTGCAGAATGAAGAACAAAAATTCTGTGATCATCTCAGTTGATATAAAAACAAAAAAAAGCATTTGTGAAGATTCTACATGACAAAGTATTTATCATGATGAGATTCTTTTCATGATACTCAATAAACTAAAAATAGAAGGAATTTATCTCAACATAACACAAGCCACATGAGAAAAGCCTAGAGTTAATATCATATTCAATGGTGGAAAACAAGCTCTTCCACTAAGATCAGGAACAAGACAAGGATACCTATCCTCTGTCACCTCTTCTGTTCAACACAGTACTAGAAGTCTTAGCCAGAGAAAGAAGAAAATGAAAGTGAGAGACAGAGAGAGGTAAGGAGGAGGATGAAAGGAAGGAAGGAAGGAAGGAAGGAAGGAAGGAAGGAAGGAAGGAAGGAAAGAGAAAGGGAGGGAGAAAAGAAGAATATAAATAGAATGCATGCCAAATTGGAAAAGTAAAAATTATATCTGTTTACAGATGCCATGTTCTTATGTGTAAAACCATAAATACTCTACAAAAACTGTTAGAACTAATAATGAAACAAAGATACAAATCAATATAAGAAAGGCATTTCTGTGGAGTAACACAGAACAATCACAAAAGAAATTAAGTAGAAAAGTTCTCCTTATAATAGCATTAAAAAATGTCTGAGAAATAAAACTAACCAAAGAAATGAAAGCTAAAAAAAACCAATGTGGTAAGAAATTAAAGAAGAGGGGCTAGGGCTCAAGTGGTAGGGCGCTCGCCTAGCATTTGTAAGGTTCAATTCTCAGCACCACATAAAAATAAAATATTGTGTCCACCTAAAAATTAAAAAATAAATATTTAAAAAAAGAAATTAAAGAAGACACATAAAATAGAAATATTCTTTGTTCACATATCATATTACCCAGTCTACAATCCATATCAAAATCCCAAAGAGATTTTTTTTTGCAGAATTAAAAAAAAACACTTTATAAATTATGTATAACCTCAATAGAAAATAAAAAGCTGAAATAATTTTAAGAAAAGAAATAAACTTGAAGAACTCATACTTTGACTTTTGAGAAATGATTTCAAAACATATTATAAAGCTATAGCAACCAAAATATGTGGTACTGGCATAATTGCAGAGCTACGGACCAATGAAATAACAAGGGCCAGAAATAAACTTCATATATAAAGTCAAATTATCTTTAACATGAGTGCCATAACCATACTCATTTGGGCAAAGACAGTTTTTTTTTAAACAAATGGTGTCACAAATCTGAATATCCACAAGAATGAAGTTTTGAAACAGAATCATAGGTCAAAGCTAGTTGTCATACCATACAAAGATAGGTTGGTGGTGACTGAAAGCAGGCAGCAAGAACAGAGTAGTTTTGGGGGGGAAATGCAATGTAATATCAAAGTAGTACAGACTAAGAGAATATGCTAATATGCTACATATGGTAATCCTTAGTAAAGATTCATTCTATGAAGGACAGAGGAGATAAATTTCTTTCACTTCCTCTTCTCTAAAGCATTAAATCCCAGGTTCATTCTAAATAATATAATTCAACAGCCTGAGAACGGTGTCTTGGATGAACTGGGATGTAACAATCAACTTCTTACATATTTACATGTAAAAATGAATTTCAAGCATTGACCTAAAAATAAAATTTTAGGGTTAATTTCAGGCCAAATTTCTGGATACATATCTACAAAAACTTAAATTCAAATTCAGGAATGAACAGTTAGTATCTGGATAGTTATCACATTTGCACAAAAATAAATATTATATATCTTCAGAAGGTAATGACTTTTAAATCTATGAATGTTAAATATAGTCAACTCTCAAATTTTTGACATTCAGACTTTTTTAAAAGATTTATTTTTTCTTTTTTTGGTACTGAGGATTGAACCCAGGGGCACTTAACTACTGAGTCACATCTCCAGCACTTTTTATGTTTTATTCATAGCATTCAGCATTCAGGGCATCATTAAGTTCCTGAACTAGCTTTGAACTCATGATCCTCCTGCATCAGTCTCTCAAGGATTTGCTAGGATTATAAGAATGTGCCACCTTGCCCAGATAAAGATAATTTTAAAATGTTTTCATGTATTAAGGGGTCATTAACATGTATTTTACTTTTTACCAAGAAATTTGTTTTTAGAGCATAGGAATACATTTGAATATTTTTCTCTTTTTCCTAATCTCGTTTTTAAAAATAGATGCTAATGAAATGTGACATTGACATAAGTGGGCAAGAAGAATGAATGGAAATGGGCAGGAAGGTTAGTGTAAAATTGATGTCAATGGGAAGAAGGGATGAAGGAGGTTAGTGCTTAAATTCTTCCAGATCCTTACCTGGGAACTATTTGCTTGATGGCATCATCTTTAGAGTAAAATAGATCAAAACCCAAATGTATTATCTCTTTAAAAACAGCATTCAATTACTAATGAAATAAATTTAAGGTTAGCAATTGATGAACTGTAATTGTCAACTTCGTGGAAGTAAAATATCTTCTTAACCACCTTCTTTGAGAATCCATCTAATAATATCAATTTTTGACCATAAATGGTACTTGAGTACTAAAAATGAAAATCTACATTACAAAACACTCTTTTTAGAGAATATAATTCAAACTCAACAATAAAGTAACCTGTTGCTTTAGAAATGCCTGAATTTCATTAAGCAATGCTTTGCCAATTTAATGTGCTGATTAGTTTGGTAATGGTTTTAATTGCCCTTTCTTTTATAATTTATGAATATAAAATTGTTCGAATCATTTTAAAACAATCACTTTAAATTTATACATTGGATAGGTAATGTAAAATATCTTTTAAATGAATGCCTGCTATTAGCTATGAATGTTAACCATTATTTTTCTACTTTCTTTCTGACAGGAGGCAGCGATATTGGAAGATGGTCTGGTTCTAATGTCAAACATAGCTTTGTGAGAGGCCACATGGAGAAAGGGATTAAAAGTCAAAAGTTATAACCTGAGACTCCAACCTTGAGAAGGTGTTCCTGGCATAGTGCATGATACTGTCAAAATCGTATCTTTCACCAAGGGAGTTTACTTCTCCAGGCTCCATCTTCAGAAAATTGTACTCTTGACCTATGAATCAGGGATAAACAAAAGCCTTTTAACTAAAAGAACATAAGAGCGCTTCTTAGACCTGCATCTGCTTTTGACTAAATGACTGATCTTTTTGCTGATTGTATTTACATACCAACTCCCAGGTGTGTGCAAAAATCATTTGCACTCCGATATCATATTAAAAGAGCAAGTTGCAAAAGAACTGAATTTGAACAATGGGTTCAGTTCTGCAGAAAGGAAATTACCAGAAGCATATTTTGGGTTTGTTTTCTGTGTATACTTGTTAACACCACATAATATTTGTTTCTTTAAAATCATACTGCTTCTCTGGATAGAGTAGAAGTGATTGTAAAGTTATGCTTTTATTTAATGCGTTTCCCATAATTTTCTCATGACTATGTTTGCCAGGACCCACAAAAATTATCTGACTATTTGCTTTAGATCCTTTCTAAGAAACGCTGTGGGAAGATACAAAAACAATATTAGTATAAACACAACTCTGAGGTTATAGCTACATGACTTCATCATTGGTGATAAAACAATAGCCAATCTACTTTCATTCAAAAATAAAAGAAGGTTCCCCTTGAGAAAAAGATGTTTCTACTTTGACAGCTTTTGAATCAAGAATAATATGCTTCAGAACTTTTTTTTTTCCTTTGCACATCTGCTATCTTAACTTCAGGACATCTTCAATTTTAAGAGATTTTCGACTGCCTGTCTGTACCTTTTTAGGCAACATTTTTTTCCTGAAATTTGAAAAAAAAAGAGTTAAATACATGGGTCTACATCAATAGTTCCCAAACCAAAGAATTTCTTTCAAGAGAGTTTACATTTCAATGATTCCCTTTTCACTGTTAAATCAGTCAAAGATGATGCAAGTCATGTTATTTATGTAATTTGCAAAGCTTTGAAACATTTTATTTAAAGGTGAAGTACTGGAATTGCAAATTCATATAGGGCTGGGAATGAAATGATCATACCATTATTATAACTAGGTTTTTAGTCCCCTGTCATATTTCTATTAAACATAAAAATATTAAATAAAAAGTTTTCCAAAAGGCAGTAAAGAAATCTAGTGATTTCACAATATAACATCTCTCTTACATGATGATGAAACCAATACTCATTTGAGCATTAGGGATGAAGGAAACAACTTGGATCCATAGAACCCTGTTCTAGGCTAAAGTGTTTTAGTGCATCTTCGAATTAATTAACACCATAAAAAATTTTAAATTAATTATCTAGCCTATATAGTGAAATATATCTTTGAATGAATTCACACCATAAAAAATTTTAAATTAATTATCTAGCCTATATAGTGAAATATATATTCAACAAATATCTGATATATCTATGTGTGTTAGAAAATATTCTTAAAAATTATCCTGAATTTTCATTCAAATTCTTGTCTTCCTAAGGAATTTTCAGCATGTTATAGCATATCCCATTCTAGAGGGAATTTTCAAAAAGCTATAGACCAGATTTTGTGACCCATCAACAAGATTTCAATTTAGAACACAATATGAGAATAGATTCTCTAGCTAAAGCAAAATTTCATAAATTTTCTGAAAGTGAAACATAACCAAATTCAGAAATGCATTTCCCTGCATATATCTTATAACTTAAACATGTGAAACAGAGGGGTTTGCTAGTTAAAAAGAACATAGCCACATACAATCCAAACAAAAGAAAATTAGACTTGTTTCTTGAAAGAAGGGGAGAATCAGTGATAGAAACAGGGTGACCCACACTTAACAATTAAAATAAATGGTAGCTTCTTTCTTGAACGTATCTCCTAATGTAAATTTGATCCTCATACCAATTTACCTCTTAATCATAGTCACCAATTCTGCATGTAAATATGAAACCAGCATTTGTTTTTATTACCCAGAGCTCTTGGGAAACACCTGATCTTAAGTTTCTGAGTTAGGGAAACTCATAATTTGTTGATAACTAATCTCTAACATGAATGCTTTCAGACTGGTACAGTAGTTCTGATACAGGAGTTCCAATTACTTAAGAAATCTCTGGAAATATATTTTATTTTCAATTGACCTGAATGTTTAGTCAAAAAAGTATTTGATCAAAATTTTCCTACTACTATGTCAGGTATTAAGGTATCATAATCTATATCTTAATAATACCTATACATTTTTCCCTGTTTAGGTAATATTTATGTTGCATCAGAAACCCTCTTAATGGTAAAATCATTTTTGAAAGTTATGTACTTTATAAGAGTATTTGGGGGATTCCACATAATATTTGGCAAATAGAAGAAAATAGCAGTGATTAATAGAAAGCTTCTCATTTCCTTGATAGTTGAATTAATTTTCAGAAATATTGTTTCCTCTTAAGTTTTTCTCTCAATGACATAAAGCATAAAGATGAACTTTGATGGATGGTTCAAGCCAGGGCTTCTATTTGGGGGGAGTATAAATTTTCTTTGCTTCTCTTTAATATCCAGCTCTACAGATCACTTTGTCATTCTTGAATTGTTTTCCTCATTTGGCTTCTGGAACATCATATTCCACTGATTTTTTCTTTTACCTCTTAGAGGACACCTTTGGTCTTCTGGTGGACACTCTTCTAAAGGTTGCTCAAATCTTGTTGCTTTTCATTTTCTATGCTCCACTTTTTTCTTCTTCTTCCTCAGTTTTTCCCTAGACGGTCAAATCCACTACAAAATGTTTATCTTCAGATACATACTAAAGTCCAAACTCGCCTTTCCTTTGTCTAGTAAAGGAGGATCAATTCAAAGGGTCTTTGAATTGAGGGATGTGTTAAATGGAATCAGTATTTTTTATTTCTTTTTCTCAGAACCAAGCCTCTTCACCAGTGTTCCTTTCTTCAATTGATGATACCACAATTCATTGTGTTGTCTGAAGATAAAGCTTTTGCAGATCTTTCCTTATGTTCCTCTTAAAACATTTTAAGACTCTCTTCTTCCTCTTGCCCTGTCCTACCCTAATTGAGAACACAGCCACCTCTCAAACCTCTAATAGGTTTCCCTCACTTGAGGCTCATCTTTCCCCCACCCCCAATTAATGTTTTTTACAGGTTACAGAATTCCTCTTTTAAAAATCTTAACTTTCTCTGTTTATAACCCTTCACTTGTTCCCCAGTAACTACAGGATACAATCTAAATTTCTTAGATTCACAGAAAAGATTCTCCACCCTCCCTAGGTAGTTGTGAACTAACTCTCACTCATAGTTCAACATGCCACCACAACAGTTAAGTGAAAAAGATCATGTATTTTCAGCCTACAAATTTGACCACTTTTCTGGTCCACCTGCAATAAATATTCATACTTTATTTCTAAATTTCATATTTGTGTGTGACATCTCTCTGGATTTGCCAATGCACATTTGTTACAACTTGCTTCTTTTCTGCAGTATTCTCAATGTGACAGGTACTTTTCTTATTCACTTGAAATCATTTGTGTAGATACAAAGTTTTATGTTTTCCATGACAGTACCTTTCAGTGTCTAATAGTGCCTCAGCATTAACTGGTACCAAATATATAATGAGCAAATAAAGAAAGCAACTCTAAATTATAGAAAATGATAAGAATTTTAACATTGATAACTTAAAATTGCCCATGAACAAGAAAGTAAGCTCACATTTTTATTTTACTTTTGCTAAAAGTGCACACTACCTTATAAAATAATTCCAAACAACAGATTTTTTTGGGAGGGGGTGTGGTAGAGATGGAAATGTACTTACTGATCTTTGCAAATGTGAAAGCTAAGTAAAAAGTTTTACAATGATGCAACTATTATATACCAACTCTTAAAAGAAAATTAAAATTTAATTATAAATTATATTTCAACTACTAAAAATATTCTTAATAGTCTGTCTTTGACAAAGTCAAGTTTAAGAGAAAAATCTCAAAGAAACTATGTAGACTATCCTGTAAATGACTCATTTCACTGGAATTTTCTTCAGAAATTATACATGATAAATGTAGATTCCTGTGGTTACTGTGCATGTCATGGCAAACCCTGGGCTCTTTCTAAGTCCTATAATATAAATTATAGATCTAAGCACAAAAACAGTTCAAATAAAATAATCATTTAATAATATTAGTATATTGTTCAACAACTCACACCTATTCTTGAAAAAGTACAGACGTTTAGAAAGAAAACAGACCTTAAGAAACAAACAAAGCCTAGAAAATGCAGGAAATCAGTCTCTAAAAAGAAATTAAAAATATAAAACCAACAAGAGTGATTTTTAATAAAATAACATATTGACTCTGCCACATAATTTACACTGTTTACAAAACATAATAATTTTACACACCCTAAAATCTCTCACCTGGCTGAATGTTTTCTCTTATTATGGTTATGTGGTTGTCTCGATCTGGTCATGTGTGTTCATGCCAAAAGCCCATCATGTGGCCCAGTTCATGAACAATGATCCCAAACTTATCACAGTGCTTTCCAATAGAGATTGTCTGGGGTCCATTTCCCCTCCAACCTACATAGGAGAAGCATCTATAATAAAGTAGAAAGTGGAGATGTTGGTGGAAGAGAAAAATAGATAAATT
This sequence comes from Ictidomys tridecemlineatus, assembly GCF_052094955.1. Lineage (NCBI taxonomy): Eukaryota > Metazoa > Chordata > Mammalia > Rodentia > Sciuridae > Ictidomys > Ictidomys tridecemlineatus. The sequence goes on along the minus strand of NC_135492.1, from coordinate 33,038,173 downwards.
ACAATATGGTGGAACTTTTGTGAAGAGTTGTGTTGAACCATAGCACAGTGGTACATGCCTGTGATCCCAGTGATTCTGCAGGCTGAGGTAGGAGGATCGCAGGCCAGCCTCAGCAATAACCAGGCTGTGTCTCAAAATAAAAAATAAAAATCATTGGAGACGTGACTCAGCAGTTGGGCACCCCTGGGTTCAATCACCAGTATAAATAAATGAATAAATAAATAAATAAATAAATAAATAAATAAATAAATAAATAACCTAAGGAACCAGGATGTGGTATCTCATTTGACACTCTATCTGCAGTGCCCAGGCTCCAAGCTGAAATTTAAATTTTTGTTCATTATAACACCAAGCCTATAGTATTCTCTTATAGCATCCTGAATTGTCTGCAAAATCTGATAAAAAAAAAACCACTAACAATAGTTAATCGTTCAAAGAAGTATTAGATTTCTGTGATTTCTGTCTATTGTTCAGACTAACATTTGAGTGTGATTTTTTTTAATCTCACTGTCTAAAAGAATCTCCTGGATTATCAGGAAAAAAATGTGAAACACCCAGAAATACCTTCCTGCAAATCTTCATTGAATTATTGATATTTATATATTTATAAATGTATATACATAGAAGGTTTTTCTATCCAAAATAGAATTTCTATTTATTCATTTAAATGTGTGTGTGTGCACACATGTATGTATGAGTGCATAACAGTCTGGAAGTCTCTTATCCACACACTCTATAAATAATAAATACATTGGACACCCTTTAAAACAAATTTTAGGTGATATAACAATAGTAGCTATAATTATAAATGCAAATAAAATCATATCTAAAACTTTGATAATCAGGTTTGAATTGAAATAGCTTGTCTATAGCATGTTTCTCCTAAACAGCATTAGAGAGCACTAAATAATTGGTCTTGAGTAGTTGGGAACTGCAGTGCACTAGACATTGTCAAACACCTCTCTGATTTATTAAATTAAAAGAAAAATTGTCAAAAATTAATTGCACAAAGGAGTAAAAAGAATTTTACTCTTTTAATTTTCCAGGGTAAGTATATTAGATGGTGCTTTTGATTTTGCACAAATATAAATTCCTGTGTCAGTCTCTTTCTTACCCAAATTATTTCTGTAGGTTTTTAACTTATTTATTCATTTACTTATTTATTTGTTCATTCATTCTAATTAGGTTTTTAGTGTCTACATATTTTAACTGAGTTAGATGAACTCATTAGTACTCATTATGTGTAAATCTAGTATAGCAGTAAATTAAGCCTAATAAATAAGTAAGTAATAGAAAAGAGAAAATTGGTGGGGAAGGTGAAAATCTGAATTGTCTTTTTGCCTTGAGAATTTTCTTTAATATTTTAATCCATATATACTTATTACATACTCAAATATTTATTACATACCTAATAAGTAATAGATATGGAGATACAATTTTTGTGCAAATATTATAGAGATTAAAACTGAAATATTTGATACCTTAAGGCAGTATTATTGAAACTGAAATATCTGGTGATTATATAACCACTAAATTACTCACATTGAGTCATTTCTGCTGGTTATAGTCAGAGAAGACAGCACTTTGCAAAACAAATTCTGGGAGACAGTAAAGCAACTTGGTCAATTTATTTAATCCTAAAACACCCTTTTAGCATAATTTTACCCATGGCAATTTCCTATAATAAGATGGGATTTCATAATGGAAAGGAAAAATAGATTTCACACTGCCTTATTCATGAGTTATTATTTTACAGTGGTCCTGTGAAACAAGAAAAATGTAGTGCTTTTATCCCTGACTAACAAGAGCTCTTAGGGACAAAGAATTCTACATTCAGATTAACTAAATATGTACTTAGACAAATATTAGGCATGGAATGATAGGGTAACATGCAATTTAGAAAAATGTGATTTAATCATACCCAAACATTATCTTAGTTTCTAATGTAATCCAGGTTTGAAGGCATTTTCTTCAATATGGCTCTCAAATTTTTACTTCTAATTTGTGTGCCACTTTTACGACTTGACCATCCTGTGGTCTATCTGGTACCTCAAGAAATGCTTTCAACACCCATAGGAAACTTTCACCTCTCTCTAATCATAGGGAATAATCGAAGTATACTATTCCCTATTTTCACCTTGGTTTGGCAGATCAAAACACTTTCCTTTAAGATAATCCTTTGGGACATTTCAACATTAAAAGGTTGGAATGCCTTCTACCTTTTCATCAGCTATATTTCCAATTTTTTTTAGTTTAATCATTACATTTTTTAATAACTCCTTTCTTCATCCTTCCTTCCTCTCTTTTATTCTTGTTTTCTATGATAAACTCCTATAAAAGGCCACTAAAATTTAAGTGCCCACCATTAGAATGGGGTAGTAATCAGGACAAGAACCTTCATCTCTTCGCTTCACTGATTTATCACAAGGATTTAAAGCAGGGCTAGTCCAGAGATAGCACTATTTGTCCAATACCAGGCTCAAATAGTCACCCAACTTTCTTAATGTCTGCATTTGTAGAATAATAAATGTTTCAATTTATTGTGTTCCTAGTTTTTTTCTCCAAGAAACCCGATCTATCTTCTCACCTACCCATCTCAGTTAAAGGGAGCTCCAACCTTCCAGAGGCTCAGGCTGAGTAATGCCAGGATTTCTGAATCCTCCCTTTGTCCTCCAACAGTCAATCCTGTTGGCTCTACCTTCAGCCTATATCCATAATCAATCATCTTGTCATTGTCTCCCTTGTTAACACCCCAGTCCAACCATGGAATCTCACATGGAGTGTTGAAATCATTTACTAACTGATGATTCTCTCTGTTCTAGCCTTCCTTCAGCAGTTTTCTTAGCACCAAGATTCTTCTAAAACATCAAATCTGCAATAGCTCTGCGGTAAATTGTGTCAATGGTTTAAAATATCCATTACCGTTCTCTAACAGATGATTATATTTCCCTACCCCACTAATGCTAGGTTTGGTCATGTGGTTTGCTCTGGACAATGTCACAGAAGCCCAAATTGTTTGTGTAATTTCTGGGGAGAGTCTTTTAAGAGCCAACACATGGTTGACCATACTGTCTCTATTGCATCTGCTGGAGGGAGAACAATGGGCAGAAAGACTGGATGCGAGAGTAACACTGCTGTAACGCAGCCACAGCTAAGCCATCGTGGGCAAATAAATAAAAGTCTGTTGGTCCAGGCCTCTGAGATTGAGGGATCCTTGTTTACCGTAGTATAAATTTGCTAATCTGACTAAAACAGGTTCTTTTAAATCTTTACAAAGTACAAGAAGATCCTAAACTATTTCCGCACACAAATCTCTTACCACACAGAGCTCATCTCTTACAACCAGCCCTCCTGTCACTCCATCGACTCCAGTCATGCTTACTTCCTTACTCTGCCTTGAAAATGCAGAAAAGCTCTTGCTTATCATTCCTCCTCAAGAACTCAGTTCTCCCAGATACCCAGTTGCCTCTTTACCCTAAGATTTTCAAGTTAACCTGTAGTTAATGGTATGTTTTATATTTCACTTATTTCATTCCTTCATCTCTGCATCTCCACTCTAGAATGTAAGCTCTATGAGCACATAGGACTCTCCGTCTGACACTCCTGTTATCTCCAGCCCCTAGAACAGAGCCTGGCATATGGTAGAACACAGTAGCTATTTCTTTAAAGAGAAGATCTCAGATGTGCAGGAGGGAGCTAAGGTTGATTCATCCCACAGCCTCTCTCTCCAATTTTCCATTCATGTGATTCTATTTATTACCTAATAACCTTCTGAGACATTCTTCTTCCTGCTTCAGTTAGCTCATCTCTGGTGTTTGCAAATAAGAATCTTGACTATCACACCCCCCAAACTGCCTATCTACGTCCTCCTCAGAGAGAATGCCTTATATTCAATGTTAACATCCCAACACATACTATGGAGGTAACACAACATGGGAATTCAATATGTATATCATAAATTAACTTCTTCACTAATCTGAATAACCAAATACCACAGCATTTATTTATTTAGTGCAACAGCTTTGACGACATAAAAGACCCAATATGAAATCCAATGAGAGTGTTAAGTGTTTGACATACACATATCTTATTCTCATTGGCCCTAAACACTTTGTACAACACCAACTTCCAAACTCCTTAATAATTGAAATGATTTTTTATGAGATTTAAAGATAGCAACACCATTTCGAAAGAATGATAAAACCATCAGTCATGGTGGCCCACACTGTAATCCCAGTAACACAGCTCAGGAGGCTGAGGCGGGAGGATCATGAGCTGGGTCAAAGTAAGCCTCAGCAACTTAGTGAGCTGGGTAGGTGGCATATGCCTATAATCCTTAGTGGCTCAGGAGGCTGAGATAGGAGGATCACAAGTTCAAAAGCAGCCTTATCAACTTAGGCCCTAAGAAAGTCAGAAAGACCTGTCTCTAATATTTTATATATATTATAGCTAGGGATTTGGCTCAGTGGTTAAATGCCCCTGGATTCAATCCCTGGTATAATACTACTACTACTACTACTACTACTAATAATAATAATAATAATAATAATAATAAATAATACTGCGATTCATTTCCACACTGCTGTAAAAATATCTATTAAAATATAGCACAGCATTTTCACAATTTACAGAAGCCTTTTTGAGGTTTGTTTTATTAGTGCATTATAGTTATACATAATATTAGAGTTCATTTTAATTAATTATATAAGCATGGGACACATTATTTTTGAGACAGTAGTTGTTATCTTGCAAGAAGCAAATCTGGAAAACACTACTGTGGGAGGGAATATCTAAGACACTCAGAAAATGTAGAATCTTGCTCTGACCAATACGTTTAGAAAATAATTCTAGTTTGGCAGCAAATTGATGAGGTAAGACATAAGAATAGCCCAAGCATGGGATGCTGAAGATGTGAGCAAACCAGGGCACTAATGTGGGACGAGGTGAAAATAGATTTCAGAGGAAGCATACCAGAAGCACAAGTATGCTCAAGTTCTGAACTTGGGTGAGTGGATATCAGCAATGCCAATGTTAGAAAGTGGTGTGGTGGAGGTAGGAACCCACTTGCCCTACAGGCACAAAATTCTGTGGTCCTAGAATATATTCATTTAATATATAATATTTTCTTATGTAAAACTCAGACTTTCTCATGGCCAAAGTTCTATGCAATATTAATAAAGAAATCCTACTTGTGGAGTTTATTTTTTTTTCCATCTAAACTTCAATCATTCCCTGGTTCTACTTACCCACAAGACCTATAGGTGAATACAATGTAACTCTCTTCATCACTTCTTTCAATGGATGTCACACAGGTGTGCTTTTCCCAGTGCCTCAAGGCCTGCTTGAACATGGCTCTCTGGCTGCCTGGAAAAAAATGGCACGACTTTAATACAATGGTGTCCACTCCAGGGAGGAGTGCTTTGTGCTGGCTCCTCCGTCCTGTGCTAGGCCGGCAATTCAGAATGCCACTGTTATCACTAAACAAAGAGTACTAGCTTATAGCACCCCAGATGAGTCATTATTAAGAATCAACACTCACTTTATAATCAGAAGGTCAAGGCTCTCTATCTCTACAAATATGTGTGTACAAGGCTCTATAGATGGTGTATATATTCTTCCTGTCAGTTGAAGAGAGATCAGCTTCCAGATTTAATAGACACATTTGAGGCTCAATTCAAAAACCAGAACATTTCTTTAGATTCTTAGGGTAAAGATATTCTTTTCCAAGTTTCAGAGATATTCTAAGCTAGTAACTTAGGTTAAGGGAGTGTTTTTCCAAGTTTGATTGAATACTATAGTTGCTATATTCCTATTCTATAAAAATGCACACTTAATGTGCATGGTAATTGTTTTTCTTTATTAAAACAGTCACTCTGGGAATATCTTACCAGTAAAGTTGCCTCCTATAACATAAGGAATAACATCTCCAGGCCATATTCTTTCAGTTCATGATGTAGCAGCTCTGGGAACTCGATTTTTCTCATTTTGCCCTGAGAATTTTAGAGGTACTTTTCCCTTAACTGTGGTGTTTTGCTCCAAGCCTGCAGTGACATTTAAAACATTCTGTGAAACAGAAGTCCTCTGTCAGGGAATCATTTACCTCTTAAAGGACAAAAGTTGAAATGTCTTATTTACATATTTGAATAAATATGCCTGAAGTCAAAATTCATTTTTAAAAAACTTTAGTTATCTTACATAGCTTAGAAAGGCACTAAAATATTTAAGTATTTCATATCCAAATACTATTTCTTAATGCTCTATAAATGAATTTTGAAGAATTTTCATACAACTGTATACAGTAGGTAGAATTTACACAGGCATATAAGCCATAGAAAAATGGTTTTATATTTTCTATTTTACTAACTCACTATCAATTCTCCCCAAAATAATAAAATATATATTGTTTAATAAAGTTATGTGGTATTCAAGAGTCTTCTTATTCTGGCTAAATCCCTCATACTTTAAATCAAAATTAATATTCTATAATATGGTCTAAATTATGAATATTACACTATATTGATAATCAACACAATAACATAAAGACAGATGTGGTCTTGACTCCTGGGAACACTCAGCCATCTCCATTCCAGTTTCCCCTGAATTCTTCTCCACGTATCAGCATGACTCAGAGGTAAGTACCTCAAGAGTAGGCTCATATAAAATGCATTCTCCCTGGAGCAGCTTCCAAGTCTAGTCTGACTTTTCTTGGTGGCCTTTTGTAATATTTTCAGTTACTGTCTTGTTTCTCATAAATTTACATGATTTTTTTATATTCATCTATCATTGTTGATACAAATGCTTTTTCACTGGAATATGTTTTGACACAACAAGTATTAAATGCATATGTCTCCCTGTACCTATGTCTGTCCTGGGGCAAAGCATCTTTGCTTAGGAAAATTATTACTTGAAAGCACTTCAAAAATTTAATTATTAATCCATCAATTTAAGAGATGTTAGAAAATAAGCATGAATGAAGGATTTTTAAAAAAACTAAAATCCAAAAAGAGCATTTAATGACTTCAATAAATATTTACTAATTATAAAACCAGAAAGTAGTTTCTTTGAATGTCTTAAATGTATGCTTCATGATCAAAAACACATTACCTTTTTAATGTAAGAAATTAGTTTGTCAATTTAAGCGACTTATTTGAAAATAAATTGATATGATATTTTTCCATTTGATTAAAATTGATATAGCTTCTTGATTTATTAAAATATCTTGCTGTGATACTCAAATGACTGGAAATAAGTATAAACAAAATAAATACCTAATACATTTAAAATAGAAACTTAAAATAAGTTAAAAGAACATTTCAAATTTTTCAAATTAAATTCTAAAATCCTTGTATCATATATTGGCTAACAAAATTAAATAAAGAAAGAACTCTTTCTCAGCATATATTCTTTACAAGCTTCAGGTCATAATGGCACACTGATTTTAATTAACCAAACTTCTATGAGTATAATATTTACTGTACATCAAGTCAAGCGTCTGCAACTTTAAACATTGATATACCAGAGCCAATTCTTCTTATCCTGTCTATGAGTTGATAGAGGGCCCCTCATTTCTTTGACATATCATGGTCACAAAGTCCACCTTAAAGAATACCAGAAAACACTTGAGTTACACTCAATGTATTTTCAAGTTCTCACAAATAAACAATAGTAATATGCTACACTAGTTTTCTCTGGACATCCTTTTTTTGATCTTAACGTGTTGGAGTTATGAATATCCATGAATCCTTGTGTAAGGTAAAAATTCTACAGCAACAAATGTTGCTAACTAAAAATAAAGGATGTGTGGGGCATTTAGAGAGCAATCTGAATCATGACTTTATTTGGACAACATGACAATTCATTCATCTATTGATAATTTGAAGAGTTTTTCTTCACTGTGACCATGACATCACATAATGTTATATGTAATAACAACAGCAAGTTGTTCTGCTCTACTGATTGTATTTCAGCTATTTCCTCTATGGAAACTGGATATTTTTATATCCAGTAGCACAAGTTTTGCTCCAAAGTCTTGATAATTTTTGAAAACTTTTTAATATATTTTATAATATATTCAACTAAATTTTTTAAAAATGTCATTTTAAGAAAATCAAGTTTCTCCAATTAATTTTATTTTGGAATAAATTTGGAATTAGAAGAAAATAACAAGAACCTAAATGGTGTTCAATTGAAAAATGCACTCCATTACTTTATGTAATTTATAAAATTTATGAAAACAGATCTAAAGAATATTAAAGTTCAAAAGGAAGAGGAGAGAAGAGAACTAAGAAAATATGTCTTTAATAAAAATTACTGACAAAGACTTTAAAAGATAGGTTTCTGTCCTAAATCAGAAAGCACAGCTTTTGAGAAAAAATCTCCTTCCAGGGCTTTTAGAAAATGCAGCCCTCAATTTTGTCCCCTATATCCCCTAATCTCCTTGAATTTTAACAGACAAATTAAAAAAGAGGTATCACTGAGCAAACAATCAATAAAACACGTATCAACATCAGAACATATTCAGGTGAATTTGGACCACTGAGCATCTATGGTTCATAAAGGCTGAAATTGAAAGGCTGAAACTCATGAAGTCAACAAACTATGCCAAGACTTTGGACAATTTCCTTCCAATATCAATATGCCTTTGAAATTAGTTAATATTATAGGTTTGACTTTATTAACTTTCAAAAATCTTACATGTTTCAGGTTTTGCTTTGTAGTCTCATTTTCATTGAAGATTGGTAGAAAAAGAGAGAGGAATTGGTAGCATTCGTTCATGCAAAAAGTCCAAAGTTTTTATTAAACTGAAATAGCTCAGGAAATTTTAGATTGTTGTTGTTTTGTAGAAATAATTGTACATGAGGAAGCCTCAAATGTTAATAGAACACAGGACTCCTGGGTTTGAAATCCAGCTCTATTGTTATGTTGTGGGACATGGGGTGAGGCATATCTCTCTGAGCCTCTGTTTGTACTACAGCATCTCTGATGTCATATTTAACTACATAAATATATGCAATCTTTCCCATATCTGCAGGGAATTGGTTCCAGGACCTCCTATGGATACCAGAATCTGAGGATGCTCAGGTTCCTTATGTAAAACAGCATAGTGTTTGCATGGAATCTTCACACATTCTCTTTTATGCTTTAAATTCTTCCCGGACCACTTATATCTAATACAATGTAAATGACTTGTAAATAATTTTATACTGGATTTTTTTAGGGAATAATGACAAGAAGAAATCTGTACATGTTCAGTAAACACAATTCTTTTTTTGGGGTAGTTTACTATTTTGATCTGAAGTTCATTGTGCCTGGAGACATAGAACCTGTCCTGAAATTTCGAGTCTACATAGCAATGTTTGTTGTATACCTGGTGCTGACCCTGCTCCTTATGCTCCCCAAACTTGGAGACCTCTGTGTTTTCTCAAAGCAAAGCATGTTGGCTTAATGTAAATGATTAAACCCAGGACTTCTTTCCCTAAGAAATGCTGGATTTTGGTTTAATAGGTTTTCCCAAGCTTTATTGTTTTGCAACATTTCAAATCTTCAGAAAAGTTGCAGGCAAAGTATAATGAGGAGCTTGTATCTACCAATTGCTAACGTTTTGCCACATTTGCTCTCTGTTAATGTACTCCTTCCCTTGGTGTATAGGTATTGTTGAAACATTGGATAATTTATTGCAGGCATCCTGACACTTCATCCCTAAATACTGTAGCATATATTTCTTAAGAAAAAGGACATTCTTCTACATAGCCACAATATGACTACTTGGGAAATTTAACATTGATCCAATATTATTATCTGAAAATAAACTCTATATTAAAATTTTCACAATGGTTTCAACACAGTTCTTGTAGTTTTATTTATTTGTTTGCATTCCATGATATAACCAAGATTATCTGTTACATTCAATTTTCCTATTGTTTACCCTCCCTTGAGTTACAATTTTCTAGTCTTTTTTTTTATTTGTTCACTGTTATAGTATTAACATTTTTTTTAGAATTTGTACCAGTTTTCAGTATGTCCCTGAAGTTGAATTTGCCTGGCTGTCTCTTAATGATTAGATTCAGGTTAAATATTTTTGGAAGGAAGGGCTCAGGGGCAGAACACATGCTTAACATGCACAAAGCCCTGGGTATAATCTCCAGCATAATAAAATTTTTTGAAGAAATATCATATAGGTATTAATGTGTACTCAATGCATCATATCCAAATTTTTGTGCTGTTGTAATTGGTACAATATATTGGGTCATTTGATTAAGGCAGAACTCACCAAATGCCTGCAATGTTAAAGTACTATTTCTCCTTATAATTAATAAGAGATGTGAAGAGTGACACTTTGAGATTTTATTTGTCAAAGGTTCTGGCATCCATTATCAATGGTGATTGTAAGATTGCTATAGTTTAATTGCTTTCTACAAAAGTAATTGGGATAATCATTAGATCTCTTGCAAGCATGGGCTGGACCACAGAGAGACCCTGGAGTGTGTTTGTGTAATGGAAGTGCTAAAGCAAAGTGAGAAGATAAACTGACATGCTCTTCAAATTTTTAACAGTGTTAAGTGGAGGGCTTGGGGTACCTAATGAGAAGAATCTAAGAAAAGTAAACATTTGTTATGTGTTGAACAGAACAAACACAGTATACTGTTTTCTGTCTTTGCAGATAAGACCCAGAGCTTGAAAACAATAGGTTTATGCAATGCAAATAATGTATTAAAGTCTTTCTTTTTTAAATGGTGAGTTATAATTTCCCTTCTTTATTTCAGTTCCCCTTCTCCATTATATTTTTGGTTGTAATTTCATTTTGTAATTTCACTCTAATTCTGGTTGTAATTTCCCAAAATTCATATATTATTGATAGTAAACACAATTAGTAACCAACTGTGTCAGAAAGAAAAGTTTTCAAGAGACATTACTGATAGTGAAGATTTTAAGTGGATAAGGAACAGTAACAAATAATCCAAGTATATGTCTATTTTTATCTTGAATAATTTGTTTTCTTTGTGTTTCTCTGATTTATCAGAGTTCATTTACAACAAAAGCAAATTCTACACCAATGTGTGAACCAGCTTTTAAATAATAGGGAGAACATACCAAGTGTTGCAATAAAGAGAAAACATTCTGCAGAGAAGAGCAAAAGTAAATAATAATAGCAATAATCATGATGATGATAAAGAATGCTAATGAGCTTTGATAAAAGATCTTGTAAAGCTGAGGTAGTCTAATAATAGCACAGTAACCAGAACAGAGTGCATGGAAGGTGGATTGTGCAAATTACATTTTAAGTGGTGAGAATAACCTGGCATAGGAAACAAGGAAGAGAGATGTGAAAGGATAGATGGCATGTAATCAATAAAGAAGTCTTGGCAAAGGCATTTTTGCCTTGCAGAATCGCACTAACATATGTCTTCTTTTTGCTATCTTCATGTTTCTCTGATTTATCAGATGACTTGAACCCAAAGCAGGGAGAACAGTGTTTTACTATGATGCCAGTATTTTAGGAAAAAGAGCCAGAAATTTGAGAAGTAAACTTTTTTACAAATACAACGGTGTCTTTGTTGCTGCTGTTGTGCTTTGAGGATAACTGTATGATTGTTAATTATGAAAACACAAATGGTAGATACAATTTTTTTCCTAGAACAGGAGTGCTATGCCAGTAAAACATGTATAATGGGGATTACAAGATCAACAAAATGCATGATTTTATAAAGACTGAAGTTTACATGCAATATAGCCAAAACACACAAAAAAACCAGAATCGTCTCATGAATGAATATTATTATAGCCATGTTTTATTAGCTTTATTTAAAACTATCTGCAAGTTGAACAACCTTTTTGAGCCCTTTTTAGAAAACACTTTTGCAATTTGCTGGAGCAATGGATTCTTTTCTATTTTTCTTTGAGCTACAGTGGCTAATCTGATGTTGATCTTTTGGTAATTATGTCAGTTAATGTGTGCTGAGACTAATTTCATTTGTTGAAATGGATACAAGGTGAATATGTAATTAGAAGGTTGTCTCTTTAAGACCTTGCGTGCAATTTTCTAAGAGTAGCTGTCATATGGAAGAGGTTAAAATATAAATAATTTCTGATTGGTGAACAAACTAGTATCCAGTTTATTTCCTAACAATTGAAATTAAATTATAATTTCTTGCTGGGCTTGTTGGCATATATCTATTATTCTAGCTATTTGGGAAGCTGAGACAATAGGATCACAAGTTGGAGGCCAGCCTTGGCAATTTAGCAAGAGCCTGTCTCAATATAAGAGTAAAAGGGTGCCAATGTAACTCTGAGTTAAATTCCTATGGTCTCAAGGAAAAAGAAATAATTTTTTATCATTTCTCCTACCAATTAAAGATACTTTATAGGGTGACTCATCATTCTCACTCACCCAGGATGATTTTGATTTTAGTGATGAAATGTTCAGCACTCTGGGAAAACCATCAGTTATAAGCAAATGGGGACACTTGGTTACTACAATATACACACTTTACTCTTTAAAATAAAACATGATGCTTTATTTATTATCATATTAAATTTAGTATAAGAAGGAGCAATTTAAAAATAAATTTCTGGGGCTGGATTTGTGGCTCAGTGGTAGAGCGCTTGTCTAGCATGTGTGAGGCACTGTGTTCAATCCTCAGCACAACATAAAAATAAATAAAGAAAGGTATTGTGTCCAACTACAACTAAAAATAATACTTAAAAAATAGATAAATTTCCATTTATATTACCACTAAAACAAACCAAATTTACACATGCAGTTTTGTTTCTTCTACACTTTGTTCTGACAAATAATATACAATTTAACAACTGTAAAAATAATTGTAACCTGAAATCCCAGTGACTCCTGAATCTGAAAAAGTAGGATTAGAAGTTCGAGAGCAGCCTCAGCACACATGAAGTTTAAATATAAATAGTGAGACTCGGTCTCAAAATAAAAATGAATAAAAGAGCTGGGGTTATAATTCAGTGGTAAAGCACTCTGGGTTCAATCCCCAGTACCAAAATAACTCCAAAACAAACAAAAAAACAGAACAGTTGTAACCAGAGGTATTTACAATTATATTTATTAGTTAACAAGTACAGAGTTTCACAAAATCATAGCTTTAATAAATTCATTAAATTCTAACTTATTTTCATGTTATAAGTTACTTATCCTTCATTTTATGGCATTTATGTTGTTTTTTCAAGTTTTTCCCCAAAATATAATGTTACAAATGTTTTCGTGTGCATGAATATTCATTTTGTATACATGAAATTCCTCCTTCAAATTTGAACTTTCAGTAAAAACACAACATAGGATAGAATTGTGTTGACAACATATAAACATTTTTCTTTTCATTTTAAAAAGAAAGACTTTAATACATTTATTTGCATTGCATAAACCCATTGTTTTCAAGCTCTGGGTCTTATCTGCAAAGACAGAAAACAGTGTAATGTTCAACACATAACAAATATTTACTTTTCTTAGAATATATATTTTATATATATATCTATATATTTTTCTGCTAGCTTATCAATTATCCTTCTATGTAACCATTTCATGAAACTTCCTGGTAATATAAATCCATGGTAGGAGTTGGGCAATATATTTATCTGGATGTTTCAAACAACAAAGTATTTGCTTGTTTGATGATTTCAAGCCAGGATGATTTCATCACAGCTAAAAATATTTCCTTTTTTTGATCTTGCAAAACAATTAATAGCATTTGAAGATAGAAATGTGATCACTGGGTAGTCATTATTTCATAAAGAAACATCTACTGTGTTCCAAAATTGACAGAGGCATTAAGGAACTCAGGAATACCACAAACTCATTTTTAAGGACCACCTTGCCCCCACTTTTCACACTGGAGATTGAACCTATGGCTTCTCTACCACAGAGATACAACCCCAACCCTTTTTTAATTTTGAGATAGGGTCTTACCAAATTACACTGCCTCAGCCTCCAGAGTCACTAGGATTACAGGTGTGTGCCACCACACCTGAATGGCTAAGGAGCCCCTTTTAATACTAAGTCTTGAGTTTCCTTCCAACTTATTTTTAGAGTTTCTGAAGGAGAAGTGTGAAAATCTAAAGATTCAAGTCTTCATCTGTACTATAAAACATAGCAGCCTAAGTCTACAAAATCTAAACTCAAATACAGAAAGGATAAGTCTTGAAAATCAGTTTACATTCGTTGAGCATTCGGCATTGCCCACCCAGTCCTGTGACATTTTAGTCACAGAATGTATGTCTAATAACAAAATAAGAGAATAGTGTGGAAGTCCCATAACATCAGTATAAACAGAGGGGACCCTGTCTCCTTCTGCACTGTGCTATTTCTAACAAAAATTGTAAGCAATCTAAATTTCTATTGATCAGATAGAAATCAAATAATATGTTGTGGAATGTTCATGTGATGGAATTATTAGGCAACAGTGAAAAAAAATGCCCAGAAACTGTATGTATCAACAGTTCTGACAAATAAAACACTGACTGTAACAGCAAATTTTAAATAGACTGATCATGTATGTAGATTTAAAAAGGTGCAAAAGAATCCTATATATTGCTTAGGGATACTTCCATATGTATTAACAATATACAGAAATGCATGAAATGGTAAGTGTGAGATTCAGAGTAATGATATCCCCTGGGGATGGGAAAAGAAGATTTAAGGGGCCTGGGATTGCAGAAATTGGATAGGACTCTAGACAGGTACATAATAGGGGTCAGGTACTTTGGAAAGGTATATAGATAGTATTCTTCTGGTAGGTAGGTTTTTTTAATCAATTATCCTTCAATGTAATTATTTTGTAAATAATATAAGCCCTTTTAGAAATGGGAAAGTACATGATTTGTCATTATATTACTTCAAAATATTTAACAATACATTGAAATATACATAAGCCCACAAATTAAAGTGCCACATAAGTAGAAAAAGGGTGATAATTCTAAATGGAAATAGTAAGAATAAGCTTTCTGGATGAGTTGGCTTTGATAGGTGAATGGAAATTCATTAAATCTGGATGGCAGTAAAGGAGATTCTGGACTGATGGATCAGCATGGGCAAGGATATGGAGGTGTTCTGGAAAGAGTTAGCTTAGGATGCACTGAAAAATATATTCTGAAATAAAGGAGTTTGAGAGGTAACAGGAATCAGACCATGAAAGGCCTTGAACATGGCAGAAACAAACTAATTACTAAGTTTTGTGAATAGGAGGCTTGTAACTGGATCTGGACTAGAATTTAATATTTTTACTTATTATTATTGTTATTTGTGTGTGTGTTTTGCTGGGAACTGAACTAGGGCATGTCCCCAGTATCTAGTGTATTTTTTATGTAATTCCAGAGGGTGGATACTTTCTTTAACCAGAATGGTATCTTAGCTGGATCTGTTTTAGATCTATATTGCTCTTTAAAAATAAATATAAAAATCATAATTCATCAGGAGTCATCTATCAAATCCATTAAAAATTGACACTTGGGTTTAAAATCAGTAAAAAAAAAAAAAAAAAAAAAAAAAAAAAAAAAAAAACCTTGATCTTGGTTGCTTTAAAGAGTCATTTGAAGTTTTTTCATATGAACTTCCATCAATTTTCACATTTGATTAAGTCACATGGAATTTTGAATTGAAAACATGTCCTGAGAAGAAATGAAGACACAATTTTTTAAAACATAAGGGTTATTAAAATTTTCAGAACCACTTTTTTGCATGAGCATCATTTGGTCACCAGCAGGCATCTTTCATTGGCTTCATATGGCAGAGACTGAAGAATATGTTTGCAGGAGCGCTGCAAGGCCTCGCGCTACCAGATGCCCACTCCCTCTGCGGTGCCTGGTCACGCCCTGGCCCGGAGCGCCCTCCTCTGACCCCACGGGTCGCCAGGGGAAACGCCCTGGGGCTCCTCGGGCGGGTCAAGGAGCAAGTGCCCCAGGAAGGCGCGGGGTGCGCGCCGAGGGTCGCTCTGGATGCCGCTCCCCCCCCCGCCCCCCCCCGCGCGAGGCCCCCTCCGCTCGTCCCCCTTGCCCCCCCCCCCCCCATGCGCGGCACTCGCTACCTCCAGTGCGCTTGCCCTGGGCTCCCGCTGCCTGGCCCCAGCCGCCGCCGGCTGCACGGCCTGGACCTCTTGCGGCCGGGCAGTGAGTTTCCTGCGTGAGCAGCGTCTGGAGCATTCTCCCGCGCTGGGGCGGGCGAAGTTCCGCGCCCCGACTTTGTTGCGTCCTTTGCGGGCCCCCCGGCGGGTGCGGGCGGCGAGCATCTGAGTGGGGCCGAGGGACGCCGTACCGCGGGAGGGCTCCGTGTGAATTTTTTTGTGCGGCCACGATCGGGCGCGCGGGCGGCGAGCGCGGGGACCCCAGCGTGGCAGAGCCATGGATGGACCGGCTCCGGGTCTTGGACTCCGCAAAAAGCGGCAGTCTCAGCGAGACCGGGAGAGGCGCTCCCGGGGAGGTCTGAGGACGACGCGGCGGGCGGCAGCGGGGCCTTCTGGACCTAGGCGCCCTCGCTTGCCTCGTCGGGCTCCCACAGGGAAGACATGGGAAGCCCCTGTCCTCCACCAAGTCCCGGCCCAGACCCCCGCGGAGGAAGAGGCGAGAGACCACCTTGGCCGAAGAGGACATCATCCATGGGTTTGCCAGGACCAGCTTTGTCCCTTTTGAAGCGCTGGAGGTAAGCGCCCCCTCCCCCCATCTGCCTTTATGCGCAGCCCCCTTGGTGGGGCCTAGCTCCCCGCTGGGCTAGCCTGTCTAGGCGCTGTTTGTCAGTTTGTCTGGCCCGCATTTTCCTTGTGTGTCTATACCAACTTTTGTTTAACCATTCATTCTTTATTTTACATGTGAGGTGCTTCTGCCTCTTGGCTGTTGTATATATAGTGTTGCTATGAACATGGATGTGCAAGTCTCTTTGCAATTCTCTTTTCTGTTTTCTGTGTGTGTGTATGTACATAGGTAGATATCTATCTATCTATCTATCTATTTATCTATATATATATATACACACAGAGAGAGAGAAGTAAAATTGCTAGATCACATGATAAGTCTGTTTTTATTTTCAAGGAACTGTTTTCCATAAATAACTAGATTTTAAAGATATGTATTTAAGGTCATCTTGTTGGTCCTTGATCTCTAGATTGTTTTGAATTGACCCTGGGTAAGTGCTCTCAGTCACCTGCTGTAGCATACCTTGAATTTGAACACACTCCCACCACTGTCTATTGTTCACTGAGGCCCAGACCCAAATAACAGATTCTCAGAATGCATACCTGGCCAGAGAAGTAAGTTGAATCTTAGCAAGCCTGAGCTTAAGTATTTCTTAATTGTCCAGATCTTTTAGTGCCCCACTTGGAGATTACTGTCATCACTGTGTCTCATCAGTTCTATTGTACTTATACAAGACAGTTTTTTTTTAAAATCAGACTTTATATTCCTTTGTGTAGGTACCACGTTTTAGTTCTATCTCCTCTAAAACCTGCAGAATTTGGTACAATAGTCTGTTGACAATTTTCTAGTGAATGTTTGGTTTATCAGACAAGTGATTGATGGAAAGGTAAATGGTAGAATTAGTGTCTTTAATCTTGACCATGGCCCCAGATGGCTGTTTGACCACATCTAAGCTACAAGCCCTCTTCTTGTCATGTCAGATTATAAGCTGAATGAAAGAATGAGCATAGGCTAAAGAACATTTAGCACTTACCTTGTGCTAGGTATTTTGCTAAGCACTTACATTAGCTCATTCCGCTTTACAGTAGTGCAGTGGAATACATTTCACTTTTGTAGGCAATGAAACAATAGAGAAGGGAGACAGTCTGCTCAGCTCAAAGAGGGACTAGGCACAGGATGTATATTTTTTTTCCATGAGGCTAGAAAACTCATGTTATAGTTATAGCCAGGAGCTAGGATAGTTTCAACACCACCAGCAATTAACTATAAGCTGTAAGGTTTAGAAGAATGAATAGGAAGATCCTGAGGTGGGGTACTGAGACCCTGTATAAAAGAACCACATTTTAATTAGTAACAAATGGAAGGAATGATCAGTGCAAGTTGAACAGTGGAGAAGGTTATGTGCTATCAGAAAGTGTTTGAGAGAGATAGTTGCCCTGATTTGGAAGAAGGGAAGTTGAGGGAAAATGAGTTCCAGAGGACGAAATGAGAGGATGAGAAGATAAGTTTCTTCACAAAGGTGCTTGGGTTTTCCAGTCTCCAAGCAGAACAGTGAAATGTGACCTGATGGCTTAGGTGGTGTCAAGGCTCCAGGTAGCAAGATAGCATCCTTCTTCTTAGATTGGGCCCTCAGCATCCCCACCATGGAGCATGTGGGGCCGAGTTTCAGCACACATTTTGCACATATTCTCTTCCCCCACTGTGAGTGAAAGAGAACATGAAGGAGAAATCAAAAAATACTCTGAATCTTTTGACATAGAGAGCAAAACATATTGATAGTGTCCTGCATCTCTTGATAATTGCATTGAACTATATGAAACTTAAAATTGATACGTAGGCCTAGCCCTGATTAACATTGTTACTGACATTCTGACTTGATTGGATAAACTGATATGGAATAATCTATTAAATATGTCACACTTGAACAAGGAATGTAAATTATATTTCATCTATAATTAGGTGGGAGACAAAAATCACAAAGAGACGATTTTAGTGAATATGTCTTGATGTGTACACAGCATCACTAGAATTTTTTTCCTGTTCCATGGGGAGAAAGAAGTTGATTGCCTTTCAAGAATTTATTGCTGTCCAGGAAATGAGAGGTCGAGGGGTGAATTATGTAATGTTCACAGAGTAGGTTTTATTTATGGATTCAATGAGATTAGCTGCAGTCTTCCGAAAGTTAGTGGCACTGGAAGTGCACCATTCTGTATTTAGTTGGAAATACCTAACTTTCCAAGTTAGAGACCTAATTGCTTCTCAGATTATAATGTGTTTGAATTTGTATCTCCTTCTCCTTTAATGGGAGCTGTCTGCTGCCTTTATTGTTTGTGAATTAATGTTGCAAACCAGAGCTTGTGAGTGAAAAGGATGGTATATAATCAGTTCTTTGGTGCTCTTATTTCCCAGTTACAGAATAATCTATAGTGAACCTGATTATTGATAATAAATAAGAGACATAAACCAAAGTAAAAAAGATAAAAACAGTGTGTTTGGAGGGGACATTGAACCAAACTGTAGCTAGGAAATAAGATAATTGTAGTTTTTACCTCATATGGTTGTTTTGAAGGGCAAAAACACATGCTAAGTACAACATGTAGAATGTGTTTCAGTGCATTTTATTTGCTTTCATTATTATTAGATACGTAGTTGGTATTTGTAGTGAATGGTGAGTGTGGTATGAATGTGAATGTTAAGAGCATAAATAGGCATGTAACTGATATGTTTATGTCTTTTTCCAGATGGTTGGCATAATGAAACAAAAAGTAACATTATGGAATTGTTCTTATTTGGGACTAACATATTAGAGAATGTTTTAAGTTGTGGTTTCATTTTGTTTTGTGAGGTTTTTCTTGACTGTTGTTGGTTTATAGTATTTTTGGTTCTGGAGGTTGAACCTGGGACCTTGCACATGGTAAGGATGTGATCTACCATTAAGCTATACCCTAGCCCCTTTTTGTTGGTTCTTGACATTAGTTTGATTTATTTCAGGTGATGTTCTCATAATGTATCAAAGCATCTTTTTATATTTTAAAAAATATAAATGAGCACTATAGCATCATTTAGAAAATGCCTGTAATACTAGGTACTCAATATATGTGTGGGAGTATTTTTAATGAGGATTATGTTTAAAATTTATTGACTCTGTGACACTGCCCTCAGACTTCAGTTATAGGGCTTTCCAAAAATGAGGTGTGAGTGCTGCAGTAGAATCATCCAGGGTACCTGAGGTGTTTTTTTTGAGATGCCAGCCTTTTGCCTCCAGTGTGTTTGGAGCAGGTAGTTATGTCTTGAGTCACCTGGACTATTGGGCATGGGCTGCATGGTTATGCATAATATAGGGTTAGCTACGTGGAGTTAGGTGCAGCTGTGGTATTTCACCTAAGTCATAGCTTTTTGTGGAGTGCTTCATTACAGAAACTTGGTGGATTTCAGAGATGATGTACTTTATAAACGGAGTCTAGAGAGGCGTATGAGAGAATAACAGATGGCTGACATTTCCCACTTTGGGCCAATTGTTTGTCTCAAGGCTTTGCATAATGACTTTCTTTCTCTCCCCTCCCCACCTCTTCTCACATGCACTTAGAAGGACTTAATGGCATCATTTATAGTTAGAGAATAACTGTAAAACTGATTTGTTTAAGAACACCAATAAGTTGCACTTAAAAAAAGAAAAGACTCACATAAGGCACGACAGATTGCTACTTGAGGGAGCTAATAGCCAGTTGGAATTTAATACTTCAACAAGGAATTTATTTAAACAATTGAAAAACATGAAATCTTAGGAAAGTCTTGTGGGCCCAACAGTAGACCAGTTTTGATGTTCACAGCATGATGGAGATGTTGTAGATCTTGGTTGTGGATACTACACCAAACAGTGTACTTAAAATGGGTATTTTTTTTCCTGGATCTAAAGTTTTAATTTTTAAGTAATCAAACTTTATAATTTTATACATAATCCAATACAATGTTAATAAAATTAGCATTTCAGCCTCCACATATTGGTATGTGATGGAGATAGTCTTAAAAGCAGAGGGTACTTTTATTTGAATTAAATTATACCTTAATAAAGTTGATTTATAAAAAATGCATGGGGCCAGTAATTCAACTGTAGAGCTTCTGGTTCAGTAGTTCTATGACAGAGTCCAAGCATATATATTTTTTATTTTAATTAATTCCCCACATGATTTGAAGGCAGCCGGAGGCTCTGAGGAATACAGATTTCTCCAGAGGAATCTAGGCTAGTTGTGAATTCTTTAGAATATAAATCTGTTAGCAATTTGCACAAATAGAAACTTGTTCTGGTAAATTATGAATTATCAGATAAGTACCTGCAGAATAAACAGAATACATAATTACAATCTGTTAAGTGTATTATCCCCATATGGAAGTTATTCTTGTCCATTTCTTTTATTGGGAAATGTTGTGAAAAATGTTATGTGTTCACAAAATTGGATGGGGGGTGGGGGGAGCCGGGGGAAGGAATTTGGGGTGGGAATGGGAAAGATAGTAGAATGAATTAGATATAACTTTCCTATGTTCAGACATGAATACATGACCAGTGTTACTCCACATCATGTACAACCACAAGAATGGGAATTTGTACTCCATGTATGTATGGTATGTCAAATACATTCTATTGTCACATATAACTACAAAGAACAAATAAAAAAAAAGTTATGTGGTATTCCTGGAAGCTGTCAATTATGGTGCTGGGTCATAAATAACCTGCATTGTGATATGTCAGGTGACTAATGAGAGAGGAGATTAGATACAGTTATATATTCTAATCTTATTGGCTTTGTGTTAGAGGAACTATTTGTGGGGGGAAAATAAACATTTGGAATATTCAGCCTATATTAAAAGGCGATAACACTTAAAAATTTGCATATGTATTTGTCTTCAAATCTGTATGATTTCTAAGATGGGGTAGCTTTTTTCTTTTCTAATGTAGAACCATGACTGAATTAGAAGGCAAATACAGTATTATTCTGTTTTAGGAACAGCACTCTGGTAAGATTTTCAAAAATGTAAATAAGTCTTATGTAAGTGAAGGTATTCAAGAAGTTCTGGGTGTGGCACAGAAGGGATGGGTACTGGGGAACCTCTAAGAATATTTTAAAGTTTAATTTTCTGCTGTTCTTTAAAAGACAATAAGCCATGAATACAATTGTGGAACCATAAGAAATACTCATAAAAAGTGATTTCTGCTGGGTGTGGTGATGCACACCTGTAATCCCAATAGCTCAGGAATCTGAGGCAGGAGGATCCAGAATTCAAAGCCAGACTCAGCAAAAAGCAAGGCATTAAACAACTCAGTGAGACTTTGTCTCTAAAATACAAAATAGGGCTGAAGATGTGGCTCAGCGGTTCAGTGCCCCTGAGTGCAATTCCAGTATCTCCCCTGTCTCCCAAAGTGATTTCTATATGTGCTGGTATCATTGGCCATGGATCTAATGTGCTTGTTTGTTTAGTAAACCTAGGAGTTAATATTGAGGACTCATTTTTGTTTCCTTAGGTGGCTCTGGGATCTATGAGATAAAAAGAAATACCATGGTATGTGCTTATCTCTGTGTCTCTTGCCCTTCCCATGGAGATTCCTAAGTTTGCAGGATCCCTGTTACCTATCTGTGTTTGACAGCGTGATTCTTAACCATGTGTAGTATGTACAGCCACTTTCATCATCATCATTGTTTGACCTGGGGAGGAACACAGCCAGTTTGCTAATCATTAATCCCTGACTTTGGAAAGCAGTTTATTCAAGAGTGGGTCCTGATTCCTACTCGAGATGAAGCTTCTTTTATTGAGAGCAAAAATAAACTAAAAAGTGTTTTTTCTTTGATGGTAGGGGTGGGAGTAGGGTTACCAGGGGTTGAACTCAGGGCCATTTAACCACTGAGTAATATCTCCAGTCCTATTTTGTATTTTTTAAATTTAAATTTTAAAGACAGGGTCTCACTGATTTGCTTGGTGCCTTGCTTTTGCTAAGGCTAGCTTTAAACTTAAAAGTGGTTTTTGAAGTAACCATCATAACTACTTTTCCTGCTTGGTGCCTATACTTGCCCTTCTATGGTGAGATCAACTTAATATGTTTGGAAAATAATAAAGGCATTGTATCTAAAGAGAACTTTAGAATTACAAGTCTTTCCTTAATTCTTGGGCAATCTCAGGTAATCCCAGAAAGTGTGGTCACAAGTAAATCAGTGGAGGCTCTCATAAACGGAGGAAATCTATTCCATTATGCCTGCCTCATGCCATTTTCTTATATGTCACTTAGGATTTCTAGACTACTAAAGTTTTATGGTTGTATTAATGGAATGATTGTATTTATTTCAAGCTCTGTTACTTAAGCAACTTTCTAAAAGTCATTTGTACACATTTTAGTTCTGAGAACACACTTTGCTTTAATTGAAGGTCTTGCACCCATATTCTGATGGAAGCAGCTAACATTTTTTGAGCAATTCCTGTGAATGATTCCCTTTATGTAGATGATTCTCAGAAAGCTAGGTTTTAGAATAATTTCCTATAGGTGCTACTATTTTACTCTAAGGCCTTTGAGCTTTGATTTTTTTTAAGGTTCCAGGTATTGAACCCAGGGGTGCTTAACCACTGAGCCAGGTCCCCAGCTCTTTTTATTTTTTGAGATATGGTCTCACTAAGTTTCTGAGGCTGGCTTTGACCTTGGAATCCTCCTATTTCAATGGCATGCACCATTGCATCTGGTCTGAGCTTTAATTTCTAAGAAATAGTTGAATTTTTAATGAAGTCCAATGAAGTGTTTTTTATTCAATAGATGATTGATTATTATTGATTTTAATATAAAATCATTTCCCAATAATTTTTCTTTCTTTCTTTTAAAAATAGACTTTGAAGAAAAATTTCTTCTTCAGGATAATTTTTTCCAAATTTCCTCTTGTAACTCTTGATTAAAGAAAGAGAATTTTTGGATCGTATGGGGACAGCTGACTTCTGTAGGTTTAGAAGGAATTGGCATTTAATCAAGTTTCTGGGGACAGACCACTCATGCCAGTTTATATTGACATAGAGCCCTCCCTTTTCTCTGTGGAGAGTGTGGGTTATGATTCCACATGGAGGCTGGCTGAATGATAAGCCATTAAATACTAACAAAGAACCTACCTGTGTAAGGCACAGTACTGTCTATAGGGATGTTTAGAAGGTTCAGTTTCTTCCTTTGAAGACTTTATTATCTAATTGTAAAGGTAAGATGTAAATACCTTAAAAATGAATCAACAGTACAGTAATTCTTAAATATTTTTAGGTTTTCTAATGTAGTGGTTCTCAGATGTTAATGTGCCTCAGAATCACTTGGAAGCCTTGCTGAAATAGCGATAGTGGCCAGGTGCCATAGCCCACACTGTAATTCCAGTTACTTAGGAGGCAGTGGCCAAGAGAATCTCAAATTTGAGGCCAGATTGGGCAACTTAGATCCTGTCCCCTCCCCTCATTATCTCTCCCTCCTTCTTTCTTGTTCTTATCATTTCTCCTCCCCACTTCCCTTTTGTGGTTCTGGAGGTCAAACCCAGGACCTTTACTGATGAGCTACACTCTCGACTCTGACTTTCTAAGAAGTTCCCAGATGCCACTGGTGTTCCTGGTCCAGAGACCATATTTAATGAAGCGATAGCTATTCTTGTGCATTAGAATCACCCAGGGACTTTAAAACACACACACACACACACACACACACACACACACACACACACACACACACATACACACACACACACACGCGCTCCAGACCAGGTAAACGAGGATTGCTGTGTGATGGGACCTTCAATGTATTTTTTCTTTTTTTAAAGCTCTCAGTTATTTGTAGTATTCAGTCAGATTGGGGAGTTACTGGTGTCACATGTAAGGGACATAATTTTAGATTTAGAGTACATGATATTCTTGAGAAGTTATTGATTCTGATCTTAAAGAATGGTAAGAGAAAAGAAAGGGATGTTTTATGTTCTTATAAAACTAACACTGAGAACAAGTCAACTAGTTTTCTAGTGGTTTCTTGGGGGTAGTCAGAGGGGCTTGTGAGGCAGCAAGGAGCCAATGGGTAGGATTGAGGTGCATGCTACCACTAGCAGTAAGGAGCATTTACTAACTGCCTTCTGAACTTCCCCTTAAATAGGCTAGTACTTACCCTAACAGACTTTCTTGTAAGTGCATTTGGAGTGTGGCATGGCTGTGGACTATGAAATAGTGATAGGCTGAACTTTGAAAAATGACTGTCATTTTTACATTTCATTTAAACTATATTTACTCATGTATAACATAAGGTACCACATATAGTTGCTATAGTTCAGTGTGTGTGTGTGTGTGGGGGGGGTCTGTCTGTCTGTCTGTCTATAACAATTTTAGAAACATTGTTTTTTACATCTTGATCCCTTAAGTTCTAGCTGTGAGTCCTACATACAGTGTGTGCTCAATAAATCCATGTTTGTTAAATGATTTGGAAAGGTTATCTTTTCGCATTAAATGCCCCTACATTAGGACGGACAGAGAACACTTGTTTCTGAGCTTTACAAGACAAACAAGCCCCTGCCATTTTAGGTTTCCTAACCTAGGCAAGAAGTCTCATAATTAAAGGAAATAATAAATAATGGAAATACATTTTCTCTATGTGTACTAGTCATAAGCTGCCTGTCATCTTTAGAGTTCTTTTCCTTTTCAGTTCCAATTGATATTTAATCATGTAAAATTTAGGCACTATTTTTAGATTTTGTTTTTGACTTTATTAAGTTAAATTGATTATAAAATAACAGAATATTTTGTGTTTAATTTATTGGAAATAGAACTTTTGTTATAAATTTCGTAGGGCTCAAAACTTACAAAATAAATATTGGAGATTTGGTATTAAAATTTCGACCTTTTCTGTTTTAAGTCAGTTGGAATGCTATGGTGAAGTTGCCATCCTGTGTTGGTGACAGGTCTTTTTTCCACCCATCAAGGGAAATGTGACGCACAGCAGCATCTGGATTTTTGGCCCAGAGTGAAGAGGAGGAGAGATAGTAAAGAAACCTGATCAGATCATTTTATGCTAATTTCACAGGTGGCTGGTCACTGTGTAGGGTCTGGCTGTTGCTATTTATAGAGCTGTAAGTGGATGGGCCTGAAAGGATGGTCTGACTCAGAGTGTAGTGGTACAAGTGGGAAAGTAGAATCTAGGGATAAATGGTCATTGGTGAGTGTCATTGCTAGAGTTAAATGAGACTCAAGTGGCTGTCATGATTTCCACTCTGAATTCATTGCCATTCTTGAGTACCTTTGAAAGCAAACAATAAAACAGACCAAAGCAATCACTGATAGGCTCTGCTTTTCAAAAAAAAAAATTCGTTGATATTATAATCAGGTAGACTTGATTTCAATTTCAATTTAAAGAGCTATCCACAGCGCTAAATTAATTCATTTTCAAAAGGACTTGATCATTTTCACTGCTTCCCTCTCTGATTCCCTATCTTTCTAATGGGGAAACAGATCTAGCAGGGTCATATAACCAGCTTAGTTTCATAGCATTGAAACTGGAGCAGGAATTTGGATCTTGAACCTCTTAGTTAACTTTTTTTTCTGTTTCATTCTCCTTTCCATCCTTTTTCTTCCCCACTTCTTTGACTGGAGATTGAACCCAGGGGTGCTCTACCACTGATATAAATCCTCAGCCCTTTTAGTTTATACTTTAAATTTTGAAATAGGTTCTCATTATGTGGCTCAGGCTGGCCTCCAACTTGACAATTCTCCTATCCTACCTCAGCCTTCAGATTCATGTCTGGCTCAATTTTTTTTTCTACTCTGTTAGTTCTATAAGATTATTCTTTGGTGTGATATTTTCTCAGAATTATTTCATTGGTTGAAAAATGTCTCTGTTGTTTTTATTTCTTAAAATGAAAAATACAAACTCCTTTAATTGATAATACATCTGCTCAATGCCAGCATTATTAGTAATAGTCACAGTACCTCCTGGGAGAAAAGGGGGGGTTGGCTAAGTATGGGGGCCAGTGAGGAGCACACAGCATTAGTTAGCTGTTGTCCATAGACTGGTGGTACCTGAGATAATGCCTGGAGGGGTAGTTACTTTGAATTACATCTTGGTTTTGACCTCATATTTGGAGACCAGCTCTCCTAAGAAAACTCTTCTTCTGTTCTGCCTTCAGCAGCCTTGCAGAGAAGTATAATAAATTTTGTTTAAATAATTGTTTGTTTAAAGTATTACTAGCTAGTTCTTCTGCACAGAATTGACAGGCATCTCTGTGAGTGTATTTCTAGTCTATTAAAGGCTCTTCACCACATTACTTGTAATCTAATCTCAGTGTAGAATGTAATGATAGGTTTCTGTTTTTCTCTCCTTCCCTTCCCACTTGTTTCAAAGGCCACACACCAAGCTCTGGAAAGGGAGATGCCTGTGGGCTGGGAGTTGGCTGCCCTTACTCTGGCTGGCTATATGTGGCTGCTGAAACAAGTGCCTTTGGGTCATTCATTCTCAGGTCACAAAGTTCTAATGTGAAGGCCTGAACACGGACTCTCTCCTGAATGATTTATTAGTTCCCCATCTGTAATTGGAGGGAAAAAGATGAACTTAGTGTTTCTTGAACTTCAAAATAACCCCACGGAACTTATTAACAGCATATGCTCCTGGATGCTACCTCTGGGGGTTCAGGTTCAGGTCTAAGATTAGGGCCATATTTTAGAACCATGATTTCTCTGAGTGCTAGGATCTCATTTAGTCCTGATGATTTTTTATTGTACCTACCAGTGGAAGATGGATTTTAGGCCACAGAAAATTTATTTGTAGTTGTAGTCAATTCTCAAGGATTTACCTCATAGACAGTTTTAATCCCATAAACCTTTAGCTTGGGAATGTCTCAGGTTATATTTTCAGGCAACCTTGTTGGTATGTACTCAGATACTGAAATATATATATATATATATATATATATATATATATATATATATATATATAATTTATTTTTAGAAGAACTAATTTGGATGGGAAATCTGCTATTTGAAAAAAGTTCTACCTTCTGTTACTGTAGTCAAGTACAACTGTTGGCATTCTCTATTGGAAAAGAGCAGTGTGATATGTTGCCTTGTGTTTGGGCAGTTCATTAGGGTCAGCCAGTATAGTAGCTCTTAACTTTTGGGCCATGTTAAGAGTAAATTTGATTTTTGAAAGAATTTGTTGAGTCCATTTAAATGGACTCTAAATGTGTGTAATTCAGTGTTGTTTCTAGTTGGTTAGATTTGTTGTGTATCAGTATTGGCTTAGACTTCTGTTCCTGGCTCTGGATGTTACCTCTTACTCATATACAAATCCATGCTCCACATGCTGTGGGGCTCCCTGGCATGCCTAGCTTTGTCACGTGGGGCAAGGTAATCCCTGCATGCCCCCCCCCACCATCCCACTTGACATCGCCAAGCCTGCTGTGACCTGAAGCACCACTACCCTGGTGGCTCTCTTCTGTGCCTCACTGAGTCTGTTGAAGATTTGAACATTCACCTTAGAGGGAGGAATAATTTTATAGTCATTGGAACTTCTAACAGGCCCATGGTGATTTTAGGAGGAGTTTCTTCTCTGATCCTAATAACCACATGGTTTATACTTAACTGGACACTGGCTATTTAAATAGATGCTTGTTCTTCAATTATAGAGTAGTTCCCAGTTGGCAGATTTTCAATTGGGATTGAATTTCCATGGCCACTGCTGTTTGTTATGCTCATGCTGGTTTTTGTGGCATCTCTCCAGGCTCTTGAGCCTTTTCTAAGCAGGAGAGATGTCAGAGTGCTTTGTCTCATTCTCTTGGCTATTAGGGAAGGACTCCCTATAAAATAAATGGGGGCAAAGGAGAGTATCATGCCTGTGGTATAGAAATGCTGTTAGCAAGCTTGAGGCATATCAGAGAGATAGGTCCTATGAGTAACATTTACTATTGCATTTCTGCTTTGGAACCTTTCCTTTTTCCTTCCTTTTCCTGTTTCTGAGGCCTGAGATTTATCCTTTTGATTATTGAATACGCAACACATGCAGCAGGGAATACATGTGCAGACTGAGATGTCTCTTAAAGCCAATTTGTAGTATAAAGTCATTTGAAATTATATTTTGAGTCAGTAATATTTCTGCTTCAGAGTCTCTGGCTAGATTTATGCATTTATCTCCTGTTTTACTAGGTGATTTGCTTTTATTCTGCTAGGAGAGCCCATTCCATCTCCCAAACTTTAAATGTCAATCCAAGACACATGCATGTTTTAATGAGAAGACATTAAACTACTTCCAAATGATATCAGATAATAACATCATAAGCTTAGAAACAAGTAGAACCTTGGATTCTTGTTTGATTTTCCAGCAAGCTTGATCAAGTCATTGCAGAAAAGATTACGTGACCCTTAACATGAGTTTTGGAGAGATTCAGTCAAATCGTTGGATGACATACCAATGGCAAAGCAGTACCCAACTGCCAGTTGGTATGATCTTTTCTCCCACACCTTGGGTTATGCAGCCAGAAGACAGCCTCTTTTTCAGGGTCCAACTACTTCTTTGCAGTGGGATACAAATGGAAAAAGATGAAACCATTTTCAGTTTTACTGGACTACGTCAAGGTAGAAGCCTCTGGGTTGTTTTGCCCTGCTGCCATTTGCCTTTTTTTTGTTTCTGTTATTTTTTGTGGTCTGAGGAGCTTCTGACTTTGGTTGAAGGAGGGGCAAAAGGACAGGGTACTTTGATTTCACATCTTGTTTTTTTCAGAAAGGAAATGAGCAACTGGTAGTTCCAAAACAGTGCCAAAGGGAGCTGGGGAGTTGTTACTTGTAAATGTACAGGAAGAAAGAAACAAACACTGATAGGTAGTGCATGATGTACAGCTTATGCCTTCAGAGTATAGGGGCTTGTCTTTCTGTGATTCTCTCATAACCATGTAGGAGGGAAAAGAATGAGGCATGAGATTTGTTGGGGTTGAACTTCTGTGCAAAAGTCAGTGTTCTATTCATTTTATCACTAATTTGTTAATTTATTTCACAAATATCTCTTTTGTTCCTAATCTTCTAAGTACTAGGGATAGTAGTAAAGTAGACAAGCAAAAATGGTCCTTGCCATCATGAAGCTTAGAGTCAAGTGAGGGGATGCTGCGAAAGACACATGGAGGTATCGGTGATGAATATGATGAAAGGAGAAATAAAACAGCAGAGAATGAAATAGTGTGGTATGGAATAGCTCCTTATAAATGACCAAAAGATAAATAAGCACCATTAAAGAAAATGTGGAGTTTTTATTATCTAAAATTTTTATAACATTTCAGTTGTTCAATTTATTATGGAATATTAGCATGTATAGTGACTTAGAAGATTTCATTTTTCCCTTGCAGTATGGAAGTTATCCAAGTACATAGCATTCCTTGGATATTCAGCCTCAGTTAGCTGGACTAGAGTTTACCATCACAGTTGCTTATAGTGTAGATTGTATATTAAGACGTGTCTTATAGCGCCCCCTTTTCTTTCATTTTACTGGGGATTAAACCTAGGGAGCTCTAACAATGAGCTATACCACAACCCCTTTTATTTTTTGAGATAGGGTCTTGCTAAGTTGCTGAGGATGACTTGGAATATGTGATCCTCCTGCCTTAACTTCCTGAGTTTCTGGGATTATAGGCATGCACCATCATGTCTCGTTTAAGGGCTTGCTTTTTTTTTTCTTTTTTTTGGGGGGGCGGGGTTGTACTGGGGATTGAACCCAGAGCCTTGTGCATGCTAGGCAAGAACGCTACCAGCTGAGATATATATACCCTCAGCCCAAGGGCTTACTTTTTTATAAAATTGCTGTAAAATTATTTTCTGTGATTAAGAGGAGACTTCCCACTTTAAATAGATGTTTAGTGGTTTTCATTGTCATTTTGTTTTTATCAGTAATGAGTAAGCTTAATGCATATAGTTATATATAAAATTATTAATGCATATAGTTATATATAAAATTATTATATTAATTATAATAATATATATTATAATAATATATAATAATATATATTAATTATATTATATATTATTATATTATATTATATTATATATTTATATATAAAATTATTATTATAGTTATATATAAAATCAGAATGCATTGTAGTATATTCACATGTGTACCCAGTATAATTTGGTCAACTTTATTTCACAGTTCTCTCATTTTCCCTCCTCTTCTCTTTTTTCGTTAATCCCCTGCTTTTACTTTTTTGATCTCACTTCTGTTTTGACAAGATCCTTTCTCTTATTCTTATCTCCTCATGTAATTATGTGCACTTTAGGGAATAAATATTTATTATTGTTATATCTTCTTTTTGGATTAAGTTTATTCTCTTTGACAGTATTTAGTGTTCTTGCTTGTCTCTTCTGATTAACTTTTCCTTGCAATCTACTTGGTCAGATATGAGAATAGCTACTCCTGCTTGTGTTCAAACTCCATTTGCATGGAATGGTTTTTAAAATAGCAATTCTCAAGCTATTAGTGATAGCCAGCATTTTATAAAGTGGAATCAAATAAATGATTATCAGGGCTGGGGATGTGGCTCAAGCAGTAGCGCGCTCGCCTGGCATGCATGCAGCCCGGGTTCGATCCTCAGCACCACATACCAACAAAGATGTTGTGTCCGCCGAGAACTAAGAAATAAATATTAAAAATTCTCTCTCTCTCTCTCTCCTCTATCACTCTCTCTTTAAAAAAAAATAAATCATTATCAGAGTATATCCCACTTTCTAAGATTGCATATTATTTTAAAAACTTTTTAAAGGGATATATGTACATATCACACATATGGATGGGTATGTGTGTTCATGCCACATCCTGATGATATTTCCATTATGTGTCATGCTTAAAAATATTAGAAAAACATGAGCTTACTGATAAATTTGCTGTTATTTAGAGAGGAAGAAACTGAGAGTCTGAAGTTACAGATACTGTCTACGAGAGCTAAAATTTGAATTGCACTCTCTTTGACTTTGCACATTTGATTCAGAATGCTATAGTAAAGCTTCTCATAAGACTTTCCTTCTCTAATGTATTTCCAAGACTTTGATGTTCAGAGACACGGATTGGCCTCTGAAAATAATTCTGAAATTTGAGGCAGGAACATGCCCTCAGACTAACAGACCCAGGTTTGACTAATTTTGTCATACCATCTCTACAAGGTCTGTTTCAGAAAGGGAATAGGATGTGGCTCTAGATAATTCATCTCTCTTGAAAACAAGGAAAATTTAGAAACTCTTTTCTATTGGCGGAAAGGCAGCCTCATCTTATTAAGTAGGAGAAATGGTCTGTCAGCAGATAACAGAATCTCTAAAATAGTTAATTAAATCTTGTAGCTGGTCAGACTGGTGTTGGTATAGTGAGAGGGTAGGCATAGTATGAAGAGTCTGCTACCCCATGAAGATGTTGGGTTTCAGTAGTCAACTATTTTTGGGGTACACTTTTCTATCATTTATTATAGTAAATATAGGTGTAATGTTTTGTTAGCAGTCTTGGCCACTTCCACAGCCTTCTGGAAATAAGGTGGAAATTTCAGTATTCTTTAGGCAGGTATTTTGGCCTTAAAGGTCAGGCTTTTTACAGGCATTATTTTCACTGGCTCTCTTTCCTTTTTTCTGAGACACCCTTGAATGAATTACTGATCCCTTCAGCTAAACTTTTTCTGTTTTGCACAGAATAAATTATTTTTGCTGAAGATTCCAGAGAAACAGAGGGAAAAACCTGCTCCCTGCTCCCTTCCTGTTTTTCTACTTTGTTACCCTACCCCACCCCAAACCCCCAATATAAAGTGACCTTTTGGTTCTGGGCCCTATCTGAGTGCATTTTGTGGCAGTGTCTTCTATGACTAATTCCCAGGATTGTTAATGACTTCCTTTGTTACCCCAGAATAATTGGTAGCAAAGACAGCTGTGAGGGGAGTTGTTTCCACAAGATTATAGACTTATTACTTCAGTCCCTATGGAAGAGGGAGTAAAGGAAGGTGGTGGAAATTATTTTGCCAAGAGTTGGACAGTTGGTGGGTGGGTGTAAAAACAGATGGTTAATAAAAACTTTCTTGTATAGAATAATCACATACACCTGGGAAACAAATATTTGGTTTAATTGTCCAGTTCATCTCCAATACTGGTGACACATAGGATTATGGGGGAAATAGAATAGGTAACTTTCATTTTCTAAGAACAGGAAACATTAGGTTTCTAAGAAGATAACCAGAGGTTTTCAAGAAAGTTCAGAGTTTTTTTTTTGCATAGAACTTTTGGTGTTCACTCCTTAGACATTGAGGATAGAGCCTTAAGGCTACTTTAACACTACATGTAATCATTTCGGGGTTGCATGTGTGACTTCTTATGAATCTGTGTATCTGAAAACCAGAATAGATAATTTCCACTAAAGCAAGGTTCTCAAATTTTGGTGCAAATTAGAATTATTTGGGGCATTTAAAATAAATATGACTAGAGTGCATCCCAGGCTAATTTAATTAAAATCTCTGATGGTGGGCCACAGGTATCAATATTTTGAATAACCAATTTCAAAGGTTAATCAGCCTTAGAAGCAGTGCATTAGATGATCTTTTATGTTTATTATCTTAACTGGATTTCTCAAAGGAGTAGTTAAGTATTGGAATGCTGTTATTTCATGTTGATAATTTAAGAAGTCCCTGTAGTTTCTATTGGCATACTTTTAGTAACTTTGGGATTTGTATTTCTGCTGGGAATCATGACTATTTATATCTTTCTTGACCCTTAATTGTTATATCAGAATCAAAGTAGTTGTGAGGCAACAGTTTATGATCAGATCTGAACCCAAATACCTGTCTTTATCCTATCCCAATCTGGCATTAGTTCTGCTGGGTGAACTTTCTTTGATGCATCCTTGAGCATAGCCAGACTCTCCCTAACCAACCAAGTCATTGTCCCATGGTCACCACAGTGAGAGCTTGATTGAAAAATTGGATGAGTGCCCTCAACATTCTGAAGTACTTGTAGTTATTACTGTCCCCAATGTGTAGGCAGTGCCTAGTTTGGATCTAGAATGTCCTGTCATGTTAACAACCTGTTCCCCTGGGTGGTGCTCATGGGAAGTGATGAAACTTTTAAAAGGTGTGGTCTAGTTGGAGGTTTTTAGATTATTGGGGAAATATCCTCCTGTTTGATTGTGTGCCCCTTTCTCTTTATCTCTATGCTTTCTGAACATAAAATCTGAGTGGTTTTGCTCTTCCACATACTTTGGCTGTGACAGGCCCAAAGCAACAGGTCCAATTGATCATGGACTGGAACCTCCAAAATTATGAGCCAGAATAAATCTTTTCTTTATATAAGCAAATTATCTCAGGTACTTTGTTACAGTGATGAACACACATGAAAAATCTGTGGTTTGAAGAGGCTGAATAAATGTCTTACACATGAGTCCAGAAAGGGGTGTCAGGGTACTGACTTAGATCTTCATGAACCTGGAGCCCCTGATACCTAGAAAAGAGTAAGAAGCCACGGGCAGCTATTCATTACTAACATGAAGCTTAAAAGCCCAGAAGAAATTTTTGATATTTGCATTTGCTCCTTTGGATTACCTTTCACACAGCAACAGAATAAGCATACCACTGGGGCGACTCACACTTGCCTCTCCTATTGACATGGAGAAAAAAAAAAAAAACACAACGAAAACCAACTTCTGCTGCAAGGTGCTGAGAGAAATTTGCTATCATCCTCTGCTTTTCTGATGGCTCAAGTGTAGAAACACAAGATTTTGGAATCTGTGGGTTTGATTTGTGACAACTTGCTGATGTTCTTTGGAAATGTGTCTACTCATTCCACACAATTAGACAGTTAGAAGTGACTGATAATGCATGAGGGATTTTTGTGAAGTTTTTAGATGGTCTGCACTGGAATTTAAATATGGCACTGGGAAAGGAAGGAAGGGAGGAAGGGAGGAAGGAAGGCTTCTTAATATGTGGAAATTTCAGGTCCACTGCCTGCCTTGTTAAGGCTATCAGGTGCCTTATAAGGAAGAAAAGCAACAAATGCCTAATCCTGGGTACAAGCCTTGCCCTCTGGGTAGTCAGGTTCTCAAAGGGAACTTCACTATCTCAGGTGACCAGCAAGTCTGCATGACACTCCTGGGCTGCACGAACGTTCTGCTCCACTATCACATTAAGTTAAGATGAAAGAAAAAAAAAGAGCAAAAGTGAAATGAACCCCAGCTTAGTTTTACTAGGATACGAATCAGTACCTAACCTTTCTTTGCAGATGATTAAGGTGTTTCTCTCAACTGGACCTTTCAAAGGCTCTTTGGAGCAAGACATCACTGGGGTGCTCTCCAGGCACAGAGACTCATTGTGTCCCCCCTGGCTAGG
Source organism: Ictidomys tridecemlineatus (assembly GCF_052094955.1). Lineage (NCBI taxonomy): Eukaryota > Metazoa > Chordata > Mammalia > Rodentia > Sciuridae > Ictidomys > Ictidomys tridecemlineatus. The sequence continues at coordinate 33,003,176 of NC_135492.1, read as the reverse complement.
CATCTCTCCTCACCCCTTCCCCAGATACTCCTGCCCCATATGACCAGCCTGTGCCCAGTCCATCTTGTGAATCAATGTTGAATAGATCTTTCTCCTGCATCCCAGTCTATTTTGGGAAGCTATGCTGGTGTTCACATACGGGCCCTTTCCCACTTCCCCAGCATCTATTCTTCCAGCCATTTGTCTTCTAGGATTCTGTACCCCCATTTTATAGCAAGGAGCCTGAAGTCTGATCTTTCATCTCTTTAGGCTTCCCCACCTGCCAGGAAGGTGGACCCTGGAATCCATAAAACCCTCCCTCCTCTGTATATGCCAAGTCCTTTCCAATGTCCTTCAACCCAGAGTTCCAGTGCTCCCAGAAGCATCCTTAGTGTGACCTCTATAAATTCATGTTGGGTGGCATCTGCATCGCATTTACCTTCGCATACAATTTCGTCTCACTCCGTGTCCAGGTCCAACTGCAGCAGGAAGAGTGCCCCTTCTAACACCCTCTTAGAGCAAGTTAGAATCTAGATTGCTGGGTGACCCTAGCCCCTCTTGGTGTCTTTCTTTCTCATTTTAGTCACAGAAAATTAATCCCTATCTATCTATCCTTCCTACCACATAACAACCATGTCAATTAAAATGAAATAGGCACATCTTTTTATTGTTCTTCTTTTATAGGAAAGTGATATCTTTATTAGAATTCTGTCAAAGACTTTCCAATATTATTGATATTTATATGTTTTCAACTGTGTTCTAAATTTAACTGGGAAAATGTAAACTAAAAATGTGAAAAGATGTCGTAAACATGGGTTCATTCTCTGCTGCTCATTTGCTGCCTCTGTTTCTCAGACCCCATCCTAAATTACAAGTACAGGAAAGAAACTGGGAACAAAGTCACTAAAGCAACAAGAATATACTGCCTGGCATGGTGGCACAAGCCACTCTTTGGGAGGCTGAGGCAGGAAGAAAGTGAGTTCAAAGACAGTCTCAACAAAAGCAAGGTGCTAAGTAATTCAGTGAGACCCTGTCTCTAAATAAAATACTAAATAGGCCTGGGGATGTGGCTCAGTGGCTGAGGGCCCCTGAGTTGGATCCATGGTACCCTTCACCTCCCCCCACTGAGAGAGAGAGAGAGAGAGAGAGAGAGAGAGAGAGAGAGAGAGAGAGAGAGACAGGCAGACAGACAGACAGACACGGGAACACAGGGAATGGATATTGAGTGTCAACTAGAAGTCAAGAATTTTCTACAAAACAGAAGCTCAAGGGTAAGAATTGAGCTGGGATTCCTGGGGAGAACTATGGGGCTGTAATGGAGGGATAATTTATAAGCTGGTGTTTGAGATGATTCTAAGTTGGCACCCCCTCCTGCTCATGTCCCCTCTCCTACCAAAATGGCTAACTAGCCAGTTTCTGTTCAAGATGAAGGCAGGAGTGTTCTCTTGAAGAAACTGCATGCATTGTCTGAGAGAGTTAAGCTTCTGACATGGATGTTGGTGGCCTGGTTCATGCCATGCAGGTGTAGGCAAAAGTGGGATGGCCAGGGACTGGGCTGCTTGCCCATCCACTCACTCTGGAGGAACATGGTTGGCCCACTTACACTGTCCTCCCTGTCTAAATGGTAACTGGGGACAGTGCCTCATAGGAAGGCCTTGTGTTCACACTGAATAGAAGTGGCTACTAGGTTTTCTTTCCTCAATGTGATAAATTAGGAAGGATTAACAAAGAATGGGGTGGAATGAGTGGCACAAAAGAGAGACTAAAATAGAAAACTACATTTTTCTCTTGGAAGAAACAGAGATAATTTATGGAATATAAAAGATTAGACAAAATAAGCAAAACCTTTAGATTCTGTGTTGAGTAGGATTTAGGATGATCCTGGGTTCATTTAATAATAACTGGGATGGTATGCAAAAAGATCCAAGAACAACAACAAATCTCTTCTGTGCTGTAAAAATATAACTACCAAAGCTAAAAATATGATAGAATAACTAGAAAGTCATCAAGGAAGTTACCCGGAAGGTAGGACATAGAGGGAAAGAGACAGAAAATATGAGAATAATGCAAGAAGAACCACAGAGGACAAGTCTCTAGATGGAACGTGTTACTGGGGTCTCAGAGAAAGGGCAGGGAGGAACAGAAGATGAGGGGCACATGCCTTCGTGGAAAATACCCTCTGCTTGGAATAGAAAAGATTCCTTATTCTACATCATGAAATCTCAAACATCAAGATAGAAGACCTTTTGATCTCTGAGAGAAGTCAAACAGACCCCAGTGGCTCATCAGGTGTTATGTTAGAATGCAGAGAACAAGGAGCTGCTCCCAAAGCTTTGGAGGGATTTAATTCTCAACCCTGAATCTACAAACAGCTAATTATCCACTGAAAAGGGAGAATCAAATATATCAGCTTTACAAGTAATCAGAAAGTCTTCTCCTGTGCACACTGTTCTAGAAAGTTAAAGTAGGTGCAGAATGTATCACAACTAAATAAGAACATAAAATAAGAGAAAGACATAGAAAAGAACCGGTCCCGAGTAGAAGGAAATGAAGACAAGTCCCAGGATAGGAAATCAGCTGGGAAGCAGGGAATGGGGACTCAGCCCATGCAGTGAGCTGTGCATGTTGGCACAAGTCCCAGAGACTGAGTCATGTCAGTATCTCAGCACAGGTAAAGTAAAATAAATATGTATTTAATTGCACATAGGGAAGTAGAGGCTGTTGTCACATATTCCCAAGGTCCAAAGACTGAGGGGCTAGACATAGGTGAGTGGGTATCTTGGTTCCCTCACCTTCCAGCTCTATGACCTTGGACAGTTTGGTTCAAGTCTATAGGTGTTTACTGAGCACCTGTTTTGTATCAGGCAACGTTTCAGGGCTTGCACACTCAATACTTCTACAGTCACACAGTGTTGTTATAAAGATCATGTGACATTGTGCATGCCCGTCGTTTTACCCACGTGTTAAAACAACTCTATAAATTATAACTTTTGTTATTAAGGACAGGCACAACATCAGGCTTTAATGGAAATCCAAATATAAATCAATGAAACCTGTGACTGGAATGACAGTAGTGCACAATTTGCTCAGAACATCATGTCATCATGATATGGAACCTGATGAATCCCAAGAGGGAAATGCACCTCCCAGGAAGACAATCAGGGAAGGCTAAGTGAAGGAGGCAGCCCTCGAGGCTGGGTATAATAGACTGCCCTTGTGGCCATGCATGTAGAAGACGGGAGCTCTAGAGTGAGTTCCATACTCATGTGAACGAGTGTGCAGAGGGGCCTCAGAGCCTGTGTTCAGTGTGCCAGGGACATACATGAGTTTTAGCATAAGTCTGTTGTGCAGTTTGGATCTCCTGAACTTCTCTCTGCTTGGAATAGAAAAGATTGTTTATTCTACATCATGAAATCTCAAACACCAAGAGAGAAGACCTTTTGATCTCTGAGAGAAGTAAAACAGACCCCACCTGCTCCACAGGTGTTATGTTGGATGGTGGAGGAGGTATGACCTCTGAGGAGGTATGACCACGTTTGGGAGGCACTGAGTTGCCTCAAGCAGAAATTTTTATTTGCCTCAGTATGTGTGTGTGTGTGTGTGTGTGTGTGTGTGTGTGTGTATTTTTTTTTTCTTTTTTGGTTGCTACAACAAAATATCCGAATCTGGATGCTTCTAAAGAAAGAAATTTATGTTCCAGAGTTTCGAGCTGAAGGTCTGAGACTAGCAGCTTCATCTCTTTGAGTACAATGTGGCAGATGCCATCATGGTGAGGGCAAATTAGAGAGGGATCAATCACATGATGAGGCAGGAAGCCAGAGTACTCCAGGGGTCGTATTTGCTCTTTTACCATCTCATTCTCTCAAAAACTCACTCGGGTCCCACAAGAACTACATGTGTCCCTTCCAAGGGCAGCATCCCCAGGGACCTCATTACCTTACATGCTCTCTAGGTCCCGTGGCTTGTAGATTCCACCATCTCACCAGCTCCACACTGGAAACCAAATTTCCAGCATGAACCATCCAAGCCATAACAGTATCCCAGGATCTTTTTTTTTTAAGGAACCATTTGATTAATAAATAATGAATCATCTATAAATCCATATAAACTTTTTCACTGGGTTAAGGGTCCCAAGAGTATGTAAATGATATCTGAGGCATTAGAGACTGGAAGCAGGTGAGGGTATGTGAGAAAACTGAAGAGGAGTGGATTAACATGGGCTGGTTCTGGGACACCAGAAAGGAATCAGATCCCAGCCAGGTTTCTTTTTCATATTTGAGAGCTGGATCACGTGGTAAAATCCCCATGGTATGCTAGTACTTAACTCAGAGAATCTCTTTAGAGCTTCAGATGAGAAGCAGTATTCTGTGAACTGCTTTTATGTACAATCCAGAATGACAAAAGCAAACCACAGGAGGTGAATAGAGGAGAACACACAGCCCTGTGTCAACTGGGTGCCATGACAGTGATGTCATGGCTGGATCCTGAGCACCAACGATGGAGAAAGCCTGGGTGAAGTTGTGGAGGGTGGTTGGGCTCCTCCCTCCTCTGTGCCTCTGAAGATAATGTCGGTGTGGAGCTGAGGGTAAAGTATAGTACATAGACATATATTCACGTGTACACATGTGAGTGCATGTAGGCACACACACACTATTGACTAACTAAAATGGATAGGTCTGAAATCTCTAAAGGCTAATCCCAAATAGATCTATATATATTTATTGTGTTGCATACTACCAAAGCAACAACCTTGATAAAAAGAAGAAAGTATCCTAAATTCTCTTATGATCAAAAGTATAAGAGATTTAACCAGTGAGCATGTGGACTTCTGGGGGGCAGCTAACCAGCCCTGCCTGTTTCAGAGCTCCCCCACCCAGGAGATTTCAGCTAATGCTTTGGTCAGCTATCCTAAAGCTACCTAGTGGAGGAAACTGTTGCAGCCCAGGAAAACCAAAAGCCATTGTTAGTTCAAAGTGAAGAGTGGACACAGAGATTCCAGAGTCTCCCTAAAGTTAGTAAAATGTTTTTAAGTTTGCAATAGTTAACAGAAAGCATGGCTCCGTGGGTGTTGAGCATCGATAGGAGAAATGTCGGCTTCCTTACCTCTGAGTTCCACAGTTACTTGGAAAGTGGCCTTTTACCTTCCCTATGTCGCCACTGCAGCATTCCCAATGACCCAGAAAGCAGTCCATGGAATGCCACTGAGGAGTGAGCAACCCTACAAGTGTAGCTCTGTGGAAGTGAGAGGTCTTAAAAACAGGCACACTTCTTCCCTGGTGCAGACCCCATGCCATGTCCTGTGGCTGTTCCCAGGAAACCACTGAAGACCAGCAGAATCCAAGAAGACCATTAATAATTTTGACCACAAAGTAGGTTAAGGAGGCCCCTCTAATTGCCGCTTTATATGTGGATATCTTCTGAGACTTGATGGTATTGATTTTTCCTTGTTGGTGTTCTGCATGGGCCCAGGGCAGAAAAGTGCCAGGTCATTATAGAGGGGGAGTCTGTGCTGAACTTTGAATGGCACCTGCCTTTCCTGAAGTTTCTGACTTCAGCCTTAGCTCTCTGTGTATGGACTGGTGATGTTGGGGAAAAGTCACAGCCTTAGGAGGTATGCTTTTCTTTCTTTCCTGGATGATATAAAAGAGAAAAGCCAATGTTTGTTTCTCTTTAGGAACTCTCTCTCTTTCTCTCTCTCTCTCTCTCTCTCTCTCTCTCTCTCTCTCTCTCTCTCTCTCACACACACACACACACACACACACACACACTCACACACACACACACACACATATTCTTTCAGGTTTTAAACTCAGCTAGTTAGAAACAAGTAATACCAGCCTTCTCCAGTATCACATTTTACATTTCTTAATCCATTTGAGATGCTATGTCAAAATATCATAAACTGCATAACTTATATGCAATGGTAATTGACAGTTCTGGAGTCCAGAAAGTCCTACATGAAAGTGCTGATAGATTTGATGTTGGTGAGGGCCACTTTCTGGTTTGTAGATAGTGCCTTCTTGCCATGTCTTCCTATGGTAAAAAATGGCAAAAGGTCTCCTTTATTACATGAGCACAAATCTCATTCATGAGGGCTCTACACCCATGATCTAATCACATTCCAAAGCTCCCCCTACTAAATGCCTTCATGTGGGGGTTAGGTTCCAACATAAAAGTTTTGGGGCAAACACAAACATTTAGACCTCAGTACTCAGTTAACTTACTATTGTTCACATGGGCACAAACATTCCCCTTCAGGTTGGTAGTCTTCTTTCAAACCTATAACATCTGTTCTGTGCTAGAAGAATCAACAGAAATAGGCTTTGTGTATTAGAAGGTATCCCTCACATCATGAGAGTTTCATCCCAACTGTTGATTTAGTGTGTCATCCTTGAATACAGACAATGTTTAAGAAATGATATGGGAGAACTTAGGTATAGATTGGTTTCATAAATTGTGTATAATATTAGGAAACTGATGTTATAGTGGCTATAACTGGTATTCATATGATGATTTTACATATATTTCTAGTAACTAATTGGATTTTAAACTACAGTTGCACATACATAATATTAAAATTTTTAGGAGGAAAAGAATCAAAAGAAAATTTTAAGCCTTCCTAGAATTTTTTCAATGGACAGTGTAATTCTGCTCTTCTCAAATTCTTTTTATGTATGCCAGAGTTTATGTAGAACAAAATAATCATAAAATGTTGATACAGAGGAGCTATAAAATATAAATATAGACCCTGACTAATCTACAAAGCAATATGTCATTTTCTCCTCATAGGTCTTTTTGAGAGTTAATGGTGACTTCTGTTCTGAAATTATCACAAGGCTGCTCTGTGGGTGTTGGTGAAACACAGAGAGCTGTAGAGAAATGATACGGAGATAATGTATTGGAAGTTTGCATTTTAGAAGCAAAATGTCTGGTTTTTGAAAGAGAATTTGTGCATCCTCTCTATGATATATCTAAGACAAGCTGAGAGAAAAGGCTGTTGTGTAGGATGCTGAGATGCAAAACATCTTAATTCACATATATTTTAAAATATTACAAGCCACTTAGAAAGAAAACGGCATGCTGAAGCCTACTTTCATCTGGTGAAGACCCTCCTCCTGTTCATAAAGCCAGAATTTCATGTGCATTCTTGGGCAGAAGCCATGACATCAAAAAGGAAAAGTCGGCACTGTGGAAAGCAGGACAAGAGTCCCCTTTGGAGTCTCAACCTGTTTGTCCTGTTTGTATATCAATTACAAAAAAAGATGGATGAGGACCACAGTGTTCTGGGTTCTTTCCATGGAAATATCCATAATGACCTATAATAGTGAGGTCTAGAAGCCAGACTCCAGATGCACTGTTCAAATATTGCACTAATGAGGTATTGAGAGGTAGCTGTCAAGAAATAAAATGACACTCATTGAATTTTATCCCCCTTGTTGATATAAAAAAAGCATCTGTGTGAGTATGAGACTGGCCATTAAAAATTCTGGGAAGTGACTACTTAATAAAGCACCGAATCATAAATTGTTTTGCATCAATAGTTAATTAGGACAATAAGAAAATAGCATTAAGCCAAACATGTGGTTCACTTTATTCAGTTTGAAGCAAATTTTAAACACAAGCCCCCTCTCATGTGAAAATTTAACTTTCCCGTACTCAACTTCTGTGCGTGCAGATGACCAAATACTATGATTACAAGCCTGAAATAATAGTATTACAATTTGAAATTCATTGCTCCCCACATTTCATTTTGCCCAGTCTCATTGAGAAGGTTTTGAAATGCCTAGGTAGAGTCTTTCTGGGGGAATTTAAACCAGCTTCAGTCTGAAGCTGTTTTAGAAAGATTCCTAAGCAATCACAGGACACAGAATTGTCCTAGCCTGACCCCTGCACACATACCCACTAGAGAACATCAGGAACCCTGGCCCTAGAGCAGCTGCTCCTTACAAGCTGAACTCTGTGCAGGACAGAGACCTTTTTCAGAGGCCTATGGAAGAGAAGAGAGGTAGGAAATGTCCTGAGTTCTATGCAGGGCATAGCCTTTGGACTCCCAGGGACTTCCAAGTAGGAGGCTAATTGCAGAACAGGGTATACCATGCTGAAGCAAAACCCGTGTCCTCATTCTCCTGTTTTCAACTGTATTGCTACCTTCTTACACACTTTAGAAATGAAACTTCCAGCTAATAGGCACTCCCTGCAATCTAGGAACAGGAATTTCTGGGGATGCCATGAAGCTCTGGTTTAAGGGGCCTGCTGACAACCAAACCTTGACCTGTGCTCCTCAAGATCCTGCATCTTGCCCCCAAACTCCAGCTTAGAAACTGACTGTCCAAGCTAGGTCACTTCTCAGCAGCACCCAGAGAGGGCCTGAACTGTTTATTCCCTGGGCCTATCCCTGAAGGTCCTGGTTGGGAGTGGGCCCCACACATCAAACTCTTTGAAAAGTCTCCAGTGAGTGCTATACAGATTCTCTCAGGGTTCAGAAGCAGCGAGTTTTCTCCTTATGTGTGGACACTGCAGCAGTGTTGGCAACCTGTGTACCTGTTGCCCCAGAAACACTGAGATCACAAGTGTTCCATTCTGAAGTCCATCCTGTTGATGGAAAGACATGTTTTGCTCCCTAGAATTGACTCTTGCCCCAGATGGCCTGCTTCAGAAGTCCTTTGTGGGCCCCTGTTGTGAGCCTGACCACCTAGAGGCAAATCTTTCTATAGCAGTCCCAGGATGCTCACATGTCCTCATGGGCATACAGTATGTGCATACTGAACCTGGAATGTTGGCTACCTGCTAGGCCTCACCTGCATGGCCAGTATTCAGCTGCACCCTTGTTCTGCCTTTGCTGAGGCTTCTTTTGTCCCCTCCATAAGGCAGGACATTGTGGCATTAATATGTTTGCTTCCAGGGCTGCAGATGGGTGTCAAAATTGATATCCTCTAGCAACCAGATACATATGTACAGCTGGACCTGGAGTTTCTGGCTTCGAAACCTGACAAGCAGCACTAGCTTCACCTGAGAGCTCTTTAGAAATGCACCACTTTGGGCCATGCCTCAAACCTACGGGGTCAGAGCCTGAATTCCAATCAGGGCATTCCTATGCATGTGGCAATTTGAGAAACACTGATATGTGTGACAACTACATTTGGAGGTACTCTACCTGACCTGAGATGTTAAAGCAAAAACAGTTATGGGAACAGGTACCACACCACCAACCCCATGGGTTTCACTATGTGGATAGAGTCTTAGACAAATAGCGCCCCACAGCTCTTCATTGAGTGAGAGCTGGGTGTGAGCTATGGCTTAGTACCATCCACTTCATGGTAGGCAAGGAAGCAATGCAGCATTTGGCTAGAAGTGAGAATGGAAAAGGCCCATCTATGAATATAAAGAGGTAGAACTCACATTCCTTGTTATATCCCATTGCCACCGTCTCCTTCTTTTCCAAATACCTGCCTGTCACAAAAAGAATATAACAAAAGTAGACCATTTTCTTAAAAGCTTGGGAAGAAATGCTTGTGGTTACAAGAACAAGGGGCATATGTCTCTATGGAGGATGAAATGCTAGGATCACAGTAACTGCCATATCCTACCCATGATTTTAGCCATTATGTTATTCTCCCCTCAAAGTATTTGAATCACATTAGATTTTAGTATTCACTTAGTAAAAGGGGCAATAAGATTTAATAATTACAATAAATCATATTGGAGACCTCAGGGAGAAAATCCCAGGAACAAATTAATCCTCTGTGTTTTATATACGGCCAGAGATTACATGACTATTCAAGCTTTTAGTGATAACAAAGCTGTACTGTTCATATAATATATGAAAATCTTGGATTTATGAAACAGATCAAACACGAGAGCATTTCTTCTATCTAAAAACTGAATAGTCATAGAATTATTTTGTATCATCACAATGAACTCACTAGGCTACAGTGTTTTATTGAATACACATGAATTAATATGTTTAATTAAAATCAGCCTGAAATATGACTCTTATTCTATATTGGTAATGTTCCCATATGATCTCACATTTATAATAACATGAAAAATCATCAAATGAATTATTGCTCATTTGCTAATGAAATTCAGCAAATGAACTTGACCTAGGAGACATGGGGAAATATTTTGGGTCCTTTAAATACTAAAATTGTTTTGTGAATTCCTAGTCTTCAAGTAAGAAGTGATATTGGAATTTTGATTCAAGTCAAAAGCAAAAATCAATAATAAAACAAGTAAATCATAGTGTACAGAGTTCAGAAGGAAGTGTGCAAATGGTCTCACTGACTTTTGTGTATTCCCAAAATAGCACTGTGAAGTGTAGCTTTCTCAATGTACTTTCTTTTGAGGTAAGTTGTTATGAGGTATTTCTGTGATCCAAGATGAAATATTTGCATGTTTCATTAATTTATCTAGTACACACTTATAAAATGGTAACACTAACCAATATTTTTAAAAATGTTTATAGGCTGGTAAAACTTTCTCTCCCCTGGAATATAATGGTAACAGACATCAAGCCAAACTGTTTAAAGAAGTTCAAAGTCCACAAAATAACTATTTCAAAGCCATCATCTATCACAGAGGCTAAGTATCTGCACAGGACATGCTGCCTGGCCAGAGTACTTAATGATGGTGACAGAATGGCAGAAAACATACCCCTCAAGTCAGAAGCCCAGCAGAGGCAGACCTGCATGGAGTTGTGTGAGGAGAAAATAAACTTTAATGCCGGGCTCTGCCCCTCTTCATAAAAGTTCTCTTTTACCCTTCACAGATTTACTTTCATCAATAACTATTGATATATGAACTGATTGCACACTTTTTTAAAAGCCTGGACTCCTAGATTCTACTTTGGACTTCCTTTCATAGCACAGGAATTGATAGCTATTTCTTCTGAAGATAGTTCTTTATCTCAGAAATGAAAAGACTCCTCTCTGCTACCTGTTCATATGCACATGGCTAGCTGGCTGCCTCCCAAGTGCTACAATGTCATTTCCCTCTTTTTCTACTTCTATTTCTTTGCAAATAAGCATTTGAAACTGAATGGAAAATTTGAAGAGACCAGTTTAATGATAAGGACATTCTTAACCACCTAATATATATTTTAAAATGAAAACATGCAAAACTATATTTCTTTGGAGAAGCAGGTGAATTTGCATTAAAGCAGAATTAGACATCATAGAGTATAGAAATACAATATAAGTGGGTCCCCATGAAATACTGAATGGACCTGTAACTGGCTAGATGGTAGAATTGATATTGTTTGAATAAAGTAAGAAATGATAAATTGGGGATTTTTGTTTGTTTTTTTTTGTTTGTTGTTCTTCTTCTCTGCTTTATTTGAGGCAGGGAAGCTCATGGTGTGACCCCTCATCCCTGCATTAGAATCAGAAGGCTTAGGGGTGTACATTAAAATTTGCACTGTTGCAGTCCAATCAGACTGACCCAATCAGAATCTCTTGGAGGTTGTATCTAGAAATCCACATTTTCAACAGGTTCCCAGTTGATCATTTGAAGACTCAGTGCAGACTTAAATAATCATAGTCTAAGAAATTAAAATTCTAATTAAGAAAGTAGTTAGAGCTAAAACTTGGGCAGTTCTCACAATTTTCTTATGTGCAACCTACCACTGAATGTTTCAAATTCTTTTGATAAAATAAAAATACATGGTTGCTGTGTTGTGAAATTTTGAGTTTAAAAGAAATGTGTCTCAGCAGCTTGGGAGACTAAGGCAGGAGGACTGTGTATTGGAAGCCAGCCTCAGCAACTTAGTGAGACTGTAACTGTAAGCAACCTAGTGACACCTTGTCTCAAAATCATTTTTTTAAAGGGCTAGGGATGTAGCTCAGTTGTTAAGTACCCCTGGGTGGGGATGTGGCATAATGGTAAAGGAACCCTGGTTTCAATCTCAGTGCCGAGAGAGAGAGAGAGAGAGAGAGAGAGAGAGAGAGAGAGAGAGAGAGAGAGAGAGAGAGAGAAATGGATTAAATAGACACTAATAATAATTCTATAACTACTGTGAAATGGATCTGCTACTGACGTCCTTTGCTGTCATAGCTTAGTTCCTCTCTTTGAGAAACATATAACTATTTATTCAGTGTGGCCCAGTCTCTCATCTTCTGTAGTTCTCTGCGAAAACATCAGACACTAAAAAAAACTTTCTTTACCTTCCTATCCAGATAATCTACCCTCCTGAAGTTTGGACTCCTCTTCCCCTGCCTACCTCAGTTCCCTTATCCTATCTGCCTGAATGTGAGAACTCACTTTCAAGACCAGGGACTTTTTCTGTCCTGAGCATCATGGTGCCCTCATTTCCAAGAGGTTGCCCAGGGCACTCAGTAAATGTGTTGACCGAAGGAAGGAATAATAGATCAGTAGGGATTAACTGGCACATATAAACAATTGCACATAAAATCTAGCTCATAGAAATGTAGTTGCAAATAATTCCAAAAGTAATAAATGTTACATTTTGTTGGTCAACTGTAAGCACAGCTTGTTGGATTCTGACTCAGTGAAAACACAGTGTAAAAGACTGGCAGCCTAGGCTTCAGATGGTCCTACACATCTGTTGCTGGCTTCTGACTTAATTAGCAAGTATTTATTGTCATTAATATGAAGGTTTCATTTATGTCATATTTCTTCCTAAAAAGAATTTTACCTTTCCATGATCATTTTAGTGTTTTCTCCCCTTTTGGACTTCCTTGCATTCTTTGCAATTATCCATTAGAAAGCTACAGAATTTTTTCTTCAAAGAAAAATGATAATATTTTCAGTTTGCAATAATACTTAACAAATTATCAGAAAAGTCTTTGACATTTAGAATATTTCAAAATTAAATCTTTAGGTTGTTTTTGAATTTGAATGGTTTATGTTAAGAAGTATTTGATTTTTTTCCAAATCAAAAGATACATATGCATGAGCTGACAACATTTCTTGAGGCTAAGATTAAATGGCACGAGAATCCCTGATTTCTTATGTTGCTTTATCAGTGGCACAACACTGCCTCACTCCTTCCTGCCAGTGCCTTTCACTCCAGAGAGGAAAACACTGTGACTGTGAGATGAGAATGACTGTTAGCTACCAACTCTTTCCTTGTGTATCTCTTGCAGGAGTCCTGTGGAACCTCTCGTCATGTGATGCACTCAAAATGCCAATCATCCAAGACGCCCTGGCAGTATTGACCAACTCGGTGATTATCCCCCACTCAGGCTGGGAAAATTCACCTCTTCAGGATGATCGGAAAATACAGCTGCATTCATCACAGGTGCTATGCAATGCCACTGGGTGCCTGAGGTCAGTCCTGCGGCACAAGGGCCTGCTCCTGCCATCTTCCCTGGGTCCTCCTGGGTCAGGCACTCTTCCTTGTAGTTTTCACTGCTGCCTTCCTAAGGGTAGGATTGTTCTGCAAAGATGAGTGTTGATGTGGCAGTGCCGTATAAGAAGCTAACCAAAAGTTTTTAATCCTGCACTGACCTGGTGTAGGCATCTTCCACTGCCCTGTACCTACACCTGTGTCTGACTTATTTAACATAACTTTTTTCAGTCTGGGGCCCAAAACACATATTTTATCTAACCAAATATAAGTCACTTTAATTGAAAACAATAGTTTTGGGTCATTTGATGTAATATCATGCATGTAGAATAACCAGACAGGCCAGTTGCTTGGGGAGTCAACAACAGATGTGCAAGGACCTACTTAACTATCACCAGTAGCTGTTTTTGTTTTTGTTTTTCAATTTTCTGTGTGACTGTTCAAGTCTGTGGTTCTTAGAAAGAGCTGTTTCATAAGGCTTGTTGTGTTAAATGCTTTTTTAAATAATAGAAGTTCTAAATATGTGGTAATTCTCTCCTAAAGCATTTTTACAAAATCATCCCCCAGAAATCTATTGAGACTTCTTAGAGCCTCTTCATGTGTTGTTTAATTTTGACTCCTACGAAAGAAAGTAATAATCAAGATACAGTTATAAACTCTGGAACCTGTGCTCCCAAGGATGTTGCATTTTTGTGTCAAAGCTGGAAATCTCCAGAGGATAAGGTTAATCATGGTATGGGGCTCAGGAGAGGGTAATTAAAAGCACCTATTCAAATAATCTGTATTTCAAGACTAAAATGTACAGAGTTGTTTTCGCTGGGAACCTCTGGAACCTGTGCTCCCAAGGATGTTGCATTTTTGTGTCAAAGCTGGAAATCTCCCCAGGATAAGGTTAATCATGGAATGGGGCTCAGGAGGGGGTAGTTAAAGGCACTTAGTCAAATAATCATTCAAGACTAAAATGTACAGAGTTGCTTTCGCTGGGCTGTTGCAAAGCTGCCATTTCTCTTAACACTTATTCGGTTTCTAGGTATAAAAACTTATCTCTGCCAAGTAGGAATGAAATCACCTCAGTGACATTAATAATCATCATGTCATGAATATTCAGAATAACACTCTCAGCCTAGTCTTGAGAAGGGCCTCTGTGTGAATGTGTATGCAGAATGTGAGATAAAGAGACAGGCTCCATGTGTATCTCCACACATTCACAGCAGTGAGGACCCTCTGACAATTTTGCTTTTCTTCCAGGTCACAAATTCATGAATTTTTGACATGGGTAGTCTTGAACGTAAGCCAAATTTACAGTTTTCCAAAATACCTCCATTGGGGCATTAATTTTATTACTTCTTCAATTGTTACCCTTCAGAAACCTCTTGCCTCACCAGGAGAAACGTAACTCTTCCAAAGCTCAAGCTGCAGGCATTCCCACCTTTCATGGCTGATCTTTCTAGATCAGTTATTTCCACTTATTACAATTAGTTTTCTCCTCCCTGCTGCCGCCAACTTACCAAGCTTGTCATGGTTCTTAACGACGTCTGTGTGTCTCAGACTCAATGTCAGAAGAGTAGAGAGCTAGTAAATCTATCAGTTGAAATCTGAGTACCACAGGAGCATGATTATGTCTTCTTGATGTCTGACTCAAGGCTTGGGGTGCTGCCATTAAGAACATACATGTGTAGCGCTGTGATGAAAAAGTAGCTGAAGAAGCTGGACTGGTGCATGTCAAGGCCCCCCCCTTTGTAAGCCCTTGGCTGAGGGTGAGGTGAGAACAAGGGTAGGTCAGACTCAGGAGACTCTCCATCTTTCTCTGCTCACTCAGAGCTTTGGCTTTTGCTGCTGGCTAGAAGTGGTAGCAACACAGGAAGCACGAGAAGAGAGCTTTTGGTCTGGAAAGAGTTTGTTGTAGCCAGAGCAAGTTTCCTTAGCCAAGATACAACGAGGGCTTGTGATTTCCCATATTTCTGGGTTTATCAAGCAAGTGACAAACCAAAACTTATCAAAATCAGTGAAACTTTAACTTCTTCCTTAATTCTTTAAACTTCCACCCTCTTACAAAAAGCAGTATGATTCTACCTCTCTTATTTGTCTTTGTTTTTTGTCGTCATTGTTGTGTGTTTGGGTACAGGGGATTGAACCCAAGGTGCTTACCCACTGAGCTACATCCACAGACCTATTTTTATATTTTATTTAGAGAGATTCTTGATGAGTTGCTTAGGGGCTCTCTCAGTTGCTGAGGCTGGCTTTGAACCTGGATCCTCCTGCCTCAGCCTCCCGAGCCACTGGGATCACAGGTGTGCACCACCATGCCCGGGGCCCCGCTCTTGTTTGAATGTGTTTATGAATCATATCACATTGATGATCAGGTTTGACTGGGAGAGGAAGAAAGCAGCCCTGGAGGAGGCCAAAATTAAGTTATCAAAGTGTGAGTGGATATAAGCTTTCAAGGAATTTGTTTTTCCATTTATTGAAAAATAATGTTGACAATATACCCAAATGGGTGCAAAGGTCTACATCATGATAGAAGATTTTAGGTTTTAGTATGAGTTTATTTACATTCTTGCTTTTTCTAGAAACTCCTAGATCTTTATTCACATTTTTTTAAAAAATCTTCCTAGGCTGCTTTTGCTTACAGTAGTAGTTTTATCTTGTAAGCATTTGCCGAACACTTAGCGTGTGCCTTGGGGAACCAGACAGGAGACAAGAGGTCAACACAGCAGCTCCTGCACTTTAGAAACTCGTGCCTAGTGGAAGAAGGGGCCGTCCATACAGTTAGCCCTAAGGTGGTGTCCTACTCTCAGGCTGACGCCACGGTTAGGGTAGCACAGGAGGGAAAACTGCCACGGGAGTCACAAACTCAGCCAGGTGTGGTAAAAAATGACCTCAAGGATCAGGTGATATTGGGCCAGACATGGAGAGGACTGCCCCAGTGTGTGCAAGAGAAAGCATCATGCCCAGAAAGAGCAGCAGGCACAGTCTGGTAGATCCCTGGGAGAAGTCCAGGAATTCCGAGGTGCATTGTCTTTAGAGACTAGACTCTTAAGTCAACCTTCAACAATTATTATTTGTAGAATCTCTGCCTTCCAAAGACCTGAAAGTTTTGATCCACATATAGTCAAGCCACCTACTGGGTGGCCTCTACTTGACCAAAATCCCTCTTGCCTTAAAAGGCCAATTGCTTTCTTCCTCTCTCCAATTCCTTCCATTCCATTTCCCTCTGCTAAGGCCTTGCTGTGGTCTGGATTGACTTGTCCTCCAGAGTTCTGTGCTTGGTCCTCAGTGTGGTGAGGAGGAGAGGTGGTGGGGCCTTTCAGAGATGGGGTCTGGTGGGAAGGGATTAATGTGGTGGGGAGGACCTGGTTAGTTCCTTTGAGACAAATTGTTGCCTGATCAAGAATGATCCTGGTCCATGAATCTCTGTGGCTTCTCGTTTTGCCACATGATCTCTTCCATACAAACTCCTGCCTTTGTAGTATCACTGCCAAGAGGCCCTGACCAGAGCTGAACAGATGGGACTGGCCAGTCCTGGACTTGCAGTCTCCAAAACTCTGACCTAAATAACCCCACCCCCTTTTTTAATAAAGTACTCATAATCAATTCTTTTTTGTAATAACAGAAAACAGAATAGGACAGAATTTAAGTATAGAGTGGCAAGTGGCTTGGACAGAGTTAGTCTCTTAGCCCAATCTTGAATTTCATTTAGACAGTTATAGTTGCCTTTTCTTTTCTTTAAGAGAAGGCTGTTTTTAAGGAATATCCTAGACAATAACATTGACAGGATTTTTTCAGTACTCAGACTCCTCCATCATTGGATAATGTTAAGATAAGTTGATATTTTGGGCTTGTTTCCATTAAGTATATATTCAGGAATGGATAAAGAAAATGAAATATAAAAGAAAATAGAACTCTTCCCAGGACAGTATTTACTAAGGCAGTGTAGCTTACCAGTCCAGTAGGAGCATATGGTAGAGAAGATCTATCACTTCACTATTAGAAATCATTACTCTTGATTTTTGTTCCTAAAGAATTCATACGTGTTATGTCATCTTGGGTGAGAAGCCAAGGTTAAAGATTTAAGCAGCTGCTATAAAGAGATCACATTTTTATTGTTTTTCAGAAAGAAAATACAATTTTATGAATGCAAATTTCACTGCTCCTAAATGTCCAAAAAAATGTTCAGCAAAGGAAATCTGAGTGAGATAAGTCTGTGCCTCTGTTGTATGGAGCTGAGAGACTGATGTCATCCTGCCTTTATGAGCTCCAATCTTGGGAGACTGATTCCACTTCCTTGTGCTGTCTCTTGAGCAGTGGGTGTGGTCCAGCATGCGTGGCAGTGGCTCCAGACCCTGCCTGGGGAAGGAGCCAGCTTTAGGATACCTTCTAGAGAGAGGAACCACTTGCCTCTGCCTTTCCTAAAAGGCAGGAAACACCTTCATGGAAAAGTCCTGGCATGTTGACACAGCAAAAACTTAAGCACATAGCAAATATAAAATGAAAAGTGGATGCCCTTAGTCCTTTTCCATTTAAAATTCATTTTGGAGTAGGAAATGGATTTTTTTCTCAAGCAGATCTATCTATTTGTTCCTGAAGTATCTATCTGCCTCTGAGGAAAGAGGACAGAAATGAAAAAAATAATCTCTTACATATTGTTGGAGAAGTGGGTTGAGGAGAGTGATGGTGGCCGGCTTGTGGGAGGGAATGGGTTAGTGTTGTGAGATCAGGAGCAGGATGAAGGGCTTCATTCCTTACTGTGCCCCAACTCATACTCACCTTCCTCATTTCTTCCCCTTCTCTCATTTTGTCTTTTGCTCCAATTCTGCCTGATTTAAGCTTTAATGTCTGATATTTTAAAATATGGTTCAGCCTGGTATAGTGATGTATGCCTGTAATCCCAGCAGCTCGTGAGGCTGAGGCAGGAGGATTGCGAGTTCAAAGCCAGCCTCAGTAACAGTGAGGCACTAAGCAACTCAGTGAGACCCTGTCTCTAAATAAAATACAAAATAGGCCTGGGGATGTGTCTCAGTGGTTGACTGTCTCTGGTACCCACCCCACCAAAATAAAAATAAAAATATGGTTCAAAATAAATGTAGCAAATAGTTAAAAAGACTGAAGACATGTATTTGAAGGATATTGCTGATCTTTTCTCCTCCATTTTATGATTAAGAACTCTTCTGGTGAAAGGACTTCAGATAGCCTGTCAGGCTGTGCAGATCTTGAAATGGATTTAGTTTTGTACCCATGGCTATTTTGTTGCACACAGTGTAATCAGATATATCTGTTAACCTTTGGCCGGCACCATCATCACCTTCAAATGAAAACACATATTGACCACCCCGTCTGAACACTGATGAGTGAGGTCAGATGGGCCCTGCCTCTGGACAATTTCATGTCAGCTGAGGTCCGAGTGGTGAGCTGAAAATGTCCCACCAAAATTCATGTCCACCCTTAACCTCAGCTTGTGACCTTATTTGGAAATAGGGCCTTTAGAGACATAGTCAATATCAGGTTGTACTTGTCCTTGTAAGAAGAGAAGAGCCGCACAGTGACTGTACAGGAGGAAGGGAGAAGTGAAGAGAGAAGCAGAGGCTTGTGGGATGGAGTGGAAAGCCAAGGAGGCCATGGATTGCCGAAGGCTTCCATAAACTAGGAAGAGGGATGGGATCCTCCCATAGGGCCTTCAGAGGCAAGATGACCCCACCAACATCTTGATTCTGGAGTTCTAGACTCCAGAACTCTAAGGGAATACATTTCTGTTGCTTTCAGCCATGGATTTTGTGATGCTTCATACTGGCATCCCCAGGAAAGGAACACATCACCCCAGGAAGAAATGGAGAGACACCTATAAAACAAAGTAGTCACCTGTGGACACAGCACAGGTAGAAAAATGAATAAATAACTCAGAGAAGAGACATGGCCTGTCCCAAAATAGTGCCCCCACATGGGGACAAACAACCCAGACAGTGACCTGTGTTACACAGGCCATTACCTTCCATGGCTCAGATACAAGACAAAGCAGTATGTGTGAGCAGGACTGAGTTCTTCAAGCCCAGATATGTTCACCTCAGCTGAAGAAGGTTCCATCCAACCTCTTGCCTGAATGACCATTCATTAAGGGTCTCCCCACACTGTATCTAACTTCTGCATGTTCTGCTCTCACTGAAGAGCTGCCCTGCTCTTATTCTCTGCAATTCAAGCCAGCTTCTCAAGGTGGCTTGGATTTATCTAACATCCAGAAGTTATTCTGTGTCCTTACACAGGTAGCATGACATGATATACGTGTCATTTCTGGAAGTAACTCCAGCAGCTGGGTACAGAATGAATGCTTTCTGGACTTACTGTGAAACCTAGCTGCATTTCCCAGTAAAATATCACAAATCAATACCCTAAATATCCCTGTTGTGGCCATTATCATCATTTCAGAGTAAGCTGCAGGTAAAGCCTTGCTAGCATCTCTTTTTCCTGTTAATCTAAGAGGCAGCTAAATAAGAAATTCTGATCTACGTTATTGTATAGCTGCACTGTATTTAGTCATGGGTACTTGGGACTTTGTCTCCAGCCTGAGCATGTGCACAAGGCTGGGTTTGCTAGCTTCTCCAGCTCATTTCCTGGTGCCCCTGAGTCGTTTATTTATTTTTATTATTCTATTCCCACTTCAGCATCTTGTCCTAAAGGCCAACAATATACAACCCTAATTTTTTTTCATCTATCTTTGTGTACACAAGAATGATATTAAGCCATCAAAGTAGCTGCACTTTGCCTGTGCTTATGAGTATAATTAAACTCAGACCCTCAATTAGTCATTTTAACTCATATAATGGAAGAGTGCTCAGTCCCACAGTGCCACTAATTCTAGAGTGACTTTGAGAAAACCCCATAATAAAGTAATGCTAATGATAATCACGTTCTAGCTGGAATGCTCCAAGGACATTTATTTTATCTGGTTTACTCTTGCATTAGCCATGACTAAGTAGGGGAATTAGTACTATTTTTGTGTTAAGCTCAGGTTATTGCCAGTATTTTTCATCTATTCAAAAAGAGTCTTAAAAGTGCTTTTAAAGTGGTTTTTGATGAACTGTGGACTGCCTTAACCCAGTCTCCACCAGGCCAAGGGTTTGTAGCTCTGCCTGGAGTACTCCCTGTCCAGGGTCTCTGGAAGGGACAGGACTTGGTCTCTGTGGTGCGAGAACAGAGGAGACACCCCTTGCCCCATCCCTCCCCATCTCCCACACCCTCTCTGTAAAGCAGAAGAAGTTCTTTACTGGGCATTCTCCATGTTTAATATAATCAGAATACCTTGTTTTCTTGAGTCAAGACTCAACAGTGAAGGTCGTCTACTGTGGAGGGAACGGAATTCACTGGGGGCATGAGCAGGGGTATTAAGAACTCATCCAACTGGTTGGCACCCACCAGAGCAGCCCTACTGGGGACAGGGCTTCCACCTCCCCGGCATGTCTAGCTCACTGACCCCAAGCCCAGCCAATTGGAGGTGGTGGTCTCTATTTGCATCAGGTTGCTCAGTTGACATGACAGAGTACCGAGGAGAGGGTGGCTTGAGTAACAGAGATGTCTGCAAGGATGTAGAGGCCAGGAGTCTGAGTCATGATCATCAGGGTTGGTTCTCTGAGGACCTTGTCCTTACCTGTAGCTTTCTGGCTTCTCCCTGTGTCTTCCCATGGCTTTCTTCTGAGTATGTGTCCAAATTGTCTCTTCTTATAAGGATTCCAGTCAAGTTGAATGAAGACCATTGCTAAAGACTTCATAAATTGTTTCTTCTTTAAAGACCCAGTCTTCAAATATAGTCGCATTTTGAAGGACTTCAGGTGAGGACCTCAAGTATGAATTTTAGGGAGACAAAATTCAGCATGTAGCTCTCATAGTGGGTTTCCCTGTTTCTTTTAACTTTGGGAAATAATTTTTAATAAATTAAACATTCTTATGGCAAGTTCACATTGACGTATTTATATTTTTATTTATTTATATTGCACATGAATCAAGTATGAAGCATATTTGATTCATGTGCAATATAAATAAAAATCATATTTATTCTCTAACTTTAAAAAAAGCTAATGTTATTAGTCTCTATTTCCAGATGGAAGTGATCATAAAAGTAGTCTATAGAAAATAAGCTAACACTGTCATAAAAGTTCCTGTATGAGGGACTTTCAGAAAAGTCCTTATATAGAAGACTATAGAGGCCGATTAATGAGTACTAGGCTTTTTTGGCATAGTTAACTGATGAAATCAATAGTTTTATTTAGTGATAAAATATGACTTTCAGAAAATCTCTGTACATATTCATCGTCAATTCTAATTGATGAATCAAAGAGTAAATAAAATGGCCTCCAATTAAGAATCAGGTGGTCTGCATTTGCACCCCAGTTTTGCAGCATCTTGGCCTCAGTTTCCTGCCTGAGAAGAAAGGTTTGGCCTGCAGACCTTCATAAGGTGACAAAGAAACTACAACACATTTGGGATATTTGCTAGCTGACCCCAGACATTCTCTAAGTGAGGATCCAGAAGAGATATACCCAAGTGGGCATATCTCTTCTGGATATGCCCACATGGATCCCCAAGTGGGTTCTCATCAGGGAGTGCCATGGCTCTGGGACCCAGCTGTGGCCTTACTGGTGTAATACTGGACCTTGAAACTGGAAGACCAGTGGGAGGAAATTAATTTCTGACAAAGCCCCTTTTAGAAACCCATTCTGATGTTTCCATAACATGCATGCTGCCTAATGCAGGTGTCCCAATAATCCTGTGAGGCAGGAATTCTGATCCTGTTTACAGATCCAGAAGCTGATGCTCATAGAATAAGAATAACTTCCCAGAGACATACAGCTTGCAAGTAAAAGAAGGATGCATATAAAGCCTAGATTGCATGATGATGCCTTTAGGTCCCTGCCACTCTGCTGTGTTCCACAAGACAAAGACCAAGCGATGCCCCCAAGGACGTGCATATGTGTTTGTTTACAATGAGGGCAGATGTGACACTCAGTCCAGATTCTGGGTCTAAACTCAAAGTTGGAATTGATAGTCGATAAAAGAAATTTACTTAGGGAAAACACCTGAGAGGAAAATGGGAGGGAACCAAAGGAACTAGAAGAACCATCAAACCATGGCCCAAGTCTGACCTCAAGTTAAAGAGACAAGGAAGGAAGGAAGGAAAGGAAGGTGTTTTGGTTAGGTGTTCATCACTGTGACCAAAACACTGATGAAGAACAACTTAGAAGAGGAAAAATTTATTTTGAACTCAGTTTCAGAGGTTCACCCCTTGATTGGTCAGCTGCATTGCTCTGGGCCTTAGGGAATGGGTAGCATCGTGGCAGAAGGATATAGCAGAGGAAAACTGCTCAGCTCACGGTGTCCAGTAAGCAGAGAGAGAGAGAGAGAGGGAGGAGCTGGGGGACAATATATAACCCCCAAAGGTATGTCACCAGTGACCCACATCCTTGAGTCATGCCCTCCCTGCCTTCAGTTACCACCCAGTGAGTCCTTGTAGATTATCAATCTATCAAATGAACTCATCCACTCACTGGATTACAGCTTGCATAGTCTAACTGTTTCACCCCTAAACATTCCTTCATTAACACAGGAAACACTAATATTCCAACCAAAACATAAGGAAGTAAAGGAAGGAAGGGCAGGTGAGCAGGCAGTGGAATGTCTTAGACTTAAGCAGAATTCATCTAGACAATCAGAGAGTTCTTGAGCCCAGCCGCCCTTCAAATGAACCACATCTCCCAGGAACAAGTCCACCTTGCCACTGCAGCTGATCTCTGTGGCTGGGAGTATACAGAGAAGAGGAAGCCCTAGCATAAAAGAAGGCAAGGAAATAGACTTCAGGGTGCAGCAGCCAAGGCCCGTTAGTCAATGGCACTTCTGCAATCAGTGATCTGAGTGGTGTGTTTTCATTGGATGGCACATCAGATAACCTTTTGATAGCACTTCCCTTCTGTACACACTAAGCTTATAAAATGCTATGTTATCATCAGGAAGCTACTGGATATAATATAAACATGAGTTGTATGAACCAACATTTGGTTCTCTTGGGGTACATTCTTTCAGACACCTAACCTGTGCCAGGCCCTGTGGTAGGTGCTGCAGGTGATGGA
This sequence comes from Ictidomys tridecemlineatus, assembly GCF_052094955.1. Taxonomy (NCBI): domain Eukaryota; kingdom Metazoa; phylum Chordata; class Mammalia; order Rodentia; family Sciuridae; genus Ictidomys; species Ictidomys tridecemlineatus. The sequence continues at coordinate 32,979,782 of NC_135492.1, read as the reverse complement.
GAGAGGATGAATCCATGGAATTTGTTATTGGAAGCCCTGAAGAACATCATTAAAATAAGATGGTCTGATGTGTAGGTCCACACCTGGCTGCCCTGGAGTGGGCAAGTTGGGGTGTTTTCCCAAATTAGTGCCTTAGGAGATAATAATATTGTTTAATTTCCATGGCTTCTCAACTTTTTATTACTGACACATTTTTTAACACATATTTTTTTTTTTTTTTTGCCATTGACTAGTTTAAAACTTATGTCTTAGAGCTCCTGAGGTTTCCATCTTCAGGATTTTATATCTCCTTATCCTTTCCATTACAAAAAGTATGAAAGGTTTTCTTTTTTTTTTTAAATCTTCAAAAGATCTTCGAATCCCCTCCAAAAGACTACTAGATTTGTTCAAAGTTCTTTCTGTAATTTACATTTCCTGAAAGAGTAATAGGGATTATTTCTTTCTAAATGTTATGTTTTTTCCTCCAAGCTAGAAAAATGAATATAATGATTTTACCTTAAATATAAATGATGAATATAAAACATCCATCAAGCTAGTCCATCTTAAAGTTTCTATAACTTATTTCTGCAAATTTAATCTACTTAATTATGAAAACTTACAGGCTCTAACTAAAATTTCTTTTATATTATTTATTCTATAATTTATAAGTATGGGCTTTTTTAAGAAATGAAGAACAAATATTAAATTTGTTCTAATTTTAACACACCAAATAAAATAAATAAACAAAATAACCAAGCCATTTACCAGATTTGGGGCAAAACAATCAATGAGGTGATTGCAGTGAACAGATAGCAGACTGCAGGTGGAGTGCCCTCCATCAAACTCAGATGGAAGTCCTCAGCTTGAAGGTGTGAATCCTCCTGGAGGAAAAGAAACCTGAGCTGTGGGAGCCACAGAAGGCATTCAGCAAGCACCATTTCAGAAGTTCCCACCCAGCGTCTGGTAAATGCAGAGTGAAGAGCCGGATGCTCAAGTTCATGCTGCGTGCATCTCTTGATCATCTCCTACAAAGCTGCTCATTCTGGAAACAGGATCATTCTTTGCCCTTTCATGGTCTTTTTCTTGAATCTGGTGGACCCTTAATTAACCAAGAAGATTTTGCATTAAACTTTCATTGTTCCTTAGTTGACGCAGAATATTTGGAATAAAAGAGTAGAAAGTCTCCAGTTGCCATTCTGTCTTCATGGGCCCCCTTTCAGGGTTAATGATTTCCTCATTTGGGCTTAGTGCTGTCCTCAGGAGTTACACTGGGCCTTTGATGGATCGCTGCAGGGCAAAGGCTGATCAGCAAGTCTGGTTCCCTAGGTCCCTTGGGTCTGGATTTCTCAATCAGCCTTTGCACCTGTGAGGTGGAGAAGAAAGGTGTAGGGTCTCGGAACATGACTGCTGATGGTGGGTGAGGATTTCATAGGAAGCAGAGGTGCCTTGGGGTGAGCTGGGGCTGCTGTACTGGGTTCCTGCCTGGCATGATGAGCCCAGGATGCGTTTCAGTGATGAACTCATCATCATCTCATACAAAGCTGCTCATTGTGGAATCAGGAAGCTCCTGAACGTAGGTATCCTTATTCCTCCATTCTTATCTAGAGTTCTTGTTCTGAACTGATTGGAGTCTCTGGAAATACCAATTTAAAAGTTTTCCTGCATTAGAAGAGCCAAAGGGAGGACAGCCTTGCCCAGGTTGCATGTGCAGTCTGCATGTTCTCGCCTGGGAAAGCTTTAAGCAAAGAAGAAACATTTAGTAATAATGTGTGCAAACGAGTTGACAGCCCTCAACACTTGGCTGTAAGGACACTGTGTTTCTCTGTGTCATAAATTCATTTTTCATTTGTTCAGTCTGCTAAATGAAAGGACAGATGTGCCAGGAGTTCAGATTAACCCCACGTCCTGCATTATTGTTCCATAGAGGTACAGACACATCATTATTCCCCATTAACAGGCTCTAAACCAGCAAGGAAGATGTGTTATGGATGCACTGATGGGAGTTAATAAATCCCTACAACTAATTACTTTTCTCTTAAGGTAACTTGTTACCAGAAAGTAGCTGTGTTTGCACAAAGATTTTTTATGTAAGAATGGCCATACCCAGGAACAGGCAAGCTGATTAATCATCCGCCATAATTCTCCATAATAGTCCTATCTGGACTTTCATGTCCAGAGCATTGTTCTTCCTGGGGCTGCATTTAGCCTGACCTTAATTGGGACCTTCGATGTAATTGATAATTGCAGGCTAATTTATATAAACAAACAAGGATTCTGCCAAATGAGTGTTGTCACCAGGTCTGGAATTTAATGCTCTTGTACCTCTCTTTTGTGCACAGGTTTGGGTCAGACAGTGGGAGCAAATGAAGCTTACTGCAAAACATAATTATTTCAAATCAGAACAAAAAGCGTGACCTTTTAAGGCCTGCCAGGAGGCATGGTGTGTTGCCTGTCACATTAAGTGAGTGTTCACACTTTCTGGAGGAGACTGACTTAGTTCTTTGCTCAGAATCTGACTGGGCCTGAAGGGCAGTCTTTCCCCTCAACGTGTATGAAAGCAGTGCTAATAAGCTTCATTCTAGAAGAGAAAGGAACTTTACTTATTTCTCCTCTCCAGGCAGCACTGTCATCCTGGCTAGCAAACATGATTAAATATCATTTGTCCTTGACCCCTGTCACTGCTAAGCAGCTGAAATAGATTAAGAGGCTGGCACTTCCTAAATCAGATGGAGCGGAATGTCCTCAGCCAGACCTTCAGTAATAGGCTTACAAAGAACCGATTCTGGAGTTTATTAGAAATTTCCAGATCTTATTCGTATTTGAGGGGAGATTATTGAGACAGATTATCCTCTTCTTTCCTTTCAAGCACCCAGCCAGGATGCTCTGCAGGCTGAAATCCTCCCACATGGGTCCCAAAGATATGGAAACTGAGAATGAAGGTGCCAAAGTGTCCAGATGGCCACTGTGGACAGGGATGCTGTTGGAGAAAAGGGTCCCTTATGTCTCGCCTCTCAGGCTTCCTCTCTCTCTGTAGAACCTTACTGAGCTATAAAGACTTTATGTAGAAGAAGTCAAAGGCCAAGGAGCACAATGAACCATGGAAATCAGATGATCCTGGCCTGTGGGCAAATCTGACTAACAGCAACAAGGCGACTCTCTGCCTAGTGGATGCCTGTTTGGGTTCTGTCACAAACCCCTCCCCTTAGGAGTTTCTCCTCTTCATATTATTTTTTAATTAAAAATAAAAAAAATTTAGATGAAATTCATACAACATAAAACTAACCATTTTTAAGTGAACAATTCAAAGAAATGTAGCACATTAAAAGATAGTACAAACCATCTTTATCTGATTCCAAAAGATATTCATCACCCAAAAGAAACCCCCAAAACTACTAAGTAATTACCACCATATCCTTTCCCCTAGACCCTGGCAATTACCAATGCATGCACTATCTCTATGAAACTACGTGTTCTGCATATTTCATATGAATAGAATCACAACATATAAGGCCTTTGACTGGCTCTTTTCAGGTATAACAATGTATTCAAGATTCATCCATATTGTAGTATGCTTCAGTACCTCAGTCTTTTTTTATGGCTGAATAATAGGCCATTGTTTGGATGTACCACATTTTATGTATCTGCTCATTTATTGATGGACATTGGCCTGTGTCTACTCTTTGGCCACTGTGAATAGTGTATTATTAACATGCATATAGGTATTTGTCTTCAATTCATCTGGGTAGTTAATGAGGAGCAGAGTTGCTGGATCATATGTAACACTATGAATAGCATCTCAAGTAACCACCAAACTATTTTCCACAGTTATTCTGTATACTCTCTGGTGTGGCCACCTGCATTATGTCTTTGAGTTGAAACTCTTCTTTTTCATTCATTATCTTCCTTTTCATTTATCTTCATACCAGAGAAGGGTCTTTCCCTGTTTAGTAGATTATTGGGACAATGGCCTTGATGTCACTCACCCTGAATCCATGTTTGCAATAGTGGCCCATAACCTCTACTCTATGCAGTAAGATTTTTTTTGCTATTTTTAAAATTTGTTCCTATTTATTATACATAACATAGAATGCACTTTGACACATCATACATAAATGGAGTATAACGTCTCATTTTTCTTGTTGTACATGATTGTGGACTCACACCAGTTGTGTAATGATAGTACATAGGGTAATAATGTCCAATTCATTCTACTGTTCTTCCTAATTCCATGGCCCCTCCCTTTCCTTCTCTCCCTTTTATCTAATCCAAAGTACCTCTGTTTTTCCCTAGCTCCCACATTTATTGTAAATTAACATCCACATATCAGAGAAAACATTCAGCCTTTGGTTTTGGGGGGACTGGCTTATTTTGCCTAGCATGATAATTCATTAGCTCCATCCATTTACCAGAAAATGCCATCATTTTATTATTCTTTAAGGTTGAGTAATATTCCATTGTTTATATATATACCATATTTTCTTTATCCATTCATCTGTTGAAAGATACCTAAGTTGGTTCTGTAGTTTAGCTATTGTGAGTTGAGCTGCTATAAACATTGATGTGACTGTGTCCTTTGGTTATAAACTGAGGAGTGGGATAACTGGGTCAAATGGCAGTTCCATTCCAAGTTTCCTGAAAAATCTTCATCAGTGAGATCATTTCAGCTCAGGATGCCCACACATGACTCCCACCATACTGAGAACTTTATTCCTACCTCTTTACCTTTATATCAGCTTTAATAATCCCTATTCAGAGATACTTTCCTTGCCAGTTTGCCCACATGTAAATCAGTGCGGCCTTGAGGCATTTCCAAGGCACCCTGGGCTTCTGCTCCAGTCCTAGTCATGATTTGGAATGTCGTCCTTGCCTGGGGGATAGGGTTGGAACCTGGGTGCTCCACCAACTGCCTTCTCAAGCATGAGACTCACATCTTTATAACTGCAGAAAGAATCCCTTTCAATGGAATAATTTCTGGCACCTTGTAGACCCCTGGTAAGTAGCTGCTGAATAAATGAGCAAGTGATGTGTGAGGGAATGGCCCTTCCCTCACTGCAGAGTTATCTGAGACCCATCCAGTGCTCATTGCAACCAAGGCAAGGGACCTTTCCACACTGCTGGTTCCCATGGGATCAATGGCAGAGATGAAGTCACGGCATGACCACCCCTTTCCATGTGAGACTTATCCCTTGGTTAGAGCCACTTGCCTACTTGTTTTCCAGTGTGGGTATATGTGATATTTCTGCCAAGTGAAAACAGCTTCTCAATTATTTTTTTCAAACAGAAGACTGAATTTTCTCTTGGACAGCTTTCACTGGTCTGTTGAGTACGTTTTGTCCCTGCAGTTTGCTCAGATTGCTCCTGGTTCTTAGGATACTGGATTCCTCATCTGCCTCATTTGGAGGAAGCTGTTGGACTGTCACCTTAACAGTACTGTTTAAAAATCCATAAATAATATCACTAGAGTGCTTTATAGGGGTAAAAATCCTCTTTAATAATTCCAATAATTCTTTAATTCTCAGGACAGCCTTACAAATTATATGTTTTTATCCACCTTTAAATAAGAAAAAAACTTACCTGGTTGGCCATTTATCTTGGCATTTTTGGTGGAAAACCATGCATCAGGCTTCCAACCTGGGCTTCTGAATCTGGACAGAAAGCTTTCCTCCTGGTGCTTCCCTGGTGTCAGACTGTCCTTGCTCATCACTGTGGTCAGACAACCCATACCCCCAGGCAATAAGTAGAACAGCTATAACCATCTCATGTTCTTATTCTTCTTGGCCAAGTGCTGCATCTACAGCTTGCATAAAATGGATGATCACTCTTCCTCTGCACAAGCATATATTGAATTTCTAGTATGTGCCCAGGATTTTGCTAAGTAAAGTAGAAACAAAGATAAGAAATGGTATTTATTACCTAAAAGAGTTGAGGGAAACCTGACCCATGGTGCATAATGAGTGCACCTAGTTCTGTTAAAAAACACCATGGAGAACTGGGAGGACCCCCAGTGCCTTTTCCTGTAGGACTCTAAGAGGACCCCTCAGGTTATGGTCCTGCTGAGGGGGGGTGGAGAGCAGGCCAGATTGAAGGATACAGGGGCAGGAGGGCCACAGTGCCTGTGTGCACTTTTGGGGGCCAGCAAGTGGCTCTGTGTGGCTCACCAGGAAGAGGTTGACAAAGAGGGTCCTGAGAGGGGACAGGTTAGTGGGAGTTGAGGTGGGTCAGGGAGGAGGGTCATGTTTCTGTGGAACCATGGAAGCTCAACTAGCAGGAAGTGCCTCTGTGCTCTAGAAATGTGGCAGTGCTCACGGGGGGGGGGAGGAGAAAGGGGGGTTATTGGGTGGCATGGGGTAGGTGGGATCTAGGACAGCACTGGGCCCCTTTGCTGATCCTGGACTGTGTCCTACAAGCTACAGAAAGAGCATCAGTCAGGGACAATATTTTTGAGTTGCACTTGATGTTGATATGAGATGAAATCCAACTGTATAGGAGCCGCATCCATTCCCGATCTGACTACAGACCTCGGCTGGGTAACCTGGGGTCACTGAGGCAGCAGCTCTGTGTCTCAGTGTCTCTGTCTGTAAATGGGAATGGGTCTGTCATGCAGGGCTGGGTTGAGGCTAAAGCGAGGTGGAATGAGCTATGCCAGGTTGGAGCCCATCTTTACCTAAAATGGTGATATGTTCATTATGGATTTTTTTTGCATCAATTTTGATGAAAAGTTATTTCCTTAAAATATTATTATCACAACCATGTGATCACACACAACACTAATGAACTATATAAAATGGTTAAGAGGGTAGTTTTGTGTCTGTTTTACCAAAATTTTTTGTACATTAAAATAATTAATGAATTTTTTTAGTGCCCTCTTAGCATTCCGAGCTGTAAACAGACAGTTGAGTTTCCATCTGTTTTTTGTGTCATATTTTTCAATGAATCCTGAACTTGACAGAAAAAAGGGGTTTGATTATTGGGCTGCCAAGTCAATAATTGACCCTGAGTGATAACATGTGACAGCACATGTGCTGGAATGAGCAAAAGTAAAGGGGAAAAGAGGAGGGAGGAGGAATAGAGGTCTGTTAGTTCAGACTTCCTCTCCAGCCCCATCAAAACAGCCCATGTAACAGATCCAGAAACTGAGGATCAGAAGTCTCAATATATTGTGCAAAGCCAGGCAGATAAAAAGAGTTGAAATGCACCACCAGAGTTCTCTGCTGCCCCAGGAATGCCTTAGGAGTAGAAAATATTTCCATTATTTATAAACAAATGATGACATTGATATGCATAAGCTCCTATGGGAGAAGATCAGGACCTGACAAGGATGTATCCTGATGTGCTCCTGTGCTCTCCATACCCTCTTACTGGGTCTATCAGAATGACGACTTCCTTCAGCTTCAGACTTTTTTGCTTGAAATTCCTATAACATGCTTGAGATAGGAATTTTATCCTGGTTTCTTTCTAATTTCCCTGTGGAATAGAGGTAAAGAAGGAGCAGACACCAGGAGAATGTACTACTGCTGGCTTCCCTTTTTATCTCCCTTCTGTAGCTAAAGTCCATTAATATTGGCATCACTTAGTCCTTCTTTCTCTTTTTCATTTTATCAAGTTATCATCGATTTGACAAGCAAGGAATCAGTCACAAGCCATCATGCATATTCATTCACAGACCAACACTGGCTGTGGATGAAGACAGGTACCGTGGAGGATGGCCTGCTGCCAGTCTGGGCTTTGGAGTGCAGGCACAGCTGGCCTCGGGTACCTATTGGATTTCTCTTGACCATCAGTCAGAGGTGTCTTTCACAATGTCATCTTTCATGGCTACCCATTCTTCCTTCACCCTGTGTTCTTGCATAGTCAAACGCAAGCTGTTCAAGTCACTCTTTATTAGATCTTCATCTGCTCTTAGGATAATTAAGCTTCCCTAAAGGATATTTTTACTGAAGTTTACTTCCAAAGATTAGAGTCCCTACCGTCTAGCTTTAGCCCTTTTATTCACCAAAAACGCTCAAGAGGGAACTCTGAGTACTCAGGAACGAGGTACAGTTAATCATATTAACATGCAATTATTGTTAATTACTCTGACCTTTTCTACTATTATATCCACCAACCCTTCACAAAATGGGAAAATAATTGTCTTGCATGTATGTGCTTTTAAAGCAACCAAACAATATGAAAGGAATTAAATAAGCCTGCCTTCCTTCCGTTACTTTCTTAACCCAGAAGTAAACCAGTTAACTGTTTTATGTGTACATTCCAGAAAATGTATGTGTTTGTGGTTTGAGGCTTTTTGTTTTGGAGTTTTTGTTTGTTTGTTTTTGGTAAATCCAATATGCATCAATTTAACTATGTAAATACTCTCCCTACACTAGGTAAAGGCAGATTATCCTATACACTGCATGAATTTTGGACAAGGTCTCTATTTCCATCTCGATTTCCCATTGTTTACCCAAAGGAGCATCAGTAATTCTTCTGTAGCTGGGAATGAATGGGCTCTTCTCCTGTCCTTCTCCAGATGAGTGTGTCATCATAGTAGGAACTTTGAAGTGCTGGCAAACATAGACACAAGTGTCCCTCCATACTTAGTTCTTGGGAATCATTAGTAGATTCCCAAGCAAGCTTGAACTTTAATTTATTAGCCCATATAATGAATGAAAACAACTTCAGTGTGTTGTTTGCAAACAATTATTAGAATAAAGGTTTAGAATGTTGTGAGACTCACACCAACCTCCACGTTCTCAAGCATCACTAATAATATCAGGATGTAGGTAGTCCCGAGGTGCAAAGAGGCAGTGAGAGGCTTGCTCTGCCATTGAACCTCCTGGGTTCCCCTGCTGTGTCAGGACTTGCACTGACTGGGTTAAACATGTGACCTTGAAGAATGGAGGGCATTCCACCACTGGCACAGTGAAGCGTGTGTCAGAGGGGAACCACCACACTGAAGACTTTTTGCATGAATCCCAGCAACCTGCAAATATGTTGCCTTGCCTGACAAAAGCAATTTTGAACATGTAAGTAAGAATAAGGGACCTTGAGATGGGAGACTGTCACAAAAATTCAGCATGGGCCCAATCTAAGCATGTGCATGAGACCCCAGAAGCAGAGAATTTTCTCTGGTTGGAGTCAGAGAAATCTTAAGAATTAAAGATTGGGCATACCATGGCTGGCTTTGAAGGTGGAGGAAGCCAGACGCAAGCCAAGGAATATAGGCAACCCATAGAAATTGGGAAAGTCCTCAGCTGACACCCAGAAAAGAATTGGGGATTTCAGTCCTATAACCACCAAGAACTGAATTTTCTCAATATGTTGAATACTCAAGGAAATGCATTATCTCCTAGAGGTGGGAAAGTATCTGTCCTACTGACACCTTGACCTTAGCCCTGGAGACAGACCTATGATGGGCTTCTTTTAGTCATCTCTTTGGTACTGTGACTAAAACCCCAAACACAACAATTGTAGAGAAGGAAGAGTTTATTTTGTGGCTCACAGTTTCAGAGGTCTCAGTCCATTCTTAGCCAGCTCTGTTCCTTGGGGCTCTAGGTGAGGCAGAACATCATGGTGAAAGAGTATAGTGGAGGGAAGCAGCTCACATGACTATCAGGAAGCAGAGAGAGAGAGAGAGAGAGAGAGAGAGAGAGAGAGAGAGAGAGAGACTCCACTTGCTGGGTACAAAACATATACCCCCAAAGGCATGCCCCCAGTGCCCACCTACTCCAGCCATACCCTGCCTGCCTTCAGTTACCACTCAGTCAATCCCATAAGGGAATCAATGCACTGATTGTGTTAAGGTTCTCATAACCCAATCATTTCTCCTCTGAACTTTCTTGCATTGTCTCACACATGAGTTTTGGGGGGAGACCTCATATCTAAACCATAACATGTAATCTGATGAATTTGCATTGTTTTAAGCTGCAAGATTAGAAGTAATTTGATTATTGTGGCAATAGATGGCTCTTTTGGTTATTAGATAGCTTCCATTTAATATCTGGATAGACAGCTAACTTTGGTGGTATGTCCCATAGGTCGTCATGGATATTGGGACCGTTCCCAATAAAGCATTTCCATATGTAGATAAGGACTTCCTTGCTAGCAAACATCATCATTGTGTTTGCTAAGGATCTGTCTTTAACATGCCTGACTCATCACCACCACCTGCTTCCCTTTTCAAAAGCATTCTTCCTCCTGTGCCAAAGTCACAGGGCATCCCAGACCCAGTGCTCGATTGTCTTTTCCTGATTTATTTCTCAAGTGTTTATCTACAACTATGTGGAAATAGTAAACAAAGGCTTGGAGAGCTACCCTGTTAAGTTTATCAGGATTAATTTTGCACATGGAAAGACATAAAGCAGGGAAATACAAGGCAAGTTTTGAACATCTTGGGGCCTGTATGCTATTTATATTCTTTTTCAAATCATAACTTCCTTTAGACTATGATGCAACTGCTTCGCTAAGCTGTAATGAAGAAAAATAAGAGTTGTGTATTTTTATACCAAAGTTTATAAAGTTTCTGACTATAGAGCAACATTTCATCAATAAAGTTGAGAAAATGCCTGTTAGTCAGTAAGTAGAAATGGAACAATGGATGGATTAATCCCTCACAACTTCTCTGTCCTTCATCCCTCCTGACAAATCTAGGGTAAGTTTATATTCCTAAGGTTTGATTATGGATACAGTCTTGGCAGTTCAACAGCTATTTATCAAGCTCCACACCAGGGACTGAGCTAGATGCTGATGACCTGGTGAAGAAGAAAGGCCTGTTCTCCATTCTTATGCATCTGCAGGGAGGAGCAGTGGTGAGGTTGGGTTGTGACAGGGAGCCTTCAGTGAGTGGATGAGTCTTGGTGAGGACTTTGACTCTGAGTGAAATGGAACATCATGGGGAGGACTCAAGCGCCAGTGAAAGTTTTCGAGAATCACTATACCTGCTGTGTGGTGCCTCCTGGGGAGGCAGGGGATTGAGGGAAGAGGCCAGAGGCAAAGGACAATAGATTGTGATACAAGCACAAGGCAGTGGCCTGGGGAATTCTGGAAGTGCTTTGGAGTTGGAGCCACTGGATTTACTGACTGACGATGCGGGTGTGTGGAAAAGGGAGGAGTGGAGGGTGTGCCAAACTCAGGCCTACTGAGTGAAGTAGGGTTTAGGTACACGACGACCTAACCATTAAGGAAACCCCAAGTCAGCCTCCAGTTGGCACCGCCCCACTTTATTCCCATTTCACTTTCACCTGTCTTTCCCCCATTAATTTTTTTTAATTTACACCTTTTGGGCATCAATTGATCACTGTAGTTGTAAATATAATTTGCACTGGTTAATTTTACTCTTCTTGATCTTTCCCTGTTCATCACCACTTTAACTCAAAGTCTCCAATGCAAGGGAAACTCAGAATTTAAAAGAAAACTAACAAAAAGGCTGACTGGCTTTGTGCTTAGTGCTCTAACAAAATATGTTAGTCTGGGTAATCTGTAAGCAAGAGTAACTTTTGCTCAGTTCTAGAGAATGAGAAGTCCAAAGTCAAGGTGCTGGCAGACTCAGTGTCTGGTGAGTCCTCACTCCTTGATTCAAAAACGGGGCCTTTAGCTGGATGCAGTGACAATGCCTGTAATCCCAGTGGCTCAGGAGGCTGAGGCAGGAGGATCATAACTTCAAAGTCAGCATCAGCAACAGCAAGGAGCTAAGCAACTCAGTGAGACCCTGTCTCTAAATAAAATACAAAATAGTGCTGAATATGTGGCTCAGTGGTCAAGTGCCCCTGAGTTTAATCCCTGATAATTGACCCCTCCCCTGAAAAATGGGACTTTTATGTACCCTCACATAATAGAAGGGGCAAACAAACTCCTTTAGCCTCTTTCACAAGGGCACTGATCAACTGCATTAATGAGGGCTCCCTCAACCTGATCACCTCTCTAAAGCTCTCATCTCTTAATACCATGACCTTGGGGGTTAATTTTTAACACATGTATTTTGGGAGACAGAGCATTCAGAACTTAGCATTGGCCAATGCTGAATCCCCCCACAATACATATCAGATGGAAGATGGGTTACAGTTGTGGCTTAATCTTGTTACACAGTAAGTGACCAGTGCAGATGGGGAGTGTTAACCATGGCCACACTGTCCTTGAGATGTGTCCATGTGCAGAACCATTGTTCTAAGACTGCTGCAATTCTAAATTTCTTCCATTGTAGTAACATAGCACTACATATTTTATTTATAACATTTTATATAAATATTCCATGATAATTATTTGTAATTAAAACTGAAATAGTGCAGTGTGTTTCTTGGAGAATTTTAACAAATTACTGGATTAAGTGAAATCATTTGATCATTAGGTCTACTATTCTAATAGCTAGTATGTTTGCATGATATATAATAATCCTCTCCGTGCATTCCTTCTTATGCAAAAATTAAATCTACTCTGACTCCTCATAAATTGCTTTGTTTTTAACTGTTTTGTTCAACACATTTCTAAGACCTTTCCATGTACATATAACAGATTGGTCAAAGGGGGAATAAAATGAGCATTAGAAAAAAATCCTGGTTCCTAGCTTTTGCTTTCCAGATTCTTCCTATGGGGTATGGGTGTCTTGGTGGTTTCCCATGAAGTCATTCTATGTAGCTTGTGCTGAAGTTCTCAGATCATTGTCATTTACATAAAGCAGTAGACCTGAAGAACGAATACGGCCTGGGCAGACGGTGGAGGACAAAAGTCCTCCCTTTTGTTTTTCCATTATCTTCAGGATGGCCACAAAGCTGCTTAAGGATACAGCTTTTCCAAAAAATCTTAACACTTTCTCAAAACAAATAAAGAGTGGCTGGTGGGATAACAGATTAAAAGCCCTTCGACTTCAGCACGTATTTCTTGCTGAGAGGACAGGTAGTGCAATGCGACTCTTCACGGCCACCTTGTGACCTGTTTTTAGTGGTGTTCTGTGGCTCCTCAGTGTCTTTGCATTTTGAACTTTTTATGCAACTTTATAATTCTTGGGTTTTTGAAGCATTGTTCCCTGTGCTTCTAGAGCAGTAAATGGAAATTGTACACCCAGTGGTGCCATTACCCTGTACTAGTTCTGAGTAAAAGCCATTTGGTGGCAGTAAACCAGGAAGAGTCACTCTGGGGTGTAACCTAGGGTTAGGGGAGGAGCCTGTTTAGATTACCATACTGCAACAGGAGGCTTCACAATATCTGCATCCTTCTTGTTATATGGAGCATCTAAAATGCCCTCATATGAAGACACAAAGTTTATATAAAAATTTTGGAATACTTTAGCAGAAATTTTAAATCCAAGAAAACAGATACACAAATATTTGGTTGTTTGTCGTTGTTGTTCTTACATGAATGCAGTAGTTGTTCATTGCTGCTGTGATAAATGACTGAAATATTAATGACTTAGAACAACCTCAGAGTTCTGCACATCAGATGTCCATGTGGGCTTGGCTGGATTCTGTGCTGAAATCAAGATGTTGGTCATCAAGTTCTGTTTGGGAAAATCCTACTTTCAGTCTCATTCAGGTTATTGGCCAAATTGAGTGCCATACAGTTGTAGAGTCAGGGCCCCATTTCCTTGGGGGCTGTTGGAGGGAGTTGTTCTAGGTTCCAAAGGCCACCATATTCCCTGGTCATGACCCACTTCCTTCATCTGCAAAGTCTGAGTGAGGGTCCTTCCTTTCATTGCTCCTGCTCCTCAGTCTGAATATTCTGCTGTCCACTTTTTCTTATAAAGGTTGAGTGATTACATTAAGACTAGTGGGATAATCCAAGATTATTTACCTATCTTAAGATTAATTCCATCTGTAAATCTCCTTCCCAGCAGTTTCTAGGTTCATATTTGATTCCACCAGGTGGCCAGAATTTTGGAGGGACAGCTTCAGAGTTCTCCCCACCACAATGAAGAACAAAAGTGCAGACAAACCATGTAGGTGTTATAGAAGCCTTGATTTTTAGATGAAAGAACTCTGTCCTGCAGAGTTTCGTTTCCAACATTATTCCTAAGTAGCAACTTAGTCCATGAACTTGAAAGTCCTTATTAGTGCTCCTCTTTACAGAAGCCAGCTCCTGCTTGCTTTTAATAAGGCTTTCAGAAATTTCTTTCTGAAATTTAAACATATATCTCAATAACCAAGATTAAATATACATTCCCTTTATGGGGGAAAAAGGCCAAGGAATCTTTGTTTTACTGAGTTTTTTTGTGTATTTTTCTCTTGCATAAAGTAGAAATGTAATCTTATCATTTTTCTTACTTTCTTCCATCCCCTACCATCTCCACACTAGATATTTTTTTCTTCTCAAAGAGTGGACCACAGAAGTTAGCCATGCTTTTTTAACTAATCTAATCTAACTAATCATTTTTTAACTAATCACTAGCCCAAACTTCCATTTGTTTTTAGTGTTTTATTCACCTAGCTAGAACCACACCATCATCTCTGGTGTGGTTTAAGTCAGCGTTTTCTAGCATTGCATGTTCTGTAGATCAAGTAAAAGACCATCAAGCGAGTTTTCAGAACTTCTGAGTTCATGAGATATCAAGTCACAGAGATGGGTAATTTTCTTAGCAATTAAAGGAAAACTGGTTTTATTTTTAATCACTTTCTCTCAATTTGGACACAGGACTTAAGCTGTTTTGATTCAATACTGCTTTTATTAGCATTTTAAACAGTGTTTCCCCCTAGGAATTAGATAAAGGAAGATCGACTTAGTCGGGATGAGGGACTTATTAAACACAGGAGTTTGCTTCTCACCACTCTGAGATCAGAGTGGCAGTGTAATTGTGTTCTCATGAGAGTTCTTCACCAGGTTGCAGACAGTTGACTTCCCCTGGGATCGATCGATCGATCTCTCTCTCTCTCTCTCTCTCTCTCTCTCTCTCTCTCTCTCTCTCTTTTAATTTTTCTTTTGGTACTGAGAATTGAACCCAGGGACACTTTGTCACATCCCCCGCCATTTTTATTTTTCATTTTGAGATAGGGTCTTGCTAAGTTGCTGAGGTTGGTCTCAAACTTGCAGTCTTCCTGCCTTAGCCGCCTGAGTCACTGGATTGTTGCCCTATGTAAACTCATGAGCAGACACTCATGAAAGTCCACACAATTCAGGAATAGTGGGGTCATCTACTCAGACAGGCTAGTACCACTGCAGGAATAAGAGTATCTGTGTCTAGTTTTACTTTTTATGCTTCTTGGGAGACCCCTCACTCTGCATTGCATTGTGTGAAGGTGAAGATGGTACAGCAGGTGGTATGGTTTCTGGGCTACAATATGAAGCTCCTGGGAGTGTCCGATGTGTCTTCCTTATTTGCTGCTTCAAGCCACAGTGAAGGGCTGTTCATGTGCAGGAGGTACTTTTGAAGTTTCATTCCAATGTGTAGTCAGTTGACTTAATGTTATGGCCTCACAAACCAAGATTTTCTTGTCATATGTAGATTTTTCTTATCATTTTAAATCAGATTGCCGCTATACCATCTAGCACAGCTTCTTTTGCAATTGAAACCTATCTTCCTTCACCTTCTTTGAACATACTACCACCACCACATCTCTAAAAAACAGAATTCAGTGCCTACTTTTTTTATTTTGCAAACCAAAAGTTTTTTTTTTTTTATTTTGCAAATAGTACTTTGATGTACTTTTTGAAGTACATGGTTCTTAACTTTGATGTACATTGGAGTCACATCTCTAGGAACACCAAGATACACTAGCTCTTATCTTAAGGCCTACTCAGGAATTTAAAAAATATCTCAGTTGATAACTACTGATTTAGAGTCTGTAAAACCCATTGTAGATAGAAACAGCCTGCTCATTTTCTGAAAAATTGTCTTCTTCCAATTTTGAATTGTTTTTAATGGTGAAAGCTTAAAACAAGCATTTTTCTCTGAGACATTTCATTTCTTTGATCAGTAAAAATATAAAAAATATTTTCTCCAGGAATATTCTTATCCAAATTTCCTCTGTATCCTACTGCATGTAATGAATAATTAATTCTAATTGAGTAGCCAATTTCAGCCAGCATTACCACTCTTGGTATTAATACCTACAGTTAGAACAAAGTTTAAATTGTTGTGTATATAAAATAGGAATTTCAAGACAACTACTCCCTTGGTTTAGTATAAGCTTTTCCAACACACCCTTGGATGAAGATATCACAAGGCTCTTCAGTTTTAGCAGGATTCTAACTTTATATTTCCACTTAATGAAGCCCCTTATGTTGAAAGACCGATTTAATTAAGAGTACAGGCTAAATGAGCTCATCAAAAACAGTAAATGTAAGTGGCCACCAATGGCAACCTCAGGCTGGGAAGTCTGTGGGGAATGCTTCAGTCCACCATGGGTGAAGATATGAGGCGTCCAGCCCAGGAATCATACAGGTGACCAGCATGGTTAGCCTTCCGGGCTAGTGGCTTTCCCTCAGCTCCAGTCTTAGCTCATCTCTGGAACCAGAACCCCTCATTTTTCACTTCACACCCAGATATTCCTCCTCACACTTTGTTTCATGGCTTCTTTGAGTGTCTCTGCTTAAATGTGGTTGAGTATGGAAAGAAAGCCCTCATGTCCCAGTGAATGAACAAAGGAGAAGAAAATAGCTGGGCCGTGTCACAGGCCTGTAATCCCAGCAGCTTAGGAGACTGAGGTGAAAGGATAAGGGGTTCAGTGACAGCCTCAGCAATTTAGCAAGGCCCAATTTCCAAATAAAACCTAAAATGGGCTGGAGATATGTCAGTGGTTAAGATGTGTCAGTGGAAAGGAAGGAAGGGAGGGAGGGACAGAGGGAGGAAGAATATATGCATATTGATACTTCGAGATACAAACCTGCCTCCAACCATTCCCCCAAAGTGCTGTGGTATTAGCATTATGTTTCCATGAGCTACTTTCCATGAATTAAATCTTCCTATTACTTCTGAAAAACAGTCGTCCAAAACATCTACAGGGAATTGGTTCCAGGACCTCTTTGCTCAAAACCCAAAACCCATGGATGCTCAAGTCCTTTGTATAAAGCAGCATAGTATTCTCATATAACCCATGCACATCCTCTTCTACACTTCAGACCCTCTTTAGATTACATCTAACACCTAATATGCTATGTAAATAGTTTTTCTACTCTATTGCTTTGCAAGTAATGACAAGAAAAAGAAAGCCTTGCATATTCAGTACAGATGCAATTTTTAAAGACATTTTTAAAATTAGTTACTGAATTCATAGATTTGGAACCTGAAAATATGACCAACTATTCTCTTCCCCCTCCTCCCCCTCCCTACCCTCCCTCCCCTCCTCCCCCTCCTTTCATCCTCCTCTTCCTCCTCCTCCTCCTCCCTCTCCCCCTCTCCCCCTCACCTTTTTGCTTCTACCTTGTGCCTTATGCCTGGATGAGTTTGAACTGTGCTCTTGGTTTATGGAGGCAAGGCAGTATGTGTTTTGAGTTGCTTTTGATTTAAGACAGGATGTTTTAGAAGCATCTCCATCTAGTATCTAGTTCCCTTCCCATCCCCTAACACAGGCGTGACATGCAGATACCTCTGGGCTTTGGTGAAGAGGCTGCCTCAGATGTAATATAGAAGAGAAGATAATTGGTGCCATTGAAGGTCAAATATTTAGCCTTGCTTTTTTCTACTGAACTAAGGAATGGAAAATGATGAGGAGACCCAAGAAGTGATCCCACTGTGCAGTGAGCCTGATATTACCCATCATTACGTGTCACCTTCTGTGACAGCTCACTTACCCTCCAAAAATAATGCCTGAAATCAGGTTCCCTCCTACTGATTCATGCTATTGGCCTAGGCTAGAGGAGAAGAGATGGAAGATGAAAGAGAATGTTGGTGATGGGGCTTGGCAAGGATGTTTGTGGAATGAAGAAGTATCATTTCTAAGACTTTTCAGAGGGGAAAATTGAGAAATTACTCAGCTACTTTCCATTAGGTAAGGGACTAGAATTAGCTAACAACATTTGAGTCACAGATTAGAGGAGCTCCTCTGGGATCCACATTTCAAACTTAAAGCATGTGACAGTGTTAACATGGATTGGATAGTAACAATTTCTGAGTAACAATGAATACCGAACATTCAGTAATTAAGTACAATTTGCAACAAAGCCCATCTTAAATGGGTAAGTGACCTCATGTGTGTAAACATTATTTTCTCCATGGTAATTAAGCACAAATTGGAAGAGACAGAGTAAGTCGGGCTTAGTCTTCTTTCCACTTTGGTTTAAGGCAGTGCATAGTTTTTCAGTTTCCAAGCTGGCGTCAAAGACCACCCCAGCCCTTCCAGTATGGGCTCCAGGCAGGAATAGGACACAGTGGATGATTTGGAGGTGTTAGAGTGGGAGGGACATTTTGCAGACAAGAGTCAGTAATAGCCACAACTGCAGTGCAGATCTTCCAAACAAAAGTTGAATAAAGAAATTATAAAACTCAATAATACAATAAATAACTTAGACTTAACTGACATATATAGAATATTTCAACCTGTATCAAGTAGATAAACTTTATTCTCAGCAGCACATGGATCCTTCTCTAAAATAAACCGTATAATATGACATAAAGCAACTCTTAGCAAATACAGAAAAGTAGAGATACTACCCTGCATTTTATCAGATCATAATGGAATGAAATTGGAAATCAATGACAAAATAAAAAATAAAAATTACTCCAACACCTTGAGACAATATACTACTGAATGAACCATGGGTTGCAGAAGACATCAGGGAGGAGATTAAAAAATTCTTAGAGGTAAATGAGAATATAGACACAACATATGGAAATCTCTGAGACACTATGAAGGCAGTACTAAGAGGAAAGTTCATTGCTTGCAGTTTATTCCTTGAAAGAAAAAAAGGTCAACAAATAAATGACCTCACATTACAAAACTCAAAGCCCTAGAAAATGAAGAACAAATCAACAGCAAAACAATAGAAGACTAGAAATAATTAAAATTAGAGCTGAAATTAATGAAATTGAAACACAAAAAAAAATTTTTAAATTGACAAAACAAAAAGTTGATTCTTTGAAAAAAATAAATAAAATTGACAGACCCTTAGCTACTCTGGGAAACCAAGCAGCCAACTCAGGGACCTGCCCAAAAGGAACACAGAAAACACAAATCACTCCCTAGACCACATCCATCTAAGTAGGAAGAGTGTGATTGAAATGCGTCCAGATTTTTCCATTTCCTAAGTTCATTATTTTCCTTTAAGAATTATGCTGAATTTTCAGGAATTAATGCTGCATTTCTGTTTGGCTTTGGTAAGACAGAGTGGGATGGTTTTTAGATAATGGAGCTGACAGAGCTGGGGAGACCCAGGTTTGGGGAAGGGATCAGACAGCTGTAGGTCAGCTCTGACTATGTCGGCTAGGAGAAGAGAGGACCTCTCCCAGAACTGACTTAGGGAATGTGAGAGGAGGAAGGCTGGGGTCAGGAAGGGGATGAGATGTGGGTGTACCTGCCTCCAGGGAGGCACATCTCTGTTTACCTCTGCCTCTTCTCCCCCCTCCACCTGCCTCTGAGACTCACTTCCCACACGGAGCTGCTGAGAACCAGTCTCTGTTTTGTTCTGGAGTCTTCAGGTCCAGGGCTTTTCTATCTACATATTTTACCTTGTCTCTGCTCAGATATGCAGTGACTAGATTCTCCTCTCTGCTTGTTTCTTTCTAAATTCAAAGGCACATGAGATTCCTTGTTTTAAACACAGTAAAAAGTGGGATCAACTAAATACCTAAGAATAGCCCCATAACAGGGCTGAAAGGAGCTGGGATCTTAACTTAGAGAAAGGCAGGCGAATGGGATGAAAAAGAACAGACCCTTCTATAAATGTCCTGGGGAGGACACATATCTGTTCATCACAAGCCCTGCCCCACCAAGTGGCCTGAAGTTCTGAAGTCATTTTTTTTCTCTGTCACTGGCCTCTCCTGGGTCTGGTGCCTGTTCCTGATATTCTCCTTGAAAGGTTTTGTAGTCTTGTCCAGGATCCCCAATGATGGCCAAGGCTAGCCTGACCATCCAGGCTGCAAGGGGTCTGTGTCTGTTTAATGACAGCATCAACAATTACAAATCATTGACAGAATGATTAAAGGCTGGGAGCCACAGTTTATTTTTTACTTGCTAACTTTCTGAGACTGTTGTATAGCTATTTGCTACTCCTTTATAACATCACATTTAAAATTTTTTAAATGTACCACAAATTTAATTCCTGTGCTCTATTCTACAATAAAACTGACATATATCCTTTAAAAATATGTCTAAGAAATCTTAATACTACAATGGTTTTATATCATCCTCTTTAATAATATGTGAGTAAATGCTTCATTAATGTTAGAAATTCAACATTGTTTATTTTGCTCCTTGAACATGGGATTCTCCCACATTCCTCCAAATTTTACCCTGATTAATGTCTCTTATGCTTTAAGGTCTCTTATTGATCATTGTCTCTTGAAGCAAAATATATGCAAGTTAAATTTTAATTTTTAATACTTCTAATGGTAACAGACTTTCAATTAAAACTTTTATGAATTAAGATATTACTGTAGCTATTAGCAGAATGAAATTGATCAAAATAACATATGTATCACAAATATTATTGAAATTTTTAAGAGAAGAATTTCACTGGAAATACATTTTTTAGATGAAAGAGCTTCACCCCTCAATTTATATATCCAAAGGAATATTACTTATTGTTTGAAATAGACAGGGTTCAGTATCATTCTGTTCTTATTTTTGTTTTGCTTTGGTTTTATATACTTAAATACTGAGAAACATATTTACAAACCTAAGCAAAGCTCTTTCCTTATAGCAATGCCATTTAAATCTTTGGACTTCTTATATATGTGATTTCAAAGATCTCATTAGGGTCCATCATCAGAAGTGATTTTTAATTATCTATTAATGGACAACTTGATTTAGCCCCCTTTCAAACTTGTTGAAGGTAATGAATTAGAAACTCACCTTCTGGGAAAAGTGATGGATCGTCCATCATCAGAGCCGTTTCCTTTTCCTTGTGACTTAGTCACAGCCATGTGCAGTACCTGGGTTTTGTCTCACAGAACATGTGCCCTTTCATAGCAGGGAGGGATCTGATCTGGCTCTGTGAAATGGGAAGTGGTACATTGTGAGAGGGCAGGACTCATGTTCTCAAGCAGGTTTGTCTTGTTGTAACAGTGTGCAGGGAAGTCTAGGATCTAGAGAGGCTTCTCTGAACCCCCACACCACACATTCCCTTGTCAAGCCCCGGGGCACACAGTCTCCTTCTGGAGACCAGTACCTCAGGATAGCCTGACCTTGACAACACTATAGCCATGACCTTGAGGTTGCACAGAATCAAAGGTTAATGATGGGAAAATGTGCTTCTAACCTGAATGAGCATTGGTTTTCACAAGCTATTTCTGAATATGCCAGTGTTGAGCTGCAGATCCCCAGAGGGAGCTTACCACAAAGAAGAGCAGCCATCTGTTGAAGCACCAGGCGAGATTTAAGTGTCAAATTTGAAGCTAATTAAGACTACAGGACAAATTTAATGCTAGATAATAATTTCTTATCTACATATAGAGAATCATTATTGGGACAATAAGTGCAGTATTTAAAACTTCCTAGGGATCAATTAAATATAAAGAAGTCCTGCTTTCAGACTACAAATGCCACAATTGAGTTCTCATACCATGAAAGTTTAAAGTGATTATTTAATTTAGTTACTGAGATTCTGTAATAAAAATATAGTTGGGTATTTCAAGGATTTATCATCATTTTCTTATTGTCTATCAACTTCCAACGTGTGAAATTAATTTACATCCTCATTTATTCATAGAATTTACTCGTTCATTCAGTATTTATTGAGTGCCTACTGTGTGCCAATCACAATACAGTAACAGCATCTAACTTTCTTCTGCTTCATGTAGACTGTGGTCTGATGTTGAAAACAGACACAAAGCAAGCAAACAATATTTACTTTCTGCGTTAGATATGAATAAAATATGATAGGGGATTACATAGTTACAAGAAAAGGGGAATTTTGAATGTAGCAGTCAGGAAAGAATTTTGTAAGGAGATAGGTCATGAATGAGGGACAGGAGCTTTCGAAAAGGCATCAAAGACAATTTTCTGGGTACAAGGAGTAGCAAGAGTGAAAACCCTGGTGTAACAGAGAGCTCGGTGTGTGGCAAAAACAGGGACAGAGTCAATATTATTACAGAGAGTAAGTGAGTGGGAAGGCTGAAGATGCTGTGGATGGGTGAGGGGTGTCTGTAAGCCCAAGGGTAGGGGACGGATTTGGATTTTCCTCCAAGGGTTTTAGCTGGAAAGAGCATGATTGGATTTACATTACAGTCCTGTCTGCTATTCCTTTGCACACTAGACTTCAGGGAAGGTGGGAGACCTAAGAGGGGTGGATTCCAGGAGTCTGGAAGGAGAGTGTACAATCCTGAACCAGGGCTGCAGCTGGGGTATCGGGAAAAGAATTTCAAATGTGGGACCAGCAGGACTTGCAGATGGATGGGGAATAAACTGCTATAAATAGAAAGAGAACAGAGGCAGGGAGGGACTGGTAGGAACTAGAGTTTGATTAAGTAATGAAGGTGTAGAAAGTGTGTTAGAAAAAAGCAGAGGCCAAATAGGAACTAGGAAATATTAGTTTGGAGCTCAAGACTGAGATACCCCTCTGTGGGTTATCAGTGAAATTAAAGAGGAAAATGATGGTTAAAGTCACGGTCCAATTATGTTCATTTTCTGAGTACACAAACAGATATAAGGAAGCCTAATCATCTTTAAATAAAAAGCCTAGCTGCTGGTATACAAGCCTTTTGTGGATCATTAACCAAAGACAGGTTTCTTACATAATTTTCTTCTTCATTTTTTTGTGAATAAAGAAAACAAAAGATAATGTTGTTTCTTTCTGGATAATCTGAGACCACATATGTTCACGTAATTTTGCATGACCCACAGGTCGTGTTGTGAAGTGCTTTGATGGTCTTCCTACTTGCCTAAGTATAGCACTTAAACCTGTGCCTGCAGAATAACTGAATTATCATGGCTGTTAGCCATCCCCAGAAAAAATATGTCCAGGTGGGAGAGGGTCAGTCATTTAAAACTGATGAGAAGTCTTCATTTTCATACCCTGGTCTAGACTTCCTTGGGTATTATTTGTTTCATTTTCTTAGTGTTAGTATTTTGGATGGTCACATTTTACTACTGAAATTTCCATCTGTCAAGTAATATTTGTATGTGTGATGTCATCCATCAATCTATTGCTGCAGGCACTTGATGGATCCCTGTGAACAGGACAGCATACCTAGTCATTCGGCTCTGTTCACTTTTTTCACAGAAATTATTATAGGGACCCGTACATGAAGTGTCAAGTTATTTATCTGTGAAATTTATTAACATGGAAATAGATGGAACCGCTTCTTTACTCATACCCTCATACATGCAGCAGAGCAGTAGCCTCCCTTCCACACCTGCTATACAAATGCTCCGATTTTGAATTCATCTCCCAATTTTCAGCTGTGTGCAGGTCTTGGCAGGAGATTCTGTCAAACATTAAGAAGTGAGCCTGTGGTGAGGCAAATGCTTCTAGGACACATAAATCTAATTGATAGAGGACCATTGGAGACACCTTGTAGCCAAGTTCACCTTATTTTCCAGGGGTGGGAAAAAGTATTTTATTTCCTCTTTTTTTCAACCCTATGTAAGGCTCAAGATATTACTATGAGATGGGAGTGGGTGGGTTCAGTAATATTTGTTTTTTAAATTGGACACTTTTACCCCCATTATTGGATTTATTTGGCTATGGGTGAGTGATTCTCTTCTCCTAATATCCATATATCTTTGTATGCTACAAGAGTTTTTCAAGCAACATGATTTTTGTCCCAAGGTATTTTTAGAGATTTATGTGATTCCTTCGGAATGGAAAACCATCATTGCTCTCTCTTCAAATTCCCAACATCTTTTCTATTTGTTCACTCAGAGCCAAGACCCAGTTCTGTGGTATTGATGATCTATCCATGCCATTAAAGAAATCAATATACCAATAGACCCCCCCCTTCAAACTTCCTGTTTCCACTTGTTTCCTAGTTACTGTGCTTGTGAGGCTGTTTCAACACCCCAGAATGTCAGTCTTAGGGAAGTCATCATATTCTTAGAGATGTGTGCTGGAGGAGGGGTGTTGGCAGACCAAGTCAGCCATAGTTATAGACAAACAGATGTCCCAGAGGTATGGCTCCAGCAGGTTCCAAACACTGGGATTCAGTGAAAACTACTCCACAAGGAATCAGCTTCAGAAATATATAGGAAGACTCCTGCCCTGACCTGACTCAGGCCTCCTGAATCTTTCCATCTGGCAAGGGCCCCAAACATCTGTCTACAGAAGTCTCCCAGGTATCTCTGGTATATGGTCTGAGCTGGGCACCAGGTTCCTGTCTTGTAAAGCGTTAGCCCTTGCCAGGCCCCTCTTCTTGTGTGATATTGCCATTTTTAGTCTCATGGCACTACTTTCTTAGCTCTAAATTTTTACTTGAAAAGGTTTTTAGATCCTTAAAAAAATAAAGCTCAAATCAGGTGTCATCAAGACTGTGCAATGAGCCTGTGGATTTAAAATACATAAGCAATTTAGAGCAGCAACTACATCATTGTTTTTAAGTAAGTCATATGAGTAGTGTCAAGTTCCATTACACAGGAATCACAGGGAGAAACATTTCCCAGATTCATTTAAATTTATTCTGCATCTCATTTTTTCAGCATTTCTTGGGTAGTAATCTAAGTTGATTCAGTCATGAGCATTAACTGAGTGATTACTATATTCAAGAAATCATGCTAGGTGCTGATTCAATGCCAGGCATTTATTTTGATCCTCAATTTGAAAGGAGATTCATGAATAGTATTGAAGTGCATGGGTTTACTCTCAGAAGTGAAAGCCATTGTTTGAAGGTCTAGTTTGATTCAAGTATGTACTTAGCAGAGTCTGGATGATGGGAGACACCCACACGCCACCTCTGTGATTCAGAGCCCCAGCATGTTGCAGTTATACCAAGGACCAACTGGAACCCTGTGTTCATGAGCAAGTGTGTCTGATATCCCACACTAGTCTGTGACCATAGGAGCTGACTTCTTTTGCAGACAGGAAGCCAGCCAAAACCCTGGTTGGTGTTGCAGGTGAACCTCCCTGTCCTCAACACACCAGGCAGGCCCAGTCCTGGCGGGGTGTCTGCCTGTGGGTTCCTGCTATGGTTCCAGTGCATACATAGCAATCTCAGGTGGAGGCTGGTCACTGTCTATCTCTGACTCCTCCCCACTGTGTCTTCTGTCCCTAAAGCCAAGGACCACTTAGCACAGTACTGCTAGGCACTGCCTCTCTCTGGGGTAGCTCACTGATAGCTCCCTTGAAGAGCTTGTGCCTTGGAATGCCACCTCCTGACTCCAGACTGGTGGGAGTAGAACTTTCCTCTACCAACTCAGGTCCATAACAGGAGATTAACAGGAGATTAACAGGAGAAAATTCAAGTTTAGTCACATATACACAGGAAAGCTCAGTCAGGAATAACTCACTAAACAGCAGGGTAAACGGTTTACACACCAGCTCAATTGGGATGAGGCATAGATAGGATTTCTAGGGAGACTAAAGAAGGTGTGAGAGAAACTAAACAGAGGTCCAGAAGCTTCTGATAAAGATTGTTTATGCAGTTTCTCACCCCAGTGCAAAGGGCCAGTCTTCTTTTTGGCGAGAAGTTCCCCAGCGTGGGTTATAGCACCTTTATTCTCAGAGAGCTCTTCCTCAGACCCACAAGGGAGGCTCAGAAAGGCTTCTTCTAGGTCTCATCTTCATGCCATTCTGGTTGGTCTATTTGAGATCCTGGATGCTGTGTCTAGGTCGTCTTGCCTCTAGTTCCTATGTTCTTAACCCTGACTTCTCAGACCTTTTCACTTTTTCATTTCTCAGTCAAGTCTGTGGTGTAAAGAAATAAACTAGGTCTTGCAGACTCCAGGGTGGAAATCAACACCTTCAGCATGGCTCAGCTGTGGCCAAGGCTTGCTCTGAGAAGTCCCTCCAAAGCTCCCCGTGTAAGGCCGAACATTAGAAGCACACATTAGGATTAACAAAGCAGAATTGCTCAATTGCTGTGAGAGGGTGGAAATGTAATGGCTCCACACAAATACAAGCATAGAACAATCTAGGGCTACCTAGTGTGGGACCAGATCTCTTGGGACAATATTACTATAGTGTAAAAAATTATATCATGCTCCCGAAAGGCTGCTGAACCATCTATAGAGTGTTAACCTTACTCTATCCCAAGTCTTCAACTTTCATAGAGAAAAGAGTCTAGAATGTCCAGCAGGGGCAGGCAATAAACATGCTTGGTCTTCCAGGAGAAACTGGGGTGTGTGGAGATGGGAGGTAAGTGTTAGAACTAGCTGTATGGTGGGGGTGGGATAGTGGTCCTGGGGGCCCAGATCCCAGCTGGGGTTTGCAGGGATAATGGGGGTCACTGAGGGGGCACTCACACTCCTTTTATTTCTTTTATTTCTAGGCACTTGATATGGCACGTTCTCTAGCTTGAGTCCCTTGGGCAAGTGAGTGATTCATTTTCTCTCTGCCTTTGTTGAAAATGCAGAGAGTAGTACCATTAACCCCTAAGGCCTGTGGTAACAGATAGATGAAGACATAGAGTTTAGGCCAGTGCTTGGGAGGTGGTGCCTTGGGTGACATCCAACCCTGATGCCTGTCGGCAGCAGCCCCAGCACCAGCAGCTCTCATCCTTGGCTTGCCCAGGTGCTTTCCTGGACTTCTCTAGGTGCAGGGGCCTGCGAGGCAAAGGCTCCTTCACACCTCTGCTCTGTGAGCAAGAGATTAAACTGTTTGGTGTATTTAGTTATCTTTAGCCTGTTCTAATGAAGTTTTTTTTCCCAAAACATGTTTTTATTTTCATTTTATTGTAGACACAAATCTTTCTTATGCAGCTGCTTAATGTTTCCCCAAAAGAAACTTACTCCTCCTGCCCAGATTTTGTGTTTGGGCATCACATCTCTGTTCTTCCAAGTAGCCCAGGGGTGCACGGTGGGTCTCTGAACCCAAGTATGGGCAGTGGAGAGCACTCTGCAGTGAAAAGACCTGTGATCTCAAGCACCTGCAACTGTGTTATCCTACACATCTGCAGAGTTGGATAAAAGGAGAGATGGCTTGTTATGCCTTAACAAGAGCATTGGGTTTTAACTACCCAAATAAGCCTGCTTTAAACAAATTCAAACACATGAACACAAAGGAGAAGATCAGGCACATCTTGTGACCCAGAACACACATGCCTTCCATAGGGTTGGAGGCAGTGGTGACTTCTCTTTGACGTACCATGAACAACACTCATCTATCCAGATATGGCCACCAGAAGAGCACTGTCTCTGGGAGTCTCCAGGGAGCCAGACAGAGCCTCAGATAAAAGCCTATTCCCAGGCAAATCCTTGGAGACAGGATTCTTGAGGAGGACTTGAGTGCATTATCCAATGAAGTTGAATTCCTTTCCTTGGTATCGAATTGCTTTGGCCTTATACCAAAGAGCTCAGCCTTTTCTTACAGACATTGAAATTTGTCTATTTTGCTCATGAACCATTTAAGCCTTTTTTTTTATTTCCTCTGAAACTTCTCTGGTAAGTGTGCCTCCATTTATAAACACATCAAAGCCTAGTAGGAAAAATATTAGAAGAGAAAAGCACCTTTAGTTTGAGCTTCGAATAAGACTGAATTGGTTATTCATCTGAGATTAGTGTGGCCTGTAAGAGTGTACACCAAGCCACGGCTGTCACCCTTTGTCTATTCTAATTTCTCTTTGAAACTTAAATTGTTGACATTAGGTCATATCTGTAAGGGACTCTGATGAACTCTAAAATTGAACTAGCCACTGCCCAATTTGAGTTTTGTGCATTCTAATAGAGACAAAGAAATCAACTTATAATTAAGCATTATAAGGAGAGGCCAGAACTAATGTCTTGATAATGAAAATATCCAAAGTTTACATGATGGTATACAATAATTTTACAGCATAATGAACAAATTACCAGCACGAAGTCTAGCTGCCTCACATGCTCACATCTGCTTGAATTCTAGTGGGAAAAAAGTCCTCAGTGGTACCCAAGACTTGCTTCCTAAATATCATCAGCACAACTCATCTCTAAAACAAAGCTGAACTTATTCCATGCCATGTTGAGGGAAATGCTACTTAAGGGAGCAGAAGCCATACCTCGTTAAGTTTGGGGGAGGTCTCATGAGGAGTCTGAAGCCTGGTTTACAAAGCAGGGCTTTCAGTGTGGGGCTTGCCCAGTTGAGGGTTGGTGGAAGCAGATGTCCAGAGTCTCCAGGTGTAAGCATATATGTTGATGGTTTCCATTGAAGGGTTGGTGGGTCTTTTCACAAGTTTCTGTATTGAATTATCAAGTTCTCTGCCTTGTCAACAACCTCATGACAGAGTAAATGATGCTAATCATGATGATTAAGTGATATTCATGAAGCAGATGAGCATGTAAATTCATTGTCCAAGCTGTGCATGTAGGGCAGCATGGATGTGGAGCCATAGGGTTCTTCACTCGAAAATTCTCTGTGTCATGAAGGACAGGAAGCTGGGAAGGAAATAAAATCACAATAACACAAAGCTGTCAATCATCTAAAATTCATTTTCACTTAACTTTAACAATCATTTGCACCCCAGTGTCCCAGTGTCTTCACTTCTGGACTCCCACTTAATTATTCCCTCCCAATATGATGTGAGAGGAGAGGAGATCTCTAAGACAGGGGGTCATTCAGCTGGAGCCTGAGCTCTGTCACATTTGGAAGCACACTAGGTGTTCACAGATGCTGGGACTGTGGTACGTGCTGTAAGTGCCTGTGGATGGTCACTGAGGCAAACACAGTGCTTACTCAATGAACAGCTCTAGGTCACCAGGAAACAACAACAATTAAGGATTTATGAATCACACTATTTTATGCTTAAGCCCAGTTGATTTGGACACAGGTCTGATCATATCACTCATACTTAAATTTGAATAAATCCAAAGCCAACAAAATGTTAGCATGGCAATATGTAAGTGTTGTATTGAGTGGATAAGCAGTGGATATTTATGATTTAAGTTCATAAAGAACAAACAAGCATCATAGATTCTCTCACTACCAAAAAAAAAAAATCTAATGCTGAAAATGTAGGGGAAAATGACACCACACTTATTTAGAAAAAATCATTTGCAATTTTGATTTCCCAATTATTAGAACATTGCCATATATTATATTGTCACAGGAGAGTGAGGTGCTGATGAAGCTCCCAACCTCAGGTCTCATGTTCTGAAAAAAAGAAAATTTAAAGTCAGACACCAAAAGTCATGCAAGAGAATTTTAAGTCAAGACAAAATGGAAACGGAGTGAGAAAGGGGTGAATGCAGAATAAGGCTGAGCAGAGAGCACTCTCAAGGGATAGCAGGGCCATTCCACTGCTCATGACTACTTACTATCTAACAATGCAAACTTATCGATTAGTACCTAAGGTCTGTATTTTTCTGTTCTCCTTTAAGAAGTGTAGATATGATCAAGAAAATTTCAAATGAATGAGATTGAACGGTGGCTTACAGTGTGATGTTCTTGTCAATGAAAACTAAGGTTCTTGTTAGTTCATTACAAAATCCTAACAAGATTAGGAATATTAGCCAGGGAGCAATGTCCTGTCTCCATTTTTCACATGCTTCTTACCGTGGCCAAATTCTCCATAGCTAATAGCCTGTCTGCCATCCCAAATTCTCAGCAATTTCAAATAACCCTGGTATTTCACTGTGTGTGCCATTTTCCATGGGTGGCCGTTGACAGACTGGCCATGGACAGATGTGCCCCATTCTGAA
The DNA here is from genome assembly GCF_052094955.1 of Ictidomys tridecemlineatus. Taxonomy (NCBI): domain Eukaryota; kingdom Metazoa; phylum Chordata; class Mammalia; order Rodentia; family Sciuridae; genus Ictidomys; species Ictidomys tridecemlineatus. The sequence continues at coordinate 32,949,984 of NC_135492.1, read as the reverse complement.
GATGGCAATATTTTGAAAATTAAGACCCTCTTTGAGTTGCTTGAGAAAGAAAGCCACCAATTGAGCAGAGAAGTTGACTTAAGAATGTCCATATCCTCCTGCTTATAGGGTGAGTGCTGTGGAAATAAACACCAACCAAAGGAGACCAGCAAAGGTGAGCTATTCTGGTCTTATTGTAGCAAGGGAGTAAACACCTATCATTTGGGTTCTGCCAGACTCTAAGGCAGAAGAGTAGTAAATATTATAGGGCAAAAAAAGGAATTTTCAGGTGTAACCTGTTGGCGCCTGATGATGGAAAGAAGCTGGAGGCAGACACACCTCATGCAGGTGTATGAATAGGAGGATGTATCTGCCTTTCCCTGGTCAGTCCTACATAGGAATCAGAGGAAAAAATAAGGAAGCTGTCAGTTATTCATTGAGTCTTGGCCATTTTGAGCCAATTATTAAGAGTTCTGAGTTGAGTTGTCGCTAGAAATAGCATTCCATCTACTCAAGAGAGGCCTTCAGCAGGCTGGTTCCTAGGTTGTTGCTTGGTTAGGTGGCTGCAGGTTGTGAGTCAAAGTTATATTTTTCTGCAAAGTCTGGCTGTTGTCTATTTGTATATTCAGTCTTTTGGTGGAGATATGTGTGAGCATTATAATGGAGCAGAGCTCTGATTCTAAAATACATTTTGTTTCATATTAGTTTTAAATTAGATTGTAATAAACAAAAGCATAGCCAGGTAAATGAGGAATAAATTATGTTCTACAAGTTTTTCCCCCTCTGGTATTGCAGGGAGTGTCCCAGTCTGTGGGACTAAGGCATGAATCACAAAGGAAAGCATTGGGGAGATTTTGTAAGTAGCAGAATTAACTGTGGGAAATGTCTGGCTGAACTTGGCATGTCCTGGTGTCTTCCTGACATGGTGGATACTTTTGAGTATGTTTTTTGCATGAAAGTGTTCATGATCTCCTAATCCCCAGTTTATGGAGCAGGAGACCTGGGAAGAGATGGAACATGGCTTAAAAGAGGAAGGAAAGACATCATGGGTTGGTAAGGAACGAAGGAAGAAGAAAGAACATCCAATTGAAATTCCATTTGCTAAAAAATACATACAGAATTCTAGAGTCTATATCATTTTTAAAAGCAACCAGTTAAGACCATATTTAAGAAGTGGAATTGAACTTGCTGGACCCTCACTGAACACTTGTGACCTACTGGGAGCCTGGCACTGGAAATAGTCTGTGATACCTTAATAGTAGTCTGCAACAACGTGGGGGATACAGAATGTGCTCTGGGACAGTGGGACTGCTTGAGCCGTGCAGATTTCCTATTCAAATTAAATGGCTAATAAGAGATACAAATGGTGCACTTTAATGTTACTTTTACATAAGGGGTGAGGAACCCAGTTATTCATGGAAGACATACCGTGCAAGGAGTGACATGGTTGGGTGTGTGGAAAATGGATAGGATTCTAGATCTAAGGGAAATTCAGGAGGCCTGATAGATAGGGATAGAAATGTAGACATAATGAAGAGGAGGCAGTGGATATGGTTCAGGAGTGGACAACTCCAGACTCCTCCAGTCCCCATGAGAAGGATGCAATTTCCTTGCCCCTGGGGAGTTATCACAACACACTTGACGAGTCTCGACATTTCCATTCCCAGGCTCAGAGTCAGCGTACCATCTGTGCTGGTGCATGTTTAGACATTTATTTTTTTTAATGCATGTGTTCCTACCATTGCACTCTGCAGACAAGTGGGAGGGGAATTTGATAAGCAATTTGTATTATGTCAATTACACCGAGTCACATCTCTTGTCTGCCCTTCTAATCACGCAGAAGCCTCCAAAAGCACATGAGGCATGAAGTTCTCAGGGCTTATGAAGTTATTGAGGCAACATGAGAAGTAGAGAATAGACATCAGGAGACTTAAGCACAGAGGATCCTCCCTTTGGCTCCCTGAAACATCCACCCATGACTTTCAGAATATGACTTGCTTCCCAAATTCCCCGCAGATACCTGGATTCACCTGTGAATCTCTGAAGCATCACTCTCAGCAGGGGACAGATCTGTCCTCCAGAAGATATTTAATAGTGTCAGGGAACATTTTTGGTGGCCCAGCTGTTGAAGATGTGAGGATTGCTACTGCCACCTAGTGGGTGGAGGCCAGGGAGGCTCCTAACCCTCCTACAGTGCACAGCGCAGCAGCCCCTAGGAGGGGAGGGTGATCCAGCCCCAGATGGAAGTAGTGCCAAGGTTGAAGACCCTGCTCCAGATCTCCCAGGAAGTCTTGGAGACCTGGAAAATTCCATCTCTTCTCAACAGCAGTATCCCTTCCTATCTTTTAAAGTAGACATAATCATGTCCACTTACATCTGAAAATCACAACTAGGAAATCCACTAAAATCCAGAGTGCAATCCAGCCAGATGACATTAGCTGGAAACAGCACTGGTGTGACCCCCTGCAAGTTGGAATTCAAGTCACAGATATTCCACCTGTCATCACCTGTCACACAGTACCATGAGAGCAGTGTGGGCTGGGGTGTTCCTGCAGCTCAGGTGTGCATGTTGTACACCCATTGAGCAGATTTCACTATGACAGAATGTTCCAGAAACATTTCTGTGCAGACACTCTGAGAAATGTTTCCTCTCACTGAACATACTCTTTTGGTTTCCCAGGCAACTAAATGTATTAGCATAAATATATGCATACAAGATTTTTATGGGAAAAATAAAACAACATAATATTAAATTTAGATTCAACAAATATTCATGATCATTTAAATCTGATGCAGCTGCCATCACTTTGGGAATAGCTTAGGTTTCAAACTTGGAAGCTCCCCTAGGAGGCCTGAATGGTGTTGGCTGTGGTCTGGTCTGGGTGGGGTTCTGGTTGGTTGCTTGCTTGCTTGCTTCATGGCTAAGTAGATGCAGAGACTAGTTGGTGTGCTGTTTGAGGCAGTGCCTGGGGACCTTGTGTGGTCAGTTCCAGTGCCAGTGCTTGGGTGATACCTGTATCCATTACCTCAGATTATGAAGCTGATCCCTCACACTAGGCTAGAGATGCTGGGATCTGGAGTGGAAGAGGGGCTGCTGAAGCAGCCTTGCAATGAGGAGGATTCAGGAAAAATCTTCCTAAATGGTAAGAACCCTCAACTGAACCTGGAGAAGTCAGGGTGACCCAAAAAAAGGTGTTAATCATGCAGGAAGCAAGAATAACAGGAGTTAAGCCTGAGCACCCTGCTCACAAGATTAAAGGTAGGGCCCCCTGGAAGGAGAAGAGAGGCCCCAACCACAGGGGTCTCACTGGAGTTTATCTGGAAAACAAGGGACCACTGATATGGTCAGCAGAATGATGCACATGGCCTTGTGCTTCCCATTTTATTCTGCTAGGACTGATACATAAGGGATTTATATGTATTAAGACATCTCTGGACATATTCCACAATATCAGGTGGTTAACTGTATTGATCTGCATTTTTATTGACCTTTCAATGAACAAGTCAGTGTATATGCATGCATGTATGTGTATGCTGAGAGCACATGCCACATTATCCATATGCTAAACAACACACACATGTTCTGTCCCTCATCAGATAACAAACCTCTAAGTGGATAATTCTCTGCCTCTGTTGTAAACTCACAGCCCAGCATTTTTGCATTGCTATTGGTGGGACTGCATGTGACATGATTTCATCCCTGTATTCCTTTAAAACTGAAGGCCCAGCCCCCTCCTATGACATCGTCTTCCTGGACAGCTGAAGTGGGCACTGGCAGTTTTCCCCTCACTGCTATGAATATTCTTTCATTTCTAAGATAAAGACCCTGTGTACACATGCATTTCCCTGAGAAATCTCAGCTTTGCAGTAATGAAATCCATCTAATTAACCCTTCTGAAATCTGTGGCGGACTGAGAGGAGTCCCTTACGACAGAATTTTAAACTCTTTTTCCATTCCCAGTAATATTGTTGATTATCCTCATGAAAATGTGTGGGCTTTGTGTGTTGTTGTTGAGGACTTCCTAGAGAAATCAGTCATCTTTTCTTTGCAATAAAATAGGATAAAGTAGAATCCACTTCCAGGAATGTCAGTAGCCTATTATAATAGGCTAAAACATCATCAGTGATACTGAAGTAATAGATCACTTGCTTTGGGTTATTTTGTCATCTATACCATTCTTCGATATTGGAGACCTAGTGAATGAGTATGTCATTCAAGAAGATTTCAGAATGCTAAACATGGAATGATGTATTACATGGAATTGCATACAACTGAGGATATGTGAATATTGGTCAAATCAAACAAAGTGTAAGTAATTGTTATTTGTATTTTGCTCTTCAGAGTAGCTATTTTAAACATGTGCCTAAACCCAAATGTCTAGCAGTGAATACAGTTTGCTAGAGCTTCCATATAAAAGTACCACTAGTCGAGTGGGATAAAAATGGGTATTTATGGTCTCACAGTTTGGGAGGTTAGAAATCAGTGTCAACAAGTTTGATTCTTTTTGAGGGATGAGAAAGGAGATGTATTCCAAACCTTGCTCCCAGTCTTTGTTGGTTTTCTGGCAAATTTTGGCCTTGGTTGGCTTGTAGAACCATTCCAGGTTTCTCCCTGTATGCATCTATCTCAATCTAAATTTCCTCTTTTATGAGAAAGTCATATAGGAATGGGAATCCCCAAACCCTGCACTGCAGGATGACCTCATCTTAAGTAACTATAGTTGCAATTATCCTCTTGCTAGATGAGATTATATATTGAGGTTAAAATGTCAAAATATTATTTGGGGGCCACAAATAACCTCATTGGCAGCAGCATGCCTGTTCCCATGCCATCCTCACCAGATGGCCCTACCAACTGCTCAGCAGGCAGACTCTCCACCCTTCCTTGTAGCATGAGGTCAGCCACTTCATATTTCTGTTTTAAACTCTAGGGATGGAGGTTTGGAACCTCCAAACAAATAGAGGGAGAGAAGGAGAGAAGGATAGGGATACTCTAAGAAAAATGAGGGGTGGGGAATAGGGAAGAAATGCATGGTAAGTTGCATGGTGGTCTCCACAAGAAGCGTCCACATCCAAATCCCCAGAATCTGTGAACGTGACCTTATTTGCATATGCAACTAAGAGTTTTGAGAGCATCCTGAGTTACCCAGATGGCTCCAAATCTTAAGACAAATGACCTTGTAAGAGACAGAAGAAGAGACAACGTAGACACAAAGGAGAAGACGATGTTGAGACAGACACAGTGAACGATGTCATACAGCCCCAAGCCAAGAATGCCAGACTCTAGCTGGGGACAAGTAAGGGTTCTCTTCCAGAGCCTCCGCTAGGAGCTCAATCCTGCCAACACCTGGACTTCATACCTCTGGCCTCTGAACTATGAAAAAATACATTGCTGATTTTGTAAAGCTGCCTATTCATGGTCGTTTACTAATTACAGAAAAACAATGCAGAAGGAATGAAAGAAGTGTTCTTTGCAGGGGCCACATTGAAGCCCACATTCCCCTCTAGCTCTGCTATATGCCCTGCTGATCCTGCCACCTTTCCCAGGGGACATTTCTTATGGAGTGTCAGTATTTGTCTCATATCTGCTCACCTCAGCTCCTACACCTGCATTCAGACACTCAAACCTGTACTTGACCTCAGCAGTTTATCTCTAGGAGGAAAGCAGTTGCTGTGTGAACTGGGTCTAGCTAATGGAATTATATCAAGTCAAACAGCCATCATTGAAACTTCAGACTTTCAAAGAACCAAATAGCTGATGCTCTTGTGCACATACCTTGAAGCTTTTAATGACGTTGAGAGTGAAGTAGTCGGAGCTGCTCATACTAAATTAGGAAGTGTACGTTGAAGGATTCTCCCTAACATGAAGCCTGCTACTTGCTTTAGTTTGGTGAGTGGTTTGGGCTTGCATGGTTTCGTTTGGGTTTGGTAGTGCCTGGCACATCCTAATAATAACCATACTATTTTTAGACCAAAGTGTAGCCTCTCCTATGATCCTTCTAGATTACCAGGAATCTCACTGCTGTCAATCTGAGCATGCCAAATGGGGCTTGAGAAGTGTCAGAGGAGACTGTGCAGTGCATGCTTGGTGCCTATGCTGTAGAAAGGGACACTATTAGGAAGCCATTCCAACCCAGGACCTTGTGGTACAATACTTCATTGCAACAGTGAGAGCAGATATCCAGGAGGCTACCCCTCTGCTAGCAGATTCAAGGAGGCAATTGTAAATGACAGCCACTCCCTCCTGCCTGGACTCCCTAGTGAGCACACACCTGTAATCCCAGCAGCTCAGGAGGCTGAGGCAGGAGGATCATGAGTTCAAAGCCAGCCTCAGCAATAGCAACGCACTAAACAACTCAGTGAGACCCTGCCTCTAAATAAAATACAAAATAGAGCTAGGGATGTGGCTTAGTGGTTGAGTGCCCCTGAGTTCAATCTCCAACACCCAAAACAACAACAAACACTGAGTCTGTTTAGATAAGAAAACTCAAATTCTAATCACATTTCTGGCTTTGAGGTAATTGACCTCAAGTTTTCTTCTGTTTAGAATCTCCCACATACTCTTTTTCATTCATAGTATCTTTCTTCTTTGTAAAAATCCCATCATAATAAAGAAATTGTCAGAGGACTGTTCAATTTCCTTTCTGTTCCTAGAATTTTTCAGTATTAAATATTGCTTGTAATAAGTGGTTGATCAACTGGGCTCAGATCTAATATCTAGCCATTTTGATTGGGAGGGATTAGGGGAAATGACCATTGGTTTATTGTTGGTTTGTAAGCTAAGTTTTAAATTCGCTTTTGTATCCACTTGGACCCCTTTATTCTTTATCTTCATATCTAATTGTTTCTACCTACTTATTGCTGAATAGTTTATATACTTATAATATTGAATTTTGTGGCATTGCACAAACTCACTTGCCAAAGTTTAAAAGTAATCAACTATCAATCCCATAAATTTTAGTTCTGTACACACAGTGGAAACCTACAATATTCATGCTGGAGCTCTGGGTAGAATAATAATGAGAACAGTTCCCTCCATTCACAATGTGCACTGTGGTTAATTAACAGAGAAGTGGGACATATTACAGAGCCCAGGGTATTTTTATAATTCATAGGAGCAGTGTTTTCAGTATCTTGGGAATTTGGGGAAATATCTAAAACACAAGTCAAATTTTATTAGAATAATTTCTCAATATCTTTGTGTTCTCATGTTCTTTCTCTTGAACTAGAAATTTTATGTACTATAAAAATACAAAAATATATAAAAGGTACCAAATTTCTTTATCCTGAAAAAAAATAATAAGCCCATGAGCAGAAATTAAACAATAAGTTTTGACATAGGCATCATATTTTATAAACTAATACCATTAAAAAATCTCCAAGTGCGGGCAAATGCTGGGAACATATTTTTAAAAGAAAAGAGAGTGTTACTTTTGTTGGAAAGGACTACTATAAATTTCCTTATATCCAGGACAGGAAAGTATCTCTGAAGAATAGGAAGACAAGGATGTTGTAAGATTTCATGCAAACTCAAGTCCCTGACCATTATGTGTTTTGGAAGTAGAAAGTGAGGACAGTTGAGCCCAAGCTGCATTGGGCTGGCTGCCTCCTCAGTTTACCTGTCTCCACATGAAGGTTTATATAAAAAAATCACACCCTGGGGAAGCAGTCATCTAGAACCCTAGGATACTCTACTCACTGCTCAGTTCAGTATTTAAAAACAGCATTAGAATTGTTTATTGGAAACCAAAAATTGACTTGCTCTTAGGTACTAGGACCAAAATCAGCTTGGGTAATGAAATTAAGTGAATTTCAAACAGTGAACTTCCTTAATTTAGGAAGCTGTCCTGAGAATTCTCCCATGAACATCTCATTGGAGGAAGATGAAATTTTTAAATAAATGAGATGTCCTTCTTATATCTGTGAGTCAGCACACGTAGGAAATCAGAGGGAGGTTGCATATATGGGATGAGAATATGACATGTGCATTTGAGAGACCTGTGTACACAGCGTGAGCTGCTCCCCTCAGCAGAGCTTCAGATTATGCAGCTGTCTATTTTCTCTGACTATCCCTTTTTCATAATCAAGCGATTTGCTCAGTTCTGATTTTCATCAATATTAACTCAATTTTGCATGAAATTATGATTTCTTTGGTAGTAAAGATGTGTGGGGTACTAAGGGGTAAGCATAATAGTGGGTTTAGTGACAAGAATATCAGGCTCAGAGCAAAATGACCCAGAGTGAGTCTCTCAGCATCCCAGTTCTCTGGGAAGGGAATGGGTGCTGTCTTGAAAAGTTCTCTCTTCAGATAAGTTTGGGGAAACCTAAGCTAAGCTCTGTTAATCTGGCTAACTATGCTATGTTAAACTGAATGGAGCCTTTACTTCACTAACTGGAAATACATTTGCTATTGCATTTTAAGTCAGTGACTTGAATATCAAGTGCAGCATTTCCAATACTTATGTCAGCAATAAAGCCCCTTTTTAGCACTCAACATCTTGTAGAACTTCTCCCCAGAGCTGTCACAGAGGTAAGTGACAAGAACAGCAGGATAACTGTGAACACAATTCACAAGAGTCAAAGCACTACTGCATCTTAGATGTGTGGCCTGAGGGCCCCACTCAATTGTTTAATAATTTATCAGTAGACATGAGGTTGCTAGACATCATCCTGTCCTCAATTGATAACATTGCTGGGAAGGTACATCAGATACACCAGCTAACAGGATGCAACTTATAGTGGATGTTTGTAGGATGACTGACTGAATAAAGGAACAACAGAAGTGTCGCACAGATTGAAAAGTACCCGTGAAAGAACTCAAGAGAAGGAGTGAGAGAATAGGTTAGAAAGGGGAACTTGGGAGCTTTGGATCTACAGGTACCAAAGCTCAGAAGAAAACTGCAAACCAGCACATGTCATTCAAACTCTACAGACTGTATTTGTCTACTGTATAAATTGTAAATTTCATCTGCCCCTTTTATACAACATGGAGGTGTAAAACAAAAAAGAGAACAGATGTGACTGTTCTTAACAAAAGTTAAGCCGCCATATAAAGTAACCTGTGAGAAGACTCATAGGAAGAAAACTGAGAAATCATTCCTTCTCTGGATATCCTTAATTGAGGCTGATTTTTATTTTGGCAGAGGTGGAAATCAATTGGAGAAACCAAGAACAGGGAGTGTGGTTTTGTAACCCATCATTAGCTCATTCACAGCAACCATGCTATCATCCCAGTGTGCTCAGGTCAGGGGATGGATTTCAGATTCTGTTCCTGCGAACAAACTTTTTTTTATGGAAATGCTGATCTCAGTCTGTCTCAGGCAGACTGTTAGACTGTTGTCTTCTGAAACTTTTACCCTAGAAGAGTGCTTGGGTCTTTGATAGATAGCAATATTGCCCTAAAAATAAAAAGCCCTTTCTAGGTTTCTCCCCTGAAGCTAGAATCAGTTAAGTTAAACGTTTCATCCTTCTTTTTTTTTTGCAAAACTTAAGCAATGAATTAACATAATTTGGGGGGCTGTTGTGCTTAATATCTAATCAAATTATTGAAATCCTGTTAAAATGTGTCATCTCATTTGCTTGCCTCATTTTCAAAATTTCTCAAAAATCAATTTATTTTTAGTTCAAAGAGGTGCTCCAGTGAACTTCTTGTTAATTAACTGCCATTTTTATTTGTACAGTCATTTTTACATAAGTTAAATATGCATATCTTAGCTGCCTTCTTGTGTTCCTTACAGCTCTTGACACTTCAACGTGCGAGAAGGTCTCAGAATCTAATTCAGTGAATTCCTCTGGATGAGACCTCAAGGTGTCCCCAAACACAATTCCTTTTGTCTTCAACTAGATGAAATAGATTATTTGGGGGGGGGTAATAACTCTTAAAAGAACTGCATCCATATACATAAACCTATAAGATGCTGCCTTGTTCAATATTATTTCTATTCAGAGGGCTGAAATATTCTTTGACTCATTTTTTTCAGGCCAACTACTTAACAATTTGGGCATGTGAAATATATTTTATATGTGTTAGAAGTCAGTACTAGTCTTTTAAAAATCATAGTTATTAGGGGAAAAAAGCATAAGGAGCTTTAGCATATCATCTAGAATTTGTGTCAAGCTCTGCCCATAGTATCCATTGGAGTCCCAGGTTCTCACTGATCCCTTCCTGTTCTGCCTTCTCTCTCTGAATAAATCTCAAATCAATTAAAACAATGGGCAGATACATAAAAAAGGTTCATTTAAAAAACAATGCATCTCATGAAATATTTATTCTAATCCAGCAGAAACAAATGGACAGATGTGGAGATGAGCAGGTTTCAATTCCGGGGAAAGGGACTGACATGATTAGACCAGAGAGTCCTTATCACCACTGCCATATTCAGTGCATGAAAGGGAAGACAAAACGTGGAGAAGAGAAAGGGGTTTTACTTACAAGTTATTGCAGGGCAGCAGAATTTAAGAACTAAACTCCCAAGTTTAGAATAAAAAAGCACATAATTTCATTTATAAAATTACATTTAATTGTGTCCTGGTGAGCAAACAACCCTTCTCTCACAGGCTCATCACTCACCACTATTACAATTAGCCTTTTTATTTCTGTGACCAAATAATCTAACAGGAGCTGCATAGAGGAGGAAAAGTTTACTTTTACTCATGGTTTCAGTCCATGGTGGACTGACTCCTTGGTTTAGAACATCATGGTGGAAAGGCTGGAGAAGAAAGCAGCTCAGAACATGGCAACCAGGAAGCAGAGAGGAGCTCTGCTCACCAGAAATAAAATGTGAACCCCAAGGCATGACCCCAGTGACTCTCCTCCTCTAGCCACACCCCACCTGCCTGTAGCTATCACCCAATTAATCCCCATCAGTAGGGTTACAACTCTCCTAACCCAGTCATTTCACCTGGGAACTTTCTGGCCTTGTCTCACACATGAGGTTTGAGGATACTTCCTATCTAAACAATGACCGTCACGAACTGGTATTGACAGGGTCCGAGATCAAGTTGATTAGGAGTCAGGAACTGAAAGAAAGTGCCTCAGAGATCTAAAGTTTGGGACTAGAGCTAGAAAAACAGAGTGTATTTCTTTTGATTTTTTTGGCTTAGTTCCCCCTGAGCTTATCTGTGCCATTTTGTTCTGTTTTCATAATGAGCCCACGCTGTGAACACCATCATGATAGGGACAGAGCTTGGGGTCACTTGTCCTCCTAATGCTGATGTTCTGTCCCTAAAATTCAGATTGAACCATAGATGTCTGTTTAGCAGTTTTCTTATTTATGTAATTTCATTATTGTAATGGTTTGTCTTATCTGACCAGTTGTATAGCCTTATGGATGGCAAACAGTGTTGATTTATTTCACAAAGACCTGTATGCATGGTTATCAAAATGAAAGCGATATGACACTAAATCTTGAGATTTAACTTTTGTTTTGTGTATTTTATATGGCAGACATATTCAGTTCCCTTTCAGTTCAACTACTGAGAACAATAACTCAGAAATCTCTGGTGCAAGATTCAGATCTTACAGGCTTCACCTGAATTACCTATGACATGGAGATTGTCTCAGCTGTTGGAACTCCCATATGTCAGTGCTTCTGCCATACTACCTGTAGGGCTGGGACTCCCCAAGCCACACAACAGGAACCAAGACAGGGTCCTAGGAGGATGCCTTGCACACCAATTCTATATATGAGATATACTCGTTCTTAATGGACTTGTCATGTCTTGTTAAGTTATATTTGCCTTTAAATATGATGCCTCTAGCACCGCCACAGTTACATACTTAACTTACTCAATTATATTCTGGTTGGAAGAAGGACAGATTATAGTTCATTATAAACCATGAAAACCTATGTTTTAAGGAAAGATGTTCACAGATTAGTGAAGATACTTTTATTTATTTGTCAGCAAGTTGTAGCAGAAACCCAGACTGATCAATATATGTTGTTGCATTTGTAGCATGATGATGATGATGATGATGATGGTGGTGGTGGTGTTGGTGATGATGGTGGTGATGATGATGATGATGATAGTGATGATGATGATTATAGTGATGATGAGCTTTGCCCAATAGTTTATTGACTTATCATCTGTTTTAAGACTTTTTAAAGGATATTTCTAATGAATTCTAAAGGATTAATTGGAACAAGATCTTACTTAAAAATTATTCATTCTAATTTTTACAAGCATAACCTGTTAGATCAAGCATTAGAGACTAAAAAAATAGAAAGAAGGCTTTTTGTAACATGCCAATCCAAAATGCAATGTTAGCTTCAATTAAATGTGTTTAATGTAGTCTACATAATAAATCCTTGTTTTATTTATCTTGGATTAGTAACCAGTCCAGTTTCTCCAAGTTGTCTGATTCTGATGTAAATGAGTTCTGGAAATCCTGACCCAGTGCCTCCACAGTCTGAGAGATGTTCATTGGTGATGATAACATCAGTGTATTTAGGGCTGCCTGGAACCAGCATCCTATTTTCTATTGTATCAAGTGCAAGAGTTCCCTGGGAGAGTCCATTAATCAAGGCATTTTGATATTTCTTAAGAGACAGGATAACTGTTCCATGGCTCTAGCAGGTTTTTGTTTGTTTTGTTAAGCATGGGAGAAAAATCATAAACTGCTTCTTGGTGAGAAGGCTGATTAGTCTGGTTAGATGCTCATTATAAGCAATAACATCAAAGTTGAGGCAATTTTCATATATGGAGTTGATGACAACCATCAGCACATAGAAATGACAGTAGGAACTCAGAGAGATGTCCAGGGCCTTTTTCATTTATCCTTGAGTGCAGACTAGGGTTACCACTACTGAAGTGGCTCCCTGAAACTTATAAATGAAAACTTTCCTTTAAAATAATCCATTAAAACGTACTTTATATACAAAGATATGAAAAATTGTGCTCTATATGTGTAATAAGAATGGTAATGCATCCTGCTGTCCTGTATTTAAAAAAATAAAATAAAATCAATTAAAAAAGAAGAAACAGTGACAGCCCATAAACTGTAGCAGCTGTTAACTCCTTGGCTATAATGAACTCAAAGTGAATTCTTCAGGATTTTTTAAAAAGCTGTTTTCACTTGCCTTTTAACACCCCAGCCTATTAAGAACTTAAGAGTCATCTGGGAAACTTGAGAAATGAGCTTCTACTGTTAATTTTCTCTGATGTAGTTGTTTGAAATAAAGTTGAATTAAAGGAAAAATAAATAAATAAAATAAACCATTGACCAAAAATAGATAAATAAAAATAAAATATAATAAGTCATTGGCCAGTATCATGCCATTCTCCAGAATGAAGGGGAACATGCTTCAGTTTGGAATGAAATGTCCCTGGCTGTTGGAGCTTGATCGTAATGACAATGTTTCACTTGTAATGAAGTGGAAATTTAGCTTCTCTTTTTCTCATTTGTCAGATCTCTCTGTGCTGGAATCTTGGTAAATAGTGCAGCTCTCACCACAGTACTCAGCTAAAGAAAAATATGCAGAATGCTGTACATTTTCTAAGGTGAAGAAGAGAAATTTTGGAGCCTGGCAAACCTTTTGGGGAGTTACAGATTTTTTTTTTTTTGGTGATAAACTAATAAGCTTTTTTAAAAAAAAATCGGTATAACTAGGGAGTGTACATTTCTGGAAAGGAAATTTCAAAAAGACCTATCAGGAGACACAAGATATGATATATCCTGAGTGGATATGATACCAGTCTAGTGGATGAATCAAAATTAAAGTCTTAAAAGAATGCAATGTTTCTCTGACCTTCATATATTATTATAACACTATGATCTTTTGGCATTTAAATTAAGAAGTTAAAAACTGCTATTTGTTACACATAATAGTCTCTTTCTATTTTATAACTAGGAAAGAAGTGGAACTTAAAAATTACTATATGTCAGAGAAATTTTTACTGAATGTTTCAACTACACTATTACTACCTAAATTGTCATATAGTTTCCTCTTAGGTTGCTTGAGTATCATCACAGAAAAATACTTCACCAACAGTGACAAAATGCAACAAAACATAGCATCTAATCTTTGTTCAGCATTGATTATATAAGAATGGCAGGTACCTTTATCTGTGTCCACAAAAAGGTCTAAAATTCTGTCTTTAAGTCAAAGGAATTTAAAATTACATTTGGAGCACAATACTATCATAAATTTTGAAATAATTTAGCAACAATTCATTTCAGGAAAAGAATTGTTAAAAATTGGAATTTATAGAAACTCCTCAATTCCTTGATGTAACTAATGTGGCCAAAGTTGAATTTCATCTCAGTAATCATAGCAATGGCTGTTATACTTGCCCTTCAGTGAATGGATGAAGAATCCTCAAACTAGGTTGGTCTAAATGACAAACGTTTTGGCGTGATGGACAGCAGAGCTGAAAGCTCAGCTCTTTCCATACAGATGTTAAGTGTCCAGCCCTGCTCCCCAGGAAGATCACACTTTCTCCACTGAATTGCAATCACCCCAGACTTCCTCGTCTGACCTTTATGGAATAACAGGGAATGCATTTACTCTTAAATAATTAGGACACTAAGAAGAAGCAGAGGCATGTATCCTTCACTCACATCCATCCTCAACTGAGGGCCACCCTGATCATCTGCTCCCCGCCCTTCTGACCTAAGCAAGTAACCCTGAAGAAAGCTCTCAGGTTGACCCAGGTGTTGCTGTGGGGACCCTTCTGCTGCTCTGGAATGGTGTCAGGTAACATAGGTTCAGAAACTACCAGTTTCCACATCAGAGGTTCAGAGCCACCTGCGCAGGAAAACCAGCCCTAGTCTAACATCTGATGATAAAAACTTTCAGGTGTTTGGGGTTTCTCTCCTTCTACTACCATATTCCCCTATCCCATTGTGACAAGAATTAGGAGGGACCAGAGTGCAGGTTTTTCTAATACATACAGGGCCATAGCATGGCAGTGGAGAGCCCAAGCCACAGCAACAAAGAAGGACCATGTGAAGACTCAGGAGAATTGCTGTGTGGGACAGGACAAGCCCTTCCAGGTGCTTGCTCGAAGACACAACTCGGTTATTTGAGGCTGAGGTCCTACAAATTCATAGAATCTCAAAAGATGGGTCTACAGAGCCAGTTAAAGTCCCTACTGCCACAGACCAGAGAGCAGAGCCTGGATTCCTCTACCATCATGCAGTGGCATTTTACCACAGGGCTCTGTGCCCTGACCCACCTGTCCAATGCCCAGTTCATGGCATAACTAGCTTCTCAGAACCTCCAGGCAATAAGGAACTTGCCCACTTGATTTCTCCCCTGCCCAAACTTTGAATGACATCTTTGGACATGTGTGGAAGGAATACACACCGAGCAACTTCATATTGCAGGGCTTGTCCCTATGGTTCCCCCATCCTGCTCTCCCTCCCAGACCCCATCTCTCACCCACTCTGTGCTCAGAGCCCACATCAAGAGTTGCTCCTTCAGGAACCCCTTATCTCCCAAGCAGAATTAATAACCACCTCTCCCAAGAGCTTTCAGCTTTCATTTATTTCTGCTTCTGTTTTACCTCTTGATCTAAAGATGATTATAAACCCTATCACTAGTCATGATCCTCATGCACAGATGACACATTATCTTTGTGGAGACAAGGAGACCAAATCTGGATTTAATGTACCTCCAAGATGTGCCCCCTTTAGAAAGCCATGACTGAAGTGCCCTTTATCACGATGCAAAAAAGCCAAAAATTAGGAACAATATGTGCCAAGAGAATAATGATGACAAGTCTCGATTTCCACCCCCTAATTAGTTAATCGTAATGAGTAACTTGCCTTCCAGCTCCTGAAAGCCTAATAACTACGTGGAGCCTTAGCAACACCTCAAAGTAACATGTGTGGAGGTTTCACCCTTGGCCCTTGTCATTGAGACTTGACCTCTTGAAGAGCTTCAAACATTATCCTAACACCATAATGTCAAAATCCCCTTGTCTGAAACCTTGTTGTACTGGATGCTTACACTATGTGAATGAGACCCCAAAGAATCATGTCCTCTGTGAGGCATATTGAGATGTGGTGGGACATTTTAGGCTAGGTGGGGTATGGTGGAAGGTCATTAGGTTGGGGGACACCACTCTAGGAATGGCTTTATGCAAGTCTCTTGGGACTGGATGAGAACGGGTTGTTATAAAGTTACGTTGGCCTCTCCTTGATCTGCTTCCATCTGTACCCCATACACATGGTCCCATGGCATAATGAAGCCATCTGCCTTGAGACCTGCCCAGGTGCTGAGCAGATGCCAGCACCGTGCTCTTGAACCTCTAGAACTGTGAGCTAAATAAACCTCACTTCTTTATAGTAACAGAAAAACGACTAAGACAGATGCTATGTTAGGCTGAATAAAAGGCACATAAACGTAGAGCAACAAGGCTGTAAAATACCTAACAGCTCATTTATTCAAGTAAAACCCCCTTGTGAGCCTCTTAGAGTTAAGGAATTGACTCCATGTTATTCTTAAGGTCCTTCAGAGAAGAACATGCCCCACCTCCTGCAAGACCTCAAGCCCAAACTCCACCTCCTATGGATGCCTCTGTGGTTTGGCACCACAATGAATCACACGTAAGAAAACTTCAATGCTAGCAAATCAGGAGAATAAACTGTCATGTATTTGAGACAGCCATCAAGGCTCAATAAACTCCACTACAATGCGTCACAGAAACAGAAACCCTAACTTCCAAAATATAAAAGTTCCTTACTCAAACTAAAAAGTTTTTTCTCAGCAAAAGAAACAATAAGAGAGGTAAATAGGGAGCCTACATCATGGGAACAAATCTTTACTCCTCACACTTCAGATAGAGCCCTAATATCCAGAGTATATAAAGAACTCAGAAAATTAGACAATAAGATAACAAATAATCTCATCAACAAATGGGCGAAGGACTTGAACAGACACTTCTCATAGGAGGACATACAATCAATCAACAAGTACATGAAAAAATGCTCACCATCTCTAGCAGTCAGAGAAATGCAAATCAAAACCACCCTAAGATACCATCTCACTCCAGTAAGATTGGCAGCCATTACGAAGTCAAACAACAATAAGTGCTGGCGAGGATGTGGGGAAAAGGGTACACTTGTACATTGTTGGTGGGACTGCAAATTGGTGCAGCCAATTTGGAAAGCAGTATGGAGATTTCTTGGAAAGCTGGGAATGGAACCACCATTTGACCCAGCTATCCCCCTTCTGGGTCTATTCCCTAAAGACCTAAAAAGAGCATGCTACAGGGACACTGCTACATCGATGTTCATAGCAGCACAATTCACAATAGGAAGACTGTGGAACCAACCTAGATGCCCTTCAATAGACGAATGGATAAAAAAATGTGGCATTTATACACAATGGAGTATTACTCTGCATTAAGAAATGACAAAATCATAGAATTTGGAGGGAAATGGATGGCATTAGAGCAGATTATGCTAAGCGAAGCTAGCCAAGCCCTAAAAAACAAATGCCAAATGTCTTCTTTGATATAAGGAGAGTAATTAAGAACAGACTAGGGAAGAAGAGCACAAGAAGAAGACCATCATTAAACAGGGTTGAGAGGTGGGAGGGAAAGGGAGAGAGATGGGAAATAGCATGGAAATGGAACGAGACCCTTAGGTTTATACAAAATTACATACAAGAGGAAGTGAGGGGAAAGGGAAAAATAATACAAGGGGGAGGAATGAATTGCAGTAGTGGGGGTAGAGAGAGAAGAGGGGAGGGGAGGGGAGGGGGGATAGTAGAGGATAGGAAAGGCAGCAGAATACAACAGACACTAGGATGGCAATATGTAAAGCAATGGAAGTGAAACTGATGTGATTCTGCAAGCTGTATAAGGGGCAATATGGGAGTGCATAACCCACTTGAATCAAAATGTGAAATATGATATATCAAGAACTATGTAATGGAGGGGTAAGACAAGATAATACAAATGGAAGAAATGATTTACAGTAGAAGGGGTAGAGAGAAAAGGGGAGGGGAGGGGAGGGGAGGGGGGATAGTAGAGAATAGGACTGACAGCAGAATACATCAGACACTAGAAAGGCAATATGTCAATCAATGGAAGGGTAACTGATGTGATACAGCAATCTGTATACGGGGTAAAGTTGGGAGTTCATAACCCGCTTGAATCAAACTGTGAAATATGATGTATTAAGAACTGTGTAAGGTTTTGAACGACCAACAATAAAAAAATAAATAAAAAAAAAATAAAAAAAAATAAAAAATAAAAGTTCCAGAATTGTCCAAATGTAGTGCCTCCATATATCGGCAGTGTCAGGGTCTCAGTGGGGATGTATGAACTTCAATATGCCACGCTGGAATCATCAGTCACCAAAGATACAGAGAAAATAGGATACAGCCTGATTGATTGTATGAAAACCCCCAAATGTAAGATGAACTGTCACACTGTGAGAACAAAAAAAATCCCCAAAGACCAGAAACAACCAGAGGATGCAATAATCTGACCCATCACCTCTTGTTCTGACACCCTGCTGAAGGTCCAGGAGCTGAAACAGTGGAGCTGTAAGTTACTATGGCAGAGATGTTCAGTTTTCTTTCTCTGAAACCTACAAAAATTTATCATTTTGGTAAGGAATTAGAGTTTGCTTAGATAAAAAATTAATTTAAATTTGTATTAAATAAACACACACATGTACACAAACATGGTCAGAGTCAGTCACTTGTGAAATACATTTCATCTGTGTTGCATCTACAGCCTTCTCAAAAATTCATCGTCTCTAAAATATGGACCTTGTAGAAACAGTAAAATGATGGTTTGCAGAGACCCCATGCTCATCAAAGAATACATGGAGATAGGAGGAATAAGTTCAAGACAGCACCGAGCCAATGGTTATAACTTGAAAATGAAAAAAAGAGCTGATCTTAGATGTCTTCACCACAAATAAATAAATATAAGTATGTTAACTAATACATGTTGATAGTTGATTTAGCTATTCCACAATGAACACATTTATCAAAACATTCTGTTGTTCACCATAAATGCACACAATTTATCAATTAGCTTTAATTCATTCATCTTTTAAAGTAAATCATTGTCCTTATGTAAGTTCACAGAAAGCTCACTGCATACTTTTTGTTAGCAAAATTTCTAACCATTGCCCTCGTTGCTGACAGAATGCACAGAAGCCGCTTGTAGTAACTGTGCTCAAAGTTCACCAAAAAGCCAAGTTTCCTATATAAAATGAAAGCAGGATAAATAGCTAAACCTGAACATGCTCCCTGTTTGTCTTCACAGCTGCCCTTCCCAAAACCTGCCAGAAGTGCAGGGGTGCAAAGCCCGCTCATGACCACATGGTTGAACAAACACACTCAGCAGGCTGGGGCAGGAGGCTGGGCTCACAGGATGATCAAGTGTGAGGATGAACTTATTCCAGCTCCTCAAAGGAGTGATCGCTCAAATCCAGGAGGGGAACACAGAGGTCTGCAGGAGGAGGGAGGAACGTGATCTGGAAGAGGATGATGAGACACATTTAGAGGCAGCTCCCCTGGAGTCAGTGCTACCCAAGAAGAAGGTCCATCTGCATTAGGGAAAGCAAGAGCCTCCTCAGATGTGCCCTGGCCACACCATGGCTGAGGATTTGCTCACGTTGAGGTCCAAGTGTTTTCTGTTGTTGACATTGTTTCAAAGATCTTAGTTGGCTTAATTCTTGATTCTAGAACTGAGTGACACTTCATTATGCAAATCAGGATAAGGGTTCCCAGGTCCACATTGTAAGAACAATATAGATAAGACAGGAAGCATTCAGAAGAAAGTGACCAAGGTGAGAAGCCCATTCAAAGCATGTTCAGCACACTGGGGTGGGGTTGAAATCTATATCTGTTGAATGGCAGAATGCGTAAGGAGGAAATGTGGGTACTGTTAGCAGGAATTGGGCCTCGGGAAACTCAGTGAAGGAGCAGTGTGCTCAGGCCTTCTCAGAGGCAGATGCCAGGACAGGCGTGCAGGGGTCTTATTAGGGGAGGTCTAGCTCACCTGGGGAAAGGCCCTTCCAGAGCCTTTTTCCAACTTCTCTATTTTCCCTACATCCTGACATCTCCCCCTGGGTGTCTCTGCATCACCTCAAAGCCAGAGCACCTCTTCTCAAACACCACCCATTGCACCCTCAGGGCCAAATGGAGAGAGTAATCTGATTTGGAACACAGATTCCGTGTCTCCCAAGAGCCCACAATAAAATTTGTTTCATGGCTTGCCATTTTATAACATTTTCTCTCCTAAGATATGTATGATTTGTGTATAGTTAAGAGGATATTTTCCCAAAGTTTGATCAAAATGAACTCCCCACAAAAGTGGGTAAGATTTATCTGTAACTTTCTGTGTCTCTGCCCAATGCCAAGGTTGGAGAAGTAGGTTTTTTAAAGGAAATTAGGGAATTCAGTTCTTTATATCCATTGTTTCTCTAAACCCAAAAGCTGCATTATAGTTCTTCATTTGATATACTTAAAGTGATCTTTGTCCCTCTTCTGTCTTACCTGCTTCTGATTCTAGCCTTTGGTTCTGCTGTCCCTCCTGCCCTGATGCCATCTCTCTGCCCACCCTCCACATTAATATCTCTAAATTGAATATTCTCTAAAGACTTCCCAATATGACAATTCTTTTTCCTATTGCCCCACCACATTCAGGCAAAGAATTTCTTTATTGGAATTCACCCATGCAATTCACCAAAGTTTGTCAACCTTGTTTAAAAACCAATGTACAAAAATCAGTACTATTGCTGTATGTCGATAGCAAATTATCTGATATAGAAATCAAGAAAGCCAATTCCATCTACAGCGGTACTTGTGTCTGGCTAGTATAGCATTCAGATAGATGGCACGTGAGCATTTGCCCTCTGGAGATCAAGGAGCTGAGTAATGTCTTCACTCATCCCCATGATGAAGGGGATGTGGCAACCTCATCTGCAGGCCTCAGTGAGGGAGCCTAGTCCCCAGATGCCCTGCCTGATGGTGGAGCCTGAAAGTACAGCTGCACATCTCAAAGAGAAGCACCCTCTGAAAGTTGACAGAGAGCCAGGGACAAGGACTGTCAAAGTAATTTTGACCTTCTCAATAAGAGGGACTTACATAATTGCAGTGGGCAAACCATTCAATTTAGATTTACAACTGACATGATTGGAAATGGTTGGCACATAATTACAGAGTCTGGGTTCCTCAATGATGAATTAGATGCCATGGCTTCCTTTTATGTGAGTCCTCCTAAAAGCCACACTGCCTTAAATAGAGCACCTTTGATATGAATCATACTGTACATTAGAGACTGGAAAAGTAAATTACACTGAAAATGAGTCCAAAAAATCCATTTTTTCCTTCTAAGCTGGCCAAAATTTTAAAACTTATATTCATGTGGGGGTCTTGTAGTACTCTTGGTCTCAACTCAAAATACAGGCTACAAATCATGTTATAAAAAACCCTTTTCATTTACTGACTTATTTTCAAGTATGTGGAAAGAATCCAACATTTACTAGATCCACAAAACTAAAAGTGTCTCTCAGAGGACACGTGTGGAATCTCCCATCCGGTGTCCACTTCAAGCACAGCTACATCTCAGCAATCAGCTGGCCATCAGTCCTCCCACCTCCTTTCTTTCTTCCAATCTTTTAAAAATTTTTATCATAAAATACACATAACATTTACAATCTTAACCCCCTTTTCAGTGTGCTGTCCACTAGAGCTAAGTCTATTCACATTGTCAGAGGCAGATCTCCAGAACTTTCTGAGTTTGTTAACCTGAAACGCCACACTTAGTAATCAAGGATCCCTGTTCCCCTCCCCTGGAAACCACCGCTATACTGTGTTTCTATGCATTTGCCTCCTCCTCATCTTACCTCATACAAGTGAAGTCACAAGCTGTTTTATTGTGCCACTGGCTCGCTTATTTAACAAATTGTTCTTGAAGTTCATCCATGTTGCAGTATGTGTCAAGATGTCCTTCCTTTGTAAGATTCAGTAATATTCCACTGTATTATAGCCCCCATTTGATTTATGCTCATCTGTCAGTGGACACTTGGGTTTCTTCCACCTTTTGACTCTTATGGAAAATGCTACTACAAATATTTTTTGAGACCTTGCTTTTAATTCTTTCAGACATACACCCAGGAGAGGTGTCACTAGATGTTATGGAAATTTTATTAATTTTTAGGCACTTCTGTACTGTTTTCATTCTTTCTTCTCCTTTTAATGACATTAGCTTTGTTTTGGGTTTTATTCTGGCAATAAGAGTTACACATGGTCATAGTAAAGTCACCAAAAACAGAAAGAGAATATGGCCAGTAATACCCAGCAAAAACTAAAGCTAATGTAGTATTCCACCTTCTAGACTTTTACATATATTTTTCTTGTTTATTGAGTTATTATCATCAACATATTCTAAAGGAGAGTAAATATGATATCTAACAGTTTTCAGTAAAATCAATTAATGAAATAACCACTTACAAAACTGATCCTACCCATGGAAGCTGTGGTCCAGGAGGAGTGGGCTCTTGGGAGACATGGAATATGTCAGTGCCTTGGTCCTTGACTTTGATCCTTCAGCACCAAGTCATCTCTCTCCTTCCTGAGGCGCTTCCCCATGGGGGTCCAGTTGTTGGTCCTCCCTTGGCTTTCCTCTCCTCGCAGGCCTGTTGCTCACTCTGCTGTGCATGATTCTCTTATCTCTCCAGCCCTGGCCCATCCTCAGGGACCCCATTGCTGCTGCTCAAATATGCAGGTACAGCCCTGGTTCATGGTCTCTGCACCACATCTTGCCTCTGCCTAGAGCTCTCCCCCCTGTGTCGACCATCCTCACTTTCCCTTCCCAGGAGCCTGTCCCTTCCATGCCCAGGGACAGGCATGGGACAGTCATGTGGTCTGCTCCATAACACTCATTATTCGTCTGTCTTCCCCTCTAAAAACCGAGCTCCATAGGAGCAAGCCATTGTGTTGTCTGGTTTGCTATGTCCTTGGTGCCTGTGATGTGCCTGCACATAGTAAGTGCCTAATAGTTGCTGCAACACACCTCTCATAAGAAAATCTATGCCCCCAAACTCATTCAACACAGTTCATTATTCATTTAAGCATTAGTACTTAGCACCATTTTGTTTTTTAAATGCTGTAAGAATAAAAACATTTTCCAAATTTTTTTTGTTTTGATCTTCAAGATAAAGTAATGAAGTACATTTATTTCTTCTTATTTATTTTTACTTCAATTTTTTTGTGCCTTTTAGGCAAATTCACGTTAGGTGACCCCTTTCTCTCCCCTCATGGCAGAGGCTCCACTTCCCTACCTAGAGGTGGCAGGACTAGACATATGGCAGAAATGTATTCGTGGCACAAATGCTGTCTATATAAGTTGCATTTTCATTTAATGCTGAATCTTAGAAAGAAAGAGAATATGACCAGTAATTCCCAGTAATGTGTCAAAAAACATAATTCTGTATCTCATTGCAATGATTAGGAATAGACCATAATAGTCATGGCAATTGGAATCGTGAAAATTTGTAGAGCATTTTCTATGCACCAGGTATTCTGTTAAGCTCTCGACATGCATTGCTTCCCCCTTTTATCCTCACAACTCTGAGGGTGTGATTAATTATTATCTGTTACCTTTATGAAAAGGTAGCCTTAGTGGGTGATTTCCCTGGAATTCAAGCCCAGGCCTACCTGGCTCCTGGTGGGCACTCACATCTGGGATGCACCTGCCCACTACACCTATCTCAATTTCTCTGGTAATGAATTTCTAGTACTAGAACTTCTGTGTCAAAAAGATGTACAATTTGGCTTTTGAAACAAGCAAATTTCTCTCCCAAAGTGCATTATGAGTTGTGTTGCTTGTTTCCCACAACTCAGCCATCCCTGTGTACCTCATTATTGCTATAATGCACATTTTCAAGACTATTGGTGGTGTTATGCTGCTGCCTTTATAATTTGATCTGTGTTTTCCTACTGAAGTACACCTTTATCTCATATCCACAGAAGTTTTTTAATGCTTGTACTATTAACCCTCATAATTTTTTTCTGGTTTATTTTTCTTTATATGCTTAAATTCTATCATTTAGCTGAAGATTTTCATTTTGATGTTGTCAGATTTCTTCTTGGTGGTTTCTGCCTTTGTGTTCAAGATCACATAATCACCAAAAATATTATCCAGTTATTTTAGCTTTATTTTTTCTTTAAAATATTTAATTCTCCTGAGCTGTTTGTATGTACATGATCAGGTAGGGATTCCATTTGTTTATTTAAAAATTGTTAGCCAAAATCTCCAATAACATCCACAGGATATATCTTTTCTCCAGTGAGTTGAGATGCCATCTTTTTTGTTTGTATTAACTCTGAATTTTTTTTTCTAGAGCCACCAGTTTGAGGATCAATCTTCTTGTCTTGCATCAGCACTATACCACTTAAGTTTGTCATAAAATGATTAATGTTTGCTAGCACTATTTTAACCCCTTTCTTTTATTTTTTTTAAAAAATTCATGGCTAAGACTCAGAGAATTAAGAGTTGATATTAGAGCAAAGTAAGGGATAAAATGGGAGGGGTCAGATATCCTAAAGACATAGGGAAGATCAATGGAGTAGAAGCAGATTGAGAGGGAGAGGGAGGGTTGGGAAAAGGGCGGAAATGCAGGGTGAATTTGACACAATTACACCATGAGCATGAGTGAACACAACACAGTGAATTTCACCCTTGACACTATTTATATAGAGCATCAATTAATAAATGAATAAATAAGTAAAACGAAGACCAGGAAAGTAGAGAAAGTGGAATAGGGGGAGGGAAGAGAGGAGGAAACATATTCAGGGGGCACTGAAATGGACCATCCTGTATGATTACATCAAAATGGACCCAACTATTATGTATAATTCACCAATGAAAGGAAATAAATTATGGATATATATATTCTTACACATAAAATTATGTATACATTAATATACTCTTTTTAAATACATAGAGGGAAATTACTTTAGGCTTTTAATTTGTAGAATAAATTAGATTAAAATTTTTAGCTCTTCAATTTAGAGTCTTTGCAACTAAGGAAAATGTATTACTATTTACTAAAGTCATTGTTCATATTCTTTTTTCAAGAGTTAAAAAATAAATTCTGGGCCACGTTGTTTGTAAATTTTATTCCTAAAAATTTTGTCAGTGCTATTGATAATGTCATTTTTTATTTCATTTATATATATTTTTACATATTTTTATCTGATGTAGTAAAAAACGGAAAAGATTAATAAAAGCAAATGTTTGGGGGAGAGCGTGAAATAATGAGTTTATATACACTGTAGTTGGAAAATGAATTGAGAGCAACTGGGCTTGGTTAGAAAAGGTGAAGAATATTTGGAATTTTACCCAGGCCCTGGTACATACTGCAGGTCCATGGGGCTAGAGAAACACTCACATTTGTGAAAAGGAGTCCTGTACATGAAAGTTCACACCCAAGCAATGGAATAAGCAGAGCTGCATTCAGGCACTGCAATAACCCATAGCCAGGCAGTGGCATGCTGCAGCCCACACACCCTCCCAGCAGAACTCCACCAACCTGCTGCCGACCAACACAAGCAGGCTCAGAAGGAACGCTTTCAGAGTGACACCATTTCCATGGGTATCAAATAAGCCATAGATGGAATCCAGGCATGCATACATAGACCTGTGTGCAAGTGGCCAACACCAATCTCAAGATGCACACCACCTCCAAGGGAGAACGTGGTCAGGAGGGCACTGCACTGTGACTTCTGCCTCTTGCTTCTCTTCAGTCAGATGACAGGTGCACAGGTGCACATGCAGCTTCCTTATATAGCTCAGTGTCTGGCATATTTCATTCTAATTTGTACTAAAAACACTGCCACTTTCTGTATTCCAATTCTGTAACCTGTTTATTCAATTTTTCTCCTGTTCTTAGAGGTTTTTTCACTATTATGGTTGGGTTCTCCAGGCCTTTTTCTAACCAGGATATAGAACTCTGATCACAGTTTCCCCCTAACTTCATTGTATCATTCCCAGAACAATTTAACATGATGATTATAGAATTAACTTATTTCTACTCTCCACCACCAAACATGACATTGGCTATTGTTACAATGCAGTGACAGGACACAGAATTCTGAAATATTACTCAGCTTTAAAGAAAAATGAAATTATGGTATTTACCAGTAAAAGGATGAAGTTGGAGAATATCATGCTACGCAAAATAAATCAATCCCCTCAAAAATGCCAAACATTTTCTCTAATATGTGGAAATAAATTCACAATAAGGTGGGAGGCACTAGAGAAGAATAGCGTTACCTTAGATTAAGTGGAGGTAAGTGAAGGGAGGGTAAGATAGGGGGATGTGGGGATAGGAAGGTTAGTAAAATGAAACAAATATCATTATTGTATGTATATATGTGATTATATGACCAATATGATTCTGAAACATGTACACTCATAAAAGTAAGAAATTATAAATGCATTCTACTGTCATGCATAACTAATTTAAACAAATAAAAATTTAAAAATGAATGATTGGCCTGGTATGTATATTACATATTCTCATATTTTAATATATAAAGACAATCAAATGACTTTTCCTCATTCAATCTTTTAAAAGAGTATGCTCTATTATATTTTCTCATTTTAAACCACCCTTCCATTCTTGGAGCCTCACATTTGCACATTGTTTTTTAAAATACCCGTGCCTTATCTCTGATGTTGTAATGACGACACTCTTCTGTGTTCAACATGGGTGGGATTGGGCAGTTTTCTCACATGTGCCCTGCTCTGTGGGTTACAGGGTTAACTGACATCAGGAAAGAAAAAGGAGAGCCTCATCCTTTCTGATGTGAAGGAAGAGTCTAGGATTTATCAAGAAGATATGACAGAATTCCCCAAGGAAACAACAGTTTTCAGATGGAGGTACAGGGTCTTTTTTGATTACTTTTAAATTTTTTTCCATCTTAGGATTTTTCTTTAGATCTTTAGAAATGAAATCCTAACACAGCATAGTTTTACAGTCCCCGCAGTTACAGCATCATAGTTCTACACATTCCTCTTTCAGAAGATAAAATTATTCTTTTGGAGACTGGAGACATATTTCACCATGAGTGTTTTATCTATGGAAACTGTTTGGGGTTTCTTTTCTACATTCAAACTTTTCTTCCAAGTAAAATAAAATCATCTCCCCCAATCTTACCTCTTGTTATTACCCAAATGAAAGATAGCAGAGTGGGGAAAATTGACCATCTCTTGTCTAAATTATGGCAATTTCTACGTGGCTGGCAGTTCCTTTTCAGCCAGTCAGAACATAACAGTGACAAGATACCCTTCTTACCAAGAAAGCAAAACCAAAAGAGAGATCTGGGGGAGAGAAGGACAAAGCAAAAGGAATTTCTCAGCAGCAGAATCTTAAGAGACCACCATAACAATCCTTGTACTTCTTTCTCAATGTTCACAGGCTATTGCTACAAGGTGGAAAGTAGAAGTTAACTAAGATTGTTGGTTAGAACAGTTTTAGGCAAAGAAGTAAAGAAATCCAATATTTCAGTTATAATATCAGGGTCACAGTCAGTCTGTAGAAAATTCAGAACAATGACTTTCTGTTCCATAACAAAAAAAAATATTGTTGAAAATGACTTTTAACTTTTTTTAAACTTGCCTTTCATAGATTTACAATTTATTCAGCATAGCATTTATTAACAGTAGTTATGATGGCAGTGTCCATTTTTCTAGACATTCCCAGTCAATATTCACTAAAAATCCTCATTGGATTATTTCAAGTATTTTAAGAAATAATAATAAGGCCCAAGCCTCATGTAACTGGAGCTGGGTGTCCTTTCTCTGTGCGTATTTCAAATTGTGAGACTCTTCAAACCTGAACTGATAGCAGAGGTGCTCATAACTGCATTAAGACAACAGCCTCTCCTCATCCCCAGTTTGTCTTAGCTCAGATTTGAGAGTGTGGCTTTTATCTGCCCACACTGTGCGATCACTCCATAACTTACCTACTTAGGTAAATGTGGAATATGGCAGGCTACAACCGGTTTGCTGCAGTGTCTGAGACCAGGACCTCTCAGGTTCCACTGAGTGTGATTTTTCCCTCTAGTCCTTCCCAAAGAAACAGGAGAATGATGGGTAGGAGCAGAGCCTTACAGGCCAACAGGTCAGAGAAACTGTTTCATTTTATTTACTTCTTCATACTTATTTCATTTGCTTCAACAATGTTCAGCAAGTCAATCCCTAAACTTCTGACTTTTTATCATAAACATGTCCCCACCATAGGAAAGTTCTAAGGATAAATCAAGATGCCATTTACAAAGGGCTTGTCATGATACCTGGCATGTTGAATGGTTCCTAGGTAATATTTTAAAGGCCTTAAGGAGTTATCTAAAACAATGTCCTTTCCAAATTCCTGAAATAATATATTTCAACAGCACCCAGGCTTAACAAGAATTTTTTTCATATTTTCCTTAAAGTAATATGGTCATCATCTGGATCATGGCAATCATGTAGGACCAGGATTTCTTAAGCCATGTGCTATAGAAGTTTATGTTTCCCCAAAACTCATATGCAGAGATGCTAACACCAAGGTGGTGGTATTAGGAGGTAGGGACTACCAGAGATGCTTAGATCATGAGGAAAAATTTCTCAGGGCAGAATTAGGGTCTTATTTTACGTAGGTTTTGGATTGCTATGACCAAAAAATACCCACCAAAACAATTTAAAGGCCAGGTGCGGTGGTGCTTGCCCTTAATCCCAGCAGCTCCGGAGGCTGAGGCAGGAGGATTGTGAGTTCAAAGCCAGCCTCAGCAAAAGCAAAGCACTAAGCAACTCAGTAAGACTCTGTCTCTAAATAAAATATATAATAAGGCTGGAGACATGGCTCAGTGGTCAAGTGTCCCTGAGTTCAACCCCCCCCAAAAAAAGAAAATACTTAGAGTGACAGTTTATTTGGGTTCATGGTTTCAGAGGTCTCAGTCCATAGATGGTTGACTCCATAGCTCTGGGCCCAAAGTGAGCAGAAAATGACAGGAGAAGGTCCCAGAGGAGAGCTGCTTAGTTAATGGCAGAGACAGGAAGCAGAGCAAAAGAGAGAGGAGAAGATGTACCCTTCCTGAACATTCCCCAGTGACCCTCCTCCTCCTGTCACGCCCTACCTGCCTACAGTTAACACCCAGTCAGTCCACTCAAAGTAGAATGGACTGATTAAGGTACAGTTTTCATAATCTGAACAATTTACCCCTGAATATTTCTGCAGTAATAGGAGATTTGGGGGAATATTTCAGGTCCAAACCATAACATGCTCTTTTCTTGGAGAATCCAGAGAGCTAGTTTGCCTCTTCCATCATGTAAGGACACAGTGAGAGGCCCCATATGTGGACCAGGAAGAGAGCCTTGACCTGATGCTAAATTCACCAGATGCTAGCAGCTTGATCTTATAGGCTCCCAGCCCCCCAGAACTATGGGAAACACATTTCTGTTGCCACTAAGTCACAGGGTCAATGTGATTTGGCTATAATAGCCCCCAACAGATTAAGGCACTTGCTCCTCCCTTGTTTTTGTGTTTGTGAGAGATGTAGTCTAAATTCCTTTGCATATGATCTCACAGAGATGTCACAGTCCTCCAAGCAGAGAGATGAGGTGGTAGAACCGAGTCATCACTCAGTACTGTGGAGCATGAGCAAGCCTACTCAACACCTGCACAGCAGGAGAAAGCCCCTGGCTCAGGCTGCAAGGTGAGCAGCTCAGGTCCACACCTGCAGCAGTTCATTGGCAGTGAGCCCAGCAGTAAAGACTCAATGATGACATTTTTCATTAGATGCTATTTTTATGTTTTGCCATTAGATTTGGGAACCACTTTTGCATTAACTGGTTCATCAAAATAATTCATCACAGATTTCAAATAAAGTCATAATTAGAAAGGAACATTTAAACTCATAACTGACACTGGAAGTACACTTATGCTACATCATGTTATGTGCAAGGCATCCTTCTAAAACACGTCACTAATTTCTATAAATGTGTCACATCATCTAATTCTTACTCCAACCATCAGAGGCAAGTGTTAGCATTTCATCCTTATTTTACAGATGAGGAGAGCTAGAGACGAAGAAGTAAAGTAACATGCAGGGCCACGTAACCCCCATGTGGCCACCTCAGGCTTTAATATCGACAATTTTACCCACATGTAGTGGGTATTTCACTGTGACAGTTACTCAGGTGACAGGTCATCCTCAGGAAAGTTGTAAGACAGTCTGACAAGAGGAAACCATAAGCCCATTCCTAAGTCCAGTGTAGGCAATTTAGGTTCAGGAAAAAAAAAACACTCATCAAATTAAATTAAAAGTAAATGTTATTGGTTTAATGGTTTAGTTTGTATGTAATTTACAAATATGCTTATGAAATCCTTCTGAGAAATGTATACTTAGTTTTATATTTGTTTTTAAATAGTTTTGTAATAAAAAATCATTTTGGTCAACCCTAAATGGTCAAAATATTCTTACAAGGTCCTGTATCTCAAGTTTGAGAACACAGTGGGGTGACATTTCTTGTCTAACCCCCTCATTTTATCACTTAAAATATTCCTCCTGCCCCAAGGCCCAGTGTGATTCTATTTTCTCTTACAAACCTTGACCCAAGAACAACATGGAAGAGCACACCACATGCACCCTTGGGGGTACACTGGATGAGGTAGCTCACCTACCTTTGAATCTCTCTCTCTTACCCTGTGTGTAACTATCTCCTCACATGATATTTTCCTCCATGAGGACAGAAAATCTGTTCTCCTTGCTGTTTGGGCAGAGTACACAGGGTTCTGCATTTAGTAGATGTCCCATGTCTGTTAAATAAAAGATCTCCACCCAAAGACTAAGACCACCCTGCACTGTTAATTTATCTGCTTCCATGTTTCACAAAGCCCTGGGGGACTGAATTTTGTAATCTTACTGCAGGTTCTCCAGCAAGCACCCTCTGGTCTGTGCTCCAAGGCCTGTAGGAATGGAGAGCTCATTCTGGGGGAGGGAGGCACCATGCTGGTAGGAGTGCCATGGGGGTCAGTCCATCTTGAGACCATATTAGGCAATCTAGTATGGTCTTTGTGCCATTGCATTAATAATATCCTATTAGACTGCACTGCTGGGCCCAGTTCTGCTCTCTGGTGTTGACTGACCCAGCCTTGTCTATCAGTACAAAGAAACATATCTGACAGTTGGTTTCCTTCTTCATTTTCTCATGAGGGAACTAAGGCCCAAAGGATTTAAAATATTTGCCTAAGGTCACTCAGGTGAATACAGAGGCAGAAACAGTTTCACATGTGAACTTGGCCCTCTGGATTGGAAGCTACTGGAAAATCTAACCCACCTCTCCAGTTCATTTGTACATTCCTTACCACTACCTTACCACTAGTCCTTGGAGATTTAAAATGAGTGTTTCTTCAGTGGATGAATAGGTGCATGAATTAATCATTCTGGGACCAATAAATATAAGCTAAGTACCCAAATATTGTACCCTGAAGTTTCAGAAGGCAGGCAGCAATTAGCCTGTGCTATTTTGTGGAATAAAGCCACAAGGTGATTCATGAGACTTTTTGGAGATGATACAGGATTCTGGTGAGATTCTTGCCAGAAACAGTACACTACAATATGCTGCAAAAGAGGCAGCATTTGGTGACTTGGCTCATGAAATATACAACATGGGAACAGCCTGAAGCACTGCTGAGCTCTGTCCTGGCATTTCCCTGAATTCTCTAAATACATGGAGCAAGAGCCTCTGAAGGAGAGGGGTGAAACTGCTCACTCCACTTGGGAAATCAAGTGGGCAAACACTCAGTGATGGAAGGCAACCCCCTTTGCAACTTCCTATGGTGGAAGGAAAGAAGAGCCAGGGCATCCTGCCCTGGACAGAGGCAGCTCTGCCCAGTCAGTGGGGGTGGCTATGGTATTGCAGCAGGAAAAGCAATGGCGGGTTTGATGCCAGTAGCAACAAAGGCCAAGTGTTCAGGCAGGGCCAGCATTTGGTCAAGGGTGATAGCAATGGTAAGTAGGCCAGGTATCTGCAAGGGAAACCACATCATCTTTTGTCAAAACCAAGACTTGTCCTTGTCCACAGTGGCTATCAGTGTGATGACTCCCAGGATGAGAACAGAAAGGAGCTCCAGGAGAGGGACTTGGGGTGACATGTGCTGGAGGGTTGGAGGCTGGTGCTCAGCCTAAGGGAGATCAGGGAGCTGGAGGGCAGCAGCCATGAGAAGGAAGCTCTCTAGGGCTGTAGGGGCAACTTGCAGAACAGCCACATGGATCAACAATGAAGCAGATTGAGTGATGGTCCTGAGAGGTGGCAGCTGGCCTGGCAACCAAAGGAGATGGGGACATCCTGAACTCCCTGAAGCTTTCCCAATATCCTTGGAGAATTGAACTGGTTTTCCTGCAACTGAGCAGGATGAGAGTTCAAGTGATGATCATTTGGAAAATTCATGTGGCCTCATGAGTCATTTCATGGAAGAAAACTGAAATTTCAGCATTTGACAGCTTCCCTGGCAGACAGGGGACATCCACTGGATGAAAATGAACTTCCCTAGAGTGCTAAGACTTCAGTCATGGTCAAAAGACCCAAACCTCCAACTTCCAAAACCAGCTTAATGCTGAGAAAGCTTTTGTGGATCCAGAGGTGGTACTAATACAAAAATTGTGAAAAAGAGTACTTTACCCAGGTACCTGGCCTTCTTCAACACAATCCGCCCATCTTTCAGGAGTGAGACTTTGACTCCCACATGCACACTTAAAGAGTGTCCTCCAGGTTTACAGCTTTCTAGTCTTCTAAATTTATATTCTTTAATTCCCAAGCAGCCTACTTCATTTTAAAGAGTTTTGGAAATGTCTAAAAAAAAGTCATTTTGAGTGAATTACCTTCCTTGTAGATGACGGGAAGGATGTTTTCTTTGATTTATTTTTCTCCCTTTGTTTCTAGAGCTGTAGCACACAGACAGTAGGAGTTTGCACGTTATTAACATACATCAGAGGCAGGATAAATCAATGGCTGAAGAAACCACACACAAAAAACCAGTTAACCAATCACCTGACTTTGCTTTGGCTTCAGGTGATTCGCTCATTGTTCCTCCAAATTCAGCCCACCTGTCCAGTAGCAGCCTGCCATACAGCATATGTCCCAAAGAGAAAAGTCAACTTTCATTGGAATTAATACATTTTTCTTACATTGATCTGCTTTGAAAGATGTTTCTTTCATTTTTCTTTGTTTAAGAATAAAACGTGCTATTGAGCAAGATGGAGAGCCACATCTGAAAGCCCTGGACTCCTTGAAGGCCAGGCTGATCACCACCTGCTGCTCCTCACTCTTTTATTCCATGGCAAAACCAGCTCCGACTTCCTTCCTGCAAAGGCCTCTTTTTTCTTGTTTTAAAAAAAAACCTCATTAGCACATTTTGTCTTTCCCTAAGAATGTTACTGAGTTTAAGCCATAACAAAAGGAATTATGTAATCAGCCACAATCTTTGAATATTCCCCATAAGTTCATAGAATGAATGAGATCATCAAAACAATCCCTGACCTTAGGAAGAAGATGGAAACCATCTGGAGAAATGAGTCTGGTGAGTTTTCTGAGTCACAGAGATTGTCCATTCACAGAATCTCCTGTTCACACCTCTCTCTCCACTCATTCCTCACTCCAGGAATTCTACAATCTGTGGCTTCAGAGAAAATGTGCTACATGTTGAGAATGTGTCAATCTGCTTTTGGAATTGATGGATGGTGCCCAGCAAGACAGGATTGATGTAGTTCAATGTTTGAGTGTCCTGGGTCCCTTCTTCCCCAATCACCTCCAACTCACCAGAACTCATTTATGGCAGTCAAGTCAGGAATTAAACAGGGGGTGGGGGGAGTTACTTTTTTTCTTTGAGAATTTGTATATAAAAAGTCATAAAACTGTATTAGTCTGGGTTCTTAAGAGAGATAGATCCAATAGGATATACAGTCACCCCTTGGTATCCATGGGGATTGGTTCCAGGACCTTTCCTGGGTACCAAAATCTATGCATGCTCAAGCCCATATATAAAGTGGCATAGTATTTGCATTTAACTTATGAACATTCTGTATGCTTTAAATCATCTCTAGATTATTTATAACTCCTAATACAATGTAAATCATTGTCTTGCTTTACAATTTAGGAAATGATGATAAGAAAAGTATCTGCATGTTTTCAGTAAAGATACAGCTTTAAAAATATTTTTAGTCTAATCTGCTAACACAGAACCTTCCTGAATATGTAGATATAGATACAATATAAACATATGAGAGAAGATTTCCTAGAGAAATTAACTCCTGTGATTATGGAATCTGAGAAATTCATAGTATGTCAATGATAAGCAAGAAACCTGGTTGTAGCTCAGTCCAAATCCAGAAGTCTCAGAACCAGAGAAACCAATGGTGTAATTCTATTTTTTTTTGGTGTGGAGGGGTACTGAGGATTGAATTCAGGGGCACTTGACCACTGAGCCACATCCCCAATCCTAGTTTGTATTTTATTTACAGGTCTCACTGAGTTGCTTAGTGCCTAGCTTTTGGCTGAGTCTGGCTTTGAACTCAGGAATCTCCTGCCTAAGGCTCCTGAGCTGCTGGAATTACAGGCATGTACCACTGTACTTGGCCAAATGGTTTAATTCTTACTCCAAAGTCAAATGCCTAGGAGTCTGAGAGGGTGACTGTGCATGCTTCAGTGTCCAGAACATGGAGAAGCTGGAGTTATGATGTTCAAGGCACTAGAAAAAGAAGGCTCCAGCACTGAAAGAGAATTTGACCTTTCTCTGCTTTTTTGTTCTATCCAGTCCCTGATGACTGGTATGCCCAGACAACATCAGGGGAGGGCAGATCTTTCTTTCTCAGTCCACTGATTCAAATGTGGGGGGGAAACATACTCAGACTCACCCAGCTCTCTAGGTATGCCAAATCTGTTAGTGCAGTCAAGTTGACACCTAAAGTGAACCATCTAGACACTGTACATCTCAAGTGTATTTAACCTAGGAAGAAAACCCAATTTTATTATAATTAAGCATTTCAAGACCCCCATTTATCTGTTATTTATATAAGCAATATTTGCTGCAAAACCTAAGTTTTAAAAAATAATTTTATAAGAAAACTTTCTCAATCACCTCTGCCTAATCTTATTCTCCAGAGAGAACTGCTGCTAATTAGTGAATAAGATTTCCATGAAAAGAATAAAATTTCATTAAATCAAGCTGGGGCTGTATCTCAGTGGTAGAGCACTTGCCTATCATGTATGAGGCACTGGGTTTGCTCCTCAGCACCACATAAATAAGTAAATATATTGTGTCCATCTACAACTAAAAAAAAATTAAGTTTCATTAAATCAAGATTGCCCACCAAACTTGAGTTATTTGGGGAGTTAAAAGGGCAACAGGATATGGTTATCAGTGGGCACAGTGGCACACACCTGTAATCCCAACCATTCAGAAGGGTGAGGCATGAGAGCTCAAGCAAGGGCAGCCTGGGCAACTTGCGAGACCTTGACTCAAATAAGAAGTAAAAAGGTTGGGGATGTAGCTCAGGGATACAGTGACCCTGTTCATCAATTCATCAACATTCTTTTCTGTCTCTTGCCCTCGTGCTTGATGAAAGGATGTTACTTAGCACCACAGGATCAATTCACATTTCTGGCACCTGACCCAGCCATAGTTTTGCCCAATCTTACACACATTGTGGATCTGCCCTTGTACTTGGTTCCTAGTCTACAATTGCCAGCCCAATATTCACCTGCATGCTAATGAGAGAAATCTCCGGATATGCCAACAGGCCTCTCAGACATATCTCCTCCTTACACTCCTGGGCCCTCTTGCCACTATCTACCCATGCAACTGATCCAGAGAACCAGAAAGCACCCTGGGCCCACCAGCCCTTGTCTGTACCACTCATCAGCAAGTCCTGTGGATTTTCCTCTCTAAATCTCTCTCAAATCCACACTACCTCCCCTGAATTGCTTCTCAACAGATTGTAGGAGCTCTGCCAACCTCCTCTCCAAAAAGCCATCTTTCATCAGCTGTCTTCCCACATTCCGAATGCCACAACCTTGCCAGGGAACCAGCTTCTGGACAGATTTTCCTGCTCCCAGTCTTTCTTTGCAAAACAGCCAGGTATGTCCTCCCCCATCCTTTTGGTCTCAGAATAGGTGCCATTTCCTAAGGAAGCCTGGCCCTGGTCACTCATTAAAATCACACACACACACACACACACACACACACACACACACACTAGCATCTCTGTGTTTAAATCCCACTCTCCCATTGAATTATTGACTGTTTTTGTATCTTCTTTATCTCCAGCATCCTGCCTGTGACCTGGAACAGATTTGAAATTCAGGAAATATGTGTTGAATGAATGAAGGAGCCAATGGTATTTTCTAACCAGTCTTTCTCTGGCCCCTTTTTATGTTATTTTATTCTCAAGCTGGGAAGGTCTTGCTAACTTGCAAATATGATATCATCACTCTGTTAGTCAAAATTTTAGCAAGGGAAGTTCAAGAACCTATTCAGATTCTCATGCTATCTCACACTTCCCCAGCAGGTAATACCACTTGGGGACTCCCTGCAGTTGCCCATCTAAACAGCTGCCATTTCCCAACTCAGTATCTGGCTGGGTTATATTTCAGGAAAAACTGACAGATAACCCTCAACTTGTTTTGAGAACTGCTGCATTCTGAATTACCAGCTTAATTGGAAGCTCTTCTTTGTTGGTTTTCATCGGTTTTCTGGTCTCTCCTTTTTGTCAGGTCTTCAGGTCCTTTTTTTTCAAAGAGTGTAGGCTCATGAAGTGAGAGAGCTCTGCCATGCACACTCAATCCCTTTCATTGTTGCTCTTTTGTGTCTCCTCTTTATGGATTACTGGTCCCCAATTTTCAGTGGTGGTCTAGTGTAGACAATCCACTAATCACCATCCCCATGGTACTAGGACACTGAAGCTCACACTTTGTTTCCAGGTTAATTCTTTCTAGGGAGGATCATCATGTCATGGTCTTAAACTAAATACTTCTCCCAAAGGATGGCACTTTTTTGTGTGTTATTTTAAGGAAGGGCATTTTCTCTCTCTGAAAATGTCACAAAGGCCACCAGATGAAACAACTATGGTTCCAATTCCTATGGGTATACATTCAAGGGCCTGATTGTCATATAGGAACTTTTATTTTTTTCTGTGAATGCTGTGGCTCCCAAGAGCAATAATATGCATCCATTTATAACCCTATCCCCTTGAATTCTCTTTTCCACCACTTATCAAACATTGCTTGTTCTATGTGTATCACAAAAGGATTGACACCTTCTGAAAATAAATACAAATGGAAAAAATACAAATACTCTGTATAAATAGATCACAGGAAGATTGATATTTCATGCAAGTAATACCAAAGGAAACACTTGCAGAGGGAAATTTTCCATCAAAATGTATAGAAAATAGAATGATCAGTAAGACTTTGTTGTTATTGACCTGGGAACACTTGGCTGAAGAAAATGCTCCTCTGACAAATCTAAAAAATGAGCCAAACACCACAAAGAAGAAGTTTGATAAAATAAGCCATTTGAGTCCTGTTCACATGTCTGAGGCACTCAGAGGTGAGTAGAGGGCAGGAGTGTGCTGGCAGCCTGCCCTCCCCCATGTCTTCCTGCAAACTTAGATTTTCTGAATTTCTCTTTCTTTGGACAACAAAGGAATCTGCCCTACTTAATAAAGTAGCTGTTTTGCTACCATCTTTAGGAACAGTGAATATTCAGCCCTGGGGAGAATGCAAAGAAGTGACCATCTTTTTACACTTTGAGCTCTTTGTGTCCATTCAGGGTACAAATGTTTGTCTCCTGGTAAGCAAAGTACTTCTCTTCTTGCACTTTTCTTATAAAACCTATTCTAACCTTTGGGCTTGGTTTGGCCTTGAACTTTGTGAAGACACTGAGATGTGTACAGAATTTTTCTCCTTGCATTTTATAATGGACTCAATATAATTGGCAGGATATTTTTACCCAGAAAGAACATCCATTCTAGTAAATTACCATACTTTTATCTCCTTTGCAGTCATTAGTGATTGAGTCCTATATGGATTTGCAATTCTGTGGCAGAGGGAAGGTTAGTCTTAAAGTCTTGGATGAATGAGTGTTACTGCTGCTTTTGCTTCTAAATAATAGGTGCAACTTAGATATACAAAAAATGACTGGTTCTTAAGTGACACTGAATAAGGGAAAAAACATTGAAAAATATCAATCCTTGATGGTTTCCTAGAGGCAGTAGTTCTGTAAAAGACAATTTATGCTATCGCTTAAATAAAGAACCCACCACAACATTCAGGAGAACATTCCAACAGCACTAGGTAAAAATTTAATAGAAATAAACAAGCTTTTTCAATATTAGTCTTAAAAATTGATTCTCATATGTTTTTAATCATTAGTTATATTAGAATAGAAATGAATGAGCTTTAAATAGGAATATGTAAATTGCAAATTAAAATTCAAGAAATATCTGAAATTGACAATGTCTCTTTTTTGATTAAAAACCTGCTTGATGTTTTTTAAAAGAGGAAGAATAATGAAATATTGATTTATTTGGGGTGTAACCAGCATTGGATGTGGGATACACTTTTGCAAAGAGAGACAAAATAATATAATGTGATAATTCAGAACAAGTAAAAGTATAATTCCATCAAACTATCTTGTCATTTGAACTAACAAATCCATTCAAAATCCTTAACATAGGAGAAAAATAGGCATTTTAGAATTATGTAAAATCACTATTCCAGATAATAATACCCTGTATAAATCATAAAATATTGATGCAGTCTATCAGACATAGCTTAAATATGGAGAGGCATCAATGGATAACTGATACAGGATGAAATGTATATTTAAATGAAGCACCCAACTATATACCTAGACTAGATTCCCCCATAGTACATATTCTTCATCTCATTTTTAAATTTTCCTGTGAAATGTTCCAGTGACAATTCATTGCATTCAGGATAAAACTCAAAAGATTTATCTTGTCCTTCAAAGGTTTTCCCAGTATATTCCTTGAAATGAACTGAATCTTCCATTATCACCAGGGGACACCAGTGCTGAATTAGATAATCTGGCATCACAGGCTCTGACCTGGAGCACCCAGGCCTTGGATAATTTTGTTTGCTGGGCCAGTTTCATCCTTTTTCTTCTATGTCTGCCTCTCAAAATTGACTCTTCATTTGTGACCAAATTAAAAATCTATCTTCTTGAATTGGCTTTGCAAAACTGCAGAGGCAAAAAGAGCTTTCCCCTTTCTTCTCTCCCCAGAGAAGATTGCTATTAACTGTTCAACAAATATATCTAGTCAAACCCCAAGTGCTTTGGATTTTACCTCTTAAGGCACAGGATCGTTGTTGGCTCCTAGTAAATGTCCACAAACTATTTGTTGAATGACTGGTTTAATATTTTTGAAATTGTTTTCTCTTCCACCAAACTGACACTGCTAACAGGTCCCATCTTCTGACCTAAACACAAATCAGAACCCTAACAGGACATAAATCCTGAAGTCTTTCCTCCCCTACACTGTTGTCATAATATTCTCTCTGAAACAGAAATCTGGACATGCCATGCTTATTTTAAAAATTACTATCATCCTTCCCTTACTCAAAGGCTGAATTCCATAGGCTTCATGTGACTTCTAAGATCCCATGATTTTCTCTTCCTTCTCCAGCCAATTATCTGCAGCTTACAATTATGAACTTCTCATCAACATCAGGGAGTTGCCTCTTACACAAGTGCTCCAAAGGCCTACATCATTCAAAAGGTTCATTATTTAATAAAATTTCTTCCATGTGAATAAATCTAAACTGTATAGATGTCATGGCATTCTGGAACAGTGGATTCCCCTTGGAGGAACACATTTCACTCTACATGCCTCTGCCCAGAAGCTTTGTTATTAGATCATACCAGACATTTTCTTAAATCTACAGAACATGTGATAGTGGATTTGTGAACTTCTTCTTGTTATTTTATTGCATTCATATCCTGTTTCAAAGTTTCAGATTTGGAAACATTACCCTGGGCATTAGCCTGAGTCCCAGTAGCAATATTTAATGTGGATTTAAGTCATGTTTTTATAGTATACAGGGAAATGATTTGTAGAGTTGTGCTTATGGTTCATATGCCCCACTAAAATTCATGTTGAAATTTAATCCCCATTGTGAGTTATTAAAAGGCTAGAAATTTAATCCTGGTATGGGATTTGGGAGGTAATTAAGGTTAAATGAGGTAATAGGAGTAGAACTTAACAAATGGGACTCTGCTTTTAACAAAAAAGAGGCAGAGAAACTTTAACCGGTACATTCTGCCTCACCCTGTGATGCCCTACACCACTTTGAGAATCTACAAACAGGCTCCAAAAAAAGTAGAACTTTTTCACTTGCAGCACTTCATCCTTGGATTCCCAGGAAACATGAGCTAAAAAAAAAAACAAACTTTACTCTTTATAAATTACATTTTCTATGGTATTCAGTAATAGCAACAGAAAATGGACTAAGACAATTATGCACACTAAAATTATAGAATGGAAGTCACCAAATGCATTCACAGAAGTTTGAAGGTAAATTTTGACAAAGGAAGGGAGAAATTTGTCTGAATTAGCTAAAGTGGTCACATGAAATCATAGAAACTGTTAACTCAACAAGGTTAAAGTTAATAATCTTTTACATTTAGGAAATTTTTTACTTTTCAAAATTTGTACATAAAGTAATAATTTATTAATACCTCTTAAACTTTGTTATTTTAAATTTACATATCTGGATTTATATAGAATGAAATGGCATTGTACCTATATTTTCCTTGTACATCTTGCCATGATGTTGTTCCCTACTGCCTGGAGTTCATCTCAAACATCCCACTATGCCACATCTCATCCACATTTTTTCATTTGATTCCTCTGTCACTCCAGCAAGTTTTCTCCTCCAGGCTGAGTCCATTATTTGTTCTTGAATTCTGTCTCCCTATGCATAACTTTGCCATTAGCTTCACATCCTACAATGAAGATTATCCATTCATTCTTGCTATCTCCATAATGAGTACAGTGTGTGGCACAAATAACATTTTTCCATAATGGAAGTCCTATGATACTGGTGTTTAGTCAGATTTTCATAACTGTGAAAAAATCCTGAAATAGGTTCGCTTGCTGGCTCGGAGGCGCTCTGATGTGTGGGGGGCATGGAGCCCTCTGGCCAGTAAGGCGCAGAGCGGCGGGATGCGCTGCGGCAATGGCGAGGTCCCAGGCTGGGCGGGCAGGCGTGGTGATGAGCATGGGTAGCCACGGCCAATCCAAGATAGAGGCAGCGGGCTGGAAGGAGAAGTGCTCTTTCAGCAAGTGGCTGTTCCAGAGCCGCCATGCAGGCCGCGGGGGCACGGAGGTCCAGGCCGGTCGCCTTCTTCAGCGCCTTCCATGGGCACCTTCTTGAGCCGCATCCCCAAGAAGCTGTCCAGGCTCTTGCACCTTAGCTCTGAGGGAGCTGCCCAAACCGTGGCGGTCTCTGCAGCTGCTTCCCGACGGCTCCTCCTGCCTCGCCCGCACCGCCCACCTGAGCCGCCAAGCTGGTGCCTGAGTGGCAGGGCTCCCAAACCACCACGGCAACACGAGCTTCATGAATGCCATGATGCAGTATCTCAGCAACACCGAGCTCTTCGCCCAGTACCTGGCGCAGGGCCAGTACCTGGCAGGGCGGCTGGAGCCCTCGCCTGACCCCAGCAGCCCTCGGGATGCAGCGCAAAGGGGCCAGGTCGAGAGGAACGACTGGCCCCAGATGATGCCTGGCATTGCCCACATTGCAAGCAGCTGCAGCAGGGGAGCATCACACTGAGCCTGTGGACTCTGACTGTTGTGCTCATCATTACACCTCAAGAGGTTTCAACAGGAAGGAGACAGGCGTGTGAAACTTCAGCACATAGTCAAGTTCCTCTTGACTGGCCTCATTGATAAACCCCATCCCTCTGCAGACCTTATTCTCTCTGGTTTCAAGTAACCATAATTCTCTTCGACTTCCATGAGAGCTATTGTTTCAGATTCCACTTGTGACTGAGAATGGGCAGCAACTATCTATGCATGACTTATTCCACTTAATATAATGATCTCCAGTTTCATCCATGTTGCTGCAAATAACAGGATTTTATTATTTTTTATGGCTGAATAATATTACATGAGGTATATGTACCACATTTTCTTTATGCCTCAATCAGTTGATGGACACTTAACTTGTTTGCATTTCTTGCAATTAGAATTGTGGATAGTGCTCCTATGAACATGAGACTGAAGATGTAGCTTTGACAAACTGATTTTATTTCCTTTGGTTTTATACCCAGTAGTGGGGTAGTGGGATCACATAGTATATCTATGATTATATTCTAAGGACCCTTTATGTTGTTTTATATAATGCCTATACTTACTGACATTCCTAGCAATAGTATGCAAGGATTTCTTTTTCTCCAAATCCTCTCCAGAACACATTATATTTTCTCCTTTTGATAAGAGCCTTTTTTTAATGAGGTGAGGTTGATAATCCATTATGGTTTTGATCTGCATTTCCCAGTTTTTTAGTGATGCTGAGTTTTTTTTGGTTGTTTTTTGTTTATTTGTTTGTTTTAATCCCTTACTAGAAGAAGAGTTAAAACTGTTTATCCCATTCTGATTGTTGTCTCTTCATTCTGGTGAGTGTTCCCTGTGCTGAGCAGAAGAGTTTTAGCTTGATGTAATCTTATTTGTTTGCAGAAGTTTTGTAGTTTGATGTAATTTTATTTGTTTGTTTCCTGTACTTTTTTTTTCTTGTTCAAAAACTCTTGCTCTCTATTATTGCTCTGAATAGTTTCATTGTGTAAGGCTTATATTTAAATTTTTAATATGCTTTTAGGTGATTTTTATAAGTGATGAGTTATAGGGTTTTAGTTTCATTCATCTGCATGTGGATAGCCAACATTCTCAGACCCATTTTTGGAAAACACCATACTCTCACCAAGGTGTGTCCCTTGCACTTTTGCTAAACTTCAGTTGATTGTAAATGTGTGGCTTTACATTTGGACTCTCTGTTTAGTTTCATTGTCCTATGTGTCTGTGTTTATATGCAAGTACATTGTGCTTCTGATGACTACAGTTCTGTGGTATGTTTTGAAGTCAGGTAGTGCAAGACCTCCTGCTTTGTTCTTTTTGCTCAAGATGGCTTTAGCTATTCAAAATTTTGTGGTTTCATGCAAATATTAGGATTTTTTCTCTAGTTTTGTGAAAAGCATCATTGATATTTTGATAGGAATTTAATTAAATTTGTAGATCATTCGGAGAAGCATTAGCATTTTTAAAATATTGATGCTTCTACTCTATAAACACAGAATATTTTTACAATATTATGTTATATGACAATTTGACTTCCATTTTTCCAATTTTGTGGTCCTTTCTTTCTTTCTCTTGTCTCATTGCCGTGGGTAGAACTTCCAATACTCTGATGGATAAAAACAGTGAACTCAGGCATACTCCTCTTGTTCCCCAACTTAGTGAGAAAGTTTTCAGTTGTCCCCAGTCGGTATGTTATATATTGTCTTATTATAAATTGCTTTTATCATGTTGAGCTATGTTCTTTTAAAATATTTATTTATTTATTTATTTACATTACAATTCTTTTATTATTATTATTAGTTGTTCAAAACATTACAAAGCTCTTGACATATCATATTTCATACATTGGATTCAAGTAGGTTATGAGAGCTATGTTCTTCCTATATGTAATATGGTGGAACTTTTACCAGGAAGGAATGTTAAATTTTATCAAAGGCCTTTTATTCTTCTGTTGAGATTACCTAATGGGTTTTGTCCTTCATTCTTTTGATATAGTATACAATAATTTCATATTTCCAAATCTTTAACCATCCTTGCATCGCTGAGATAGATCCCACTTGGTTGGAGTATGCTGATGGGTTCATTTGTTTGTGTTTGGTTGAGAATCATTGCACCTATGCTCATCCAGAATATTGTCCATGGTTTGTGTGTGTGTGTGTGTGTGTGTGTGTGTGTGTGTGTGTGTTGGGCCCTTGTTTAATTTTGGTATCAGAGTATGCTTGTCTCAGAATGTTTTTGGAAGTGTTCTCACCTCTTCATTTTCCAGAATAATTCAAGAATTATTTGTATTTATTCTTCTTAAATGTTTGGTAGAATCAGCAGTAAAGTCATCCTATCCTGGGCTTTTCGAATATGAGCTACTTTTATTACTGATTTAGTATTATTGTTCTCCTCAAGTTTATATTTCTTCATGATTATATTATAGTAACAATTTAAGTCCAGGAACTTATCTTAGGTTATTAAATTTGTTAACAATAATCTCTAATGGTCTTTTGTATTTTTTGTTTTTTAGGGTCTAATCCATTTCTTTTCATCTCTTTTTATTTGTTGGTATCATCTCTTTTTCTCAGTTAATCTGGATAAATTTGTCAATTTTCACTATCTTATTGAAGAACCAGATTCACAGATTCATTTCATTGATCTTTTATATTTTTTAATATTTTTAAGTTATTTATTTATTGATTGATTGATGGTGTCATTTATGTTCATGTTGTTGTTCTCTCTCTCTGTGTGTGTGTGTGTGTGTGTGTGTGTG
The DNA here is from genome assembly GCF_052094955.1 of Ictidomys tridecemlineatus. Classification (NCBI taxonomy): domain Eukaryota; kingdom Metazoa; phylum Chordata; class Mammalia; order Rodentia; family Sciuridae; genus Ictidomys; species Ictidomys tridecemlineatus. Next base: position 32,905,410 of record NC_135492.1, on the reverse strand, counting down.
TGTGTGTGTGTTGAGGATCAAACCCATGGCTTCAAATACACTAGAAAAAGTGTTCTGCTACTGAGCTGCATCCCCAGCCCTGTGTGTAAACCTTTATTATTTCTTAGATTCTACTAATTTTGGCTTTGGTCTTTCTGTTTTTCTATCTTGAGATGTAGTGATATACTATACACTTGGAATCTTTCTTTTTTCTTGATTTAGGTGTTGGTTGCTATGAACTTCCTCCTTGGTACAGGTTTTGTTGCATCCTATAGGTATGTGTGTTCTCCATTGATTTTTAAAATTTTTCTTCTCAATTTCTTCCTTGATTCATTGGTTATTCAAGAGTAAGTTGTTTAATTTCATGCATTGTATATTTTCCATAGTTTTTCTCGTTATTGATTTCAATTTTTATTATATTTTTATCAGAAAAGATATCAATATGATTTCAGATTTAAAATCAAACTATGTTTGTGCCTAACTTTCCAGATAAACTCTAAGGATGCTGCTTATTTGCTCTGGGCCCATGGCCACCTATATGGTACAGATATTCATTCAGTGCAGGAATCCTCAAGGCTGTGGGCCACCATCAACTATACCCTTTCATTGTATAAATGCCATATCATCATGTCTGTCTTCCACTGTGTGGTCCTCCTTTCATCTGGCACTGATCTTCCATGTTGTTCCATTATTATTTGATGCTGAACGTACTGCAGTTGAGGATGCCCACATTTCTGCCATCAGCACTAATGATTAAGAATATGGCCTACATGCGCTTGCATCTGTCAGTAGAACACCTTATATATTTAATCTAACGAACCCTAATTTACTCTTCTGAAATAAACAAAAAAAATCTTGTAAGTAACTTAACGGTTTTGTTGAACTGACACATGTTTATACTGTAAACCAGGATTCCTATATTGTGGTGATTTATTGCATCACAGATATCTTCCCTCACATAGCATCTGTGATTTAAAATGATTAGTTTTTTTCTTTGTAGAATTATCTAAATATGCAGGATCTGAATAAAAATATTTAAAGCATTATGTGACATTGGGGTAATTGATAATTGGATGCTTACACCTTGGTCGGAATATTAAATGTTAGAGGTACTGTGGGTCTACTAAATATAAATAAAAGAGCTGACTTCAGCTAACGACTCACTTTTGAGCATGGCTCCTTGACAAGTTTTATTGGTAATTGAAAAAAATGGCAAAGCAATTTTATGACTGTACTTGGAGAAAAGCGCCCAGTCCATAATATAAAATCAGCCAACAAAGCATTTTCGCTATGATTATTCCAAACCCCAAAGCTATAGGCCAATGCATTTTTAAAAAGTTTCCTTGTTATTTATTTATTTTTAAACTTCTTTGGAAAGCGTCAGAGTCCATGGAAAGCAAGATACTTGTAACACATTCTAATGAATCATCTAAACAGCTTTAGAAAAAAAATCAAAGCTACATGCCAGTGTTTAAATACTTTTAAAACACACCTTCCCTTTATAGGGAAGATAGGAGGGAAGAAAAATAAAACAGGGAGAAGTATGGGAGGGAGAGAGAAAATTTCCTGATATATTTTTTTTCTAGCATAGAAGCAATTATTTGAATACAATAAAATATTTAGGGAAAAAATTGGAAAAAGCACCTATTATTTCACATGCAACTGATCATTCTGTTATTTGCATTGATTTAATATTTTTGTACCTTGTGAACTTAAGAGTTTAGGCTTAAAAGTGAACAGTTTTACAAAAGTCTAAGTACACAAATGTTTATTTTAAAATAATTTAAATGGGCTGGGGATGTGGTCAAGTGCTAACGCGCTCGCCTGGCATGTGTGCGGCCCGGGTTCAATTCTCAGCACCACATACAAACAAAGATGTTGTGTCTGCCGAAAACTGAAAAATAAATATTGAAATTCTCTCTCTCTTTCTCCCTCTCTCTCTCTCTCTCTCTCTAAAGAATAAATAAAATAATTGATATGTGATGATATAGAATAAGATCAGTGAGTCTGTTTGGCCCCACATTCACCAACATTAATCATTGCTTTCCTCCACCTTTGTGGCCACATTCTCCAGAAAGTGACATATTTATTTTACAATTTCCCTATGTTCACAGTCCATAAGACTTTTTTCTCATAAAATGATCTTTGCATTCCTTGATACCCTTTACCTTCTCTGTCTTCACCTTAGATTCCACCCATCCTTTCCTAAATTTACATATTCTCTCTTTATTAAAAAAATATATTTTCCCCATGGATTTCCAAACTTTGTCTTACCTTTATACTACAGTGGTGTTAAAAGTGAAACATCAGTGGAAGAACAAATTTATAAGAAGCTCAACTGTTTTTATATTTTCCTGTGTAGGGTTTAGCTCTTGCTGAGTTGCACACCATCTGTAACTTCAGTTTGAATGTCTATGAGCACATTCTCTGCAGTTGAGAATGAGCCTCTTAATTAATCAAGGGCTCACTTGCTTTGGTGTAGCTGCACAACTTTTCCAGAGCCCTAAGTCCAGCTGGGTTTTGCCCCTTGCCAGGTTTGCATTGAGAAATGAATCACAGGTGCTTATTCTTTCAAATTCTACCTGTAAAGCACCATTATTCATTCTAAAAACTAAGCTAAACTATTTTTCTTTCTTCCAAACAAATCTACATAGGACAGTTTTTCCAAATATTTGGAAGAGTTATTCTCCCAAATAGTTATAACAATTTCATGGTTATTTTCCAGCCTTCTATTTGTCTACTAACCTCTTTTTATGCAATTCCAAAAGTTGTTATAGCAGCAACAATGTACTTCCAACTACTGGTTTCTGTGGTAGATTTCTCTATGTAACATACCATCTCAAAAATTCTGTGTCTCTCAGAATCATTTATCTCTCATGCAAGTTTGGGTTGACTTAGGTCAGATGGTCTAAGATGAGTTCAATTTGGAGTCTCTGAGACAAGTTATAGATATACTCAGGAGTGGCTCTTCTTTTAGTCTGAGCTCAGACCCATTCCAAGTTTGTTAAATCCGGACCTCACACTGGTCAATAGGATCTTATGGAAAAGACAGAACTATTCAAAGGCAAGAGGAATTAGACACATATTCTTATCTTCATGGTAAACTACAGATTAGCACTGGAAAGTTTGGATGACTTTTGCCAAGTGATCCACATTTAAGAAGCTGAAACCTCACTAGGGTAGGGTAAACTATTACTCACTATTTGGAAGTAGACATGGGGGGAAGTGAGGAGTATAATTTATTATGGTGGAAGGAAAGACTGCTAATGATTACTGGGGAAAGGCAGAACTCTTGGAGGCCGATAGACATATTCTGCAATTGGAACAGAATTTTTGTTATTTTTGCAGTGCTACACCCAACTGTCAGCTTTGAGACTATGTTTGGTTTTTAGAAATTTATTGCTGAGATTGGAAATATGAATTCAAGCATCCAGTACAATTTTTAAGTTAAGGACATTATATAGAAAAAAATCAACATACTTAATATTTATTTGGTTATATTATGACTCAAGCCCAGTGCCAAATATTTTCTGTATATTATACCATTTACTAAAAAGCCTGTGCAATAGATTTCTACCTCTGCCTCCCTTAGGTTTTTAGGAAGGGTATTGATTTCTGCCATTCTTTCTTGGTAGTTATACTACATTTAATTTTCTATTTGGACTGCAAGGTGAAAATATAGAGGATTCCATTTGGTCCGAGTTTTTTTTTTTTTTTTAATTTACAAATGTTGTCGTCTACAAGACAGATTTTGTTGAAGTCAAAAGTTTAAAAAAATAGTAAAATGACTCTTTGAAGAGATTAAAGCTATTAATTTTTTTTCTTTAATGAAAACAGGTCTATTAAATTTTTAAATAGTCATAATTTTTATTTTTTATTTTCTTTTTAGATGGACACAGTACTTTTATTTTTGTTTATTTGTATGTGGTGCTAAGGATCGAACCCAGGGCGTCGCATGTGCTAGGCAAGTGCTCTACCACTGAGCCACAACCCCAGCCTAAAAAGTCATTATTTTAATAACATTTAAACATGTTTATTTTATAGACTGATAAATATAATAAAATCAATTCAACAAGTAATATGAATATGTACAATTTATTTAGTTTTAATTTGCCTAACACCATGTGCATTTCAAACGGTTTCTAATTTGGGAAGTATATACTGCTTGTAGATCTCACGCCTCTTCCTCAGTAGGCTCTCATAACCCTTTTATTATAAGATATAAAATTGAAAAATAAGGTGAACCTTCAGAAAATACTTTGTTTGTAAAGTCTCTACAATTCAGGCTCTAACTTTAATTCCTTATAGATCTTCCTACATTTAGTGAGTTTTTCAAGGGCAACCCCTGTGAGAGAGACCCAAAGTTTAATTTATCTTCTTTAAAAATGATAAAGTACCTTCCACAAATCAAAGACGCTCTTAGCCTTCTAAGTAACCACTCACAACTCTATATGTTTCATCAATTTATCAGAAAAATATACCTCTCAACTTACATGTGATGAGCAATCAAATAATCCATCATTTTTTATTTGCTGCATCTGTATAAAATGGAGTTAATGAATAGAATATTAATTACAAAAATGTTTTTAATATTTATTTAGTCTCATAGTCTTCAGGTGCTATGCCAAATATTTTATATTCACTATGCCATTTACTATAAAGTTGATAAGGCATATCTATATGTCTTTCTATGTATATAGGGAAACAGAGATATATTATACCTGTGTTTTGCTTCCAAAAATGCTGAGGTTTTTTTCTCGGTGGTAGGGTGGGGAGTTACCAGGTATTGAACTCAGGAGCAAATGAGGAAGACTTGCCATATTACTAGACATAAGAAAGACAGAGCTTTGAATCAGACCAGGGATGCAGGTGCGTAGTTGACACTCAGAAAAACAACACTCAATTCAATTTCCACCACAGTGTAGTTTTCTATGTGCAAAACAACCAGATATTTGACCAGACCTTTTTCCTGGTGATTAAATCACAGCTAATTTCTCTGTATGTCGTCTTTGGTTTGACTGAACATCATACCTAGTTTCCAGTATCTTTTAGCCCTACAAATTAATAATGACCAAATTTAGGAATAAAAAGCACCAGCTCTAAGCAATTAACATCATTGTTCATGAAATCATATAAGGTTGTAACTTTGAAAAGTTTTTGACAATAAAGCATATCCTGTACAAGAAAGTTGCAAAATATTGACCTTGCCATTGACACAATAAGGAGATCTTCTGTGAAGTATATAATATCAATGATCTGGAACTATAGTCTATTACTAGGCTGATTAAAAACAAATGCAGCATCCCAAATTTTATTTTCAGTTTTCCTTTTTATTTTCACTTGCATAGACTGTTTAAAGATACATGTTTGCTAATACATAATTTATGAACCAGATAGAATTTTTCACACTGGACAAAATATTAAATTTCAGTTAGAATTTTCAGATAGTTCACAAAATTTCATAAGTGAATAATCAATATAAAATTGATTAACAGTTTATTTACTTATTTTTTTACACATTGAGTTTATTATTTGCTTTTCAGGCTGAGACAAGTTGTATAAATAGACTCAAAATTATTGAATTTTAGTCAACAATACTTTCACGTTACTGTAGAGCAGTCTATAGTGATTGATATAATGCATGCAATGAATGATAAAAATTGACTAAATTTGATGGAATTATCCCTTTGACCTTCAAAACAATCATTCTTAAAAACACAATGAATGGTGAAGTCTCCTACTGTTTGCTAGCAATCTAATGTTATTAATGCAGTTATTCATAATACAGATATCCATTTGTGTATCTGAAAGATTGAAAACAATCCTTCTTACCAAATAATAAAGAATATAGGAAGAAATTTATAGCCTGAGTATTAATATATCATATGATGACATGGGCAAAGTGAACTTCTGAAGTTTTATTTTTGTCTGTCTTTTATTTTACTTAAAATAAGTTTGAATGATTTAAGAATTATTGTTATCTAATTAAAATTATGATATAATGATAATGATAAATTAGCCAAGGGCTTATAATGATATTTGGAAATCTCTAGTTTGAAAGTTAAAAACCATAGAGTCTAACTTCTGCATCTAAATTTTATTGTTGTCATTGTTATTATTGATTTATCCCTTTGATAATAAAATAGATCTCTAGTCTTCACAAACGAAAAAGGTCATGGCCTCTATACACCAGGAAGTTCAAACCTTTGGGTTTTTTTGCAGTTTTGTCCAACATGAATGCACTTAGACATATCCTTTTGTATTACTAAATTATCAGGTGTTGCAACATCTAGAAATGAGCATTTGCATAGCTGTTACTTGGTATAATACCAATATGCATACTTTTTTTTTTCATAAACATCTAATTGGCCAACTCACTAAGTGAATTTCCTCTTAGTATTTTGTTCCTTCTCTCAGGCTGTGTGCCTGTACCTGTCATGTGTCCAACTCAGTGCTCTGCCCTCCCACTTCCAAAGAGGTAACTTGGTGATTACAGTATGTTGTGATGGTCTAGTTTCTGCTCATCGATTTTTGAAGAAGATTACACAGAGTGCTGGGAGATTGGTGTCTTGAAGTCCAAGTATAAATGGCAGAGAAACAGGGAAAAGCATGTAAATGAAGAGGCAGGGCCCAGGAGGTGCATCCCAGGCAGGCTGGTGGAAAACTAGCTCCTGTGGTTTGTCTTGAGGACAGAATGAATGGTGCACCAAGATATAAAATGCAGAAGTGTGTGTTAGAGGGTCGGTAAGGGTCTCCTTTTCGCAGTATGAAGCCACCTGTTGACTTGCTCCCTCCAAAAACAGATAAAATTTAAAACAATACAAGAGTCATCGAGCCTGAAAATTTGTGTCATTGTCACTGATGAGATACATGAGATCAAGTCACTTTTGAGAAAAGTAAATGGGGCATCGATAGAAGAAAAGGTGTTTGCTGAGAAGCCAAGGACATAGTTCTGTGCTATACCTGGTACAAAAGCATGTAGTGTGAGAAGATCATAAAATTGGTCCCAACCCCCTTACCCCATGGTCACATGAGGAAAGGAAATACAATGCTTATTATTAGAGACGTGTCCACAAATCTGCTATAAAAGATGGAGAAGGAGGAGGAGGGGAGGAGGAGGAGGGGAAGAAGAGGAAGAAGAAGGAGGAGGAGGAGGAGGAGGAGGAGGAGAAGGAGGAGGAAGCACTTGTTAAAGGGGAGGTTACTTATTGACTCCATACATATTTGTTACATGGTTTGTGAAAATAAAAAAAAAATGTTTTATGAAGATATCACTAGAGTAATGAAACAGGGACCCTTGCAGAAATAACTGATCTGAGACTGAGAATGTAAAACAAGATGAGCCTGTAGCATCTTCTAGTAAGAAAGTGCTAAAAAAAAAAAAGGTATAACATGAGCCAACGGAAAGTGTTCTCAAAGGTAGGAGTGGGAAGATTTGACCCCAGACAGTGAAGTATTATTGGATCATAATAAAGACATTAAATTAATACCCATGAGTCCATACTTATAAATGATTGAACAAATCAATGATGGATAATGAACCCATCCCTTATGCAGAACTCCAACAGTTCACATAGGAATTGCCTCCAGTACAGGTATGCAGCTTCTGATGGGTCCCCATGAGCTGAGCAAGGTGCCCTCCTCCAAGAAAACGAAGCCGTGACTCCACCATCACTCAGGCAAGAAAGGAAGCCACATCAACAGGTGTCAGGGACTTGACCAGGGGCACTGCAGCCACAGGCCAGGGAAGCGCAGCGGGATGCCTTCTGTCTTCCTCCCTTCAGTCAGGATCCCAGTACAATGGGGCAAACAACAGACAAATCTCAGCAGCGGAACACTGACCCCTACCCCATACTGTCAAAGTCCCTGTGAGCAAGAAAATTCAGAGAAATGCAATTGTCAAGGGGAGCTGACAGAGACAGTTAAAAGCCACATGGAACAGAAAAAGGACGTTTTCCTTTCGTATCTTTCTGTTTTCAAAAATGCAACAATGAATCTAAAAGGGAAAAAATCTTGTCTTAATACGTGTACATTAATTTAGTATATGAGGGAGTAACTGCAGTAGTGTTCCATTGAATTTATAGGAAACCAGCCATATTGTAGTAAAAAGAGTAACACAGAGAAGATCAATGAAATTGTCCATATTATAGTCAGGCTGCTTGGGGGAGAAAATCAGACATTGTTCAGGGAAAAGAGAGCAAATCCCCGAGTTTCTGTTTAGGTCACTCTTCCTTCTGCACTTAGACCCTCCTTAATTATCTGAGTATATGCCTGATTTTAAATAATTTAGATTGAAAAACTACCTACAGTGTTTGTTATTTTATGTTAAGTAGCTAATAGAATATTTGCCATATCCACTCTATGATTATTTAATGAATCAAACCAGAACAGTACAAGAGTATCTTATAGATATTTCTATGACAAACTGATTTTATTTCCTTTGGAAATAGACCCATGAATGCAACTGTTGAATCATACAGAAATTCCATTTTTTTAATTTTTAAAGGAGGCTTCATTCTGTTTTCAAAAGTGCAAAAGTATACTGATTCACATCCCCAAAAACAATGCATAAGAATTCCCTTTACTCCACATTCTCACCAATACTTGTTATCTTTTGATTTTTTTTATATTGGCCATTTTAATGGGTATGACATGATAATCTCACCATGAACTTGATTTGCTTTTTTTTTCTGGTGATAGGAATATTGAGCATCTTTATAAATACCCATTGATCATTTATTGAAGCTTTTTCTTACACCATTCACAAAAATCAGCTCAAAATGGATTAAAAATTAAAATTTAAGACTTGAAACCATAAAAGCCCATGAATTGGTCTTGACATTGCTTTCCTATGACACCAGATGCCCAGGCCACCAAAACAGAAATAATCAAGTAGAGCTGTGTCCATATGAAAAGTTTTGCACAACAAAGGAAAGAAACCACACAAAATGAAAAAAAAAGCATCCTGTGTAAACGTTTTCAAACCATATAATCCAAATATATAAAGGAAATCATACAATTGAATGGCCAAAAAAAGACAAAGCCCCACTAAAACTGGGCAAAGGACTTGAACAGACATTTTTTTTCCAAGGGAGAGGAAATAATTTGTGTTGGAAAACCTCAACACACTCTTAGAGATTTAGATCAACGGAGAACAACACAAACAAGAGGTTACAGTGAATATCAAATGTTCATAAAACCTTTTCTTGAATTAGATATTGTAGTTGTTATTTTGTTGTTGTTATTGTTACTTTTGTAGCACAATATCTACCCTGTACTTTCTGAGAGATGTAAGTGTTCTGATTTCCCCAGAGTTTGCTGAAGCCAGTTCAGTATATGCTGAGTTTATGAGATGTTGAGTGAAATCCAGGAAAGCTGCTGACACTGCAAACTGATGATATTTGTGGTGTGCTGACAATATGATTCACTCATTTAGGGACTGGGAAGTGGCTGCCTGCTGTTCTCCCCTCCTGTGAGAGGATGTGTGGAGACTTTAAAAGATAGAATCCAGTTGATACAGCAGCTTCAGATTTAGCTGCATATTTCTTTTGACCTCTGTGTCTGTGTCTCCTGATCCTCAATGTTTTATACAGTTCACTTGCTCTTCATTCACCTTGTAATATCTACTTTACCAGCACAATAAATTGATGCTCAGAGCCTGATATTTCAGTATTTAACGCCCATTCATTTTTCACAATTCAGAACAAATTTATAATATTTGGATTTCTGGATCTGGATTCTAATTTACAGAAATTTTCACTAAATTTTAGAAAGCTCAATGCCACATGGACCAGGAAAAGGACGTTTTTCTTTTCTATCTTTCTGTTTTTAAAAGTGCAAAAATATATATAAAAGGGGAAAAATCTTGTCTTATTAGGTGTACATTAATTTTTTTTACATCTGTGTTGCAATTTTGATTACCATCTCATTTTCCAGTATTTTATACAACAAATTTTAAATTTCTTTACCAATTATTAAATAGAAGTATTGAATTCATACATGAATTACTTTTGGAATTAAGTATTACCTTGGCACCAGAATTTAGAAGTTTGTTAAAGATCTTTGTCAAATTTGGTCTTCTAAGTATGATGTGAGGATGTTTCTAAATTGTGCAGTCTGATTTCCTGGGTGAACTTCTCTGTGTAGAATTCAAAGATGTTTGCTATTTTTTCCTACCTGGATCCATCTTGTTGTTCTTTGCATACAACAGTAGGAACTTGTTAATTTGCTTTTCTTTCCCAGAGTTTATTGCTCATCCATTTTATGCCATCAAAATTATGTTCACTCTCCTGTGGCTATCACTTTCTAATTCTAGGTTTGATTGAAAACAGATTCCCAAGGAAAACTAACACCATGGTAATAAATAAATAAATAAATAAATAACCCTATTGTATATTGACAAGTTCTTACAAAGTTTCTTCAGTTTTCAAGGCATAACACAGCAGGCCTTTGTAAATGTGTATGATTAAAAAGTTAACATGTTATAATAAAAAGGAGCTTCATTTACATATTTTTAATATTCTATAACTTCAGCTACTATGTGACCTCCGTATTTAATATAACTGGCTATTTTTTTTGGAAAATGAGTATTCAGCCAATTCAACAGTATAATAAATTTGCTTTAGTGTGGAAATCAAATTCTAAATTAAAATTATAACAATTTCCATGACAACAGTAGCTGTTGCCAACAGATGCATTTAGGGAAGGACTACTAAATGGAAATTTGCATTCTTCATTATAATCTCTTGTACCTATGGTTTATTTTTAAAAAATACAACTATGCATGGTTAGCCCCTTTGGTAATGTATATATATGATAGCTGGATCTTGGGTGTATAAAAATTGGGATAGAAAAACAGCAATATTTTCTATATTTATTCTCAATAAATTAAAAATGGGTTGCTCTGGGGAGTTCACTTTGAAAAAGCAAAACAAATAAATGTTTGTATTACTGAAAAACAACAGAATACAGTATAATCTATGAAGAAGACAATTTTAGGAGATAAGATCCTTTCTGAAGAATTGTTGAAACTTTTCCTATATTGATTAGGGAATATGCAATTTGGAGTCTTGCTGTATATGTTTCACCATCCAGTGGCAATGCTTAGAAGTGTGCATCTAAGGACCATCAAAGTGGTTTTGCATTTATATCCTTCTTTCCACATTTGTACTTAGAGAAATTAATTACATTTTTTGCTATGTGTGTAGTACCAATTACGTGGACTATTTTAAGACAGATTTCACTTTGTCTCAGTTTTTAAATGATTCATTTTAAGATTGTTGTATTCTCAGCTTTTAAAACTCTAATTTCTTTGAATGCCTTTCACAAATAGGTTGAATTTAAGAATGAAGATAACGGATGCCTTAAAAAGAGTATTACATGTTTCCTATAAAGGTATGCTCAACAAGTTATGTTTCAAAAAAACTCTGAACCTGACTTTGGTTACATCTTTAAGGAGAACATGATTTTTTTTTTTGTAAAAGTGAAAAAAATTAAAAATATTTAATCTATTATAAAATCATATAACACACATGCATGCACACACATACAGGAGATATATTCTTTCCTCTAATGAATTGAGTGATCAATGCTATACTAAATATTCAAAACTAGCTCTTTAGTTACAGAGCTAATATACTGTCTCAAATTCTGAAATATGTAAAATACTATATTTTCTCACACATATGATTTTACATTTTAGTCATGAACCATCCCACAAGTGCTATCTATGGTTGAAGCAATTTTCACTTAATGCACATCTGACTTCATTAATGGGAAGGCACCACAACCTCCTGGTAAAACATTATCTGAAGAATAGTACATCTGCAGCCAGATAGGTAAAGAACAAACAGTGAGGCCCTAGTATTTTAAGAGTCTATAAAGGGACAAAATAAAGGAGTGATATTTCTCCCCAAAATTGGATGCTTACTTCACATTTAACTCACTAAACCATAGACATGAATTTATGAGACTTGATTTAAATCCAACTAACACGAAATCTATTTTTTTTCTTTCCTTTTTAATTTTTTTTTTGTACCAGGGACTAAACTCAGGGGCACTCAACCACTGAGTCACATCTCCAAAACTTTCTGTATTTTATTTAGAGATAGTGTCTCACTGACTTGTGTAGGGCCTCTCTAAGTTGCTTAGGCTGGCTTTGAACTCAAGATCCTCCTGCCTCAGCCTCCCAAGCCGATGGCATTACAGGCATGCACCACCATGCCTGACCAAAACCCATTTTCTTTACAAAGCTCTCTCTCTTTTACGTGTGTGTACGCGCACGTGCATGTGTGTGTGTGTGTGTGTGTGTGTGTGTGTGTATATAATTTAAATTTCTGTGTAAGAAAGAAAACACTTTTTTTCATTGTTGCTGACTACTATGATCATCGTATTATCAGCAAATTTGTGCCATCTGTTTATCTAATTGGAAATTTAAGAATTACTCAAACTCTGAACTTTATTTTTAAACTTTTGTTAACTTTGAAGCATATTCCCATTATTCCAATGAGGATAGATTCATATTAACATTCTAGCCCATTTTAGTCCCTGTAATGAGCTTAAAATAGCTGCCAGCTTGCAGAGCTGGAATTAATGATAATTAAATGTAACACAAAATGTATTTCCATATTTTGTATTGCTCAAATGATTTCATCTCAGATGTAGTATGATTCTTTTTAGAGATGACTACTTCTATTTAATCTCTTTTCCAATTTTAATTTGAATTTCATATTGTTCCTGACTGTTTAATGAATATTTTGGGAGATGGCCACAGTGTTGTTAATTATACTGGATACTGAGTATAATTAATTCTTTTGGACCCAGAGTCAGCTAGTTAATCGATTTCTGATGAAACTGGAGATTAAACACAGATAGTTCACCTCTTCTTTCCTTCACTTTAATTCTTCTTTCTTTCAACTCAAGGAGACGTGTTTGGGAGGTCACTGCTGGCAGGTCAATGGGGAGCTTCTGCCAACAGATGTTGATAGATGGTGATCTTTCCCATCAGGGTGCCTGAATAATGATTTCTGAAAATGAAGAATTTTTACTTGTAGTTATTGAGAAGTAAAGACACTATTATCATTTATGATTCGTGCTTATGTTATTTATAATTTTCTATTAACAATAGGATCTTGTAATCACATAAAACTGTTGTTGGCATGGCATGTCTATCGTGGAAAGGTAGAAGCAAAGGTTTGCTGTGTTCTCAAATGCTTTCCCTACTGTATAGCATCCGCTATATTTTAGTTATTAAATTATGAAGGTGAGACTAATATTTTAAAGAATTCCAGACCTTTAGTATTATTGATAAATGCAGTAACATATGTAGTTGTTTGCAATTTTCAATATTATGTATAAGAGCATACTTTATCTTGACATCATAAAATGCCTTAAAAACTAAAATAGGATGGGAGATAGAGTAGGTAATGAGTTAACACCATTTTTTTAAATCAAGGAATAAATGTTAATTTTTTTTCATAGTTTTTGTATGTGAGAGAAAACTTTGAAATATGTTCTTTACTAACTATAACATCTCAATAATGATGTCCTTAAATAATAACATTGCCCAAAGGAATGGAGTTGAGTGAACTATTACCTTATACTCAATACATTTATGTTGCTTATGTGATTTTTCCTGAATAAATTCCTGTAAATCAGAAAGTGGATTCTTCTGTGTTCTTCTACTAGCTTTATAATATTTGCATTATTCCAGAGAATTCTGGGAAAGTCAATGAACTCACAATCAAATATTTAGTACAAACCTACTGGGTTAGTTTTATGCTCCTATATCACAGTACCACAGACTGGGTAATTTATAGACAGAAACTTAATTCTCACAGTCCTGGAGGTGGGGAAGTCTGAGATTCAGGCACTGACAGGTCTGTTTTTATTCAGGGACTGTTTGCACATCCAGGATTTTATCTTAAATCATCAGATTTCTGAAGAGGTATGAAAAAGTCTTCCTCACATGGTAGAAGAGCAAAAAGGAGCAAACCCACTCTCAGCGCACGTTTTGAAGCAACACTAACCTGTTCATGGGAGAGGAACTTTGAGGATGTAAAATGCCCGCAGCAGTCTCACTCTCTACACTGCGGCACTGGCACTTAAGTTGCCACTTGTGTTCTGGTGGAAGAAGCACTCACACCACAGAAGGTGAAATCCTTGCAAAAGGGTCACTGAACTTGCAGTGGACCACTAGTTTCCATGACAAAGATTCATATTGTGAAGACATTCATGACTAGCTTGATTTTAAGAAGTGGTTCGATGTGCATAGACAGACCATTGGACAGCATTTCTCCTGAATCAAATCAATGTAGTTTGAATTTTCACAGCTGCTTTTCAATGAGTAAGCATCCCCTGAGCTCAGCTGATGCTATCAGGCAATGAAATCTTTCCATTTTCATAAGAACATGAACTGTATTCTAGACATCAAAGAATTGGAAGAGAAATCAAAACACGTGCGGTGAATTTTATCATGTGAGTTTATATTTCAAAAGCAAACCGGCATATGTCTCCTCATTTTAATGAAGAAGTTTTAAATGGAATTTGATTTGCATAAGCTAAATCAAATGGTTTAATGTGCAAATCTTATCTCTGTACATTTTTCAAGTTAAATACACCATGCACTCTTATATGAAATATTACAACACGATTAAAATAGCTGTAATTATATTGCCCTTTTTTTTCAGGTGATTATACTTGGCTTGCTGAGATAGTTCCTATTAATATATTAATTTATTTTATGACTGAGAAACATTTATAAATTCCCAAATCCTCTACCATTTGCCCATTGCAATGTGAATCTGTCAATGCACAACACTAGTTTGGCCTGGCTTTTATTATCTGATAGACATGATATTCCTCAAATACTTTCCCAAATCTCCATTTTTCTTGCTAAACTAATAAGAATAAAACAACAACTCTTTCTAGTATTTCTAAAGCCAAAATAGCTGGTTTAATGGGAAGGGGGACAGAGGGTAAGTGAACTATTGAAAAAAGATTCTGTGTAGATCTGAAAAATAGAATCTCCAAACTGCAAACCAAACAATCTTCAAGGCTGGAAGTTGATGTATTATGGGCAACAGCTGTGATCAGAGAGAATCTGTAAAACATGGACTCTCAGATGTAGAAGAATCCCTTCTGCACTCACTGTCTTCAGTCCTCTTTAACTTTTAGGGTCGATGTTCTCCTCAGGTTACTTGTCCATTGAGGGATGGCAGTATCTCACCCTTTGAAATATATAGCTTTTTTTCCGATGTTGGAAGGAAGAATTCTACTGTCAGGAAGAGGGAAATGAGGGCTGCCAGTACAGGCGGTGGCTGTTGGAGTTTGTGGATGATCAATGTGACATGTGCTCACGTCTCTCTCACTCAGAAGGTTCCCTGGGTATGGGAAGGGACATGTCCTCATCTTTCCCAGGAAAGGCAGTGAATCCTGGGGAATGTGGGTCAGTCTCCTCCATCCTCCTGCCTGCTGGATGGGTGGGAAGGAGAGGTAATTTACCCCCAGCAGGCATGTGTCATTTCTAAAGTATGCAATGTCACACTTCTGGAAAAAGGCAGAGCTCAGAATTGAACCCAGAAAGCTTGGGCCAAGAAACCTGGAATTTAACAACTGTGTCATGATTCTTATTCATGAGAGGCAGACAGTGTATCCTGTCTTACAGATTTCAGGATTTAAAAGTCCATACCTCTTATACAGTGGATAATATAGGCTAGGTTCTAGCAGACCAACATCAAAACAATGTACATTCCAGTCTATCCTTCCCAGACTTATATCCTGCCACTTTTTTCAATACCACTTGCTATCATATATCATATTCGTAAATAACATAAGAATTTCCAAAATAAAATTCTTTCTTGTGTATTCTCTCCAAACACCAGGTGTCCCAATTTCCTTGAAATAATGTTTGTTTTGAAGTATCTTCTACAAGGAATTTCCTCTGTGAAAATTTGGATTACTGCAACCTTTTAAAATCCTTTCTTTCTCTGTGATACCACAATAACGTAAAAATTTTCATGCAGCCCATACCACACTGTATAATGAATGCTTTAGAATTTCATGAATTTCTTAAAGTAGTGGTCAGGTTTATCTATCATTGTCTCCACATGATCGTGTATGCATGTGCTTGTGTGTGTGTGGTGGTGGTGGGGGGTGGTGGTTGCAGAGGATTAAACCCTGCAGTCATACATACCAGAACCCCAGCCCTATCCCCATGAATTCATTAAGTTGCTGGTCAAAGGCTTGTTGAAAAATGGTCTTGCTTTAGAAGAATGTCAAAAATAAATTTGAATTTATTCTTTCATAAATGCATGCTTATACTGTACATGAAAACATGGCTAACTATGAAAAGTACGTACAATCTAGTGAAAGTCTTGGCAAAGGCTGTATTCTGGATTTGTCGATACACTTTGGATTTGTATCTCTGCACAGAGTTACGTGTTTTCTGACTTGGTTTGTCCTTACTCTGCCTTCAGAGAACACCCAATGTCATATGGCCACAGCAGAAAGCAAAGTGTCTCCACTCCCTTAGGCTGCTTTTATAGCAAACTGTTTGTGACAGTTCCCTTGTAAGCATAATAAGGACATAGTGACTTTAATTGAGGACATTAGTAGGATTTATTGACCCACATGTGCTAATGTTAGAATTTAAAGGTCAAGAAGCCACACTATTGACACCAAAATATCAGTTCTATGGATTTGCTGTCAAACACAGGGCCATTTCAGAAAGACAGCTCTAATTCCCCAAATTTTTAAAGTATATTTATTTTGAATTGTCTTCCTCCTTCACAATAAAAATATCAATGTCTTATTTCGTGTTGGTGTTTTAAGAGATGAGAAGGCACAACATATATCCTGAGTAGAATCAGATTTTTGTGGATAAAGCAAGGAAGAACACTTATAAATTTGTGTTTGATATCTAACAATGTTTATATAACGTCCCCATCAGTAGAGGCGATCACCACTCATGACAAGCAACGATCAACATGCACATGCACTCGGTCACAATAAAGCATGTGGCCCTTGTATTTGGTGGTCTTAGTATTGTCAGATGACTCAAGTGACTTCATGGAAACTGTTTTTGAAATAAATGCACTTGAAATTTTGTTTTCTGAAAAATATCAAGAAACAGATGGGAACTCAAAGAGAATAAAGATGTCCATGTTTTCTGAATAGAGTAACCAATGGTCAGTGTAGATTATGGGTTGTGTTACAATCAATTCTCTTAACAGAAAGAGGGATCCTTCCTTTTGGTGATTTGTTTTATGTCAGGACTCTCACTCTTTATTTTCTCTCTCTAAGTAGGAATCTTTAGCACTCTTCATTCCCACTGAGCTCTTTTAAACTTCAGCTTTCTGGCTTCCACTGCCAATTCCAGACTGTGGATATGTCTTCAGACCTGTGGCAACAGATAATCGCGATAATTAATGCATAGTTTTGACATCTGATTTTTCTTACCTTTTGAAGGGAGAACATGAACATAATGCAATGTTATGCTATAAATTCCCACACTCTGTCATGGAGGCACATTTCAATCCCCTCATCAGTACATACTTGCCTGCAGAAAAAACTCCTAGCTAATATGAACCTGAGCAGAGCACTTTAAAAACCCTCCTATAGCATGAATGTCTCCACCAAAATGTGTGTTGAATCGTAATTACTATTGGGAGATATTTAGAGAGAAGAAACTTAACAATGGTATATGGAGCAGGGACATTTGGAAGGTAACTTAGATTAAAAGAGTTCCTAAGAATGGAGCCCTAACACAATGGCACTGTGGCTTTGTAAAATGAGGAAAGAGCTGATGAGAAGGACAAGGGAACAGCCATCCTATTTCCATGTGGTTGTGTAAGCCTGGCTCCAACATGGACTCGACATAGAGTTTCCACCATCAGGGGGGACCTCAGGAGATGAGGGAGCCGGGTCTTGAATTCCCCATTTGCAGGATCATCAGCAAAACACTCTGATTCTGTACGAACTGTTCTTTCTGTAATAGAAAGTAAACAGACTGAGTCTCTACACATTTCACAGGCTAGTGCAAAAATTAGCAAGTACGAATCCTGTTAATATTATACATATCTCTATTATGGCTAACAATGCAAATCAAATTAAAATGTTGGAGGGTGTTTTCTTAAGCTAACTCAGTCTTCAGAGTCAGAAATTAGATAGAATATAATTCAGGAGTTACTTCCATAGGCAAATATGTTGTGATCATCAGGTGAGAGTACTACATACCTACTCTGTGACAAATTCCTTGGTAAAAATGAGGAATAAATTGTTGAATAAAGCAACCTTCACATACCTACATTTGTCAGAGAGAGGTGTGCATTAACAGGCATTTTCCATATAAGACCTTCACTTTTCACTAGCATTTGATGGTCATTCTATAGGATCAGAGAGGGTAGGCCCTCAGCTAAACATGCAAAAGGCCTCTTGAAGGAAATGATATTCGAATAAGCCAGTGTAAAAATGCATGATGCCAATAAGAATGTATCTGAAATGATCTATGAAAGCTATGGCTTTCAGAAGCTGAAAGTGAATGCTCATCGGTGAATGACTTCAGATGTTTCAGATCCTGAAAGTTAAAAGATTGCAATAATTAGTGCTGTCACTTACGTTTGAAGAGGAATCGTAATCTTCAAATAAATGACACCCAGAACTAAGTGTAAAAATAAATCATTCCTCCACACTCTGTCATGTTCTAATGCTCTTCACATAAAGAAAAAGAGGCCATCATATATAAGAACCATTGTACATATTGATTTAAGTTATATAATTATGGATGATTTTATAAAAACAATCAAAATACCTGTCAAATGTATTTTTTTATTAAAAGATACCTTTAATTGCACTATAATTCACAAATAACTAGTAAATTGTACTTCATAAAATTTTAATCAATCACCTAATTAAGCAACCAAAATTCAATGCATGTACATGATAACAATGGTTTAATTCTGGAGTTCACCATCATTTAGTAGAATATGCCATTTTAAAAGGTCATTTTAATAAATTTGCAGTAAAAAATAATACTTGAGAACATTTTAAGAAGAGTAAAATAAAAATAAAGTGGAAAATACTCAAAGATTTACAATTTTTGTAATGAATATTTTAAAAATTGCTATTACAAATTTGTTTTATTCTTATGATTCAATTATTGAATATTCCATAAACAATGTAAGAAAAAACAGGAAGATGGAAAACAAAACATTTGCTAATAATAACAAGGAGTAGAATATCATGTTCAGAGCTGTTGGGCTAGATCTGTAAACAGTTATTAGACAGAAAAAAGGACTTGACTAAATTATTTATAATATTTGAAATAGATTAGGTGAAATATGTGTGAGGAAACTGTTGTAAAAACTAGACAGTAGATTAATAAAAATAAAATATGAAAATAGTAATGGCAAAACCAAACAGACAAAAATAATTGTCAGTGTAAACTATCTGATCCAACAGTCCACACATTAGAACTGTCTTGTTCACTGCCATGATCCAAGCACGCAGCACCTTGTGTAACTTGTAGCAGGCACTCAATATATGCATAGAAAGGATGAGAGATAACTTTGGAGAAATCATCAAATACAAAAAACAAGCAGATGTATGGTTATCAGCAAAAAAAAAATATGATGTACATCATAAATTTTGAGAAAGGAATGCATGCTGTAGAAATAAATAGATAGATAGATAGATAAATAAATAAATAGAAAGACAAAAGGACTTAAAAACAGCATACTACAGTGACAGGCACATCAATGTTTACAGCAGCACAAGTCACAATAGCCAAATTGTAGAATCAAATTAGATGCCCGTTAATAGATGAATGGGTAAAGAAACTGTCATTTATATACACAATGAAATGTTACTCAACAATAAAAGAGAATAAAACCATGGCATTTGTGGGTACATGGATGGAGTTAAACAATAGTACGCTGTGTGAAGTAAACCAATTCCAAAAAACAAAAGGTCAAATGTTTTCTCTGATAAGTTGATGTGAATCTATAATGGGGGGGTGCATGGGATGAGTGGAGAAACTTTGATTTGGGCAAAGGGGAGGGAGAAGCGGGGAGGGGACATGGGGATAGGAAAGACAGTGGAATGATATGGACATCTTTACCCTAGGTACATGTATGATTGCACGAATGGTGTGACCCTACTTTGAGTACAACAGAGAAGTGAAAATTTCTGCTGTATTTGTGTACATGAATCAAAGAGCATTCTGTTATCACATGTAACTGATTAGAAAAAATTTAAAAAATTGAAAAAAAATGAGGTCACTGCCAGGCATGGTGGTTCATGCCTGTAAACCCAGCAGCTCCAGACACTGAGGCTCAAAATAAAAAAATAAAAAGAGGTGAGGAATGTGGCTCAGTGTTTAAGTGCCCCTGGGTTCAATCCCTGGTACCAAAAAACAAACAAAAAATTGATTAACTGACCAATACATTTACTTTGTAATGTCATTAAAATTTCTAGGATAAAATTAATTTTAAAATGGTGCTATAAAGTTATTAAGAACAAAATTGCTTTTTTTTTTCCTTTTCCATGTCAGCGTTATTTTTTTTTGGGGGGGGAGAGGTGTCAATATGAAAATCTAAAATCTTATTCTAAGTTTGGAAAGGCAGTATAACCCAGTGAATGAATTGTTGCTAGCATGTCTAATGCCTTGGGTTGGACCCACAGTGGTACAATGAAAACAAAACAAAACTTAAAATCTTAGAATATTGCAGTGATAAATTCAGTACTTTGTAAAATTTGTACTTTGTAAAATTTTAATCAATCATGATTGAAATAATCCAAAAATAAGCACATTGAAATAGTATTACACACATTACAAGCATGTGATACAGCTTTATATTTAGCATCAATCTGTCACCTACATAAGTTTCCATACAAATCATCTTTTCTGGTAGATTGCTTCAAAAGTATGGCATTAATCTACTTTATAAGATGATATGAGGACTGATAAAAAGAAACCCAAAGATTTTGCTGCTGATAAACTTTAAAAACCTAAAGACTATGTAGTTATCCTCTGGCATTATTACATTATATGGGAAAAAATTCCACTGAATTTCCAAAAATTAAACTGGGAAAATAAACAGCTGAAGTAGATTTTGTAAGATATCCTCTAAAAATTGCAAATGTTTAATAAAAATATGTTCCATCACAACTTTATGTAGAAAAGTTGTTCTTCAGCTTGCATTCTGAATCCCTAATGTTTTGTATAGATAAATTAATGTGTGTAGTTGTAGATACAAGAAAAATAGTCAACTCCATTACAGGAAGGGTCGTATTCCAATGCTATATCAATTCTTTTGCTTTCTCAGAAGTCTACCTTATGTGTCAAGTAATAGTGGTTTCTTACTATTACAATTTAAATCATGCAACTCCCAGTAGGTTTATCAAGAATGAAATGTGTCTTCTATGAATATAAATGCCACAAGACCAATAATTTTGTTATTTGAAACTAAGAATTTTATTTCTGAAGAAGGATAAGTGGAGACAAAAGTATAGCCTTGTTATTTTGATTTATGCACAGCTATACTGATAATAAAATAAGAAATGATATCATAATAAAACCAGTCACAAAATTGAATTATTAATCCTGCTAAATCAGTCAGAATCCTGTTTTGATAAATCTTGATAAAATACAGAAATGTTTAGTTGGCATTATGCATGTGTAATGCCCAGAGCTTATTCAAAATTTAAAGATTTAAACCCACATTTTACATGCAGAGATAAATATTAAAATGATATGGAGTAAAAATGATAATGGTTGAGCTTTTGAGTAAGAGCTGAGTGTATTAAAAATATCACATGTACTAAAATATCACACCACAGGTCTTTAAACTGAAGAGAGGTCAACGAGAATTGTTCTGTGCAAGGAAAGAAACTACTAAAAATTTTAGATGCATACAACGGGGCCTAAAGTCCTGTTTTAGTTCACAATATCAGTAACTCAGCAGTCCTTTCTCTCACGGCTAATGTATCCAGTATTTCATAAAATTGGACAAGGAGTACAATTTATTGAACTAGAACTCAATATGTTTCACGCTACTGAAATATTAGAGTCGTTCACTCATAGAAACATCACTATTATCCTTATACATTATGACATTCTGGACCACAAAAAATACTGCTTTTGTCTCCATGGGTGAAAAGTGCTTTCACAGCAGAAAAGGAACCACTACAGAAAGACATTTTTGCCAATACATTGTAACTCTGTTGAACTAACAGTTTCAATTACAGTGGAAAGATAATCAGCAAGTGCCTGTCTTTGCTGCAATTAAAATGAAGTGCTGAGAAGGCGTGGTGATACAGAAGAAATACTCAAGTTTGTTTGTTTCTTCTCTGTTGTTTCTTTCAGTAAAAAAAAAAAGTCCTGAAAATAGCACTCTACTACCCTACCTCCTTGAGACAATGGCTAGCATAACTGTGTGCTTTCTGATGAAAGTATTCAAATATTCATGTCTTAGATAATATGCTTCAACATCATAATCCATTACAGCATACAGAAAAAGATCATCCCCTTGCAGTTGTTTCATATAAATTTATTTTTACCAACATTGTAATCTATTATTAAACATTCCTCAGGCAACTTTCCCTTCCAATGTAAATCTTCCAATAGTGCAGCATCTCCTTTCTTCTCACTTAGGAAGAGCATTCTGCAGTCTCCAAGCACTGCCGTGGAAGGACTGTCGTGGCCCATCACCAGAGTATGTTGTTCCATTCATTCACATTTTATTCTAAGGAAAGCTTGTGAGACCTTGTAGCTTCTCAGCCTCTCTCAGGGATCCAATAGAGCATTTAATCCTCTGATTAGCTGAAAGAATGTCATCCAGCTGCATCTGAATCTCTTTCCGGGAGATACCAGCTCTGACTGCTGTACATCCAGTGGCAGTGATCTCTTCATTTCCTGTCCTGGGAAGGGGATCTGCTTTTCAAAGCTCTCTTCTAGCCCTTGCTGGGCCCCTGTTTGACCTGGGAACTCAAAATTGTCTGGACCCTTCAGTGAAGAAGAAGAGGGCACCTTGCCTCACTGTTTCTGTCTTTTACCTTCTTGGTGATCTACTTTCTGTCCACTAGCAATCACTGCTCTTCAGATTATCAACACAGGAAGGTTAGCGACAGTAACAGTTCATTTATGATGGAATCCGGAACATTACTGTAAGTTATTGATTGATGAATGGATTAGTTATTATAAAATGACTATGTGAATTATGAAATATGTAATTATCTACACAAAGATTACTTTTGCTGTTAGTAGATGTGGATTAAAACTACAGAGGGGAGGGTCATTTACTGAATGGAAAACGTTTCCCTCTATACCAGATACCAAAAAGCTCCTAAGCAAATATGCTGTAGACATCAGTAACGCTAGGCAATCTCAGCAATTTATAAACGCATTTTCTTGCTAGACTGATATTTATCAGTTGATGTTCAACTGTTTCCCAAGTGCTGGTGTGTTTTAAATAATAAAAGCACCTTGTATACATATTTGGCAATGGAAATTACAATAAAAATATTTTTCCTGATATTCATGTCAATTATCTTTTTCCCCCTCTAAATCTGGCGACACTCGACTCAGCCTTTCTCATCCAGGTTCTCTTGTGCTGTGCCACGGGATGCTTGGGTAGAGCATTGCAAGGCAGACAGTATGCAGCAGAGCCGGGCATTCTTCTAGATCACATCTGTATTTGTCTGTAGACTTAGACTCTGCAATTCAGACTGCCAGCAGCACTGGCTTTAGTGATACTAATAAAAGATGACAGCCTCAGACACGGTCAGCAGAGCAGTACAAGAAGGCATTGTTTCTTTCTCCAACACTTGCCATCCATAACTCCTCCTTGGAGGATCTGCAATTAACTATGTGGTAACAGTTTCCACTTTCTAACAACCTGCCTTTTGGGGCTGCATTCCAACATCTTGATATCTACTAAGACCAAATATTCTCTTGTTTATCCAGCTTCAGGAGAGTTACTGAGTCCTACTGCTATTACAGTCTGTATTACCTCCTAATTTGGTCTTTTGCTTTCAGATTGTATATAAGATATATGATGTTTAAAATACCAAGTGTCTTAGCATTTTTGCCGGGGGTACTAGGATTAAACGCAGGGGAGCTTTTCCACCAAGCTGTATCCCCATCCCTTTTAAATTATTTTATCTCGAGACAAATTCTCACCAAGTTGTTCAGGATCTCACTGAATTGCTGATGCTGGCCTCAAACTTGTGATCCTCCTGCCTCAACCTACCAAGGCATGGAAATTAGAGGTGTGTGCCACTGGGGTCTAGTTGTCTTAGCTCTAATTAATGCAATAAATGTTTTCAAAATCTCAGGTCAAAAATGATGATGACTTAGGCTAAAGGAAGCAGTAGGGTTAGTGTAAATGAATAAATCTCTGTCAGGTGAAGGTACAGCCATCAGTATTAAGAACTGATCAGATAGAGAGTGAGATTAAAATATTTGTAAAGGATGCTCCAACATGTTATGGTTTGTCTATTGCTGAGCATGTTACCAAAATTTCATGTATTGAAATTTGATTTCCATCATGAGGCATTTAGAGGGTGGAGAATTGACCCATCTTGGGATGTGATTAGGTTAGGTTAGGGTCATAAGCTAGAAACCTCCTTAAGAGGATCCTGCTGGCTTTATATGAAAAAGAAGGGACACACAAACATACAAAATCTCCCTGTCTCTTGCCATAAGATGCCCTGATCTGCCTGGAGACTGTGCTACCTTGAAGGCCATCACCAGACGGGGCCCTCCATAGCCATAAGCAAAAATCAACATCTGTTCAATATACTTTACCCATGCTATGGTCCACGTCATTAGCAATAGAAGATGGACTTATACAGAAGAATTTAGGGTAGGTCAGTGGAGGAGGGAGCTGAAGCGTCAGTTACAGGGAAATGGGACAAGGAGAGAAGCATATTTTGCAAGAAACACAAAGAACTTACTATTTTTTAAAAATTTTAAATTTAATTTAATTTTTATGTGCTCTGGATCAAACCCAGAACCTCATGCATGCAAGGCAAGCAATCTTATCATGGAAATTCATACCTAACTTTTGAAGCTTAGTTTTAGACATAATAATTTTGAAATAATTATTAGTAAATGAATCTGCAGATCAGGACTTAAAAAGCTCTACCAGAAAGACTGATCTCTCTACACATCTGGAAAGATATTGTTTTTTTCTTCATTCAAAACAATAATACCTAGATGAGCTAATCGAAAGAAAAAAAATGCATTGAAGAAAATAGAGGCATTTCATCTTTTTCATAAAGAAACTATAACAAAAGACTCCAACAATGCATACATATTGGAGAAAGGGTGATCTCTTCAATGAACAATGCTGGGAAAATTGTATAACACATACTAAAGGATGAAAATATGCCTATATTTCTCACCATATTAAAAAGTAAACTCAAAATGGATTAAAGACTTAAATGTAAGACTTGAAACTATGAAACTCCTGGGAGAAAAAAAAAAGATAACTACATCATACCACTGGTATGAGTAAAGAGTGTTTGGATAAGACTCCAAAAGCATAGGCAATGAAAGCACACGTAGGCAAATGAGGCTGAATAGCTTCAGCAAAGCCATCAGTCATCAGTATGAAGAGATATCTTACAGAATGGGAAAGAATATTTGCAAACTGCTTATGAAACAAAGGATTCATATGAAGAAATGTATAAGAAACTCAAATAACTCAACAACAATATTCAAGTAATTAAAAATGGTCAAATGATCTGAATAGACATTTTTTGAAAAGAAAAGGTATAAATGATTAGCAATATATGAAAAAAAAACACTCAACATCGCTAATCACAGGAGAAAATCAAATCAAAACCACGATAATATATCATCTCACTCCAGTTAAAATGGCTATTAGCAAAAATCCAAAAATAACAGAAGTTGAGATGTATATGGAGAAAGAACTCTCATCTACTTGTTGTGAGAATGTGAATTAGGGTAGCCATTAGGGAAACCAGTGTGGAGGCTTATCAAAAACTAAAAACAGAACTCTGTGTGATCCCACCCTCCACCACTGGTTATGTATACAAGGGAGATTAGATCAGCACCTTAAAGAGATATCTGCAGTCCTATGTCTATCACCACATCCTCACAATAGCCGAAAAATGGGATCAGCCTAGGTGTCCACTGATAGATGAAGGGATGAAAGGCATGTGGAACAGATGCTCAGTCAAACATAATTCAGTATTAAAAAACAAGGAGACTCTATCATTTGTGGCAACAAGGATGAGCCTGGAGGACATTATGTCAGCCACAGAGAGACAAATGCCATATGTTCTCACTGACACATGGAAGCTGAAAAGATGATCTCAGAGAATTAGGGAGTAAAAAAAAATAGTGCTTTCCAGAAGCTAGGGAGAGTAGAAGGGGGAGGAAGATAGAGAAAATGGTTGATGATTGGAAATACACATTTAGATAGATTGGAAAAAACACATTTGGATAGCAGAATTAAATTCTAGTACTCTGTAGCATAGGAATGAATGACTGTGATTAATAATAATTATTGTATATTTCAAAACAACTAGGAAAAGGGATTTTGAATGTTCTGTCACAGAATTATAAATATATGAAGTAATTGATATGCTAATTACCCAGATTTGATCATTATACATTATACATGTGTCAAAATATTACACTATACCCCAAGAATGTGTAGTTATTATACATCAATGGAAAATGAAAAAAAAATTAAAAGATTAAGTAGGGCTGCTTCGAGGTCTAAGTGCTGAAAGCCTAACATTTAAAGACTGTATTCTGGAGACTGCTTACCAAGAAGAAAGATGTGATCAGTCACAGAGAGAGGCAGTCACTAGTCAAAGATGCTGAGATGTAATATGAGATTATGTGACAGAGTCCGTAATTGAATGGTATTGTCCTTGAGCAGAACTTTCTTTTAATGCAGTGACAGAGGCAAATAGTAGACTCAAGAGAATGTGAAGAGAAATTTTGGAAATGGGGAATAGAGATATTTCTATACGTTTTGCTTAGCAGAGAAGAAAGAAGAGTAGTAAAGAGAAGAGGAATGCTTTTATACTGATGGGTATGATCTGATAGTGGGGAAAATTGTGCAGGAGAGAGAGAGAAGAATTACCGGAACCATTTCTTTGAGTGATACCCAAGGTATAATACTGAGTGGAGCACAGACAATCGTTCACAGTAGCAGTGCAAAGGCAGAGCCATTGGCTCAGATATAAGTAAGTAAAAGGACATTTTAGTGGAAACCTGCAGAGACTTCTGATTATTCCTATTTCTCAGAACATCAAGTGAGATTGAAGACTCCAAGTTATTATTAGAGGCTAGTGGATAAAGAACATGTATAAAATACTTGTTCAGAAGAGTAGGATAAGAAAATGAATTTAAAATAGAGTATGATTATTTGTAATCAATAAGATTCTACTTTAAATTGTCAATCAAGGTGATAAAGTGAGACCTAAAACTGTTTTTATATTTCTCTCCCAAAGTTTTAACTGGTGTATTGTAGCTCCATTGGTTTAAGCACAAATTTAGACATAGAAATATGTTAGAATAGGGTCGTGATCTTTCCAACTCAGTATCAGAAATATGGTGAGAGGAAAAGGAATTGCTAGTGCGTGCAACAAGTGAGAATAATGATTTCCCAAGTAATTTCAGTTGGTTAAGGAAACAGGTTAGGAAATGAAGGTCAGTGAGCAACTCTGAAAATATGCTGGAAGATATTAATGACTTTTAAATCCCCATTGGTTTAAATGGTCATAGATGTTGGAATTCAATAGGTTGTAAACCAGGACATAGGAAGGTGTAAAATAAGAGGATTGCGATTATTGCTACTATCAAATTCTAGGCTATTGAGCACTGGTGGTGAAGAAGAGCACTGCAGACAGGAGTTCAAAAATACATGCCAGGGTATTTAGAGTCATCTACGTGAAAGTTAAAAAATCACTAAGAATTTTGACCGGAATATATTAAAAGTTAATGGCAGCCAGTGAAAACCTAACAAATTTAAGAGTGATTTGGAGTGACCATGTAATCTCATTTGATTCCAAAGGGAATAAACAGGTGGTAGTACAGGTTGCTCTTGGAATATCTGTAGTTGGACAAAAAAGATAGAGAAGAATGATCTGACAGCAGCATTGTGGAGCAAGAAGGCATCCCAGGCCACCATGAGGTTCCTCAGCATGGGAAGAAATGCTTTATAATGGAAAGGGCTGCAAGATAGAGAAACACACTGATATGTAGAATGTCCTTGTCTCTCTGCCTCCTTATCATGTCTTGATGTCTTAACTATAGCAAGGCTGGATATTTCTCATGTTTTCTTGCTTTATTTTTTTCCTTGTGAGTTATCTGTACATATTATTTATTTATTTATTTTTGTGGTAAGAACCCCACCTTTTTCTTAACTAATTAATTGTTAGACGAAACTCTCCTTGGTTCCCTTTTTTTTTTCTTTTTAGTACAAATTAACACACGCTGATGCTATTCATTACTTCCTCCGGAGCAGGTTTTCCTTCCTTCCTTTCACATTTGAATCTCACCTATTTCCTCTCCCACCCTGCCTCTTTTACTTTGCTGTTATCTTGTTCATTTTACGCTGTGACATTCCAGCCACACTTCCACCTGTGTCTTCATCTTCTAATATTTCACCTGTTCTCTCACAGGGAGCTCTGTAAACCATATCCACTACTAAAGAACTCTACATTTTGTATGATAAATTTACTTTGTTCCCCATCTATTATTTAGGGAACAGCATTCCCAATATGGGAGTATAGATGGAGGTGTGTTAGTCCTGCGGTTGAGAGGAGAGGTTTCTTTTTATGAGGAAGTTCTGCATGCTTTCTGAGGCGGTGACATTGGAGAGAAGGATGAGCGAGATTCCCATATGTGGAGCTTAATAAATGACAATGTGTTGAGGCTAGGGCTATGTAGCTCAGCAGAGCCCTTGCCTAGGATTCAGGAGACCATGGGTTCAATCCTTCAGCCCTGCAAAAACAATTTAAAAAGACAATGCATTAACAGGGAACTCAATGTGTTTGGGTGTGTGTGTGTGTGTGTACACACACATATGTGTATTTGTGTACGTAAAAGAGAGATTATCTTACATATTTCTGTGTATAAATATTTAGAAAAAGTTGAGATAATATTACATATCCACTGTCTCCATAAATTTTGAAACTCATTATAGAATTGGTTCTTATTCGGTCAGGATTTCTATACATTAAGAAAAATGAAGGCATAGCAAATTGCAGTGATTCATCCAGATTAACAAAGAAATGTGGTGGAACAGTCAGACATGGAGAACCTGTGTCTTTATTTTGAGCTCTTTTCTGTGATATCAATTTGGATGATGTTAAACTAGCAACAAATATAAAAATGTGAGATTAATGTACAAGTATCATATCTTCTGCTGGTGTAAAAGGCTTTAAAGCTAAAGCAGACTGCATTCTTAATAATAATCTTTAATGTCATGTTGGAGCATTAGTTATGTCAGAGCATAAAAACTGATTTATATATTTATAATGAGGTTTCTTTCTTTGATGTATTAAGAGAAATGGGTTAAAAGTGAGAAGTTGATCAGTTCTTGATAATTTCAAATGAGTTATATGTATCCTAGCATCTTAAATCCCTATTTTTATAATCGACTTACATAGCTTATATTTAGATGGGTTGAATTTTCTTCTTACTCCATTAAAATCTGAAAATAATCTTATACTTGTAATTTACATTAGGATGTGTTGTAGAATTGCTGAGATGGTAATACTTTTAGTGTGTTAAATCTTGTTATGATAACTATATTTTAAAAATTCATGCTTAGAAGTAAATCACTACTGCAATCTGAAATTTTAAATTATTTTGTTAGGATTACCATAATCTTTGATTAATTATCTTAAATACCACTATCCCTTACCACTTATTTTATCAATATGACACAATATAGTACATCCAGATTAATTTATTATTATTTTTTTAATCTTAGTATTTCCTTTGAAAAGACATACAGTATACTTATGCAATCACTGTTTCATCCATGCAAATTTTGTCACTGTGTTATTGATGGCCAAATGACTCAATGACTTTGTTCTCAAATTTGAGTTAAAGTAAAAAATATAGGGAGAAATGCCGCTTAATATACATATATTTTTTTTGCTTTCCTTAAAATTTTGTGTAACAGAAAGCACCTGGGTAAATAATCTGAAGTTCAGGTTTTTTTTGTTTTATTTATTTATTTAGTTAGTTAGTTAGTTATTTTTTTATTCTCATGATTTTCCACAAGTCAAATGTTTCCAAAGGAATCTTGTCAAGTTCCATTTGGAAACTCCGTTAAAAAAAATAATAAAACAAAGGTCTTCTGCCTTTGTTTTCCTTTAATATAGAACCAGTAGTTGGGTCTTTGCCATTCCTATATAAATTTATAACTGCCTTGTAAATATCCACAAAATATCTTGGTGGGTTTTTCTTTGAGAAATGCTCAGTATTTTCTTTTTATGTATGGTATAGCATTAAACATATAGATCAAATAATGAAGAACTGAAATCTTCACTATTGCTTCAAGTATGTGAAAATGAAAAATATTTCCATTTATTTAGTTCTTCAATATTTTCATATATATATTTCATAGATATATTTCATTGTTTCATAGTTTTCCTCATGTAACCTTGAAAATATTTGGTTAGATACATACCTAACTAATGTTATTTTTGGAAAAGCTTAATTAAATAGTAATGTTTAACTTAAAAAAATAAGAAAATTATTTATATATAATTAGCTTTCAAATTATAAAAAAACAGCATAGAAAGAAAGTTTGCCTCTGGCAAGTTAGAGAATTTATGGATTGGTTTAAGTTAGATGCCCCTCATGCATACACAACAGGATTTTTAAATGAGGAAAAAAAATTCAATTTGAATATGTATTTATAAAATCATATAAAAAATCAATACATCTGAGTTTATCTGGAAGAAACTTAAATATGAACCTTGTATTTTAGGTATAATTTTCTGAGATTAATAAATAATTCTTATTAGGGATTAAAGAAACATTTTGCATACCTGAGATTTATGACTATGAAACGCAACCAAACTATGTAGTATTTCCATAATATTGCAGACATAAGGAGGTAATGAGAAGTATGTTTTCTTATTAGGTTTATGCAAATGATATAAAAGCAGAGAGTAATTCTTATGAGATAGCAATTAAACTCAGCCATGACACAGAAGCAAAAACAGTGATTACACTCCATGGGGTCTGTACACTTTCAAAGTAGGATTATTAACAAAATGCAGATTCAAGTCGAAACTAAATATGATTAAAAAATTATAATCATATCCTCAAGTGTAAAGAATATTTAATTAATACAACGTGGTATTTAATCTAACTTTTGTTAGGGTCTTGTAAAAGGAATTGTCTTTCTACTTTAAATTTTTTACCTTTATAATTTATATTTTAAGGGCTATTAGAACTAATAAAGCTTTCACATATACCAAAGTGCTTGTTTCAATCCCCTAGTACCTGTTATATCCCTACTTGTTACTGAGGAGAGTTGAACCATATACCATTGCTATAATGTAGCCAATACAAACAAATGAGTCAATTTTGAGAAAATGATCTGAGATTTAAAAATAATATGAGGAGGAAT
This sequence comes from Ictidomys tridecemlineatus, assembly GCF_052094955.1. NCBI lineage: Eukaryota > Metazoa > Chordata > Mammalia > Rodentia > Sciuridae > Ictidomys > Ictidomys tridecemlineatus. The sequence continues at coordinate 32,873,794 of NC_135492.1, read as the reverse complement.
ATAATGTATTTATTGAAGCCAGATAATGTTTCATCAATTATATAGTCTTGTAATTCTGTTGCACTAATGGTCTTACCTGATGAGAGTAGCAGATAGAAAAAAGAACATTTTGGTCAATTATATGGAAAATCAAATTAATTATACAAATGAATCTAGAAAGCACTCATACTGGAATGTAATTTTGTTCATAGCACAGAGGGTTTTTCCAAATTTTAATACTCATCCACATCTTAAAACCTCTTGTAATTTTCCTCTAGACAAAGCAAACAAATGAAGTACTTTTCAACAACTGCAGATTTTCTCAATTTTTACTGACAGACAAATTGATTCTATTTTTGTAGCCTATTAGAGTTGGCCAGTGATTCAATCAGGTGTCATATTTGAAATAGAGTGTTAATTCATTTCATTCATTTGCACTTCAAACATAATATACCTGAAAGAAATATTCATCTAAATATTGTCAATAAAAAGTATTTATCAGAATAATAGGTTTTCCTTTGAGAAACGCTCAGTATTTTCTTTTTCTGTATGTTAAAGTTAAACAAACAGGCATTATCTTTCAAGCCTAAAATTCTCTTTATTGCTTTTAAAGCCTACCAATAACTAAACCATATAATTGAAATTATATTGGCATATTTAGCTATTAAATGTGCTTTTAAATTTTCTTCCAGAAAATCATCATTTTATTTGCAATGAAGTTTAGTTGATTGGTTTTAGGTGTGGTAAACTTAGTTTTACTTCACAATACCATAATAGATTCTTGAGCATATTACGGATGATTTTAAATACTTAGAATTCCTTTAACTTATTCAAAACATTAATTATTTTCTCATTTTTTTAGGATATGTGTCACTGTAATTCAAGTGCATGCATTTTGAATAATCTTATCCTTTGAATTAATTTTCTGCTAATCTTTGGCAATAAAAGCCATGACTTTATCTGTAATATTATTGAACATTTGTTATTAGCTGAATAGTTTTTATTGGTGCATTACAATTATACATAATAGGATTTCTTATGCCCCATTTGTACATGCACCCAGCATAATTTGATAACTCTAATTCTCCAGGACCTTCCCTTTCCTCCCTCCTATCTCGCCTGACCCACTAGCTTTACTCTGCTGATCCATCTTCTATTATTTTCAGTATTATTTTAATTAATGCATTATAATTATATACATCAGTGGGACACTTTGTGGTTTGTTTTACGTGGACATAAGATAATTTGGTAGACTTCATTTCTGCTAGATGAATAATTTTTGCTTTATTAATAAACATGATTTCTAAGACTAAAAAATGTATTTGATCTATATTTTTCCTTACCATCTTCTTTCTTCTTTTCTAATATTTTATGTTACTTTTTCCCTTTTCTTTTCATGTAAAGAATATTCTTCAGCTATTCTAATTTTTAGCCTTGGATTTATTTTAATTATTGGTGTGTTATAATTAGACCTAATACTGAGAGATTCATTTTACCACTAATATTTTATTTAGTGCTATGTCTCATTGTGGTACTAGGATGTGGCACAACTTGGAAGATTCCATTTTCCAGAAATTTCCAATATCCTCCCTTCCTTCAACACTCTTGATGTCCTTGTATTGTGGTAAGATAGCCTGTTGCTCCCATTTTTCCCAAGTGAAAGAGAATTATAGAACACCAAAGAAAGAAATTGAAGACAACCTTAGAAGATGGAAAGATTTCCCAGGTTCTTTGGATAGGTAAAATATTTTCAAAATGGCCATACTACCAAAAAAGCTACACAGATTCAATGAAATCCTATCAGATACTCATGACATGCTTCATAAAATTAAAAAAAAAATAAGTCCTACATTTCATATAGAAGAATAAAAACCCGGGGTGGGGTTGTGGCTCAAGTAGCAGAGCACTTGCCTAGCATGCCTGAGGAGCACTGGGTTCAATCCTCAGCACCACATAAAAATAAAATAAAGATATAGTGTCCACCTAAAACTAAAAAAAAAACAAAAGAATAAAAACCCCAGAGTAGCCAAAGCAATACTGAGCAACAAAGCCAATGCTGGATCAGAACCTCATCTTAAATTATAGTGCAGAACAATAGTAACAATTGTATTGGCATAAAAATAAACATAAAGGCCAATGGGATATAATAGAAGGAACACACATAGCTACATAGGCACAGTCATCTGATCCTTGACAAAGGTGCCCAAAATATACATCAGAGAAAACACACCCTTTATAACAAATAGTGACAGGAAACTGGTTATCCATAAGTAGAAAAATAGAACAAATAGAACAAGATATTTGTCTCTATCCATCACAAAAATTAACTCAAAGTGAGTCAAAGACCTAGGAAATAGACCAGAAACACTGAAAATGTTAGGGAAAAAAATAACATGATGTCAATGCTTAAGGTTATTGGAGAAAATCTTTGCCAGCTACACTTCTATATCCAGAATATATAAAGAACTCAAAAAACTAAACACAACACATACAGAGACACACACACAAAAAGTAATCAATAAATTGGCAAATTATCTAAACAGACATTTCTCAAAAGAAGAATTGTAAACGCACAGGTAATACACAAAAAATGTTTCAAATTCTTAGCAATGAAGGAAATGCAAATTTAAACTACACTGAGATTTCATTTGGTATTAAAAGACAATCTCAAATAATATAAATAATGATAATTACTTGTGAGGATGTATGGATAAAGGTATTCTTATTCATTGTTGGTTGTACTGTGAATTAGCAGGACCATTGTGGCAATCAGTATGGAATTGTGCCTCTATATGACTGAGCTGTATCATTTCTTGATATTTATCCAAAATAATTAAAATCAGCATACTGTGGCCAATAATTATAAAAGCAAAATTCACAATAGCCAAGTTATGAAACCAGCCTAGGTGTCTGTCAACAAATGAATCCATAAAGAAAATGTGATGTAAACATACATATTTATTCACAATACAGTTCTACTCAACCATAAAGAATAGTAAATTTGCTCATGAAAGGATGAAACTGAAGTAGGTCATGCTAAGTGAAATAAGCTAGACTCACAAAGTCAAGGTCAGATGTTTCCTTTAGTTATTTTCTTCAGGTCAAGTCTGTTGGCATCAACATCTCCTAATTTTCTTTCATTTGAGAATTACTTAATTTGTGCTTGTTTGACAAAGGATATTTTCTTCAATGGACATAGGGTTCTGGGTTGAGACTTGTTTTACTTTGGCATTTAAGAAGTATTGTGCCTCTTTGGTCTCACAGATTATAATGAGCAATCTGCTGTCATTTGACATTTTTCCCTATAGGTAAGCAATGTTGTCCAGTTGCTTTGAACACTTTTTACCTTTAGTTTTTAGAACATTGCCTATTATGTGGCTTGTTTTGGTATTTTTATTTGGTGTTTGTCATCTGAAAGTAGTAGGTTTATGTCTCTTAGGACATGGCAGAAAAACAAATGAAATTCAGTTTTTCTTTCCATATGCTCAAAACATGGATCGTTTCTATGATTCCAAAAATGTGTTAAGATTGTTCCTTACCTGCAAGCAAGAAATCGATTCTGGCCCTACAAGAGCTGGATGTTGTCTAATTCTTTGAATTCTGATGCTATTTGCATGGATTTAGCATCAGATCCCAAAAGTTGAGTGCTTAGTCTTACCAAACTGGGCCCACTTCAGCTGCCAGTCACAAGTCCTAGAGTCCTGAGCCTCTGATAGTCCAGTCATCATAATGCATAATAAGAATAACTGAAAGATAAGCACCCATGTGCCCATGTGACTGGGCAAAAAGAGTGATCTAATCCTAATAACCTAAGTGGAGAACCCAGGACAGCCTGTTTTTTAGATTCTTCTTGGCCCCTCTCTGCAGCATTCTTTCTTCCTAGGTAGAGGGTAGGGCCCATCTGAAATGAGGGTCTTACAATCTATGATGACAAAGTAGATCATAGAATTTCTTTATGGCCAGCCTTTCTGTGACAGGAGTGCCAGAGAACAATGTTCTGATTGTATTTTAGTGTCTATGACCTACCTAAGGAAAAAGGAATTCTCATTCAGTTTCTGCCTCGGGGAGAAAAAGTAAGAAGGTAAAATGAAGGGAGGAAAAGGGCAGAGAGATATTTTGATTCATGGATTCTTTGGAGGATAAAAGTGACCCAATATTACTAACTCTCACCTTTATCTCTATGAAGCTGTTTTGAAGCTACTTAGGACCAACAAGAAAAGACCAGATATTTTAACCTTTCTCTTCTAGCTATTTAGGAAATAACAGGAGTTGGAGTTATGAGAAGGAGCCATTGATAAAAACCAAAATATATGTCATCATATCACAATTTCTTTGTCAAATTTAAGGCCTATGAGTATTTATCACCTCAAGTAGTTTTTCCGACATGCCTTCTTCCTCTTCTTTTTTAAAACAACAAAAAGAAAAACTTTAAGTCTTTGTGGTATACTCCTACACATTCCTGAGAGTCTTTGTTGTTGCTGTTGTAGCCAAGGCTTGTTTTCTCTGATGCTCAAGTTGGGTAACACATTGTTCTGTCTTTGAGTTCCCTGATTTTTTTTTCCTCTGTATGTTCTACCCTGCCTTTTCAACCATCCACTGAATTTTTATTTCTATAATTATATATTTCAATTTTAATATTCACTTATTTCTTCTTAATATCTTCCATTTCTATTCCCATATGTATAATATTTATCATCTGTTTTGAGTTTTTTATGTTCTTCAGTACAGGGCCTCACATATGCTAGGCAAGCACTGTACTGCTAAGCTGAGTGCACAGCCCATTCACAGTCAATTAGCATATTCTTAATTATACATGAATCATTTATATGACAGTTGTTTGAAAATCGTGGTTATATAACTCCACATGTTTTTCTTTTCAACATATGCATGGACTGATTGTCCTTCTTTTCTTTTCCATGGATTAATTATCTTTATGTTTCTTTGGATGATTTTTTTTTCTATTGAAATTAGATATTCTAGTTCTGGGTATTATATTAAACAACTGAATCTTTTTTTTCTTTTTTCAAAGGTTCTGGGGATTGAACCCACAGCCTTGTGCAAGCAAGGCAAGCACTCCACCAACTGAGCTATATCCCCAGTCCCCAATTGGATCTTATATGGACCCTTTTTTTAGCTGTCTAAAATGCACACACACACACATATATACACATAAATTTATGAAATTCCTATGTGGAATATTATAAAACACATGAAATAAATTAAAGCAGGTAATGGGAGACCCATTATTGTTAAAATGTTGATACAAATCTCAACAAAATCCTAGCACACATATTTGTACATGTTGGAAAACTGACTCTAAACCTTACATTAAAAGGCTAAATAAAATAAACAATACAATGATGAAGAACACATTAAGTGGATACATTAAGCTTAATTTCAGTATGTAGTCCAAAAGTACTGCAGTTAAACAGCATGTTATTTATCAGAGATAAGACACACAGGCCAAGTGAATAGAGTAGCCCAGAGCTGGGCCCATGCAGATGCAATCAATATATCTCTGATAAGAACACAACTATTGTTCACAGGAAAACAGCTAATCCCTTCATTAAATGGTAGGAATTATTGGACAGCCATACAAAATAATATATATAGACCTTATTCCTTATAGAAAAATTAACTTAAAATGAATTACAGAACTAAATGTAAAATACAAAACTATCAATATTTAGGAGTGAAAAAAAAACCAGGAGAAAATATAATTACCTGGTGTATTGATTTCCTCATTAGTATGTTTTTCTCTAATTTTGCCTCTACTTTACCATTGCATATTAAAATACAGGCACTTAGGAGAGGTTTAAAGGAGTTGAAGAGAATTTTTTTACCAGATTGGAATAACATGTTTCTCAAAATGTATATGTCAGGATTATGATACTTAAGTTGTCTTTCACCAAAAACTATTCCTGATTGGAAAGCAAGGCTGAAATGAAAGTTAAAATATGTGTATGTTTAGAGAGGGTTATTTTTTCCTTCATTTGGTATTTAAATGTGGCAAGAATATTTGACTTATTGTAACATTGGAAAGGCAATGAAATATTTCATAAGTAGCTAGTCAATATTTTGGTTGCAAATGTATACTCTCCTCAATTTATTAAGTTGAATTACACTACAACTGATAAAGAACATTTCTATAATTTTAAAGTATAGTGTTAAAAATTAAACTCAAATACCTTTAGAATACCGACAATATGCATTTAAGGAATCTGTATTTTTGGCAAGCATGGGGACTTAAACTTATAAAACTCTTTTTCTGAACCCAAATTAAAGTAGTAGCAGTGGGGAAAACATAAAAAAAATATATAGACATATATTTTGACTCAGCACTCTTTTGTTCTATATAAGATTGAAAACCTTGGGGTAAATGATTATTACCTGCTAGAGGAGCACTATATTAATACTACTTACTGGATTACAGGGTTGTATTGAAAGTAGCTTTGAAAAGTAAAATGGAATGGGTCTTTTAGGTTCTGACCATCTAAGACATGAATCAAATCAGTGCTGAGCTGGAAAGTAGATAAGCCAGTGAGGAATCTACTCCCCACAAGTGTGATGAGTGACTAAGGTTCAGTGATTTGATTATCAAAGTAACTTTGAAAACAAGGTGAAAAATGAAAGCAGGAGGGAAACTGGTAAGAAAAAACTCGGTAAGAAATTACACAGGGATGATGGATTTTTTGTTATCAGTTCTGTTCTTAGGTATTTCCCATTTGAAGCAGGCACTGCTTCACCTAGTAGCAGTTAGGGTTAGGGATATAAAAGTGTGGTTTTGTTCTGTTTTGTCTTGTTTCATTTGCTAGCATGGCTTTGCAATTATTTATTTATGATTGTATTTTTTTTCTTTTGTCAACAGCACATAAAGAGTTGAAAAATAAGGAATTAAAAAGAAAAGTCATCGACATCAGAAAATCAAATCACATGATCTTATAGGTAGGAAAACACAAATCCTCCATGAAAATCTGTTAAAATTAACAAAGGAATATGTAAAGTTGCAAGATACAAAATTCAAAATAGTATAAAGAGTGGCATTACTACATAATAATAGAAAATTACCTGATATATTTTAAAAGTCATCCCGTTTGAAATAGCTGCAAACAGAAAGAAAAAAAAGAGAGAAAAAAATACCTAAGAATTAATTTAGTCAAAGATGTGGAAGATCTCTACAATAAAAACTATAAAGCATTGATGAAAGAAATGGAAGAGGGTACAAAGACATCCACTTGGAAAGACAACCTATGTTTATAGATTATAATAATTAATATTATCAAATTGCCAAAAGTCTACAGTACCTAAGGAATATATATATATATATATATATATATATATATATATAGAGAGAGAGAGAGAGAGAGAGAGAGATACCCTACCAAAATAGCAACCTTACACAAATTATCAAAAACTATTAAAATTTCTATGGAAACACATAATTTTCTGACTATCCAAATAAATCTTCAGCAAAAAGAGCAAGTCCAGAGTCATTTCACTTCCTGACTTTGGAACAGTCTGCAAAGCTGTAGTGGTCAAGGGAGAATGAAACAGGAACATGAAACAATGGAACAGAAAAGAGTGCCTACAAGTAGAGCTTTGAAACTAGGGGCACTTGATTGACAACCAATGTGCTAAGAATCTATGATGGAGAAGGAGACTCATTCCAATAAATGGTGCTGGGAAGATTGGGGATTCACATGAGAAGAATAAAGCAAGACTTCTATTTTCAACAATTAAAAAACTTGGGTCAAAATTAATTGAAGACTGAAATGTAAGAACTAAAACTATGAAACTACTAGAAGAAAACTTAGGAAAATGCTGTCAGATATTAGAATGAGAAGACTTGGTTTTGGTTTTGTTTTTACAGGGTTCCAAAAGCACAGGAAATAAGACCAAAAATAATTAAAATGCTTCTTCAAGTCAAAGAAAACAGCAGTCAGCAGAATGAAGAAATAAGCTGCAGAATGGGAGAATGAGATTAACATCTTGAATATATAAATAATTCCAAAGTCTTTATTGCAAAACAAAACAAAGAGCACAATTAAAATTGGGAAATAGAGGGCTGGGGCTGGTGCTCAGTGTAGAGCTACTCACTTAGCATGTGAGAGGCCCTGGGTTCTATCCTCTGCACCACATAGAAATAAATAAATAAAATAAAGGCATGTGTCCAACTACTACTAAAAAATAAATATTGAAAAAATAAGCAATAGGTCTAAATAGGTCTAATTTCTCAAAATAAGACACACAAATGGCTAATACATGTGCTTAATACAACACTTAAAAGGTAATCAAAGTAGGAACTTGTTACTTGTAAGCATGACACTCTGCATTAGATTCCTGAAGTAGATTCAAAAGAAAAATCTTGAATCACTGCCCACTGGTGACCAGACCATGTGGGCAGCCCCCTCACCTCTGGGTCCAGGGATTTCCTTCTGCTGTCCAGAGAGACTTGCACTGAGTTTAAGGCAGGCTCTTCTTCCTCTGTCTCGTTGGGTGCTCAGCAACTATAGTCCTCCCTATAATTTGAATCTGTCTTTAATACCTAGTAAAATTTCTGAGAGTGTCTGATTTGTTTGGAGTTTCCTTGCCTTCAGTTATCCATTTCTTTTGATATTATGTAATTGTTACTTTGATTTTTATGTGATTTTTTTGAAGTACAGAAGTAAATGTTTAACTTCATATTGTCTTGAATCTGGGTACCCTAAGTTTTATTTTCTTTATCTAATAATAAACTTGTTTTTACTATTATGGAAATTGCTATTTATTAGACACAGGTTAAAGTTTAGTCATATGTTGAAAACTCTTCATAATATAGACCTTAATCTTCAAAAGAGTCCTTACAGGGTGCTGAAATTATTAGTTCCACTTTATAGATGAGAAAGCTAAAGAAATGATATTTCACTCCCCAAGTTACAGAACAATAAATTACATAACTAAGATATAAAACTGTAAGGAATAACTTGAAAGTCCATGATTTTAAGTACAATATTTCACTATCCACATTTTATACAGGTTTTTATTAACATCTTAAAAATATAATTGTCAACCATTAATATGATTATGACTATAAAAATCTGAATAATTTACAAAATATACTGTAACATTTACTGAGGAAAACCTCATCACCCTTGCTCCATTGTAACTATAATTTTAATTGTCTTTCTGTTTACTTGCCACGGAGGTTCAGTAAATTTATACAGCAAAGACTAATAGGCTCATTATGATATAAAAAACTATGATATGGAAAGTCTTTTAATTATTTCTAATAAATCACTTTTCTGTTGCCAGTTTTAAATGAGCAACTCAGTTTAATTGCTGGATGATATCTGTGTCATGATCCAAACCCAGGCACATAGGACAGGTCACTTTGTCAGCCCTTAGGGAACATTTTTTTTCCCCTAACCATTGTTGAATTTCTCATTTAAAAGGCACAAATATTTCAAGTGCTTACTAAACCCATAGATTTGTTTTCATCTTGGTTTGAACCAAGTCATTCTCTCCCCAACCCCATTGCTACTAAATATCATACAACTGTGTTGTGGATTGAATAATAATTCAGAGACTAAGACTTTTTATATGTATGCCTTTCAGAATTCATACCTAGTGTGATGTGATACTTTCATTAAGTGTTTTCAGATGTAAATTGAAGGCACATTTGAGTAGGTGTGCTTATTCAGAGTGTTATTCTGCCTCTTCTTAACTTAACCTAGTTTAAAATCACTGGTTCTTCTTTCATGAAGCAGACAGATGTTTGTGCATAAAAAAGTACAACAGAAGTCTTTTGTAAACCTACCTTCATTTAGCATGACTTCAACAATGCATAGATAGAACTGATTTAGCTAAACATAACTTCAGTTAAAGCTAAAAGAGTCCATATTCTATTATAGTTTTTTGAAATTTAAGTCACAATTGTACACTATAGATTTAATAACTTAGATACATATGCTACAAATTACTGTTGAAAAATACTAGCCTTTTGTATCTTATTTAATGCAAGTAACAGTATTTTTTTAAATTGGCCAACTTATTAAAATAAGTGTGAATGTTATGCATTCATTTTGCAAAGTTGTGTGCTAATTAGTGAAACATCAATGTTATATCAATTTCAAACTTCAAATTTTGTTCACAAGTAATGCTGAGTTGTTTCTGTAGATATAGAATTATTGTACATTGTTATATAGTAACAGATCTAATGCATGTTATATATTGCATATAATTTATGTATATATTTAAAATGCATAAGTTAAATAAATATGTCCAAATTATTTTACTCATTAGTTTACAGTAGGTATTGAAATACCTTTAAAAACCAAATTGTATTCTAAAAATTTACTCCATTGTTAAATTACTTTTCAAGCAAGTGCAAGAAAATCTATTATTGTAAAACACATTTAGGTATTTGTGCTCTCTGATTATTTGAAGGTCTTTGTGTAAGATTACTTTAATTTATGTGTGTGTGTATGGCTGGAAAACAGCCTGTACATTCTTGTTGCTGTTATGGCTACCTGACAACTTAGTTCAGGAATTAGAATAGCAACTGAAAACATCATATCAAACTCTCTTTCACCCTCTGTTGTTATTTTTGGGAAACACTGCACATACATTCTTTTGGTTGTATTGTTACTACACTTATTTAAGTCCCTGATAAAATCAATAGTTTATTATACTTACCTCCAAACTAGATTCAACAGTAAAGGAAAATTTGTTTATAAGTCTTAATTAATAAGATGTATACCATACCTTTGTTTTATTTTGTTATTTATTGTGATGTGGTGCGGATCATCAAACTCAGTGCTTTACATGTGCCAGGAAAGTAATCTATCACCAAGCTACAACCCCAACACCAAGAAATCATTTTTATTCCTATCAAATCCTTAATAGAATTCTTAACCAGAAGAAGCAGAATAAAATAAAATTAAAGAAGAAGAAAATCAAAATGACAGATTATGGTATTCCAATTACTCATTCTTCCAACAGAAATAAAAAGTAACAATCAAACCAACTTTGTCAAAACTCTGGATCAGTGCAAGCTTGACCAAATGTTGAAGGGCTGATTTGCAAAGATAGGAAGAGATTTAGGGTTTGGCTTTGTTACTTTGTATAACCCCTGACATTAAGGATATCTCTTTCAAAACCCTATGTGAATATAAGCTAGGAAACAAAGACTTCAGTGACTGCATATGACACAAAATAAATATTTGCCCAAGGATTGGGAAATTCACTAAACAATTAGTCTTCTAAAATATCAAAAATAGCAAAACCTGGGGGAAAAAATTTGATTTCTAAGTTACCAAATTATAATATTCAAATATCAACTTTTCAATAAAACCCCACAAGGTATACAAAGAAAAAAAGACTATGAACAATTCAGAGAAACAAAACAACCTGACTGAAATCATCCCCAAGGAACTCTAGAAATGGAATTTACAAGACAACAATTTGAACACAACTATCTCAAGATGTTCAAAAAGAAAACACAGGGCTGGGGTTGTGGCTCAGAGGTACAGCACTTGCCTAGCATGCGTGGGGCTCTGGGGTTGATCCTCAGCATCACATAAATATAAAATAAAGACATTGTGTCCACCTATATGTACAAAATAAATATTCTTTAAAAACACAGGAAATGAACAGAAACAAGAAAAACAATATGAATAAAATAACAACATAGATAAAGAAGCAGAAATTATAAAGGAAAACAAATTCTGGAGTTGAAAAATAACTGAAATGAACATTCACAAGAGGTGTCAAAAACAGGGGTTAGGAGACAGATCACATTGTTGGCAGGTTTGAACATAGAACAACTTATTATGTATGAGGAACAGGAAAAAAAATCAAGACAAAAACTGATCAGAGACTATGAAACTTGAGTAATAACAAACAGACCAACTGATAAATGATATGAGTCCCAGAAATGGTAGAGAGAAAGGGGTAAAAGAATATTTGAAATGCTGTGCGCATCACATACCTGTAGTCCCAGCAGCTCAGGAAGATTATGAGTTCCAAGCCAGCCTAAGAAAAAGTCAGGCACTAAGCAGCTCAGTGAGACACTCTCTAAATAAAATACAAAATAGGCTGAGGATGTGACTCAGGAGTTGAGTGCCCTGGAGTTCAATCCCTGGTATCCTTCCCCAAAATAATAGTTGAAATGAAAATGGCTAACAACTTCCTAAATTTGATGAACTCCAAGTAGAATAGACTCATCAAGATTCATTAAAAGCAAAGAATTGTGAAAAAAACAAAAGAGCAGTGACCACTCAGTACAAAGTATCCTTGACAAGATTAACAACTAATTTCTCAGCAGAAAGGCTGCAGGATAAAAGACAGTAAGATGAAGTAAAAGCCTGTCAAGGAAGGATTTTTTTATTCTGTCAATGAAGGATTTTTTATTCTGTCATACAGTTCTTCAAAAATGAGGGGAAAATTAAGATATTCCTAGAAACAAAAGCAGAGTTCAACAATACTAAATACACCTAAGAAGAAAATTTAAAGGTGTCTTTCAAGAGCTATTCTTCAGGTTACAAAGACAACAGACATAACTAACAGCTTTGGAAAGAAAAATTTCTAGAAAAGAGAGTAAACAAAAAAGGAATGTTATTGTATTTTTAAGGCTTATAAATTATCTTATTTCAAATGAAATTTCAAAGACAAATGCATAAAAGAGGAATTCTAAATCTGTCACTGGTCAACAATGTATAAATAAATGCAATTTGTGAAAAATGGAAATAAGAGTATGAGAACAGAGCTGTACAAAAGAAAATATTTTGTACACTACAAAATTAAGCTGGTATCAATCTGAACTGCATTGGTATAAATATATGATGTTAAAGGAATCTGTATGATAATAAAAAAATTTTGCCTAAAATAATTACACAATAGGAAACCAAAATCATCACTATAAAACATAAAAGCACACACACAAAAAAAAAGTAGTACTGGAGGAAACAAAAGGGGAAAAAAGCAATAAAACCTACAGGAAATAAAATAGTAAAATAGCATGAAGAATTCTGTCTTATCAGTAATGAAATTTATGAGAATTAAACTTTTCAATCAAAAGGCAACCATGGGAAGACTGGATTTAACAAAAAACTCATACATGTGGTCTAAGAAAGACTCACTTAAGATTCAAAGACACAAATAAACAAAGGGAGCCCACATATTCCATGCAAAAATAGCCAAAAGCCAAAAAAGATGAGATGACTCAGCTAATATTGGTCAACATGGAAGCTAAGTCAAGACCTGTATTAAGAGACAAAGAAAACAATTCAATGTTGACAAAAGTGCTGGTTCATCAAAAAGATACAGTAATTATAAATATACTCACCAAACAACTAGAGACAAGAAGCAAATACTGATAGAATTCAAAAGACAAATTGGAGACTTTAAAATTCAATTTTCAATGATGATTAAGACATACAGGCAGAACAATAAGGAGGTAAAAGAACTGAAAAACTTTATAAACCAAATCAGACCTAAGACACATATGCAGAACACTCTATACAGTAGAAAACACAAATGTCTACACGAAACATGGAAGATTCTCCACAACAGACCACATATCAGGCTTAAAATAAATGTTGATATATTTTAAAGGACCGAAATACTACTAATTACCTTCACTGAACCATAGGAAATGAAGCTAGGAATCATTAATAGAAGAAAAGTGGGAAATTCCTAAATATAATTAATTCAAAAATTTATCTGGAGACAGATGACTAAACTGATGGACAGCCATATAAAGGGCTATGGGGACAGGGGTCTATATAAACACAAATTGGTTTTAGCTTTGTTAGAAATACCAAGATGCAACAAGAAATCAAATAAAGCTCAGAAATGAGTGGGCAAGGCAAACTTTCCTTCTGCCAGAAGGGCATGCTACCTAATCTGGCTAGTAAGAACACCTGAGCAGTGTGTCTGTTTTTATCCATTAACACAGAGCTCCCCTTGCCCTGAATGGCGGAGATCAAAGTTACCATCTATGTAATTAGCCAATTTAAAAACTGGGGTGGGCAAAGGGAAGGGCTGTAATTAAAATGGCTACAATTGGATGCAATTAAGGGTAAATACTATACTCGGAAAACAAATTAACTTTTTATTTCTCACAGCTTTTTAAGAATAAATATTTTGCTGCTGATCTTTGGTTAAACTAATTCCCCCCCCCCCCAGGAGAAAGTTTTACTTAATTGTTGAAACTAACCTGTCACATTCATTTAATGAAATTATAAAAGGGAGTCATGAAAATAGCATCACTATTCAGATAAGGCAAAACGGAGTTTGATATATGCTACTCATTCTATTACTTAAATACTCAATATCTCAAATTTTCTCATCTATAAAATGTAGACAATAACTCTTTAACATATCGTATAGTTATAAGTTTAAAGTATATATGAAGTGCTTAGTGTCTTACATGCAAAATGTAAATCCTGAGTAAAATTTAGCTATCATTTTTAACAATTTAATTGGTATATGTATAATGTTAATTCCAACAGAATAAAAGATTATTCTCTATAAAGAGAATATACTAACAATATCTTAAAAAGTAAAAAATGCAACTTTTTTCTTACTAATTAAAAAGCATTATTTCTAATAAACATTTTAATTGACCAAAATATATTATAAATTATACAAATGCAGTACATAGATTTCTGCATCCTTCCTGACATTGATCACACTAAACTTTAAATGTGATATAAAGAAAAAGGGAGAGGCAATAAATTTAAACAAAATCATAGGCTTGAAATATAAAGCTATCAAATTCATAACTTTAATATATGTAAATGTTTCTTGGGATTTATAAAATGTATATAAAGTTAATCTAGTAATGAACTTAAACTAACACATGTGACAAGATTTATTATTATTTGGAAATTGCTTGTCCTTCCTAAAGTTCCAGGTGTTGGAAACCAAGTCATCAATGGGGCAATGTTAAGAGGTGATAGGATCCTTAAGAGGTGGAACATAGTGGGAGATTGTTAGGCCTCAGAAGGGATTAACAGACTAGGGTCTCTTGTGGGATCCAAGTTAGTTCTCATGAGAGGAGTTGCTTGCTATAAAAGTGCAAGACCACAAACTTTCCATTCCCTGGCTTCCTGTTGCACAGGATGTCTCCCTTTCATACTTGCATTACATTTATGCTGTCACTACAGGCCTGAGTGTCAATGTAGACACTCAGTCTTAGTTTTTCATTTTCCAAAACTGAACTAAACTGAGCCTTTTTTCTTTGTAAAGCATCTGACCTCAGGTATTTTTTAATAAAAATGAAAGAGATTGACAACATTATACACACATCAGTATAACAGAATAAACCAAACTAAGAATTTTTTAATGATTCTGTAACTAAATAAAAACAAGAACTAAATTCAAAGACACAAGTAGAACTATACTATTTAATTTAACATGTAATGGCATACAACTGAAATGTGTATTTTTGTTACGACTGGCACTCTTCTAGGTCCTTGATGGAATTAAAGCAGCCTAATGTCTCAAAAAATACCAAAGACCAACCATCAATCAAGAAAACAGAATTCCAAGACAAAAGTAATCTGAGTCATATCATCCACATTTATTACATAAAGAGGTGAAATTGTTGGATCACAATTAGCTCACAAAATTATGACCCATATTCAGTTTGTCTATATAACTAATAATTTCTTAATTTGGAGAAAGTGCACAATGAATGATAACTAGTTTGATATTTTTATACTCCACAAAGAGCATTCATCTTTTAAGTTACTGAACAGGTAATTTAACAGCAGGGTTAGAATTTATTTTTTATGCAGTACTGGGGTAGAACACAGGGTTTTATCCATGCTCAGCAGCACATCATTTTACTTCAGAAAATGTAAAGGCATTGATTAATTGAAGTACTCACCTTACAGTTAATATTAGGTATCTCTCTTATGTGGTGCTTGAAAATTCAACTGGGAACTATTTGTAGGTTATAAATTACCATTCATGAACCATGGTAATTAATCCAATCTATGTCTTTTAAATGGGAGCACAGTAAATAACTTCTTTTGGGTGTTTTGTTGGCTTCTTTGTTTTGAACAGGGTGTTTCCTTGTGTTGCCCAGGATGGTCTCCAAAGATTTACTTAAAGGGATAACAAGTGTAAGGGGTGTCCAGCGGAGCGTCGCAGGGAGAGACCACACAAGAGACTTACTCCATGCAATTGGCAAAAGGGGATTTATTGGGGATCCATTCAAGCGCTGGGACTCTGTGCCCACTCAAGAAGGGAGAGCGGCTCAGAGCCTAGAGCAAAGGTCAAGCAGAGCTTAAGTACACTTTTTGGAGAGGGCGGTGGGCTTTGCATACATCAGAACGAATCATCATGAGGTGCGGGAAAATTGAACAACAACTCTGAGACGTGATTGGCACATTCATTGGTGGGAACAGGTTGGGCGGGGGTGATTGATCATTCCTAAGCGGGTTACACATTCAAACTGATTGGTTCGGACCCTGTGAGGAACTGCACAGGGCCCTAGGCTAAATGGCCAGTAGGGCGTAGTTTTAATTATCTCAGGAATCTGGGTGTAACAGAGGAACTTAATACCTAATCTTTTACATTCAAGCTTTCCAGCTTAGAAACTTTACCCTTTCACAAGCAATTCAATAATAAAATTCTAAAGCTTAGATAAACAACAAAAAGTAAGTATTTTTAAACATATCTTTAGTCTTAAAAAAAGTTTACTAATAAAAATCACATTAAAATAATCAAAAATCCTTAAATACAAAATAAGAATTAAAAAAAAATCAATTCCTTTAAGAACACTTCAGAAGTATTTTGAGTCATACAGAAATGTTTTATTTTGCAAATTATATTTGCAATCACATTTAAAAACTATTGTATTAAGGTATGGTTTTCAAAGAAAGAATTTTAATTTCATAAACTGGCTGGTATTTTCCATTTTATGATAATTCATAATTATTAAGAGATGATCTTTAAACCTAAATAGAAAACGTAAGAAATAATGGCTACACTGTTAAACCTGCTAGGAAATGGGCAAGCTGCACAAAACTAAACATTCTTTGTGGAGTATAAAAATATCAAAGTAGTTATCATTTATTGAGCTCTTTCTCCAAACCAGGAAATTATTCTTTATGTAAACAAATTGTATATGGGCCATAATTAACATACATTTTTTTTATTTCCAGCTTTTAGTCATGTACCTGGAACATGTAACAACTTTTCTGGAATTCTTTACAATATTCTAGTGCTGGTGTTACAATAAGCAAAAGCTCAAAACTTATCCCTGACATTCAAGTTTGAAGAAGGGGTCACTTGCCACAAAAAGCATAAAGAGAATTCCACTAGTGATCAGTATGGGCAAAAATTCTGTGAATGTCTATTAAAAATCTTGGTCTTTATTTCAGGATGAACAAGATGTCTGTGACAGAGGGGTTTTAAGCAAAAGTACTACCAAAGATTTGCAGTTTTTAAATGACCACTTGAACTTCAGGGTGAAATAATTGACAGGAGTAGACTGAGAGAGACTAAGTAAGTATTGATGACAAAACAGCTATGGATATTAATAATGATTATCATACTATGTGCAGTATGGGAATTAGCCACTTTAAAAACCCTAATATTTCAAACACAATTTGCAACAGAATACTCTTGGTCCTTATCCTCAATGAGGATGTGATTTTTTGAGAAAAAGGACTAGGAAAGTTTATTGCTTTGCTAGCAAAGGAGAAACATAGGGACTCCTGTCCCAAAGCCTGTGACTCTACATCAGGACGGACAGGAGGTTTTAAAGGAACTCTTCAAGGGTTACATTCCAAGTATGCTCTGGGAGCCCTGATGGCATGTTTAGGATTCACTTGTTAATTTGGGAAATGTTCACTTCCCAGATCCTCAGCAGGCATCTCCTTCCTGTAGAGGGTGTGTTCAAGGGCAATTAACTAGAGGAAGAAAAGATAATACAGTCTCCCTAACTTTTAAGGGAAGGGAGAGCAGAAAAGAGAGAAAAAAAATTTTTTTAAATACTTCTTAGAGGAATGAGGGCTATATTCAGAAGGTGGAGGGTCCACTGTTAAAATTCCATTCCTTTGTTCAATGAATATTTACTCTCCACTCTATGCCTGGCAAACAGTGCCAGTTCTAGGAATTGGAAGTACCACAGTGAAGAAAACAGAATGAAGAGAAAGGACAGGTTGAAAAAATCATGAGAAAATAAATTCCTAAACAATAGGATAGAGTCAGATAATTATTTGTTATAAAAATATAGCATAATAATGTGACATTCAGTATCTAAGGAAGGGTATTCACAAATAGTAATATCTGATTTTCGATTCTAGTGGTAAGAAAACAAGTCATTTGAATGTGTAGGGTAAAGGACATAATATGCAAAAGTTTCACAATAGAGCCTGGCATTTAGAAAATAAAGTCATGGTGTCTGAAGGATGGAGGTACAGGAGTAGATGAGGGCTGCCAGACAGGGCATAGTTACAGATTCAAGGTTTTATAAGGGAGGAAGACTGGGCTTTCTAAGTAAAATGAAAAGCCACCAGAAAATATTAAAATGATGAAATAATTAATTTATGTTTAGAAAAAGCCATTCTGGCTGCTATATGAAGACTAGATTGAAGTGGGCAGGAGGAAATCACAGCTGAATCAAAGGCTGAGACAACTGCTTTCTTCTGTCTAGGATATTTTAAATAGAATAGAGTGTGAAATTATCTCTATGGTGGGAAAAATATTTGTGTTTCTAATATATTATTCCCATACCCAATAAACACGATATTAATTTTATTTATTTCAATAAACAGCACTCTATACATGTGAGAAATTAAGTTGGTTTTTGAATAAGAATGACCCTAAACTACAAAAAATAAATAAAAGTTACAGTAAAATAGCACATCGTTCATTACTAATAGGAATTGTAGCTCCATATTCAGTGAAGCACAGCTATAGTCTCTCTCTTCCACTGAATATAATTAAAAATTCTGGGTAAAACACAAAAACAAAATTTAAAGAAAGCTACTTTAGGGCTCTAAAAGATAAGAGGAAGAGTGAGTGTGTGTGTGTGTGTGTGTGTGTGTGTGTGTGTGTGTATGTGTGTATGTATGTGTGCATGTGCACACTCACCAGGGACAAAGTATATAACCCAAAGTCACACTCCCAGTGTCTTCCTCCTCCAGGCACTTTGCTCCTACCTAATGTTACAGCCAGGTTAATCAATATCAGTGTATTAATTAATTATTTATATAAAGGCTCTCATAATCATTTCACCTCTAAAAATTCTTGCATGGTCTCATAGATGAGCTTGTTGAGGATACTTCATGTCTAAATAATAAAAAAAAGAAAAAAATATCTATGTACATGATAAATTATTACTTTAAAAATTTGTTCTTTTTAGATATACATAACAGTATATTTTGACATACATACATGGACTATAACTTTCCATTCTTCTGGTTGTACATAATGTGAAGTTACACTGATCATGAATTCATACATGAACATAGGAAAGTTATGTTCAATTCATTGTACCATTTTCCCTATTCCTATACCCCCACAATTCCTCTCATTCCCCTTTCTCTAATTTAGTGAATTTCTATTTCCCCTCACCCTCCAGTTATTGTGAATTACCACTGTATATCATTTGGATAACATTTGGCTTTTGGTTTTGGATTATTTCAGTTAGCATGGTATTCTCCAGTTTCATCCATTTACCAGCAAATGCCATAATTTCATTCTTCTGAATGGTCGAAGAAAATTCCATTCTATCTATGTACCAGTTTTTTTATCCATTCATTATGTTGAAGGTTGCCCACGTAGGTTGGTTCCAGAGTTTAGCTATTATAAGTTGAGCTGCTATAAACATTAATGTGGCCATGTCACTGTAGCATGCTGATTTTAAGTCCTTTCAGTATATGCTGAGGAGTGAGATGACTGGGTCAAATGGTGGTTCCATTCTAATTTTTCTGAGAAATCTCCTTACTGCTTTACAGAGTGGTTGCACCAATTTGCAGTCACACCAACAACAAATGAATGTACCTTTTAACCTACATCCTCGCCAACATTTATTGTTACTTGTATTCTTCATAATTGCCATTCTGACTGAAGTTGAGATAGAATTCTCATTGTAGTTTTAATTTGCATTTCTCTAATTGCTAGAGGTGTTGAACATTTTTTCATATATTTGTTAACTGATCATATTTCTTCTTTTGTGAAGTGCCCGATAGTTCCATTGCCCATTTATTGATTGGGTTATTTTTTTTTTTTAGTGACGTTTTGAGTTCTTTATATATCCTGGAGATCAATGCTATAAGGAGCAGATGGCAAAGATTTTGTCCCGTTTTTTTAGGCTCTCTCTTCACGTTCTTGATTGTTTCCTTTGCTGTGAAGAAGCGGTGTAGTTTGATAACACCCTATTTGTTGATTTTTTATTTTAGTTTTTGTGCTTTAAGAGTCTGGTTGAGAAATTCAGTTCTTGAGTAGACATAATATAGATTTAGGGCTACTTTTTCTTCTAGTATGTGCAGGGTCTAATGCCTGGATCCTTGATCCTCTCTGAATTGAGGGGTTTAATTTAATTTTGCTATATAAGGATTTCCAGTTTTGCCAGCACCGTTTGTTGAACACGCCATCTTTTCTCCCATGTATGTTTATGTTGTCTTTGTCTAGCATAAGATAACTGTATTTATGTGCATTTGTCTCTGTGTCTTCTATTCTGTACCACTGGTCTTCATGTCTGTTTTGGTGATAATATCATGCCTTTTTTGTTACTATAGCTCTCTGGTGTAATTTAAGGTCTGGTACTGTGAAGCCTCCTGCTTTACTATTCTCACTAAGGGTTGCTTTGGCTATTCTGGGCTTCTTATTTTTTCAAATGAATTTCACTATTGCTTTTCCTATTTCTATGAAGAATGTCAGTGGAACTTTATTAAGAATTGCATCAAATTAAGCTAAATTATTAAGAGAAAAACTACACTGAAAAGAAGAAGAGACAGGAAAAACAATTCATCATATAATTATAAGGTGGAAAATACTTCCCTTTTGTTATTTTCTTATAAAACATAAATCATGTATCATTCATATATATTATATATATATATAACAATTTTTGTGTTCTATTATTTCCTCATATTATACATAGAATCATTTCTTTTATTATTTACAAAAATTTAATGAAATTTTAAATGGCTACCTAACATAGTAATTGATTAACATTCTATAATTATTAACCATCTTCTATCAGTGGATATTTCCTTTACTTAAAACATTTAGCTGTTC
The DNA here is from genome assembly GCF_052094955.1 of Ictidomys tridecemlineatus. Taxonomy (NCBI): domain Eukaryota; kingdom Metazoa; phylum Chordata; class Mammalia; order Rodentia; family Sciuridae; genus Ictidomys; species Ictidomys tridecemlineatus. The sequence continues at coordinate 32,852,572 of NC_135492.1, read as the reverse complement.
TAAATAACTCTATAGTAAAAATATCCATGCATAAATCTTTATATAGCTGTTTATGGTAATGAAAGAAAATTGACTAATTAAAAGTTATTAACAACATTATGAAACAAATATAAAGTGATAAAATATGAAACATTGTAGAAATTTTCAAATATTTGTATGAAAAATAAAAAGGCAGACATAATTCTACTATTGCCAGTATTCTGAGAGATTTGTACAAACATTTTAACATATTTGATATATATTTTATAACTTGAATAAAATATATGTTTTAATACTGTTTTGTAAAACAACTTTCAATGTCTCCATCGGGTTTTATGCAATGACTGATGTTTTTATTTTTTAAATATTTTTTAAGGTGTTGATGCACCTTTATTTTATTTATTTATTTATATGCTGTGCTGATAATCAAACCCAGTGCTTCACATATGCTGGGCAAGTGCTCTACCACTGAGCCACAACCCCAACCCCAATAACTGATTTTTTTAGAAGACAGATAAATATCACACTCCATAAGCATAAAAATATATTCCTGCTGTTACTCACCCTAGAACATCCTGGCTAGCATTGTCCATTTAAGAACTAACTTGATTGACAGTGGATGCCTAAATATAAGCATCTGTATTTTGTGAACCTTAAGTATTTCACAATACTCTTGCTCCAAATCTATTTTCTCCTTCACGCTGGGCATATGGCAACCTAGCTACAGACTATATTTTACAGGTCCTTTGTGACTACAAGTAGCCCTGCATATATGAGTCTAAAGAAACAATAAAAACTCAAAACAAACGAACAAAATCCTTGAATCCTTCCATTAGGTTTCTTTTCCATGGACTAGAATAGCAGTCAATAGTAACAGCTAAATCAGGTCAATGATCTCTTTTTCTTTGGCCTATAGGCTACAAATGGCTTTTACACTCTTAAATTCTTTACAATCATAGGAAGAGGAGGAGGGATAGGAAACTAGGAAGGTCTTTGGTGAATGATAATTTTTTAAAAATTTCCAGTCACAGACCAATACTTTTGTAAGACAATTAAAATGTTCTTATAAAAATGAAGCAAAAAATACTAAAAACACAAGCCCCAATATTTTATTATTAGACTCAAAAATCATAGTTAATCTGCTGCATATGTTTACTTTCACTTTCTATATTGACATAGTTGAGGACCAGTTACACCCATATTCTAGACAAGGAAGCATAACTGCAGGAAATAGTAGAGGAATAACAGAGAAGAGACAAAGGATATCTTGAGTAGCTTAATCAGCACTCAGGACTGTTAGGTAAGGTTAATATGCTTCCTTCCTTTTTAAAGCCACTATATTTTGGGTCTTAGCTATTGTTCAAAATAATAAAGCATTCATATTAAAAGGGCTAATATTGTCTGTTGGGGAAGCCTCTCAGTTCACTGGAAGATGATTGCCAACTCTTTGAGATATCCTCTCTTTAAATTCTTTATCCCCAATCCTCATTCCTCCTTCAAAGACATATGCTTTCTATTTTAAATAGTCTTCCAAAATATATCTCCAAAGTAAATTAAAACCCACTGAGCTTTCTATATATAATATGATAAAAAACAAATCCCACCTACGAAAAGAATTAAAGGAGTTTTAATGCAATAATGGTAAAAAAGAAAGGAAAGTGAAAGAAAGATGTTTAGATATTTAGGAAATAAATCTGGTGTCTAACCAGGTATGAGGGGTTATGAATAGATGTCAATGATAATTCCTAAATTTCCAGCTTACATAACTAGGTACAGTTTGGCACATTCATTGAGATAGAGCAGGCAGAACAGAGTTTGTAAGGGAATATCATGAATTCATTTAGACAAGTGATGGTCTGCTCACGTTTATTACATATATAAGGTCTAACCCAGTATGTGTTCCTCTCTGTGGACAAAGATACAGAAAAATACCTAAAGAATTTCCCACATTCCTCACATTCAAAAGGTATTTCTAAACTATGACTCTTCAACACTAAGAAATCAAGGATCAAAGAAAGGCTTCCCACAATCTTTGTATTGCTAGCATTTACCATTTTCTTTACTATGTTTTCCATTTCAAGGACTTCCCTTTGGTTCAGAGACAGTATTCACCTCCCTGCTGAAATTAACCATTCCATTTTTTTATGTTGCCAGCTTTTACATTAGAGCCCTTTATTGAACTTATTTTATTTAGGAATCATTATGAAACAGTTCTTCAGTTGATTGAATTCTGTTTGTTTCGAGTTCTAATTGTCTCTTGATTACTGTGCTTTGAAACTTTTGGTTGAAGTTCTTGTATATTATAATCATGAGGTATATGATAAAAGGTATTCTTTATTGCTTGGAAATTGATACAGATTTCCTTCTGATATGACTTTAGCACAAGATTTGAATTGATGTATTAAAAAGGTGAGCTAGGTATAGCACAGGCTTCAAATTATTTAATGACACTTGTTCTTTGGGGTGGGTAGCTGTCAAATATCTTTTGTTGTCCTCATAAAAGCTCCACACTCAGTCTTAAGTTTTCCATTTGTACTCAGAAAAGGTCTCTTGTGCAATGTGCTTATTATTAAACAGTTGTTATGTTGGCAACAAAGGAATAAGCCACAGGGGAGGTTTTTCTTTGATCTTCTGATTCATATTATCTTAGGTCAGCATTATGACCCTGAGCCTCATGTATTCTGGCCTTCTCAGTGGTCATTCTCCCCTCTCCGACATAGTCTGATCTTGGTATATAGTCCTGCCCCTTCCTCAAAGACTGAGTGTTTGCTCGTTTTTCCTGTTCTCATTTCCCAGCTGCAAAGGGGTTTTACAAGTGACCTGATAATTGCAGGAGCTCTCCTAACCAACAACGGCTTTGTTTGAAAAGAAAAAAAGCAGGGAAAGCCTTGATAGGAAGTATATTATCTCTTTTGCTAAGGCTGCTATATTGTTCCCCTAATTTCCCACTATAGGGAATAGGAAGGAAGGAAGGGAGGGAGGGAGGGAGAAAGGAGGGAGGAAGGAGCTATAAGAGAGTATGCATTCCCCCTACATTTGAGGCTTCCAAGGCCTTCATATTCTTGCATCAATACACATTTGAGGTTCTACCAATGCAAGAAAGTCATCACCTTTCTTCTACAGGTATCCTGTTTTATTTTATCCAGTTAATACTTGCATGATATCTCTAACTCCAGATATCTATCTCTCTTTAAATATTGAGTTAGAGCAAGAAGAAATAGCTTTTCTTATATCTCAGCAACCAAACATCCAACCATCAGGAATACTGCTTCCCTGTGAGGTGTGTAAAAGAGAGATTTCACTAACACTCAATACTAGACATCCAGAGTACCTTAGAGACTTAAAATTTGGGGGTATATTAAACAATAAAATGGGACAAAAGTAGTAGTGGGCTGCTGTCAGGTACAGTGGAACTGTGGAAAACTGAATGGAAAAAAATGAGAAATACAACTTTCAGATCAGAGGGGCATCCTGCCCTAGGCTGATCCAGAGGCTGTTGGACACAATAAATTGGTACATAAACGATTCCCTGTGATGAACAATTAGTCAGGTAGACCCAAGGCAGGAGCCATTTGGAGCCAACCATAGGGCCAGAAAACACAGAAATCAAAAACTCAGATCCAAGAAAACAGTCACAGCTCCCATACAGAGGACAGGCAGATATCATCCACAAGACCTAGTATGAGTCTGGCAAAATCCAGATAAATTTTGTCATGGAGAGTATATTGCTCTGGGGGGAATAACAGTTGGAGAAGCCAGGGAGAATCTGACTCCTTTCCCCCTTTCAGTTCAGTATCTCACAGGACCAATTGCAGTAGACTGGAAATTTGAATGGATGGGTGCATCTGCACTGGTAGACCAACCCCAAGAAGCTAGGAATGATACAAGACCAGCTGTGGTGGGAGTGGAAACTGAATTGGCAGATGTGATTGCCCCTGGGAAAAGATGCCGAGAAGCCATGAAGAGGGGTACTTGCAAGCAATAGAAGCAACAGGGGACTGGCTCCCCTGTGTTACTAGTGGATGCCTGGGAAGACTCCTGGGGTACATGCTCCCAGGATAGTTAGGCATCTGATGAGCTCTAAAGGTACACTGATTTAATATCTTCACATTACTAGCTGTGCAATAAAGTATGTGGGACCTCACTAAATACAAGACCTCCATCTATACAAACTCATCTCACATAATCCAGTTGCAGCTTCACCCTGGACAGTAGTTGACAGTGTTTCCCATGCCAAACTTCATCTTACTACTGAGAAGAAAAGCAGATGTTTTTGAATTCCAACTAGAATCTTGGTGAGCATCACAATAAAAGAAAGGAGTTGACAATGGACGGCCCTACTCTTTTGTCCTGTGCATATCTCAAGAAAAAATGTTAATGGAAAGAAAGTTGAGTACAGACAGTGAGCATATATTATCATTGACATTTTTGCCCACTGCAATGGAAATGACTCCTTAATTTTTCATCAAGATAACTATAAACACTATAAATTCATAGGATAAAAACTCTGCTGTGCGATTGGAGTTGTGGCTCAGTGGTAGAGCACTTGCCTCACATGTGTGAGGTACTGGGTTCAATCCTCAGTACCAAATAAAAATAAAGATATTGTGCACATCTACAACTTAAAAAAAAACACACACACCTGTTGCTTCAGATCCATTCAGATAGATGGGTAGACACAAGCAATAAAGAGAACAAACCATCCCCCAAAACTCCATGATGCCTCAACACAGACTCCAGGAACACCACAGTAGAGGAAATGTCAAGACAGGGAATTTTGAAAGTTCACAGTTAAACTGATCTACAAAGTAAAGGTGATATTAGGAGTAATATCAAAGAGAAAAATACATGAGGTGAAAGATCACTTCAATAAGAGATAGAGATCCTGAAGAAGAATCAATCTGAAATAAAGGAATTGTTAAACCAAATTAAAGATTCAATTGAAACCATCACCAATAGACTATATCACTTGAAAGAGTTTTAGGCAACAAAGGCAAAGTATATAATGTTGAAAATAAAGTAGATTATGGAGAAAAGATGTTAAGAGACTAGAACAAAATTTTCAAGAAATATGGGATAATATGAAAAGGACAAATCTAAGATTCATAGGGATAGAAAAGCCTCTGAAGTATACACTAAAGGAATGCACAATCTTTTCATTGACAGGATATCAGAAAATTTTCCAAAACATGATAAATGAAATGCAGGCATACAGGACTCCAAGTATAAAAATTACAACAGACCCAAACAAAGGCACATCATTATGAAAAGACCTAACAAAATAAGGATAGGATTTTGAAAGTTTCTAGAAAAAAAACTCAGAGGTCAAACTTAGAAGTAAACCAATCCATATCTCAGCTAGTTTTTCAAGCAAGACTCTAAAAGCTGGAATGTATTAGAATGATAGAATAATATACACCAAACACTGAAAGAAAATTGATACCAACAAGTAGATATCCTGCAAAATTAAGCTATAGAATTGAAGATGAAATAAAATCCTTCCACAATAAACAAAAGTTAAAAGAATTAACAAGTAGAAAGCCCACACTACAAAACAATAGAATATTTCATAAAGAAAAAATTAAAATACAAAACAGCAGAGGGAGAAACCAAATTAGAATAACAGTCAAGCAAAGTGAAATCTAATTCAACTTAAAAATTAGAAATAAATCAAAATGACAGTAAATAATAACACTGTATGTTAATGACTAAACTTGTTAATCAAAAGACATAGGCTGGCAAACTGGATTAAAAAACAAGACCCAACAATATGCTGTCTCCAAGAGACTCAGCTCATAAGCAAAGACATGCAAAGACTAAAGGTGATAAGATGGGAAAAAATATCACTCATATGTATCTCCTAAAAAAACAGGGATATCAGTTTTTGCTTCTCATTACTCAGGATTGAACCCAAGGGTGCTTAATCACTGAGCCACATCCTTAGCCCTTTTATATGTTTTTAATTTTGAAACAGGGTCTCACTAAGTTGCTTAGGGCCACACTAAATTGCTGAGGCTATAATTCTCTTACCTCAGCCTCCTGATCCACTGGGATTACAGGCTCACACCACCATTCCTGGAACAAGCAGAATTGTCTATTCTACTACCCAAAACACTATACAGATTCAATGCAATTCCTATCAAAATTTCAATGACATTCTTCATAGAATTAAAAAATTCAGTCATGGATTCATCTGGAAAATAAGAGGCCCAGAACAGCCAAAGCAATCCTTAGCAAGAAAAAAAAAGCAGGAGGCATCGCAATCCCAGACCTTAAATTATACTACAGAGCTATAGTAACAAAAACAGCATGGTATTGGCACCAAACAGACAAGACCACCAATGGGGACAGAATAGAAGACACAGAGACAAACCGTCAAAATTCAGTTACCTCATACTAGACAAAGGTGCCAAAACATACATTGGAGAAATATCCTCTTCAACAAATGGTGATGGGAAAACTGGAATGACAATTATTGAGAATACAAATAGGGCAGGGGAAATCAATATTTAGTAGAATGAAGTTTAACTCCTATCTCCCATCCTGCACAAAACTCAAAGTGAATCAAAGACCTAGGAATTAGATTAGAAACCCTGCACCTGCTACAAGGAAATGTAGGCCCAATACTTCAACATATGGGCTCTGAAATTTGACTTCCTTAATAAGACTCCTGAAATGCAAAAAGTAAAATCAATATTCAATAAATGGGATAACATCAAACTAAAAGGCTTCTTTTCAGCAAAGAAAACAACTGAGAATGTGAAGAAAGCCTGCAGAATGGGAGAAAATCTTTGTCACCTGCACTATGAATAGAGCACTTATTTCTACTGTATATGAATAGTTCAAAAAACTTAACAAAAAATCAATAAATGGGTGAAGAAACTGTAAAGACACTTCTAAGAAGAAATCTGAATGGTTAAAAAATATGAAAAAAATGTTCACTTTCTGACAATTAGGGAAATGCAAATCAAAACTACACTGAGATTTCATCTCACTCCAGTCAGAATGGAAATTACAAAGAATACAAATAGAGGCGGGGTTGTGGTTCAGTGGTAGATTTCTTGACATGTAAGACACTGGGGTCAATCTTCAGCACCACATAAAAATAAATAAATAAAATGTATGTCCATCTATAACTAAGAAAAAGTTAAAAAAGAAAAAAAGAGAATATAAATTAATAATAATATAAATTAATAAATGTTGGTGAGGGTGTAGGCAAAATATTGTGGCGAAGATGTGGGACTCATATTATTGGTGGAACTGTGAATTAGTGCAAACAATCTGGAAAGCAGTACAGATACTCCTCAAAAAATTAGGGAATGGAACCACCATATGACTCAACTATCCCATATGACTCAAATCACCACATGACTCAACTCCTCATTATATAAAGACTTAACTAATATCTGCATACTACAGGGACACAGCCACATCAATGTTTACAGCAGCACAATTCCCAATAGCCAAGCTAGGGAACCAACCTCAGTGCCCTTCAACAGATGAACAGATAAAGAAAAGTAGTATATATGCACAATAGAGCATTACTCAGAGTATTACTCAACCATACAGAAGAATAAAATTATGGCATTTACCAGTAAATGGATGAAACTGGAGAATACCATGCTAAGCGAAATAAACTACTTTCAAAAAAATCAAAGGTCAATTGTTTTATTTCATAAATAATCCATAATAAAGAGGAAAGGGGAAAGAATAAACATTCAGTAGATTAGAGAATGAATAGGAAAAGCAAAGACAGCAGAATGAATCCAAAATAAATTTTCTATGTACTTATATGAATACACTATCAATGAGTGCCACCATCATGTACATCCATAAAAATGGAGTACTTAGTAGAAGATATATTCCATGCTATTATATCAAAATGAATTCTAATGTGAGATATAACTAAAAAGAACCAATAAAATGAAAAATAAACAAATGAGTAAAAAATAGATTCTGGATTAATTCACTGCAACATTAGCCCTCAGCGAGTTCAATAAAAGTTATAAATTTAGTATCCGAACTTATTTTTTAATTGTTGTAGGATCAGAACTAATGTTCTTTCCAGGTCTTTACATCTCTAATCAGAAAATACAAGCCATCTCAAGTATGTAAACTTAACTCTATTATGGTTTTCAGAGATTACCATCATGACTTTTTAGTTAAACTCACTCATTCAGTGATGATCCTGCTAAACCTAACCACTCTATACATACAGGACCAGGAGCAGATATCTTCTTTTGTGAAAGTTAAGCACCTAGTGTCCAGTCATACAAAACTTCACCAAGAAAAGCTAGCCCAACATCTAATAATTTCCTGTGTTTAGGTCAGAAAATAATATTTAATATTTACATTTATGTGTAGTTAGGTTTAAATTTCTATTGTACCTTAACATCTTTTAAAAAATATTTTTTCCTTTAGTTGTAGATGGACACAGTACATTTACTTTATTTATATGTATTTTCTGTAGTGCTAAGGCTTGAACCCAATGCCTCATGCATGCCAGTCAAGCACTCTGTCACTGAGCCACAACCCCAGCCCTGTCTGTAACTTAACATCTTAAAACATAGTGAAATACTTGAGTAAGATACCAACTATTTGATATTTCAATCATACTTTCTTACAGAAAATATTTCAAGCCCCCAAAAACAATACCACAGAGAACACTTAGTCAATATCCCATAGTTACATGTATTTCAAGAGAGCCTCAGTCCTGTATTATTGAAAAAGAATCACTATTAACTGGTAATAAATAGGTAGATTGAAAATACAATGTTTTATGGGTAAAAATGAAGTATTCCTTGAAAATTTGACCCTATTTAGTTTCCAGAAAATAGCAGGCAAGGACAGGAAGAAAGCAAAATGCAGCAAAATATATATACGAATATATTATGTATGGCTTAATAAGCAGAGAAAAATAATGAGAAACCCCTTTATTACACATTTATGAATATTAGGATAGTTATTAAAAATGGGATTTTAACTTTGATATCTTATATTTTGCATTTGCCTTTTACATCATCTTCACAATCTTTTATAACTTTAATTTTTTTTAAATTGTAGATGGACACAATACCTTTATTTTCTTTGTCTATTTCTATGTGGTGCCAGGGATTGAATCCAGTGTCTCATGTATGCTAGGCAAACGCTCTACCACTGAGCTACAACCCAGCATCCATAACTTGCTTTTTTTTTAATCATTCAACTCAATATATTTGGAAATAATTTAAACATATAGTCAATATAAAGAATATTCACAAAGTATTTTGTAATCATTTTTAACAATGAATCTTTGAAATACATTTTGCATTCATAGCACATCTCAATTTGGACTGGCCATGTATCAAGTACTCAGTACCCCAGGTGGTTAGTGTCTACCATATTGGATAGCAGAGATCTATACTCTATACTGTTCAACTTTTCACATATTCTTCTAATTCAAACAGTGTGTTCAAACTCTTCAGTATGTTCAATCTCTTTTGAATTCTTTTCCCGTGAGTTACTCTTGCTATATAAATATATTTAACATACATTTTATGTATAATAAAAATCATGTATAATTTTTACTAATTTTTATTTTTTAATTAGTTATACATGACAGTAGATTGCATTTATGCAGTCTGATATATCATATATGGAATATAATTTCTCATTTTTCAGTCAGCATACTACAGTAATGCAACCACATCAATATTTATAGCAGCTCAATTCACAATAGCTAAATTGTGGAACCAATCTAGGTGTCCTTCAGTAGATAAATGGACAAAGAAAATGTGGTATATATACTTAATGGACTATTACTCAGCTCTAAAGAAGAGTGAAATTATGGTATTTGCCAGTAAATGGATGAAGTTGAAGAATATCATGCTAAGTGAAATAAGCCAATCCCAAAAAACTAAAGGCCAAATGTTTTCTCTAATATTCGGATACTTAACAATAAGGCAGGGAGGCACTAGAGAAAAATAACATTAACTTAGATTAGGAAGATGGAAGTAAAGGGAGTGGAGGGGAGGGCATGTGGGGATATGAAAGACAATAGAATGAAACAGACATTATTATTTTATGTATATATGTGACTGCATGACCAATATGATTCTATAACTTGATTTTAATTATCTAAAATATACTCCTGCAATGTCCACCTCACAATTCAGAGCATAATTCAATGAATAAACTATCCAATAAGATCTTATGAGGAACACTGCTGAAGAAATTATATACAGAAACTCATGAGTAATGATGCACAGCTTCCAAAGAATTATAATAAAAACAAAAGTCTGTGAAACATAATTTAATCTTTCAGATAATTCTGAGGAAACTTAATATTGTGTTGTGTCATTTTCTTCATGTTTTGTTTAGGTACCTGACTAAACCTAATTCTGGTTAGACAAATTTTGAACAAAAAAGTTTCATATATACTCCACGTAGCATCAAATGACTATAAACACTACAGGAGAATTTTGTTATGCATATTTGAACTTAACTGGAGTATCAATTTATAATATCTAAGAAAAATTGAAACTACAAAATGTGTATGTTAGCACATAAACTAACGATTATTTATTTTAGACTATCATTCATTTGCTGATTAAATCATATGTGACTACAATTTAAAAATGCATATATTAAAATATATTTAATATTGTTTTTTAGTTGTAGATGCACACAATACCTTTATTTTTTATGTAGTGCTGAGAATTGAACTCAGTGCCTCACAAATGTGAGGTAAGAAGCATTCTACCACTGAGCCAAAACACCAGCCCCTAAAAATAAAATTTGAAAAAACATGATTATAATAGAACTATCTGAAACAAAAAGTTGTTTCTTTAAAAGGATAAAAAGACTGATAAACAGTTAGTCAAAGCAACCAAAATAGTGAAAAGATCTAAATTAATGAAAGTAGAAATGAAAAAGGAGATATCACCACAGACATCATGGAATTTCAGAGGATCATTGGGTACTCTTTTGAAAACACACTTCAATAAATGGAAAAGTCTAGATGAAATAGAAAAATAATAAAATAAAATAAAATAAAATAACACCTTGCAACAAAGGAAATCCAGCGACCAGATTCTCAGCTGAATTCTACCAGATCCATAAAGAAGAACCAATTCCCATGCTTCTCAAATTATTTCCCCAAATACAAAGGTGTAGTGCATTTCCAAATGCATTGTATGAAACTAGTATCATCCTGATATAAAAACCAGACAATGAAAAGTCAAGAAATGCAAACTATAGACCAATATCCCTAATAAATGTACATACAAAAATTTTCATATGAAATAGAATCCAATCAAATTAACAACATGACCTAATTGGTTTCATTACAGGGATGCAAGGATGGTTTAACATACAAAAAGTAATAAATTATATTCACCACATGACGAATTCTGGAAAAAAATCACAATTATCTCATTAGACACAGAGAAAGCCTTCAAAATATTCAGCATCCATTCAAAAAAAAAACAATGAAAAAACAAGGATAGAAGAAACTTGTCTCAACATCATAAAGGCTACCCACAATAAATCCAAAGCCAATATCATACTTAATGGGGAAATACAAAGTATTCCTTCTAAAACCATGTACAACAAAAGAATGTCCACCCTCATCCTTCCTATTCAACTTAGTACTTGATATTTTAGCCAGATCATGTAGAAAGGAGGAGGAAATAAAAAGAATACAAACAGGAAAAGAAGTCAAATTATCTCCTTTTGCTGATGATGATCCAAAGAGTTCCACCAGAAGACTTCTACGGGTAATAAATAAATTCAGCAAAGTGCCAAGATTCAAAATCAGTTTATGAAAATCAAATAATCAACACCAACAATGAATTTGAGAAAGAATCAGAAAAAAATTTATTTACAACAACCTCAAAAAATTAAAGACCTATGTATAAATCTAACTGAGGAGGTAAAAGACACCCTGCATTGAAAATTATAGAACAATGAAGAAAGAAATTGAAGACATCAGAAGATGACCTATCATGTTCACAGACTGGCAGAACTAATATTGTTTAAATGGCCATATTACCAAAAGCAATTTACAGATTCAATTCAATTCTCATCAGAACACCAATGACATTCTTCACAGAACTAGAAAAAAAGTTCTAAAAATAATATGCAATAAAGGACACAAAATCCAATTTCAAAATATACTACAGATTCATAATAACAAAAACTGCATGGTCTTGGCATAAAAACAGGCAAACAGACTGATGGAACAGAACTGGAGACAGATACAGTCATTTGATCTTTGGAAAAGGCATCAAAAACATATGTTGGAGAAGGCAGCCTTTTTAACAAGTGCTACTGAGACCACTAGATATATATGTAGAAGAATGAAACTAGATCCCTATCTCTCACCCTGAACAAAATTCAACACAAATGGATCAATGACCTAGGAATCGGATCAGAAACTTTGCAAATGAGGAGAAAATGTAGGGTCAACACTTGTACATACAGTTGTAGGCAACAACTACCCTCAATAAGATTTCTAAAGCTTAGGAAATAATACCAAGTGTATTGTTTCTCTCTATTTTAGAGCAAGTGGGTAAATGTGGAATACTATAAGAATCATCCTTGTTATAGTCAAGTCAAGGTCCTAAGGACACTTAGTAGCTCCCATTACTATGATGTGGCAGTTGTGGTCAGTATTCAAAATAATCCTAGAGACTCATAAGCTGAGCTTAGCCAAAGCTGTAACTTCATAGTTAGAATGTGAGCAGTTTCATAGGAAGGAATATATTTCATCTATTCAGAGGATGGAAAGTTGTGACTTAATGACATGGGAGGAAACAGCAGCAGCCAAATTTTGAGATTCTGTATAATACTTACAAGGCTGAAGGTTAATAAATTGATGACTTGCTTTCTTGGCTGTAGCCTTGACAATCAATGTTTTACCAGAGGCTAGAGGATCATAAAGAATATCTTATTGGAGGCTGCAAGAAGCCTGAAATTCTCAAATACTTCTTCTATAGATAATATGACTGTTTTTCAGATCCATAAATGACATCACCTAAAACTGCTAAACCACTCCAAGTACCATACATGTTAAGAGGGTCTAATACATGAGCAGCAATATGCCCTTCATATTTCTGAAAGCTTCACATTTTGTGACTCTTTGTTTCATTATTTTTTCCTGCCTAATATTTAGAATATTTCTATACATAGTTTTCAATAAAAAATTAATGATTATGATTCATTTATGTTGTACTTAATATCTATATTTGGATTTCTATATTCGTATATATGTGTATTTAGGAGCTCTTATTTCTGAGCTTCTACTTTTTGTTTTCTAGTTTGAAGAAATGCATGTACCATCCATTTGTTAGTAAAGTATGTTACTGCATCAAATATCAAGCAGAAAATGAAACCATCAACTTCATTCCAACTCCAGTAAAGATAAAAAGCTTCAGTATGCACCTTCTTGATCATTAACCTCACAGCAGAAATGGAGGAACAGAAGACTGATTATATGTCAAAAGTACATTACACAGGGAAGCTTTCATAGAATGTGATTTTTTAAGTATTTCTACATTCTGATGCTGAGTTCTCCACTCTTAATGTACTAAAAGTTGAATTTTTCAATGTAGTTCAAGCCAGTTCTGTACATGAATGAAATTAAAGTATACATGCCAATTAATGAATGTAGTATAAGGGGCCCCAAAAAATTTGTGAACGGAAACATTTATGAGACTCTAAATTCCATCATCACTATATATAAGAAAAACCACTTCAGAAGTTGAGAAGTTAAAATGACATGGAAAATACAAAAGAAAGGCAGCATTAGAAAACACTAATTTCAATGGCTTCTAAGTATTCTAACATGATACATTCATCCTTCCACATCCATGGAGATATAATGCTGAGAACACTATGGCTTTCTAAAGTATCTGCCCCTTCTGTAGCACATGTTCAAATGGTTATTGCCAGTATTTACTCCTTACCATTTCTAGACAATTCTCCTTATCCATGACAGTTTTTTTTTCTACATAGGTTAGCATCACTATATAGTTACACTATAGTCAGTTTTTTATGTAGTTGGTCTCTCAGAACTTTTGCTCCCGTGATCATTTCTACTACATTATATATATTTATACACATTTATAATTTGACTCAAAAGGTAAACTTTTCTTATTTTTTCAACTGTTTCAATAGTTCATTCTTTTCAATGTTATTGACTATCAAACTCATAGGGTTAAACAGGTTAAAAAATAGACTGCGAAAAAATATTGGTAATAACACAATATTAGCTTCAATATAATTATGGTGAGAGATTATTATAGTAGCACATGTATAACTCCAATCTTCTGACTAAAGCAGCACTATGTTTTGAGTCATGAAACAATCAGAAAAATGGAAACAAATGTAGTCTGAAATAGGTTATTCAGACTAATAGAAGTTTTGGCAGAACTATGGTTGATTCACAGAACAGTTGGATTATAAACCACAATATTCAAATAAGGTAACTATTTATGATAATTACTAAAATGTTAACTTGCAAATAAAGCACAGAAAATAGCACTCTACTATAAGTTGATTCAAGTACAGTACAAGATAAAGCAGTATAATTAGAAGTCTATGTAGCTAACAGAATATCTTAGTCTCTGACATGTTAATACCAATGCAATAATGCAAGCACAGTTTAAATTCATTTTCAGTTAAGATAATTGTTCATGTTTTCTTTACAAATACTCATCTATCTGGAAGTATCCTTTCCTTAAATTTTCGATGTATTTTGTTAATATGTCCTATGTATTTACTTGGTAAGGGCTTCTCTAAAGTCCAATACTTGGAAGTTTTCTAGATTACTGAGTGAGCCGCCTTATGGTCCACAATGCTTTAGGCTACTTACATGGCTCTTTAGTTGCAAAACAAGCCCCTACTCTATTCACTGTCTTCACAACTCATGACAGTGTTGCCTCTACGAATCTGAGAAAGTTAGTATTTGCTTTCATTTTCTCAATATTGATAAAAATAACCAACAATACAATCTTCATATAAATAATTGTGTCTATCATGGTAAAATACAGATCATGGGATTGCAGGGTTGTATGTTTTGCACCACCTCATTACTAACTCAAATCTAAACTCTGAAACCAAATAATCAAATGTCCTTGTGAACTGCTCTCCTACCTTCTCCAATTTCCTTCCTGTAACATCCACTTTGGATATACTCACATGTATTACCATTGTAACATTCATTCCACATAAATTCATTATCTTTGTAGAAGCTTTCTCCATTTAAGCCAAAAACAATGCACTGCCTTATCTGGAAGCCTCTTTTCCCTACAACAGCAAGTAATAGAAACTAAGCCAGTGTTTCCGCCTCATGAAGGAAGGCAGGAAATTTGCTTTATTGTCTGTGTTGACATAGTAAATCATCACTCTTCCAGGAAAATGCCTTCCCAAGTTGTACAGAACTCTCTCTTGCTGACTCACACCATTCTGGTGGTATCTATAATGCATTTCAGTAGTGTAACTATGTGAATGTAGGTCAAGATAGTTCTTCATTATGTGAAATTGCTAGGTATGCAGCAGAGCATTTAATACTTAACCAAATAAATATCAATGGAATGTCCTAGTTACCATGACAAACTGCCCCCCACAAAACAACAACAACAACAAAAAATCCATACACATCATGTACTTCCAAATGCTTTGAGGGATAGTGGAAAGGGGAGGAATGGAGTACTGCTCTCAGCTGGTTACTAAAAGATATACTTTATAGATCTTATCTCGAAAACCTATCTGCCCAATAATCAGTAATTCCAAAATCTAAATTCTTCACTCTTTAGCTAAATCTACTCTGTCTTATAGTTCTTTCTTATATATTTAGATAAATCTACCCTGGGTTCTAACTTAATCAGAATACCTAGAAGTAGAGATTGAAAATAAAAAAAAATACAATGGTAAAAATTACAATTTCAAAGTGTCAAATGAAGAAGATTTAAAGGAAAGAATAATCAAAAAGTCTAAAGGTCAGAGATACCCAGAAGCAAGACCACTGCAGATGCCAATTCGGTCAACCCAGACCAAGTGTTCAGACATTCAGGTACACTCAAAGAAGTTCAAGATCAACTGAGAATAATAACGAGAAAACTATTCAATTAACTTATGTGGCCTCACTTCACTTGACCTGTAGAACATGTTTGGCAGCTTCTTCTCTAGGAATTTGGCACTAGTTATTTCCTCAGCTTGGAATGTCCTTGTCTTGATGTTCAAAAGTCTCATTCTTTCATCTCCTTGAATTGCTGGCTCAGTTTTTTTCTTCTAGTAAAATTTACCCGATATTTAATTTTGCAGCTTCCCCCACTTACACATGTACTATCAATCCCCTTCAACTGAAATATATGTTTCTTCTTTCCAAAGCAATTATCAATTTTTGACACAATTTATTTTAATTCTTTACTACATTATTTCTGCCTGTTAGAATGTAAGCTCATTAGAAGAGAAAAATCTGTTTTTTCCACTGATATATCCCACGAACTTGGCATATAGCTACAGACCTCAGAAAACCTAACATTCAGAGATCAATTATTCTGACCTGCACCATGATGGATACAGGTTTTTATAGAGAATCCAGATATATCTCACCAAAACAAAAATGTGATTCTTTTAAAATACCAGGTTCTTTCATCATATAGCAGTCTCCCCCTTTTATCTGTAGAAGATATGTTCCATTATACCCAAGAGATGCCTGAAACCAAAAATAATATGAAACCTTATGTTTTTTCCTGATATATAAATGCCTATGATGAAGTTTAATTTATAAATTAGACATAGTAAGAGATTAAAGTAATAAAACAGGGCTGGGGATGTGGCTCAACCGGTAATGTGCTTGCCTGGCATGCATGGGGCGCTGGGTTTGATCCTCAGCACCACATAAAAATAAAGATGTTGTGTCTACCGAAAACTGAAAAATAATACTAAAAAAATCTCTCTCTTAAAAAAAGTTATATGTAATAAAACAGCAATTAAAACAATATATTTGCTACAGGGCTGGGGATATAGCTCAGTGGTAGAGCACTTGCCTAAAGTAAAGCCTGGGTTTGATCTCCAAGACAGAAAATGAGAGTCTGGGGTGGATAATACACTGTGAGTATTAAGTGGATATGTGGTCTCTCACCCTCTCAAAATATCTTATTAGGCTATCCTCAGTATTTGTTTGAAGATGGGAGATAACAGAATGCCTACATCATGAAAATACATGAAAGATAAAACACTGAGACAGAAGACTTGGGCTACTACTGACCTTCTTATGCTATTTGATACAACACAAGAAGGATCATATGCTTCAAATAATCCTGGTCAAGTCTGAAAATGTCTAATGCTAGATATCAGAAGCAGATGATAGTAATGGTTGGGGATCCTTGATGTTTCAAGATTTGTGAATGTTGGTTACATTGGAAATCTTCTTCCAAAAGAGCCTAATTTCATCACAATTAATACTTGATGTGGGCAATATCCTTGCTCCTAAATCAATTTCAATTCTGACAGAAATGTGGCAGTAGCTTTTTTAAAATTTTTATTGTTAGTTCTTCAAAACATTACAAAGCTCTTGACATACTATATTTCATACATTTGATTCAAGTGGGTTATGAACTCCCATTTTTACCCCATATACAGATTGCAGAATCTCATCGGTTACACATCCACTGTTTTACATATTGCCATACTAGTGTCTGTTGTATTCTGTTGCCATTCCTATCCTCTACTATCCCCCCTCCCCTCCCTTCCCCTCTCTCTCTACCCCATCTACTGTAATTCATTTCTCCCCCCTTGTTTTTTTTCCCTTTCCTCTCACTTGCTCTTATATGTAATTTTGTATAACAATGAGGGTCTCCTTCCATTTCCATGCAATTTCCCTTCTCTCTACCTTTCCCTCCCACCTCTTATCCGTGTTTAATGTTAATCTTCTTTTCATGCTCTTCCTTTCTGCTCTGTTTTAATTGTTCTCCTTATATCAAAGAAGACATTTGGCATTTGTTTTTTAGGGATTGGCTAGCTTCACTTAGCATAATCTGCTCTAAAATCATGGAATTTTCCCTGCAAATTCCATGATTTTGTCATTTTTTAGTGCAGAGTAATACTCCATTGTGTATAAATGCCACATTTTTTAATCCATTCATCTATTGAAGGGCATCTAGATTGGTTACACAGTCTAGCTATTGTGAATTGTGCTGCTATGAACATCGATGTAGCGGTATCTCTACAGTACGCTCTTTTAAGGTCTTTAGGGAATAATCCAAGAAGGGGAATAGCTGGGTCAAATGGTGGTTCCATTTCCAGCTTTCCAAGAAATCTCCATACTGCTTTCCAAATTGGCTAAACCAATTTGCAGTCCCACCAGCAATGTACAAGTGTACCCTTTTCCCCACATCCTCGCCAGCCCTTGTTGTTGTTTGACTTCATAATGGCTGCCAATCTTACTGGAGGGAGATGGTATCTTAGGGTGGTTTTGATTTGCATTTCTCTGACTGCTAGAGATGGTGAGCATCTTTTTCATGTACTTGTTGATTGATTGTATGTCCTCCTCTGAGAAGTGCTTGTTCAGGTCCTTGGCCCATTTATTGATTGGGTTATTTGTTTTCTTATTGTTTAATTTTTTGAGTTCTTTGTATACTCTGGATATTAGGGCTCTATCTGAAGTGTGAGGGGTAAAAATTTGTTCCCAGGATGTAGGCTCCCTATTTACCTCTGTTATTGAAAACTTTTTAGTTTGAGTAAGTCCCATTTGTTGATTCTTGTTATTAACTCTTGTGCTATTAAGGAATTTGGAGCCCGACCCCAAGGATCATATGCTTCAAATAATCCTGGTCAAGTCTGAAAATGTCTAATGCTAGATATCAGAAGCAGATGATAGTAATGGTTGGGGATCCTTGATGTTTCAAGATTTGTGAATGTTGGTTACATTGGAAATCTTCTTCCAAAAGAGCCTAATTTCATCACAATTAATACTTGATGTGGGCAATATCCTTGCTCCTAAATCAATTTCAATTCTGACAGAAATGTGGCAGTAGCTTTTTTAAAATTTTTATTGTTAGTTCTTCAAAACATTACAAAGCTCTTGACATACTATATTTCATACATTTGATTCAAGTGGGTTATGAACTCCCATTTTTACCCCATATACAGATTGCAGAATCTCATCGGTTACACATCCACTGTTTTACATATTGCCATACTAGTGTCTGTTGTATTCTGTTGCCATTCCTATCCTCTACTATCCCCCCTCCCCTCCCTTCCCCTCTCTCTCTACCCCATCTACTGTAATTCATTTCTCCCCCCTTGTTTTTTTTCCCTTTCCTCTCACTTGCTCTTATATGTAATTTTGTATAACAATGAGGGTCTCCTTCCATTTCCATGCAATTTCCCTTCTCTCTACCTTTCCCTCCCACCTCTTATCCGTGTTTAATGTTAATCTTCTTTTCATGCTCTTCCTTTCTGCTCTGTTTTAATTGTTCTCCTTATATCAAAGAAGACATTTGGCATTTGTTTTTTAGGGATTGGCTAGCTTCACTTAGCATAATCTGCTCTAAAATCATGGAATTTTCCCTGCAAATTCCATGATTTTGTCATTTTTTAGTGCAGAGTAATACTCCATTGTGTATAAATGCCACATTTTTTAATCCATTCATCTATTGAAGGGCATCTAGATTGGTTACACAGTCTAGCTATTGTGAATTGTGCTGCTATGAACATCGATGTAGCGGTATCTCTACAGTACGCTCTTTTAAGGTCTTTAGGGAATAATCCAAGAAGGGGAATAGCTGGGTCAAATGGTGGTTCCATTTCCAGCTTTCCAAGAAATCTCCATACTGCTTTCCAAATTGGCTAAACCAATTTGCAGTCCCACCAGCAATGTACAAGTGTACCCTTTTCCCCACATCCTCGCCAGCCCTTGTTGTTGTTTGACTTCATAATGGCTGCCAATCTTACTGGAGGGAGATGGTATCTTAGGGTGGTTTTGATTTGCATTTCTCTGACTGCTAGAGATGGTGAGCATCTTTTTCATGTACTTGTTGATTGATTGTATGTCCTCCTCTGAGAAGTGCTTGTTCAGGTCCTTGGCCCATTTATTGATTGGGTTATTTGTTTTCTTATTGTTTAATTTTTTGAGTTCTTTGTATACTCTGGATATTAGGGCTCTATCTGAAGTGTGAGGGGTAAAAATTTGTTCCCAGGATGTAGGCTCCCTATTTACCTCTGTTATTGAAAACTTTTTAGTTTGAGTAAGTCCCATTTGTTGATTCTTGTTATTAACTCTTGTGCTATTAAGGAATTTGGAGCCCGACCCCACAATATGCAGGTTGGAGCCAACTTTTTCTTCTATCAGACGCAGAGTCTCTGATTTGATATCAAGCTCCTTGATCCATTTTGAGTTATCTTTTGTGCATGGTGAGAGAAAGGGATTCAGTTTCATTATTAATAGTAAAATATAGACAGAGGACACAATTAGAGAATCAGTCATCTGCTATGTCACATCTTCATTCCAAAAGAAATTTCGGATAATCGTACATCATTCTACAATGTAAAAACAAATTTCCTAAAGATCCTTACCCCATTTCTATCCACTCATTCACATGTTCCTATTTCCTTTATGTGCAGGCCATCCAGCCTATAGACAATTCAATTAATCTTATAAGTGACATGCACAGGGGAAAAAAAAAACAGATGTGGCATTAAGATTTACAAAGTTATTGAAACTTTTTAACAAGTAAAACGCATCCTTATTTAGCTACATCAGAATGAGTAATAAAGGGGTTTACATATGTTCCAATTCTAAACCTATCAATCAAACCCATTTTATTCCTTTGGGAGCTTATTTACATGCATATTTATCAGCCTCACATGCTAATTCCCTGCTGTTTTATACCTGCAAGGCATGTTTATGAGTCATAATTGTTGATCTCATTTGATGTATTTCACTGAAGGAAGACATTATTCAGTTATGTGGCCTAATGTCAATGAGTTACGATGACCTGATCTTTCAAATGCAACTTGCTCTGTAATTTTTATTAGGATACATAACTTATTGTCCATGGGAAAGTAGTACACTAAACAAAAGAATAAATGTTTTAAATAAAGAATTTAGTTAATCATCTCATTTGTTGATCCATGCAATCTGAAATATAGTTATAAAATAAGCTGTGTCCCTCATGCAGTAGAGTGAGCCTTAGACTAAAGTGAAAGATTCTGAAGCTAACTTTGCAGATTCTTTCAGTACACACTAAAATTCATGTTCATTCATTCACTCCTATATGTTCCTTTTCTGTCATTTTGTTTTTCCCTCTCATTAAAGAGTTAGTGACTTTCTTAGGTTTTCTTACAAAAGCATGACTAGTGAAGCTATTTTTCCTCAACTGACTCAAAATGTTATTTGAGGCAGGAAGCCTTCCTAATATAAGAAAGTTGGGTAATGACAACTATTTGTGCAATCATATTCTCCCTTAGAAAACATTTATGAGTCATAAAAATCACTATTTCACATTATTTCCAATTTTAAAAAAAGTAAAAATATTATATGTAAAGTATAGCAGAATAAAATTTAACATTGGTATTAAAATAGCATAGGCTAAGATTTTTGCTAATGAGAAATAGAAATTGAATATGCTGAAATGTACCTATGTTTCTAAATATAAATCTAAATCGGTATTGTAATAAGCTTTACAATAATAGAATGACTTAGATAAATTATTACAAACCACTTCCAATAGTATCACAAAGGCCTTGAAACAACATCTTCTGCACTACTGTGGAAAAAGTGAATGTTTTAAAAATTGATTTTTGCAACGCAAACTTCTCTAAGGGAAATGGTCTATGGTTTCCTCTACATGGCACATTTTGGATATGATCATGCTAGTAAAATGTGGGTCCCCTTGTAAGGGAATACCATGTTGGATTCAACAGGCACCATCATGCCAAAAGGAGAACGCACAATGCCTGGAGCTGCTGCTTTCTACTCTGTGATGGTGCCATTCACATGACAGCTGGATGGAATCACAACCCAGAAAATTAAGTATTAAGAGACAGGGTATACTGGGCATATAGATAAATGGAGCACAGTAGTCACTCTTTCTTCGGTGTACCTGTATTGTAAAAATGAATCATACTCTTAAAATGTACTTGAAAGTATTTTAATAGTGGGATTAAAATCTAAGAGCATAAGAAAATGATATTCTTATCAATTTTCTTTTGTTCTTTTTTGTTCATTTGAAAGCAATTTTATTGGATCACAGTTTTTTTTTAACAATAGTTTTTAAAGATATAACACATACACCATATAATTCATCCATTAGGTTGCAGAACGTTGTTTACATACTAAAAATCAATGAATTATACACTCTAAATGTACATTCTTTTGTTCTTAGGATAAAATAATTTTTAAAAAGTTTGACTAAGCAGTAAGTGAAAGAAACAGATTTTAAAGAAATAATTATACGTACAAAACACTGTGAAAGAAACTATCTAGCTTTCCCTGTTTTCTAGCAAGATCTAGGAAAGTTGACAAGTAATAGTACTATATTAAAAGCATTTTTTAAGATGAAGAATAAGTAAATTAATATTCAGTACATATATCCACAATACATGGGATTTTAATTGTATTTTAGAGCACTAGAATCTACATGTGCTAATAAAATTAAATTGATTTCCTCCTTTCTAGTACAGAGATTAAAAGCAATCAAAGTACATACTTGCTGCTGAAGGAGGTTAGAACATTAATAATTTCACATGGACCAAGAAATTCACCCTTTAAAGTATATACTAAAGTAAGTCAGAGCAACAGAACACACCAATAAATGATGATGTCAGTTGCAGGACACTATTTTCTATACTCATATTATGTAATTGGAAATTAAAATTCAATACTAATCTTGTATGTTTTAAAATACATTGAAGTTTATGAAAGATTTTTACTATACAAACCTTTCCACCTGTTCTAACTAAAATTGTTCATGACCTCTTGTTCACTTCCTACCCTTCCCCCATGCTTTATTTTTTTCCACAGTACTTATCATCATAGAACATATTTTCCTTATCATGTTAATCTTGCTTATTATCAGTCTTCCCTAAAATTGTAAACTTCTTTGGAGTAGAGATTATTGTCTGTATTCCCAGAACTTAAAAGGAGCTTGTTAGATAGAGAAAGGTACTCAAATATGAGGACAAATAATCTCTAGAAAAACAAGAACCTTAAGAGAGCTAGTACTGGATGCTTGATAGCTAAATTAAATTCTAAATATTAATATCATAATATATGTGGGCTGAGTCACCACAGCATCATAATCCATCGACTTAGTCATCATAGCTGGGCTATTTAATCCCTACAATAAAGCGAAAAAAATTCAGACTGCATATGTTTTCGATAAAAAACTAGAATGTGGAAAAGTAAAAACAAAAAAAACTATTTCAATTAAAATACAGAATAAAAGAAGACCATCACATTGGTTAACATTAAGGGTCACTATCTTGAAAGTGTATTTGAATAATAAGAAATGAAATGGAAAAAAACAGTTATTTGAGCAACTTCATGTCCTTAATATACCACCAAAAAATTTTGCTTTGGATTGAGTATTAAAATAATTAAGTACACTAAGGCAACATGAATTCATATACAAACAAACCTGTAGAACTAGAGTCCTTGAATGCTGCAGAATTCTTTATGTATTTATTTGGACTGTATTTCTAAAATGCAAATATAAAGACAATGAAGCTTAGGTACAATAATTGCCAAAGGTAGCATGGAAGGTTTGAACCTTTCTTATATTTCTACCAAAAGTAAAATTTGGAAGTGACTCTGCAGATCCACATACTTCATTTTCTTCATTTTCTTATGTTCTGGCCATAAGTCAACAAACAAAATTTGATGAGAATTTGCTTATGTATAAGATAGAAATGCCTGCTAATGGACAGATATCGAGGTTTTTCTGTTTCTTATTTTAACACAAAATAAATGTTCTAGCCGAATTCCCTCTTAAATTTTATTTCATTCTCCTAACAACTAACTAAATAAATAAAGGTCCACTTTTTACCCATTTAGAGTAATGCTTGAGGAAAAACAGTGGAATGGTTCTGACATAACTTTCCTAAAAACATATATGAATATACCACAGTGAATCTCTACATCATGTACAACCACAAGATTAGGATCCTAATTAGAATAAGACGTATTCCATCTTTGTATATATATGTCAAATTATACTCTACTGTCATGTATAACTAAAAAGTACATAAATAAAAAAATCATAATAATGTTGGAACAAACATTGTACAAACAAACATTGTTCAACAAGGGAGAAGCTGATAACTTTTTAAAAATTTTACTTATTTTTTTACTCTAATTAGTAAGATAATGACTTTTTAAACTTCATTTTTATGCCAGAAATGTAACTCACAAAAGTAAAGATTTCTGCTAAAGTAACTTAACAATGGGTAAACTGACATGGTAGAGAAAAATAGAAAATACATGTTAATCTATGAAATGCACATATACCCACATTTTGTAAAATTTGCTATTTTTGATTTACCATTTGATAATACAAAATAGTTAATACTTGTTCATCAAGACAGATTTGAGTTATAATATTGTAACAAAAAGCCTTCATCATAATGTTAGTTTATATTTTTCTCAGAGAAATGTTATCATATTTTTTGTTTTTCTGTGGACAAAATGGGGAAATATATCCTGTTTCCTATTAATTTTTTTTTAAAAATGAACAATATGTAATTTCTTATACAGGTATCTGAAGTAAGTATGGATTAAGATATATTGACATCTGAAAACTAGAATCAATTTTCTGTCCATAAGAAAAAAGAAAACTGAAAGCTAAAAGAAACAAATAGTAACAAATAGTTAAGTATGGAAATATAAAGAACTACTCCAATCTTCAGAAGACATATTTTGACAGAGTGTCAAAAGATTAAGGATTCTACATTCAATCAACTATCCACAATTAAACTTTTTTTCCCAAATTTGAATGAATTCTCAATTCTCATACTAAAGACAAACCCTTATGAACTCATCTCTAAATATTGCATCTTAGGGTTCAGTTCTGCCTAACCTGCTCTATTTACATAATGTTCCTAAATCCAGTGCCAACCATAACCATATCTCAAGGCTTTACATATTCCCAGAATTCGAAATTCACATATGTATCTGTTCAGTAAACACCTCCTCAAAAATGTCTATCAGACATCCAAGATATTACCACAAAACAAACTAGATCTCTTTTCCCTGCTCCAATTTTAATTTTATATTTATTTACTTTATAGAATTATACATTTATATCAAACATTCTAGTAAACAGTTTCACGTCTCTTGTTAGTTGCTCAATACTGATGTCCAGGAATCTTTCTGCTTACATCTGTTTTCTTGCCATCCTGCAAATACTTCATAAATAAACAGTATTCTTGGCTCACTATAAAAATATATTCCATAGTTATTTAATTCTCTTCATTTTCAGTACCACTACTCCTAATCTAAACCCATTACCTATCCCCTAAGGACAGTATTCCCTCCTAACTCCTCTCTCCATTTCTACTGCCACCTACAAAGTATCTACAAAACAGCCCGAATGCTCTGCTAAAAAAAAAAAAATGAAACACATTTCCTATTAAAATTCCAACAGGATTTTTGAGGATATAGAGAAAATAATTCTAATATTTATATGAAATGGCAAAGGTACTAGTAGCCAAAAATTTTTTTGAAAAGGAAGAATAAAATTAGAGGCCATTTACTACCTGACTTTAAGATCTAGTAGAGGAGTGTTTCTCAATGTTTTCATTATCATCTCCTTAAGGAACATTTTTAGATCATTCTTCTCATAATTGCTCCCTATCCACAAAAATCTAATCTACTGGGATGAACATGTTCTTTTGTACTTCATTCTGTTAATTTTCATATTGAATCATCCGTATATCTCAGATGAATCCCACTTGACCCTGGTGAATAATCCACCTAAAATATTGCTAGATTCAGTTTGCTACGATTTGAATAGTAAAGGAGTTTTGCATCTATGTTCATCAAGGATACTGAATTAGAGTTTTCTTTTTGTTACCTCCTTGTCTGGTTTTGGTATCAGGGTAATAATGCTAGCTTCATATAAAGTCTGGGAAAATTCTTTCTTTTTCTTTTAATATTGTGGATTAAACCCAGAAGGGCTTTAACACTGAGCTACATTCCCAGACCTTTTTATTTATTAATTTCATTTTCAAAAAGACTCTTGCTAAGTTGCTAAGGCTAGCCTTGCACTTGCAATCCTCCAGCTTCAGCCTCACAAATCTCTGGGATTATAGATGTGCATAATGGCAAGTGACTCCTCTCGTATTTTTTTCGAATAATTCAAAGAGTTTGTATTAGCTCTTCTTTAAATGTCTGGTAGAGCTCAGCTATGAAGCTATATGGTCCCGAGATTTTCTTTGAGGGAAGACTTTTATTGTTATTGATTTATCTCATTGTTACTTATCTATTCAGTTTTTTGTTTCTTCATGATTCACTCTTGTTATGATGTGTGTGTCCAGGAACTTAACAACTTCTTCAATATACTGGCATATAGTTCATGAAAACCTCCAAGGATCCTTTCGTCTTTCTGTGGTTTCAGTTGTAACATTTCCCTTTAAATCTGATTACTAATCTTTCTTTTCTTAGATGAGCTAAGGGATTGACAATTTCATTTATATTTTCAAATAAATTTTTTATTGATCTTTTCGTATTTTTTAACTATTTCATTTATTTCTGCTTTGGTATTTACTGGTTCTTTCCTTCTACTAATTTGAAGTATGGCTTGTTCTTGTTTTTCTAGTCCTTGAAATATAGCAACAAGGTTGTTGAAAGCTGTCTGCCTTCATCTGGAAAGTGCTGGGCACAAAACTCAGGGTCTCAGGATTGCTAAGCACACACTATACCACTGAGATATCCCCATAGACCCTTGGCTTTTTGGTAGGCATGTTTTGGCATAAACTTCCTTCCTCGTACTGTTTTTGCTGTATTTCATAGGTTTTGGTGTAGTTTATTTTTGTTTCAAAGAATTTTTAAATTTCCTTCTTGATCCATTGGTTGCTCAGGATTAAGCTGTTTAATTTTGATGTATCCATATAATTTCCGAAGTTTTCTTGGTATTATTTTCTAATTTTAATGCACTGTGATTTGAAAAGATACTTGCTGCGATTTCCATTTTTTTTTTAATGAGACTTATACCATATATGGTCTATTCTGGAAAATGTTCCACATACTATTCAGAAGAATGTATTTTCTAGATGGAATATTCTGTAGATGTTGGTGAGGTCCATTGGTTCTAGAGTACAATTTAACTAACTCTGCCATTTTTTTGCTGATTTTGTTTGGATGATTTGTCCATTGCTGAAAGTGTGGTGTTAAAGTCCCCTACCATTACTCTATTTCATTCCCTCACTTTATGTAATCAATATTTATATATTTCAGTGGTGTGATATTGGGTGCACTGATATTTAGAAATATGTCCTCATACTGTACCAATGTCTTTAAAATTATAGAATGACCTTCCTCATCTTTTTCTAATCATAGCCATACTGATATAAAATAGATTTTAAATCAAAAAGCACTGGAGAGACTAATAAACTTTTTTAATGTAAAAACTTTAATCAACCCGTAAAGTAAATTAAAAAAAAAAAAAAACTTCAAGTATTTTGACTGAAAAGCACTCTGAATCTATATATTAATTGGGGGAAAAACCTAAAGACTTCATTCTTGATCTCAGTGTGCTCTATGCACATATTGAGGTCTTGCTGAATTCTGATTTTTGGTGTTTTTGCAAGTACAACTTTTCTTGCATATTGACTTTGTAATAGCAAATATAGGTAATCTAAATATTCATTCTAATAACCACCTACATGTTCTTTTCTTGTATCTAATTTTAAAGAGAATAATTTTTAAGATTTAACCACTGAGGATGATTTTATTGTAGTTCTTTTCTAGATGCCCTTTTTTTACATTAAGGACAGTCTCGGATATCTTCTAGTCACATTTGTTGCCAGTAATTTTATCACAAAGTTATATAAATTTTTTAATTGTTTCCCCTACATCTACCAAAATGATCTTCCTTTTATTTGTTAATAAGGTGAATTACAGTAACATATTCTTCTAATCATGTATTCCCAGAATAAACAAATTCTTGATAAAATATCATCTTTTTATGCTGAATTCAGTTTACTAAAATTTTACTTGCACCTATATTTATGGGCAAGAATTATCTTTCTCATAAGTTCTTTGATACAACTATAAAGGTAATATTAGCCATGTAATATAAATTCCCTATTTTTCAATTCTGTGAAATTTTCTTACTATTGTTTTTCTTTGTTAAAAGACCACAGACTTATTTCTTCTTTTATATTGTCTCAGCTCTAACTTCATATATAGTTGTTTGTCCTTTACAAAACTCACTTCGTCAAATGACAAACTTTTCTCATAAAGAAACTATTTGCATATATTGTGTGTTATATGTATATGTACACATCTTTATAAACATATGTATATGCCTACATAATGTTTCATGTATCGTAGTTTTTGATTAGTAAAATATGACCTAGAAACCAGTACACATACTCCAGTCTTCGAATACTTAATACGTTACTTTAAATGTAAGGGATTTCTTGAATCAATATTAACAATTTTTTTTCCTTATAGAAACGTATCCATTTCACCTTAAGTTTTCAAATCTGTATTCATGAAAATGTTCACAATACTATCACTTTCTTAGCCAGTTTATAATTTCTAAATGAATTTTACTATTTTCCAAGTTCAAAGGATCTTGCTGGAAACTTGCTGGAAATTATACTAAACTTGATAAAAGACCTTATCTAAAAACCATAACGTAAGTCATTTTGTAAATATTTTTAAGCTGGTAATTTGGGAAATACAGGAAACATATATTTTTCACCAGTCATCTTGTATTTGCAATTTTAGTTTTTTCCATAAATTTTGAAGTCTCTCTTATGTTCTCCAGTCATGCCATCTTTTTAACCAATCCTATAAAATATTTGTCATGTTTATTTATATTTTAGTTTAGTATCTAACAAATGAATGGTACTAATGGCCAAATAAGTCCTATTCTGAACACATACCATGTGGTTTTCTATCTCCTTTCTACAAGGGATAATGTCATTGAAGAAATACAGAGAATTCTAATCCATGAACATTAAAAGACTCATTTATAATCTGTCTTAATGTTTGACAGTAATTTCTGTACTTTTCAATGTCTTTTTTTAAAAAATGTTTCTAAGCATTTAATTCTTTTTAATGCTACTACAAGTAGACTTTTTTAATGTATAGATGTTATATACATAAAATCGTGTTATATATCTATAATGGGATTTTATTCAGCTTTAAAAAGGGAATTCTAATCATTTTGAAGACATAAGTGAAGTACAAAATTTTAATATCAAAACAATTTTCCTTATAGAGAGTACTAATGAAGTTCAGAGTTGTGGTTGTCAGGGGCTGGGTGTACTAGAAAATGAGTTGTTAAAAGGGTATAGTTTTCATCTTGTAAGATGAAAAGACTTCTAGACATTCATAGCACAATGTAAACATTTACTAAATTGTACACAAGAACACTGTAATGATTATAAATTTTGTTATTCGCATTTTAGAATTTTTAAAAAAAATAGTTCCCAATGATAAATCAGAGCATATTTCTGATTGTGAACTTTTTGGTGCTGAATGAGGTAGGAGTTTTGGTTTAAGACCTTCCCACATTCACTGCACTCAATGCTATCTCCAGTGAATTCTCCTATGTTTAATGAGGCTCAAGTTGTATCTAAAGACTTTCCAACATTCACTGCACTCATGAAGCTTTTCTCCAGGGTGAGCTCTCTGATGACTAACAAGTGTGGAACCGTCCATGAAGAATATCCCACATTTACTACAGTCATAATTTCTTTGTCTCTTGTGAACTTTTTGATGCTGAATGAGATGGGAATTTTTGCTAAAACCTTTCCCACATTTGGTGCACTCATACGACTTTTCTCCAATGTGATTTCTCTGGTGTCTAACTTGATTTTAGTTGTGCCTAAAGAATTTCCTACATTCACTGCATTCAGAAAGTTTTTCCCTGGTGAGAACTTTCTGATGAATAATAAGTGGGGAGCTGTTCATAAAGAATTTCCCACATTTGTTGCACTCATAAGGCCTTTCTCCAGTGTGTATTCTCTGATGAATAGTAAGTATGGAGTAAAACATAAAAACATTCCCACATTCACTACAACAATAAGGCTTTTCTCCAGTGTGAACTTTCTAATGTCTATTAAGTGGAGAATATAACAAAGAATTTCCCACACTGACTGCACTGTACTCATAAGGCCTTTCTCCAGTATGGATTTTCTGGTGACCAATAAGGTGAAACTGTGTTTAAAAATCCTTCCTACAATGATTGTATTCAAAAGGCCTTAGCCTGGAAATTCTCTGGTGTTCCATGAGGTCAGTTCTTTTCATAAAGAATCCTTCATTGCGGATTTTCTGGTGCAGAATAAGGTGGAACTTTCTAATGAAGGCTTTGCCACATTCAGTGCATTCATAAGGCCTTTCTCCAGGAAATTTTCTGTTGCTCAACAACATTACATTTGAGACTGAAGACTTTCCCACATCTACTACACTTGTAAGGCTTTTCTCCAGTGTGATTTCACTGATATTTAATAAGTTAGGATTGGACCTAAAATAAGGCATTTTCCCAGTATTGATATTTTGGTGCTGAAAAAACATATTAGTGGCAAAAGTCTTTCTCACATAATCTGCAACCATAATCATTTTGTCCCCTTTGAATGGCCTCCTTATCCTGAGTGTACCCATGTGGCTTCCAAACATTGTGAGGGATTTTTGCTGAAAATGATATGAATCTGCAATAAAGTCATTCCCATCCTCCCTGTTTATGAAGGTCCTCTCTGCTATGTGAATTCCAAGGCTCTTCAGAAATAAAGGCCTCTGCTCACTTCTGGAATGATTTGCTCTCACCAGCTGCTGTTGGTGCTGGTAAAGCTCTACCAAACTCATGCTCAGGATGTGTTCCACTGTACTCAGATACAGAATGTCTTCCAAAGGTGAGCTGTACATCTCACAGGGCTTCTGAGTGGATATTCCTACAAATACACCTTGCTCAGAGGGAGCTTCCTCATCTACAGCTCCATGTCAACAACCTAGTGAGGGTAAATGTGCAAAGTTCTGCAGCATCTCATCATGGTACAGGTATCTTTGAGCTTCATTAAAGAGTTTCCATTCTTCCTGGGAGAAATATATGGCTACATCCTCAGAGACTATATGGCCCCTGTTCCCTACACACACAGACACCTGGTGTTTTCCCTGACTCAGCAGCACCTAAAGCTCTTTATGTATGCCAGGCAGGAACAGGGACTGTTTTCCACACTTCATCACACGGCTGAAACCAGGCCCTGCACCACCGAAAGCAGAATAAGCACCTTTCCTCCTGGGCTTCAGCACTCGGAGCACAAATAGACTTTTTGACATACAATTATTGTAGGATTGTTTACTACCAGTACCCAGAAATACAATTTTTCTAGCTCTTGACTCTGGCTATCTTTGATATTCGCTGTGTCCAAAAAAATAGAGCAAATATGACAATGTGACAATACAAAGTTGAAGACCTGCAACTTATGTTTGCTCACATAGAGTACTGATACTATTATGTAAATTCATGGTGGCTGGCCTGGGGAAGGATGAGAAATGTGGCTCAGTCACTACCTCTTCACTCAACAGTCAACCATTCTCCAGACACATAAGCAAACTCAGCCAATAGTAAGACAATTGCCCAAGTTACCCACTTTACCAGGGGTCATAATAGGTGCTTAATATTTCATGTTACTGAATTTAGGGAAGGTTTGTTATGCAAACAAAATTAACTAATATACTACTTTTAAACAGCACAAAAATATCATCATTTGGTATGTAACACATGTAATCAGCCAACACTCATTTTAGTCAATGAGCTGGTACATACCATTTGAAAACATCTTCATACTTTGTTTTTATTTTTATGTGGTGCCAGGGATCAAACCCAGTGCCATATACATGCTAAGCAAGTGATCTACCACTGAGCCTCAACCCCAGCCTCCATTCAGAAAGTAATATTAAAATTGCAAGAGTTTAATGACACACTTTTACTAAACAGTATTTCATAAGCTGACTAGAAAAAAATTATTCTTTTCTAGAAATCAAAAAAGAAAAGCTAATTTGAGACTAATCAAATTATGACTCTAATCTTATGGAAATAAGGCATGGCATGTATACGAAAATATTTAAAAATAAAAATTTTTCACAAAGAAAACAGTTTGTTCAGAAAAATTAACACTGTCATTTTTCATAATTACAAGAATACATATACTGTGACCTTCAAAATATTATGACATTAAAATATTTCAATATTCCCTTTTTTGACAAGTAATTCATCTTATTTATAACTTAAGATATAAAGAAAATGATTTCTTGGGCTGGGGTTGTAGCTCAGTGGCAGAGCACTTGCCTAGCATGTGTGAGGCACTGTGTTGGATTCTCAGCACTACATATAAATAAATGAATAAAATAAAGGTTCATTAACATCTAAAAAAGTTGAAAAAAAGAAAGAAAATGATTCTTAACTACATACCTTCAGAACACATTGCCTGAGAGCCGAAAAAAGCTTGCTTTTAAAGAAAAATATCCAAAAACTAAACATAAGTAATATATTTGGATGTTTGTTACATACATCAAAGGCAACATTTAAATATTCACTGTGATAGGTATCTTTATTGCATATTTTTTAAAGAACTTCTTAAAGTCATTTTTAAATAAAGTGATTAATAATAAGACATTTTATCTATAATAGTAAACAGAGATGTTCATTAGCAACTGAGAAATTAAAATAATCCTACAACACTTTGTGTATGCAATTTATCAAGAAATATTATTTTAAAAAACAAATGTTGGCTCATTCTGGAGCTTTTTGTCATCATTAATGTATTCAAGTTTTCAAAGCTGAACTGCTATACTTTGTAAAGGTTTTTCATGAAAGAAAACTCTATATACAGTGTTTTTAGAAAGCTGGCAAGTTATCAAGATTAAAATTCGTTTGAGTGTCCAGAAAGTCTTTCCTTAAAAAAAAAAAAAATGCATCGTCTTTATTTGCAAACAAAATAAAAGAAACATTTGTTTTACAGCCTATATCTATCTGGAGAAAAGAATTTTAAAATAAAAGACTATTTTGTGTGGCTATTTTGTTTCATTACTTGCTCTGTTTCTCAGATTGATACAAATGATCTCGTTCTGTTTCTGTCTGTCTGCTTTCCTTGTCAGAACAACTAACTGTCAGAATTGCGGAGATCTCCTATAACTAAAAAGAAGATGTGCAGCTTGTGAAAACCACTAGACAACTGATAAAAAAATGCTTCATTAAGATCTCATCTATACCATCATTCACTGGATATAAAGCAATCAAATAATCCCAACAAAGGGTCTTCTATTCATTCCTAAATTGTGAATATTTCATGGTTTATCCTCAAAAACATGAACAGAAAATGACATGCAATACTACTTTAACACAAAATCATGTGCAGCATTGTTTCTCACAATAAAACAGGTCATATTCCTAATATCATAAATATCATAAGATACCTTATAATTAAGATTCTATTAAAAAATAACAAAACAGTTTCTATGATGTGGGTAAAAACAAAACTTCAGGAATAAAATAATCAGAAACTTGAAAACTGACAGGTTTTGAACCCTGGGTTTAAATAATGACCATCATCAAAATCGCTCTGAGGTAACTTGTACCAGATATAAAAACTCTGCTAGGCTAAACCTGCCCTCTCTTCAGTGAACTTCCAGGGCCCAAGAATAAGGTGTCTATACTTCCATGAGAAACGAGGAAGGAAAAATAGGAGCCATTGCCCAAGACATACCTCAAAATCTGTATCTTCTTAACAATATCAAAGACAGTAATATATTCAGTGTCTTATATTTTTAAAGTGTCTTTGGATAATACCAAATTACTTAACAGAAATGTGATCAACATTAAGAAATGAAATTTATATTAGAGAATACAAAATCAACACTGAGCAATTTTATTAAAGTGTTGTATTATCCTTACCACCTTTTAATAATGAAGGCAAAGAAAAACATGTATTTGGGATTTACTAAGTGCTTTTGGTGCTGAAGAATTATGTTTGAATTTTGTTTGTTTTTAAGGTACTGAGACTTGGGAAACCTCTATACATATGTTTGAAAAATGTTACTGTCAGTTTTTCTGCTCTCTATATTCAATTATTTCAAAAGGTAAGAGTTATTTTTATTTATTTATTTATTTTTTGGTTGTAGATGGACACAATGCCTTTATTTTATTTATTTATTTTTATGCAGTGCTGAGAATCAAACCTAGCACCTCGCACGTGCTAGGCAGGCACTCTACCACTGGGCCACAACACTAGCCCCAAGGTTTTTGTTTTTGTTTTTTAAGTGTAATTTTAAAAGTCTTTTTTTTTTTTTGAATCAGTTTATCAGTAGGAGTAACACCCAAATGACAAAGCAGGGAACTTCAAGGTTCTGCTGTCCGCTAAAATGACTAATAAATTGGTCAAAACTATCATAATCAACTTCTGTAGAACTCTAAAGATCTAGTCTACACTTACATAGGAAAGATTAGTAAAGACAGAAGGTGCTGTTCTGAGGTGACCACACACTGTGACATTTTAATTTGCCCCCACAGCATTCTCCAACCCCTGGATGTAAGGTAGCATGATGAGGGCAGCTCATACTCATGGTACCAGAGACAGCTATTCACATGGTGATGCAGTGTATGTCTTTGTTTTGCCCAACTCAGTGTTTTCAGAGCTGAAGCTTCCCTACTGGTGTTTCCTGAAAGCATTGCAAGTCCAAAAAGTACTGACCTCAGCAGACTAGGACTAGAAATAAGGATCAGACAAGCAATAGACAAGGGAAATCACCTTGGAAGGAAGGGGTTGTAAAAGGAGAATGCTGGGAAATGAAGACTTTTAAAAGCTTCCATGTCAACAAGGAATTATGAGCATCACACTCATACCCTGTGCTGGACTCCTGCCCAAAAAAGGCCTGAAAAAGCCATGAACATACAACTCTGGCTCAAGGAAAACAGGAAGTGAAAGTTAAGTCAAAACTGTGTTGTAAAAGGCTGGTCTAAGCAGTGAATGAGTGCCTGCCTCAACTACGAGCTACTGAAGAGCGTATTTTTTTTTTTTTGCTTCAGGCATTTATGAAAATTCTATCAAAGCATTAGCTGACCAGTAAGGTAATAGAACAGACTACAGTGTTCACACATGACAAAAAGATTTTGCAAACCCAGATTATAAAAGTAGCTAAAACAACAAATACTCACAAACCAAAATTAATAACAAACCCAGAGGAGAGAGTAGAATCTGATTTCCAGGGGAGCCACATTATAATCCTCAAAATACACAGTTTTCAAAAGAATAAATAAGGAGTACATAAAGAAACAACGCATAGTCTATGCATAGAAAAAATAAAATGAACAGTAAATGGCCTTGAGGAAACCCAGGCATTAGTTTTATTGGGGGTTGTGGAGGACAATTAAATTAACTGTCATAAATATGTTCAAACTAGAGAAAACCATGGGCAAAGAACTGAACAAGACAAGTAGAACAGTCTCAACAAATAGAAAATACTAATAAAAGATACAGAAAGAGACCCCAAAAAACCAGGAGTATAATAGCTGAAATAAAAATTCTCTAGATGAGTTCAACAACAAATTTGAGTATAAGAGGAATGTTCTCAAAATGTTTTCTCCCACTCTATGACTTGTCTGTTCATTCTCTTAATAACAGCTTTGTTACAAAAAGGTTATAATTTCAGTGAAGTCAAACTTACCATTGTTTTCTTTCATGCACACCATGTTTTGGGGAATTTTTTTTTTCCTAATCTCAAAAGTTATCATCAAATCCATGGTCTCCTAACATTTTCTCTCATGTCATCTTCTGAGAGTTTATCATTCTTCAGTTTACATTTAGATTTATAATCTATTGACACAAGTTTTCTATTTTAAATTTCATTTTTGCATAAGCATATGTGCATGTGAATGCCCAAATGTTCCAGTGTCCAATTGTTCTGAAGCTTATCCTTTCTCCAATACATTGTCTTTGATCTTTTTCAAAATCAACTGACTAGACATAAAAATAAATAAGATAAAGGCATTCTGTCCATCTACAACTACAAAATAAAAATACATTGACTGTGTGCATCTATTTCTAGGCTCTCTATTCTAAAGTCAGTTAAGGTCAGTTCTCCAATTTTGTTTTCCTTTGATGTTGTGATTGGAAAATCTAACATCCTCTTAGAATAGCAAAGAGAAAATCTTGTCTAGTTACAGTGAAAAGTGATTGAACAAATGTGTAAAACAAGATGTTAAAGCCTTCATGAGATTTATTTTAAACTTCAATTAATCCAGCAAAAAAGGGCTGCTCTATAGGCTAGGGAAGATATTTCTGAAATGCTGTTAACACTGACATGAACTGGATCAATTCTCGATCCTAAAATGCAATAAGTACTTTAAGGGCATATTATTTTATTTAAAAAAAAAACATTTAGGTGATTTCTTACTCACAAGACAAAGCATTAAGAAAAAAGACCACATAAGCCAGTTTTGGAAGAAAGCCAATTAACTTCTTACATGTGGCATTCTTAATAAAATGAATCAATGTCTCTATTGTATATATTTTATGTTTTAAAGATGGGGTATTTATAGAATCAGATTCAATTTATTCTATTAGTCTAACAATGGTGTTTAGAAGTCATTAGATATATCATTTTTAAATTAAAGAGAAATTTTGAAACCAAGTACAATGAAAGTCAATTAAGGAACAAATGAGGATGTTTATTGTAGTACCTGTAGCAACTAAGTGGTACTTTACTGAGGCTAAAATCAAAGTGCTATTTAAAAAATTACCTAATTTCCTGCAGTTGTTCAGTAGATTGTTCTTCCAGTAATAAATATATCTTGACTCATCAATGAGCAACTAGGTAAACTGAGCTTAGAATCTGGAATAAACAATAAATACAGTGTGGAACTGTTGCATAAACATTCACAAATGTTGAAAAAGTAAATTTATTCCTGAGTCTTCCTGAAATGAGAGATACAACTAATTTATAAAGTCTGTAGATTAAACTTGTTGCAGTTAACATTTAAATATTTATTGCCTAATTACTTATGCCTGCTTTTTGTTATTTGCAATTTTATTTGTCATTGACCAATACCTAAGACCAATTCCTAAAAAGGAAAGAATATAAAAGTAACAGAAACTTATTAAATCAATCAAATTAGGCACAAAGTTTCACTTTTTTGTTTTTTTGTACCAGGGATTAAACTTAGGGACACTGGACCACTGAGCCACATCCCCAGCCCTATTTTGTATTTTATTTAGGTACTGGGTCTCACTGAGTTACTTAGTGCCTAGCTTTTTACTGAGACTGGCTTTAAACTCGCCATCCTCTTGCCTCAGCCTCCCAAACTGCTGGGATTACAGGCATGCATCACCATGCCCATCTACAATTTTTAAATTTTATCTTATCTGGATTGCATTCATTTCCCTTCCACACAAAATCACCAACTTCATTACATGATAATAATTCTTGCTGTGTTTAAAAAGAAAAGCAGATTTTATTAAGCATGGCTTGGTTGACAATTTATCTTCTTCTGCTTACTTTACACATTTACAAGTAGCACTGTAATCATGTATTCCTCCTAGGTTTCTGATCACAGCAAAAGTAGGCTGGGTGAAAGTGATCACAGGAGTGGAAAAACTTTCTCACTATGTCCGGAGTGTTTTCACTGGCTAATAGAGGTACTTCTTAGGTCAGGAATACTCATATTAAAAGATAAAACAAAAACTCATTTGATATTCAATTTACTTTTGCTTCCTACATTTTTTAAATAGTCTACAACCATTACATACACCTCCATCAAGACAAGCAATTAAAAATGATCTAATATTAGGAATATTAGGAACAATTACTGCAATAAGAAGGAATATTACTGCAATATTAAGTCAAAACAAGATAAAACTGAACACAATTGAAAATTTTCAGGATCTATGCTCCTTTTTCTAACTACCACTAAAAGTTTCAAATACTACTTACACAATGATAAATATGATATGTGTTTGTAAATACCAAGAAATGTTTTACATTTTTGAAAGCTTTGCTTTCTAACTTTCTACTTTCTCCCCCATTGGTTTATAACTAGCAGCTCTTCCACAAAATCAGAATCCATTAAAAGTTTCTTTCTTTTATAGAGAAATAAACATGGAGTATTACATTTTCCTATGTGAAATATGCTAGTAAATAATAGATTGTACACTCATTAAAGCAAATGTAATTGTGAGAACACATTGACATTGTTAAAGTAAATTAGTCAATTTGTTAATAGTTTCATTTTAAGTGACCCTAATTGTATTAATTGTGATACTAGTAAATTATACTGAAGAGCATTAAACACATTGTTCTAATATGCCCTAAAGGAAATTCTCCATTACATCAGCAGAGGGAAAATAATGATTACATGGCCTCCTCACCCCAAATAAAACTCCTATGTATGTATGTTCATATGTGTGGGTGCACACATGTGCATACTCAATGGGTCAAAGAAAAGGTGTCACTAGAATGCATACACTGTCACTACCATAATACCAGTAGCATAGTACAAAATGGACCACATGGAAAAAAATGAACTTTAGGTAAATGGAAAATTTCAGGGCATCCTTTTATCTCAAGTAAAAAGTAGTTAAGTAAAAAGTACTTCATTAAACTGCTGTTAAGAATGAGAGAACATAAACCAACTGATATGTAGGACCACAACATAAAAACAAATTCCGAAGATATTACAACTATTATGAAATGCCTACTGTCAAAGGATATATACTAAAATATATCCCCCCACCATACACACAAACAGCATCTTTACACACCTGGCTGCTCCTTGTCTGTCATTCACATCTAGCCAAAGCATCGCCTTCTCAAAAGCATTTCCTGAGAATCTGCATCACTCACCCAGTCACTTGATGATTACATCACTCTATTTTAATTCTTTGTCTAGTATTTATAACTGATTTTTTATTTCTGTACTTAATCTTTCACCGTTTTACTATCTATCTCTCATGCTTAAATGTGAAATCCATGGAAAGCAAGCAGTCTACTTGTTCAATATTCTCTCCCCAGGAAAGGGTAGCATCTTCAACAAATGGTGCTGGGAAAACTGAAAATCCATATGCAACAAAATGAAATTGAATCCCTATCTCTCACCATGCACAAAAGCTAACTCAAATGGATCAAGGATCTAGTAATTAAACCAGAGACTCTATGTCTAATAGAAGAAAAAGTAGGCCCTAATCTCCATCACGTGGGGCTAGTCCCCAATTTCCTTAATAAGATGCCTATAGCACAAGAATTAAAATCAAGAATCAACAAATGGGATGAATTCAAACTAAAAGTTTTTTCTCAGCAAGAGAAATACTAAGTGAGGTAAATAGGGAGCCTACATCCTGGGAACAAATTTTTACCCCTCACACATGAGATAGAGCTCTAATCTCTAGGGTATACAAAGAACTCAAAAAGTCAAACACCAAAAAAAACCAAACAAACAAACAAACAAACAAACAAAAAAACCAAATAACCCAATCAACAAATAGGCCAAGGACCTGAACAGACACTTCTCAGAAGAGGATATACAATCAATCAATCAAATATAGGAAAAAATGCTCATCATCTCTAGAAATCAGAGAAATGCAAATTAAAACTACTCTAAGATATCGTCTCACTCCAGTAAGAGTAGCAGCCATTATGAAAACAAACAACAACAAGTGCTAGCGAGGATTCGGAAAAAAGGTACACTCATACATTGCTGGTGGGACTGCAAATTGGTGCAGCCAATTTGGAAAGCAGTATGGAGATTCCTTGGAAAGCTGGGAATGGAACCACCATTTGACCTAGCTATTTCTTTTCTCGGACTATACCCATAGGACCTAAAAACAGCATACTACAGAGACATAGCCACATCAATGTTTATAGCAGCACAATTCACAATAGCTAGACTGTGGAACCAACCTAGATGTCCTTCAATGGATGAATGAATTAAAAAATGTGGCATTTATACACAATGGAATATTACTCAGCACTAAAAAATAATAAGATCATGGCATTTGCAGGGAAATGGATGGCATTAGAGCAGATTATGCTAAGTGAAGTTAGCCAATCCCCAAAAAACAAATGCCAAATGTCTTCTCTGCTATAAGGTGGGTGACTCAAAATGGGGTAGAGAAGAAGAGCAGAGGAAGAGGATTACTTCTAGATAGGGAAGAGGAGTGGGAGGGAAAGGGAGGGAGAAGGGAAATAGCATGGATGGTGGAAGGAGACCCTCATCATTATATAAAATACATGTATGAAGATGTGAATTTGGTGTCAACATATCTTGTGTACAGAAATATGACAAATTGTGGCATAAAGGTGTATTAAGAATTGTAAGGCAAAAATAATAATAATAATAAGAGAGCTCATGTAAAAAATGTAAATTAAGAAAAAAATTATATCCCCAGATACTAGGTGCTCAATAAATATTTTTGTACAAATCAATGAATATCAGATCTGTGGCCCACAGCCTTTTCTGTGTGAAAAAAACATGTGTGCCTCTCTGATTTCCACTCACCTAAGTATTATTGCAATTTCTGAACTATCATGTAAGCATGTCTGATTGAAAATCTATTAATCAGTTCAATAAAACAAATTTATTTATAAGTTCAGTTATAGATACAGATTAATGATTGTGTTCTAAACTTGGTCAAATCACTCACATTCTATTAAAATTTTCCCTAAACAAAAATCCTATGAAATCAACTGCTGTTAAAATCTCTCTACATTTGGGAGAAGAAAAAGGGCAGTAAGTGAAATACAAGAATTATTTTGATCCCATAATATAAAAGATTAGTTGGTTCATGAATTGCCTCGATTCTGACCTCAGATAAATTGTCACAATATATCTCAATCAAAGCTAGTTGGGTTTTTCTGACTAAAATTAAAGTTATTTAAATTTTGGCAGGATTTAGAGAAATACAATATATGTCAGCAAAAGAACATCAGATAGTTGTCTAAAGACTCAAGTAAATTATATTCTTGGTACTGGGCACATAATAAAATGATCATGTAATTAAATTTTGTAATTTTATTATTATTATCTTTATTTCTTCTATTTAAAATACTTAAGAGTTTCCTAAAATAGGAAAAACAACAGCTTGAAACTAACATTTTTCTTTTCCTTTGTGTTTTCCTATATTCTTCAAATGAGACTCTTTCTCAGGAAATTTTACATAGTATGAATTCCAAAACAATACAAGTTTTGTTTTGGTTGAGGACTGAACTCAGGAGTACTCAACCATTGAGCCACATCCCCATTCCTATTTTGTATTTTATTTAGAAACAGGGTCTCACTGAGTTGCTCAGCATCTCGCCATTGCTGAGGTTGGCTTTGAACTCGCAATCCTGCCTCAGCCTCCCAAGCAGCTGGGATTACAGGTGTGTGCCACCATGCCTGGCTCAATACAAGTGTTTCTTGAGAAAAAGATTTCAAAACCACTATTTGAGTGACAAGCAATTCCTTCTTCCAGCAAAAGTATAGTGATAGCAAATTAACTTATTTTTAATACCTACAGAATGCAAGTTAAAAATAAAAATGTGAACTTTAGATAAATGACAAATTAACAGGGCCAAGAGGTTATCAAAGTTTTTGGCAAAGACATCACTTAATAACATCAATGTAAGTAAATAGTAATGGGGGAAACCTACATTTAAATACTTAAAGAAAGGAAATAATTCAAATACAAATACGAATACCACAATAAAACACGTCTGCTTCTTATATAAATGGCATGTATACTTCCTAACTTGCTATAAAACACTAAAGTAGATGTAAACACCACAAATATAACACAAATTAAAAACTCCATACAGTAAATTGACTACTGTGTTAAAAATGATTATTGGGCTGGGGATATAGCTCAGTTGGTAGAGTGCTTGCCTCATATGCACAGGCCATGGGTTCAATCCCCAGCACCACCACCCCCCCCAAAAAAAAGTTATTGGAATTCAAAATATCAATTCTCTTACCTCTCTGAAAGAGAAGTACAAGGGCCCTGGCTTCCACCTACAAAAAAAAATTCATCAATATCCCAATACAATGAGAGTAAAACATTTTTTTAAACTCGCAACTACATGTAGAGAGAAATTTACCAAAATATATCAGTGATATTTAAAAATACTCCTAGATATTTTATTACATAGCTGACCATGATACAGCAAGGTAGCAGATAATTTTAAGATTTGAAATTTGAACGTATCTGGGAATTTCTATTTGGGCAGTGGGGTGGATGTAGACATAATAGATGTCTGAATGGTCTTAGAGTGTTTTACTAAAGTCAGGTTTAATTTTTTTTCTTACATTCTCCTCATCTTCCTTTGATATCCATTCCTTCTCTCTCACTGGGTAAGATTAAAGTAAGAAAGCCTATTATCTTTAAAACTAATAGTTGACGTAGATACAGTTGTAAAAATTGGTGCATACTATGAAAAGAGTCAGGAAAAGCATGGGAGAAGTGGAGAATTATACTTAAAAGGAACTAATTATCCTTTTCACTATTAAGCCATGGGGAAGAAGGGAATCTGTTTTCACATGTAAATAAATGAAAAGAAGCTATAACATGTGAAAAGCTAGGTGAAAACTCTGATATACTTTCCTTAACTATGTGAGTTCAGAGCTGGTTATTTCATTATTTAAATACTCCCAAAGTCTCGATTTACTGTCTTTCCTGGCACCACTACGGAATCAGCAACAAAACTACTAACATAATTCTTTGATAATAACTCCATTATTGGTCACTTCACCTGAATCTTCTGCTCTGTTTGTTCTAGTGACACCTAGATTAACCCACAAAAGACACCATCACACAACCTTTCATGCTTGGGAGTTCAAAACGCCTCTCTGCTCGGCTAAGCATTGCAGGGAAAATATCTTTGCCCAAGGAGAAGATGGCTGAGGGTTGTTTTTCTGTTCATTGACAAGCAGGTAGATGTCCTTTGCTCCCAGAACCCTAAAAAAAAAAAAAACATAATACCAAGGTATTTGCAAGGTTGGTCACATCCAACTTCCAAGAAGCCCTTCTCAAGGAAACAAAAGGAAATGCCACACCAACAAAATATTTGAAATAAAATGAAAAATCAGATCCAATTACTGAGGAATGAACAACTTGATGAAAAAAAATCAGACTGGAAGACCTTTTTATAAAAAAAATACAC
The DNA here is from genome assembly GCF_052094955.1 of Ictidomys tridecemlineatus. Classification (NCBI taxonomy): domain Eukaryota; kingdom Metazoa; phylum Chordata; class Mammalia; order Rodentia; family Sciuridae; genus Ictidomys; species Ictidomys tridecemlineatus. The sequence goes on along the minus strand of NC_135492.1, from coordinate 32,809,248 downwards.
TTTTACCAAGAGTGAACTTCACTATTGTTATTAAAATGCCAAACTTCCTAAATATCAACTCACTTTGAGAACAAACTTAAAAATCCACATATAATCAGCCAATTCAAACATTAAAGAATAAGTCTAACATTCTTTGCTATCGTAGTGCTATCAATATTTGACCCTTACCTTTAAATGTAAATTTTGAGTCCCATTTTGGTTTACTATCTTTGCCTTCATCCACTCAAGTCAATTAGTAGTATAGTGAAAAGAGCTTAACCACTAACTACATATGATAAATACACTTCCGATAACAAAATTACATATTTTCGCTTTATAATATCTTTATCAAACACAATGTTTTTAAACACTACTCACTTTCTAGCTTCTTTGCAAGTTCTTGTACCTATGAATTCTATTATGCTGCTTTTCTATGTTTCCCCTAATTATTTTTCCAATATTTTTTTAAAATACAGGTTCTATTTCTTCTAAAATATGTTTAATCATGGAGAATTCCTCTGCTCTTAACCTTTTTTTTTTCTTGTACTTTTTATTATGCTTAAACATAAAACTAACATCTATGGGGGATGACTGGCAGATTTCCAATTCATGGTCTTTCAACTGAGGTCTCTCATTTTCAACTTTTTTTTTTTTTTTAGGAGCACTTTAATTTAGAGGAAATAGCATGGTATGTTCATCACTCTCTGATGTCACTTCTTATTGTCATTCCACTTGACATACCTGGTTTTCTTATTCTTCTGGTTGATTTTTGTTTTTGTTACTAGGAATTAAACAGATCTTTTAAAATAATCCACTTTTAAAAAATCCTTGTTACCACATTTAAATACTCTTCCATTTATATCACAATCTTTACCTTCAATAAAGCTATTTTCCTTGATGACTTTCTATCCTAACAACTTTCATCTAACTACACTGCCTTTTTCCTTAATATCTAGGGAGAATTGTTTTTTATTGAAAATAAAATTCAAACCAAGACGTATTCAGATTAATATAGATCTAAAGTATTATAAAGAGTCAACATGATGTTAAGCTAGTTTACTAACACTAAGCAATGTTTCACTGAATTCATGTATTTATCTAACACATAATAATAAAAAGATGTGATTTGAGACCATATTACTAATTTGAGGGAATTGTGAGCAAACATTAAATAGCAAGGCATAAAATATAATATACAACATTTCAGATTATTAAAAATCACTATGAAAAGCTTGCTACTCTCTAACCATCACTGACTCTTAGTCATCAAGCAAAACTTTAGCCCTACTGCTTCCATGTTCCCTGTCGGACTCCCATCATCACTACTGTTTTGTTCCCCCTGACTCTATCCTTAAAATTTTCTACTCTACCTTCTAAGAATCCCTTCTTTTGAGCAAACTTCCTTATATTCTCAATCCATCAATGAAATCTTAGACCAGTGATTTTCTGTTTGTTTTTTTTTAAAGACAGAGTGAGAGAGAGAGAGAGAGAGAGAATCTTGTAATATTTATTTTTTAGTTTTCAGCAGACACAACATCATTGTATGTGGTGCTGAGGATCGAACCTGGGCTGCACGCATGCCAGGCGAGCGCGCTACCGCTTGAGCCACATCCCCAGGCCCGACCACTGATTTTCTTAACTACTGTCTACCTGTTATCTGATATAAAATCCCCGCCTGCTTTTGTCACCAAATCCTAGCTACTGAAATCTGGACATAATCACACAAGTTTATAAGCTATTACCACCTGTTAAAATGATGCCTAAGGTTCTACCTTCTTTATCAACTCATTCTAATCTTTTTCCCTCTTCATAAATCTTCAACTGCTCCATATTGTTATTCACTCTCAGCAAATAACGTAGTCCTAACTTATCCAAATAGATTAAAGTATCAGTGATACTTCATTGAATTCTCTGCCACCAACCTGATGAACTTACAGTACCTAAACACCATTATCTTCTTCCTTCCCATTTTCTACCAAAAATAACATCCTTCTTCCTTTCTATATGCTCTTACATCTTTGCTCTACATTACATCTCCTCTAGACTTCCAAGCTCCCAGAACTCCTCTTCCTTTTTTAATTTTTCAAGTATTATTATACCTTCTTTCTCTATTCCTCATGCCAGCTCAGAATAGAAAATGATTTATATGAAAGAGTATTAGACTATGGACTCTTAAGATTACAAAAACCACTGCATTTATCACAGTCACAATGACTTAGTCCATTGAATGCCTCCATTTCTTAACTTTCAACAAACATCTGAAAGTTTTTGCTCATTCTTTTTTGACACCTTGACTTGTATGACTTCAGCCTCTCCTGGTTTTCTTTCTGCTCCTCAATCACTACTTCTTAGTCTCCTCTGCAGAAGCCTGCAAAAGGCCATTTGCTACAAGACAATTAAGTGGCTTTTTAAAAATCTTCATACTCTTCTTGCACTGCATGCTGTTATGGAGTGATTACACCATTCCCTAGGCTGACAAATCTTTATCTTTACCCAGATCCATGGATGTATATCTTCATTTGAATGCTATTAGGCAATTCCAACTTGTATCTGAAACTGAACTTCTTAGAATCTTTTCTGATGCCTACTGTCCCTGCTGCACCAAGCAAAATTCTTTCTCTAAATTGCCCATCTCAATGCAAGCATTATCACAGTCTTAACTGGTACTCAGAAAACTTGCTGTGCCTTCAAAATTCTCTCCCATACATCTCATATCAAGTCAAATATTGAGTACTGTCAACTCTGCCTCCTAAATACTTCTCAGATGTTTCCACTTCACTACATTTCCAGTGTAAGCCCCTATCATTTCTCACCTAGACTAACAGCTTCTTAATTGATTATTCAACTGGCAGTCTTACCCTACCACTACAGTTTACTCACCTTACAATAGCCAGATAATTTTTCTAAAATGGAAATCAGGCTATAACATTCCTTTGATGAACTGCCCACTATTCTTAGTATAAGTAGGCTTCATGATCCTAGTTTTCAGTCTCATTTAAACTTTAGTCTTTAATTCTACTCTCAAAATCCTCATGTTCAATCAAGGGCAAATCCAATGCACATACTATTTATGTAATCTCACCTAGCTAACATGTACTCATCATCTAGGTTGTGGCTTAGGAAGAAACCACACCTTACTCAATCTACCACTTCTCCAAGTTTAAGTTGTTCTCTCTACCCATTAATATAAGAGCTAAGCATACTATAAATTCCTCTGGGAAAGTATTCACTATTCTATATCTTAATTGGCCCTTGGCTTTTCTGTATGGTACCCCCAAATCCTGCAATGAAACTTGACAACAGAGCATTCAGAACTATTTTTATCTTTTTTTCATTTCTAGCATTTAAAGCAATGTGAGAGGGCTGGGGTTGTGGTTCAGTGGTAGAGCACGTGCTTAGCACCCTAGCACATGTGAGGCATAGGGTTCAGTCCTCAGCACCATATAAAAATAAATAAATATGGGCTGGAGATATGGCTCAAGTGGTAGTGTGCTTGCTTGGCATGCGTGCGGCCCGGGTCCGATCCTCAGAACCACACACAAAGATGTTGTGTCTGCTGAAAACTAAATATTTAAAATAAATAAATAAATAAATAAATAAATAAATAAATATATGTAGTACACAGAAGGCACTCAAGTATTTACTGAATAATAAAACACATTAAAATGAAAGGGTAAAGTTTCTAAGCTGCAAAGCCTGAGTTAAAATGTAAAGGACCAGGCATTGTAAAGCTGCTTCTGAGCTGCAAAGCCTCAGTTAAAATGTAAAGGACCAGGTATTGTTAAGTTCCTATGCTACACTCAAAACCTGAAATTCCTATAGCTGTTAGGACAATTCCCAGGACTGCCCAGTAGATATTCCCCCTGACCATTTAGTTGTTTAATAACCTAGGACCCTGTGCAGCTTGGCATGTAGGCATTCAGGGCCCAAACCAATCAGTTTAAATGTATCCCGTCCTTAGGATTGACCTATCACTCCTGCCCGACCTGTTCCCGCCAATGAAAGTACTAATCATATTCAGGAATTGTTGTTCAATTTTCCCGCGACTCATGATGATTTGCTCTGATGTATGCAAAGTCCATGCCCTCCCTAAAAAAGTGTACTTAAGCACTGCTCAACCTCTGCTCATGGCTCTGGGCTGCTCTCCCTTCTTGAGTGAGTGCGGAGGCCCAGCATGCTGGATCTGCAATAAACCCCTTTTGCTGTTGCATGAGTCGGTCTCTTGGTGGTCTCCTCCTCCGACGTTCGCTGGACCCTTACAAAAAGTATTGTAAACTTAAAAGCTGCCATCACATACAGTCTGTTGATTCTACAGTATTTCATTTGCAAAATAAAGTACATTTGCTCCATAGGACAATTTGTAGCATTATGTTTACAAAAATTTCATTAAGAGCTATGTATGGGATGGGAGTGTAGCTCAGTGGCAGAATACTTGCTTGGCATGCACAAAGCCCTGGGTTCAATCCCCAGCACCATCCAAAAAAAAAAAAGCTGCAAAAAGTACATATTAAATTTATGTAAGCATACTAAACATATTCTATACACCCAAAAAGTTGGAAAAAGTCATCATTTATTTCCTTAGCTTTCTTTTGCAAAGTAATTACTGCTGTGGGTTAATTAGGGTGTCATAAATTGACATTTACTAAGCAGAAAACTCTACCTTGTCCTTGTGGAAATTTAGATATATGACATCATTAAAGGAAAACATGGAAAAAGTGATTATTATTATTATTATTTATTATTATTATTATTATGGAGCTGAGGATTGAACCCAGTATCTTGTGCATGCAAGGCAAGTACTCTACCAACTGAGCTATATCCCCAGCCCAAAAAAGTGATTTTTAAGAAGGACTTGAAAGGAAGAGAGGTCAAAAAGACCAAAGAGGAGAGTACACTGACTTTTGACACTTTAAGAAAAATTCAAATACTAGAATAACCAGGGACAATAAAACAGATTTCATACATTATAATTTAGAAAATAAAGGAGAAAAGTAGATGGAATATAGATATTAAACAATTATTGATTAATATACTGCTCAAACTGGGAACAACGACTTCATTCGACAAATTATTCAACGAAGCTCATGTGCCGGGGCTAGATATACAAACAATTCCAGCATGGTTCCTGCCTTCATAAAGGCTACATTTGAGACAAAATAATAATCAAGAAAACAAATTAACATAAGATTATATATTCTGTGGAGTAATATGAAAAAAACAAGACAAATGCCAAGCTGTGAATCAGTTAAGAAATTGAAAGAATTATTCTCCTTCCTAAAAATGACTCCAGCTAATTAGATAGAGCAGGACAGAAATATAAACTGCCTCAGACAGGTCGGTACCTTGGTCAGATATCTATACTTGGCAGAACAAATTCATCTTTCACTCAAATCTAAATCCACCACTCCTGGATTGTGGGGTGGAGTGTAGTATGGAGTACAAAAAGAGTACCAAGGACAAAGATTTTAAACTAAAGGCCATGACATAATGACATCATTTTACCATATCAACTTAAGTATTTTAATTACTACCAATTTCTTCATCAATAAATTCAGGACATTCCCTTTTAGTTCTAAAACTCTATGGCACTGTAATGAAAAAAAAAAGCAAATTTAGGACAAAATTTTAAAGGAGGCAAAAAAATGGAGTGGCAGAATTGTGAATATCTTGTATTTTTAAAAGTAGGTTAATAAATATTTTATACATAAAGGTAGGAAGCTTTGAGACAGATTATAAAAAAGGTAAAGATGTCAAGTAATTATTATACAAGCTGTAAGAAGGTGAGTACTGTGGTATTTAGAATTGAAGTTAAAAATTTTGGTAGTATGTAACAAAAGGCTATTTTCAAAGGAATCTAATGAAGGAAAATGTCCTTTTCTCATAAGCAACATTCCAACAACTTATAAACTTGGGAAAATAACTATTTATTCCAATAATATTATTTAATTAGTTTAAACTGCACTAAATCTCGATATTGATATTTTAAGTTAAAAATAAATTACTTTTCCATTTAATTAATGATTAAAAGTCACATGCCAAAAACAATCATGACATATAACAAATATTTTCCTTTTTAAAAAAATTCTTTGAATTATAGGTATCTGATCAGTTATTATTTCCCTATGATCAAAGATCTTAGCATTTAAGGTAGCAATTTATATATATATATAACCAAATCTAACAGGGTACAGAGAAAATATCATATTTTCTGTGCTGTTCTTTATTTGAAAAAGGATGCCAAGAAAAATTTTAATTTACCTGGAACATACCCCATAATATTTTTAAATCCAAGTCCATCATTACTGTAGAAATATATAAATCAAATAAAAATACACACAGAAAATTACTTTGAAGATTGTCCTAATCATCTTTGTGTTCACAGTATCCAAGATGATTACATTACTATGGAGAGCAATATAGTAGAAAAAAAAACATTTTGTTACACAAAGATTTTCCTCTTTCAGAGTATATTTTAAAAATCTACCTACTTACTCCTATTTTATTAAAGATAAAAATATGAAACATGTGAATATTTGGGGACTGTTTAAAAAGGGCTTCCTGCTTACCAACAGAAAAAAAAATATATAGCTAAATCAACTGTAAGCAAAGTTATGAATCACTCTAAGGGAGTAGTCAATTATCATTTAAAACAAGTTTTCTGAACTAAACCAACACAAAAAAAAACAGAATAAAAATTAGTCAAGCATTGTTAATAGTAATAAGCAGAAAATGTATGTTGAAAGACTTTCTTTAGAAAACGTCTGAAAGAGTCAGGGGAGGTTCTATATAGCAACATAGGAGGTTGAGCTAGAGGATCAAAATTTGAAGGCCAAAGTGAAAAATGCAAAGTGCTAAATCGCCCTTTAGTTCTCTTTCCAGTACTAATAAACACATCTCGGAAAATAGGAAAAATGAAACATCCAAGCAGCTCAGTTTTCTCCAAGTTGTAAAGACTCAAAGTAGATTTTAATCCAAGTTTAAAAACTCAGGATACTGAGAGCATCCAAGGGAAAAAGATGGGTCACCTAGAAATGTATAACTATATAATTGTGAAATCCTTAGTCAAATCTTCACAACACAGGAAGGAATTCGAGTCTATCTATATTCAAGGAATAAAAGAATAAAATTATCAACCAAGATATTATATTCACAGCTACTACCTTTCAAAAGAGAAGGAAAATGAATACTTTAAACATATAAAAATACACACACTATTCATCAAAACTGGATCTGTTCTCCAAAATTACTAAAGGTAATCCTTCATAATAAAATGTAAGTGCACAGCATCATAAGTCATATAAAATTTTAAATATTTCTTGGCAAAAACAGTTCTATTTCATTGCAATGATGGGTCATAAAACATGTAATTTTGCAATAGAATTTGAAAGAAAAAAGCATTACAACAATACTGTTAATAGGCATATATACCTGTAACAATAATATAATTTTAAAAGGACACATAAATATATTCAGTTTTTTAATAAAGTGAAGTCAAGTTGATACTCATACAAAGTATGAGAAGGAGATTCTTTATTTTTAGAGATTTTGTTGGCAAATGCAAGATTACAAAATTCTGATCAAAACGAAACTTAGATATCTGAATTAACTCTAAATATTGCAACTGTAGGTAGTCTACAGGATATGCTACATCTAAGAAAACACACATACTGAAAGCAAAAGGATATAATAATGACACATACAAAAGTGATCGAACAAAACCTTGGCTGTCTAAATTATAGTACACAAAACATAGTTTAACACAGTTATAGGACATAGAAGACGTTTTAAATTGAAAAAAAAAAAAAAACTTTAAAAAGAGGCAAAAGAGAGAAAAGGACCCTTTCCCCAGGTTCTTAATTAAGAGTAAATACATTTGCTACGTTCTTCATACTTCCCAAACACACAAAGAAAACACTGAGAGGGTTGAATGAAAACAAAGAATCACTGTCATACTAAGAGACATCAATCCCCACTTACTGAAAAGGGAAATACAGTGAAGCAAAATGGTAATTGCAAAGCATAAGACTTTGAAAATATTTTGAAACTCCTATAGACTTATAGAATCTCTGTTCTTAATCACAAGTGGGATATTATGCTGGTTAGATCCATTTTATATATTAAAACAAAGGTTAATAAATATTTAAGTGATAGTTATTTTGTAACCAACATCTAATAAATATTCAAAATCAAAAGTGGTAGGGATTTTCAAAAATCCCTAAATATGTGTCAGTTGATTGAACAGTCTTGGGCATGCTGTTGTTCAAAATTGAAAGATTAAATTTAAAGATGTTTATACTACTTAAATTTAACTAGAGGCTCCATGTAGTTTTCATCAACCTTCCATTGTTAAAAATTTTTTTTTGCAGAGAAATCGATGCTTTAAAATTGTATGAATATTTCCCAAAATACAAATTAGACTATTTCCTTGCTAAAAAAATATACTAAAAGTTACAGCATTCAATTGTAAATGCAATCATGGAGTCAGGTAGACGGACTTCTTAGAGAGTGTGCAATAAGCCCTCATATCAATAGCAAATTAAAAACATTGCACACCAGTGTTGTTACATTGTTAGTCAACAGAGCCATCATGGGGGACGCAAACCAAATATTCCTTGAAAAGAATTATGAGCCATATTGGAATATAGAAACTATAGAATTTTGAAGTCAAAGAATTTATTTTAATTATATATTTCAAAAAGTATATACACTAGTTTAACTGAAATGTCACAGAAAGAATACTGCAGTATTCTACGAACATAACATCTCTAACTAAAAAAGAATCTCTCTGAACAAAAGAGAATAGTTTTGTGATGAGGAGACAGAAATGAGCCCTTGCTTCCTAGGCATTTTTTTTTGAGATGTAAACTTTGTAGAGATATATTGCATAACAATTTGAATTACTATTACTGAACTGTATGTTTAGAATTTTGGAGACAGAAGGTTTTATTTTGTGGTTTTGATTACAATGAAAATTAAAAGAAAGAGAATTGCAACATTTCTCAAACATACATTTAAAATAATGTGGTCTTTATTCTATAAATAAGAACAAGCTCATCAATATACAAATGATGAACATGCATGTAATCTCAGCTACTAGGAAGTCTGAGGCAATTGAATTGCAAATTTAAGACATCCTCAATAACTTAGTGAGAACCTCTCTCCAAATATGAGTGAAAAGGAGCGTGGGGTGTAGTTCAGCATGAGAGTATCACTTCTATCAATCCCTATTACACTTATACATACAAAACACACCTCTTTCACCACTGGATATCTATTCCAAACAATATTCAGACAGAAACTATAGAACTCATAATACAATCAATAACATAGATTTAACTGACATACATAGACTAATTCATCCTTCAACAGGCGAAGACACTTTCTTCTCAGCATCAAATGGATCCTTCTCTAAAATAGACCATATGTCATGACAAAAAGGAAATCTAAGCAATACAGAAAAGTAAGGATACTACCCTGCATTATATAAGATCATAATGGAACGATATTAGAAATCAATGATAAAAATAGAAGCTACTCCGGGGCTGGGGATGTGGCTCAAGCGGTAGCGCGCCCATGCCTGACATGCGTGCGGCCCGGGTTCGATCCTCAGCACCACATACCAACAAAGATGTTGCATCCGCCAAGAACTAAAAAAAAAAAAAAAAAAAAAAAAATAGAAGCTACTCCTATACCTGGAGACTAAATAATATGCTAGTGAATGAACAATGGGTTTCAGAAAACATCAAAGAGATTTAAAAATTCTTAGAATTGAATGAGGACTCAGATACAACATATCAAAATATCTGGGAACACTATGAAGGAATGACCAAGAGGAAAGTTCATTGCATGGAGTTCAGTCCTTAAAAAAAGAAAGTCAAATAAATGACCTAAAATTACATCTCAATGCCCTAGGAAAAACAATTAATCAACACCAAAAGCAGTAAAGGACAGAAAAGAATTAAAATCAGAGCTGAGATTAATGAAATTGGAACAAAAGAAGCAAATAAAAATTGACAAAGTGACTGGGAATGGTACAACCATTTGACCCAGCTATCCCACTCCCTGGTCTATACCTAAAGGACTTAAAAACAGCATACTACAGGAACACAGTAAAATTTTTTTAGCAGCACAATTAACAAGAGTTAAACTGTGGGGCCAAGACAGATGCCCTTCAGTGGATGAATTGATAAAGTAAACATGGCATTTGTACACAATGGAATATTACTCAGCAATAAAAGAAAATAAAATCATGGAATTTGCAGGTAAATGGATGGCATTGGGGAAGATAATGCTAAGTGAAGTTAGCCAAACCCAAAATAACAAATGCTGAATTTTTTCTCTAATATAAGGAGGCTGATTCATAGTGGGGTAGGGAGGGGGATCATGGGAGGAATAGATAAATTCTATTCAGGGCAGTGTGGTGGGAGGAATAGGGAGGGGAAAGGGATTAGCAAGGATTGTGGAATACAATAGACATCATTATCCAAAGTACACATATGAACACACGAATTGATGTCAACCTGCTTTATATACAGGGATATGAAAAAAATGTGCTGTATGTGTAGTAAGAATTGTAATATATTCTGCTGCCATATATTTTTAATTTTTTCAAAAATTTTCAAAATGAAAAGTTGGCTCTATGGAAAACAAATACATTTGATAAAACCTTATCCATGCTACTGTAGAGAATGAGAAAAATACTCTAATTACGAAATCCATGATGAAAAAGGAAATATCACCATGAACACTAGAGAAATACAGAAGATAATTAGAAATTATTTTGAAAATTTGTACTGCATTAAAACAGAAAATATTGAAGTCATAAACAAATGACTAGAATCATGTGACTTAGCCAAACTGAGTAAGTTAAACAGATCATTTTCAAGGAATGAAATAGAAGACACCATCAAAGCCTACCAACCAAAAATAAATAAATAAATAAATTCCAGGACTCAATGGATATAAGACCTTCAAAGAAGAACTAACGCCAAAACTCCTCAGATTATTCCATGAAATATATAAAGAGGGAGCTCTTCCAAACTCACTCTATAAGGCCAATATCTCCTTCATTCTAAAATCAGACAAACACAGAAAAGAAAGTGTATTTTAGACCAATACCTCTAAAAAGCAGAAGCAATAATTCTGAATAAAATTCTGGCAAATCAAATACAAAAACATATCAAAAAGATGGTTCATCATGACGAAGTGCGATTCATCCCAGAGATGCAAGGTTGGTTCAACATATTGATATCTATCAATAAATGTAATTCATCACATCAGTAGATTTAAAGAGAAGAACCCTATGATCATCTCAACAAATGCAAAAAAAGCACTTGACAAAATACAGCACCCCTTAATGTTCAAAACACTACAAGAACTAGGGATAACAGGAACTTTTCTCAACATTTTAAGGCTCTTTATGCCAAGTCTCAGACCTACATCATTCTAAATGGAAAAAAAACTAAAGGCATTCCCTCTGTAATTGGAAACAAGACAGAGATACCCTCTCTCACACTTCTATTCAATATAGGTCTTGAAACACTGGCCAGAGCAATTAGACAGATGAAAAAAGTTAAACGAATAAGTATAGTAAAAGAAAAACTTAAACTAGCACTATTTGCTGATGATATGATTCTGTACCTAGAAGACTCAAAAAGCTTCACTAGAAAACTTCTAGAACTAGAATTCAGCAAAGGAGCAGGATATAAAATCAACACCTGTAAATCAAAGGCATTTCTGTGTATCAGTGACAAATCCTCTGATAAAGAAATGAGAATAACTACCCCATTCACAATATCCTCAATAAAAAAAAAGGATACTTGGAATCAACAAGAGGTAAAAGATCTATACAATAAAAAGTATGAAACATGAATGAGAAGTCAAAGACCTTAGAACATGGAAAGATTTATCTTGATCTTGAATAGGCAGAATTAATATTATCAAAATGACCATACTACCAAAAGCACTATACAGATTTAATGCAATTCTGATCAAAATCCCAATGGCATTCCTCATAGAAATAGATAAAGCAATCATGAAATACATCTGGAAAAATTAGGCACCCAGAATAGATAAAGCAATTCTTAGCTGGAAAAGGGAGGCAGGTGGTATTGCTATACCAGACCTTAAACTATACTTCAGAACCACAGTAACAAAAACAACATGGTACTGGCATCAAAACAGGCTGGTAGACCAATAGCCCAGAATAGAGGACACAGAGACCAACCCACAAAACTAAAATTATCTTATAATAGACAAAGGTACTAAAAATATGCACTGGAAAAAAGAGAGCATCTTCAACAAATAGTGATGGAAAAACTGGAAATCTATAGGCAGCAAAACAAAATTGAATCCTCTCTCTCACCATGCATAAAAGTTAACTCAAAATGGATCAAGGGTTTAGGAATTAAACCAGAGGCTCTCCAAATGAAAGAAAAAGTAGGTCCTAATCTCCATCATGTGGGATTAGGCCACAACTTCCTTAATAACACTCCTATAGCACAGGAATTAAAACCATGAATCAATACATGGGATCAATTTAAATAAAATATTTTTATTAAAAAAACAATATAATAGAGAGCCTACTTTCAGGAGCAAATCTTTACCCCCTCACACATCAGTTAGAGCACTAATCTCTAGAGTATATAAAGAACTCAAACATCTTAACACCAAAAAAAAAAAATTCAATCAATAAACCAAAACAGACACTTCTCAGAAGAGTATACACAATCAATCAACAATTATATGAAAAAATAATCATCATCTCTAGCAATTAGAGAAATGCAAATTAAAACCATTCTAAGATACCATCTCACTCCAGTCATTAGGGCAGCTATTATGAAGACAACAATAAGTGTTGCACAGGATGTGGGGAAAAGGTACACTCATACACTGCTGGTTGGAGTGCAAATTGGTGCAGCCAGTATGGAGATTCCTTGGATATCTGGGAATGGAACCACCATTTGACCAAACTATTTTCTTCTGGGACTATATCAAAAACAGCATAATACAGGGACACAGCCAGGTTAATGTTTATAGCAGCACAATTCACAATATCTAAATTGTGGAGTCAACCTAAATGCCCTTCAGGGAATGACTGGATAAAAAAATGTGGCTTATATACACAATGGAATATTTCTCATCATTAAAAAGAACAAAATCATGGCACTTGCACGTAAATGGATGGAGTTGGAGAAGATAAATTTAGGTGAAGTCAGCCAATCCTCCCCCCCCCAAAAGAAAATGTCGAATGTTTTCTCTGATATAAGGAGGCCGACTCATAGTGGGTTAGGGAGGGGGAGCATGAGAGGAATAAATGAATTTTAAATAGGGAAGAGGGGAAAGGTAGGGCACAGGGGATTAGCAAGGATGATGGAATGTGATGGACATCTTTATACAAAGTTTATGTATGAAGACTTGAATTGGGTGTCAACATACCTTATATACAAAGAGAGATGAAAAATTGTAATATATATATATGTGAAGTAAGAGTTATAATGCAAAAAAGTATATGTATAATGGCATAAATTGATGTGAACATACATTATATACAGAAATATGAAAAATTGTGCTCTATGTGAAATAAGGATTATAATGCATTCCACTGTTGTGGTGTATTTTAAAAAATAATAAAAACCATAAAAAATCATAATCTAAAAACATATAGAAACAAACAAACAAACAAACTGAGATAGGATGCATTTGGTGCTACATACCCAATATATCCAGTGGTCTGGAGGCTGAGGCGGGGGGATCACAATTGTGAAGCTTACCTTAGCAACTGAGTGAAACCCTGCCTAAATTTAAAAATAAATAGGCAGTAGTAATTTTAAAAAATTAAGATAAAATTAATTTTTTAAAATAAAAATTTTATAAGGACTGAGGATGGTGTTCAGTAATAGGGCACCCTGGTTCCAATCCCCAATTTCACAAAAGGAAAAAAAGAATGAATAAAAGTTCTTTTCAAAGTTACAGAATAAATATTTTTAAATTTATAAATTGTATATATGAAAACAAAAATTCTATTTCTCAAATGACTCCATTAAAGAGAACAAAGAAAAGTGACAGATGAAAGAAACAAATTGCCTCACCTTTAACCAAAGTCTTCTAAGAAAGGAGAACAGAGACTACAAGAGAAACGCAGGCAAGAGCCGAGAACAGTCCCTTCAAATAGCAGGTATCTAAATGTGCCTTCATCACAAAGCAATCAACGTCTTTAGAAAGGAGGGACTATATCATAAAGTCACAATGAACACAAATTGATACAGTGTTTAAAAACATGTGGGGTTATCATGAAGGTCCACAGAAACAGATGTGGACCCTAGAGCACCTGTTCATATGGGGACACAGCACGCTCCTCCATATTCGAGACCCAGGGCCTGGTGACAGAGGATGTCCATTTGGTAATAGATAAATAATAAACTATGGAAAATAAGTATTTCTGACAATCAGCCACATTTTGTTTGCCATATTGCATACAGTTTGACAAATACTAGAACACCATGTCAGTTTTATATAGCTGTCACATAAATGTCATATTTCACATATAAGCATACTTAAATAGTACATCTGCAGAATTTGAAAAAATAAAAATACAGATCAGCACATAACAGACTGAATTACACACCCTGGGTATAGATGATAGGACTCCTCATTATACAGAGGAGAGCCTCCCTCAGGTTCATCTATGATAACACCCCATCAAAATTTCACCATGATTTCCTTTTCATTGCAGACGGGACCAAAGCAAGCAGTTTGAAAATTCTCCTGGAAGCTTGAATTGATATGAAATTAGCCAGGAATTCTGAACTCTAAGAGGAAAAGCAGGAGCTATCATTACCAGGCACTAATGCATATTATAAAATTATCATATTGCAGTAATTTGAGGACCAAAAAAATCACGAAGCAGAAATTTCATAGATGACTCCATATGTATGTGTCATTTTTATTATTAAGTACAATGAAAAAGCCTAGATAAATGCCACCATCTTCAGAAGAGGATTTAATGTGAATGAACAAGACAATCCAACGTGAAGGGAGGAGTGGGAACTGGAGGCGCAGAGCACTGGTAGGGCTTGGTTGCAGGACATGCGTGGTACTGGATTACACTCCAGCATCCCAAAGAAGCACATATTGAGTAGGATTATGTTTCAAAATTATACCAGAATAGGAAGCTCCTGGATTCCCTTTACAAATGCATACACAAAATAAACACCTACTTTTGTTTTGAGTCCCTCTTAAATAAAGTTATACATGAACTGAGAGATCTATGCATTGGACCACTCCGAAAATCTTTACCATCTAAAGGGCAGGCAAAGTTGGGGGACACATGGGCATTAGTCCTGCCTTGAGCCATGTGCCACAAAATTGGGACAGAATACCAAAATCCAGTGTCACCCAGAGTAGAGAAAAACTGATTTGCATCACAAATGGAGCACATGGGACACAAAATAACTTGTAGCTGGAAACAGAATTTGTCTGGTGCTCATAGCAGAAAGAGCTGGATATACACAAGATTCAAAATGAGAGAAAGGGGGTGATTTTCGATGGCTGTGGAGGGTCATGAGCTTTATCCATGGGACAATGGCAGAAGGGGAGTGAGATCAAGGGTCCCGGTTTATCCCTAGAAGGGATTTGCAACATGATCTCTAACTGTGGTTGCTAACAGTTGAGCTCCTCCCTAGCCAGTCCCTAAGGGTAGACAGGACAAATGCAGTCCACCCAGCCGCCCTATCTGAGCCCTCTCCCCCCTATCTCAGTCATAACTCCAGGTCTAGCCAGTTCTTTCTGGAAGAAGAAACTCCAGGCACTCAGGGTCCCAATATTTTTCCCATTCCATGGACTCCATCCTAACCCACCAAGCTTTTGGAGCAGTGACAACTGTGCATGTGCATATCTCAGAAAGGAGGGGCTTCACATTAGTGTTCAAGCACTTCCCTGGACTATGATGCCCCCTCCCAGGAGTGAAGCAAAAGCTGTCAAAAACACAGCTTCCTGTTTCTTTCTAAAATAGGCTCATGCCACCTTCTTGCAGTGAGCACAGGCAGCCTGGGTTCTAACCAATTACATCAGGAATTCAGCCCCCAGCCAAGTAGGACAGCTTTTCAATCTGAGTGCAGCTGTGGGAAAGTCTCCTATCAAACAGTCAAAGGAACCAGTCCTCCAATGACATGTATATGGAGAAAGACCCGCTCACATGGGGCTAGAATATATGCTTAGTGCAGCCATTCTCAAAATAGCATGGAGTTCTTTAAAAGCAAACAGAGTAACAACCACTCTGGATGCATTTCCAAAGAAACTTTAACGAATGTGTTAATAAATGGCTGCATGTCCATCGCTGGTCCAGGATCCACAGGAGCCAGGATGAGGGAACTTCTGAAGTGGCTTTTAGATAAGGAGACTCCTCCAAGCCTCAGAGCAGTCACCTGCTCCCCTGAGAAACTACTTCCCCTAAATGCACCTGCTCATAGGTCAACATGTGGCTGATATTTACCAGACGCTCAGGAGACCTCAGATGAGCCAGGTTTGGGATCCCTATGTCAGGCAGAGCCAAACCAGGACCAGGAAAATATCACAGAGGGCATGAGACCCCTAGGACATGCAGTCCACAGCAGGGACACTCAGCCCAAAGACATTCTGACAAAGTGTCTGGCCTGGGAGAGAAAGAGGGAGTACACATGCACACACACACAAACTCACAAATTTTTTCAAATGTTAAGTGGTTTTGGGTGTACTTTTCTCTAATGTAAAATGCTCATAAAGTGAAAAAAAACCTTTTCTTTTTATTTTATTACAGTGGGGACAGGGGACTGGAATTTGAGAAATTCATTGATACAATTGTACAGATTTCATCTGGGAGACGGGGTTCTGGATCTGACATTTTTCTTCCCTTACATTTAGAACATTCAGGGGTCCCCAGGAAGGAGGGCCACCCCTGTAATCCAAGCCACTCAGAAAGCTGAGGTATAAGTTCAAGGCCAGACTCAGCATCTCAGCATCTGTCAGGAGATAAATGATAAAAAGTACGAGGGATGTAGCTCTGTGGGAAAGGACCTCTGCATTCATCCACTATGCTCCCTATGCCCCCAAAATAGAATGAAAACCTCAGGCTTGAGAAAAACCTGAGACCCCTGCAGATCCCAGCCCGCTTTGGTAGGAAAAGGGCCTACGAACTGGTGATTCTCACGGTCCCAACACTCTGAAATCCACCATAGAAGAAATTCAGGAAGAAGACTTGAGCTGCCAATTTGTACAGGAGATACCCATGTGTTTAATAATGAGAATAAAAAGAATTCAACATCTTTAGAAACCCAACAAATGTAAAATAAAATCCTATTAGAGACAAAATTAAATAGTATCAATGATAATAGGAAACAAAATAATTCTAATAAACTGAAAGAGTTTAAGTGCTTCTTAACTATTTGTAGAAACTGTTTTGCTAATAAAGACACATGATAGACCCCCGCCACAGGGACTTGCTGAAATCAGTTCACAGGACCAGGACAATACATTAACAGTCATGGTACATTCAGCTTAAAAAAAGTATAAAATACCATGGGTAAGTTTTACACGGGTGCCATATTCATGAGGTATTACGTATAACTATGATGCACCAATAAGCAATCCAGAATGCTTTACTTTTAATGGAAGGATCCAGTCTTAAAATTCATCCACAAAGTTAAATATATGTAAACTTAACCAAGAAACTTTTGAAATATAAGAGAAAAAGAGTTATTACCTAACATGTACATTGTGGAGTTGTATTGTTATAATTATTATCTAGGAATCACGATGTCAATAAAGTCCACCCATGAACCCACGTGGATGTAAAAATCCTATACTTAATTGCAACGGAAAAGTCATTATCAATCAAACCCTAACAAGGTCAATCTCAGCAACTTAGCTAGACCTGTGGTCAGAATAAAAACTAAAAACTACCAAAAACTTACTGAGTAGTAAGGCACCCTTCTATTAACTACAAAACAAAAAAACAAACTCCACAAAACTAGCTCAGGAATAAGCGAGGTCCCTGTTCACAATAGATCCCCTCCTGCAAAAAAAAAGGGTGTTTGGAGATTAGAATTTTTTTTTTGGTACTTGGCATTGAACTCAGAGGCCCTCAACCGCTAAGCCCCATCCCCAGTCCTATTTTGAACTTTATTTAGAGGCAGGGTCTCCCTGAGTCTCTAAGTGCCTCACCCACTTGCCTAGGTTGGCCTTGACCTCACAATCCTTCTGCATCAGCCCCCTACCCGCAGCCACTGGGATGACAGGTGTGCACCATCCTCTGGCTTGCAGTTGATTATTCTGTGGTTCAACCTGTCAATCACCATAGCCCAGGAAAACGCTGGGCAGCTAAGCTCATCTGCCACTTAGGACTTGAGCAGGGGCTGAGGTTGCCCCAGGGGATGGGGAGGCAGGAGGGGTCCCTGCCACTGTCACACTCTCCACCTGGCTGGCCACAGAGACTGAGGGGTGCTGTCCCCAATGGGCTCAGGCCTGTGGACGCGGAAAGCCCCCGGAGTCGGGGTCGGCCAACTCAGGTTCCACCACAGTGGGTCCCACCTGATGGCCTCCCTGCCCTGCCTCCCTCCCAAGGCTCCCTATCCAGGCAACTGGTGCCACTGCACACTCACCATTTTCTGGTGCCCAGCAGCCAAGCCTGCCCTGGAGAGCTTCAGCCCCTGCATGGCAGGGCCAACCAGGATCCCGGGCACCCAGCAAAGCCTGGAGGCCAACTGCACAGACCTGGGAAAAATAAATCCCATCCCGAGCACAGAGGCCCGCCCCTGTTCGCTGGCTGTGCTCAGGATTGGACATCTCTTAGCTCGGGGGCTTCTGATTGGACAGGGCGTCAGTCAGTCTCTGCTCTCCCCAGCCTGAGCACAGCAAACCTTCTTTTTGAGTGATAGCAGCAAGAAGGAGGCCAGAATGCCAGGGTTTGAGTGGAGCTTTTTTTCTTTTCCTTTTGAGGTCTTGGCATTGGGTTAGGGTGACCAGAATTCTAAGTTCTGTTGGATTTTGATGTTAGGAAATTGAAGTCATTTCTTGAAAGTTTCACCACCTGGGCCTCCTCCTACAATAAGACCACCCAGAGCGTCTTCGGGGTGCTGACTTGTCCTCTGTTCATCTGTGCAAAATTCTCCAAGTAGAACTGGCCTTTTGCCCTGTGGGAACTGTCCAGTTCATCATGGCAAGCGCTGGTGGAGGCTCATGGTGGTGGTGGGGGGGCAGGCCCCATGAAGGAGGTTCCCACCGGGTTGGCTGTATGAGAGCTGATGTTCCTCCAGCTGTTTTGAATCTGTATCTGGAGCCCACATTGAGCTGGAGGCAGAATAAGGAGATCAGCACAGAAGAGACCCCCAGAGCGCAGACCTGGGTAAACCAGCTGTACCCAGACTCCCTCTCCCTCTGGCCACTGAGGGTTGAATTCAGAGGCCTCAAACTCTGAGCCTCTTCCCCAGCCCTAGCTTGAAGTTTAGAGACAGGGTCTCATTGAGTTGCTTAGCACCTTGCTTTTGCTGAAGCTGGCTTTCAATTAGCCATCCTCCTGCATCAGCCTTCCTAGATGCTGCAATGACGGGCATGTGACACTTTTTTTTCTTTCTTTCTTTTTTGAGAGAAATACCTGCGGTGGCCACAGGATAACAGCCTTGTGCAGATCAAGGCCACTCTGGGTGCTCTCCCTGGTTCCCACCAGTCCCCTGGATCCCAGGCAATGGGATCTTGCCTCCTCCAAAAACCAGAGACACCCTGCCCAGGTGTGCATCCTTATATCAGTTGAATACTCTGCACTTGACAAAAAGAAAAGAAAAGAAAAGAAAAAAGACAGACCCTACCTGCTTGTCTTGATGCAAACAAAGCCAATGTGTTTCCAAAGAGAGCTCTGGTCTTGTCCCCCCCAATTCAGTGGTGAAAAAAGTCACATAATACAGAGAAGACTTCTCATTAAGGGGGGCTCCATGGTCTGTCTATTAATGAAAAACAATTTGGGTTTTATTGGGAGTCCAGGAAAGCCAATTCCAGGTTTTCCTAATTTGGTAAATAACTCCATAGATTCGAATTCACCCTGCTACTCTCTGCCTTAATTAATCATGGAGACCTCAAAGTTACCTGCCCCCTAGGACCCAAGCTCCTGCACATAAAAGCGGGGGGGATATTTTTTTCTCCATACAGCATCCTGAAACTCCACCTTCCCTTCTGACTCCAACACCTTTGGCAGTATCCAATGGGGGAGCGATTTAGAAAATTCTGTAATGTACCTAAAGATATTTCCTCATCCGAGTGTGATGCTATCAATTTGGTCCTATGGTCCTGTTTAGTATGTTTTATGTTTTTCTATTTTGTTGGTTCTTCTTAGTTATACATGACCAGAGAGTCTATTTTGGTAAAATTATCGAAGCATAAAATATACCTTATTCTCCTTAGGACCCCATTTATGTGGGTGAGTATGATTGTTACTGTATTCTGGATAAATGCCATTTTGACTTGAGTGAAAGGGAATCTCAGTGCAGTTTTAATTTGCATTTTCCTAATTTCTAGATACATTGCCTCTTCAATATTTATTCTTTAAAATATATTTTATAATTCGAGTTGGACCCAATACCTTTATTCTATCCATTTATTTTTTGTGGTCTTGTGGATGGAACCCAGTACCTTGAACGTGCTAGGTGAGCACTCTATGGATGAGCCTCAGTCCCAGCCCCCATTTGCAGTATTTTTTACTTTTGTTTCTCAGTAACAACAGACTAGGTCTTTGGGGAACCAGTTTTGCTGCATTTGTGAATTGAGAACATTTCTTTTGAAGAAAGACTGAGAAGGTCAAGGCACATGCCCAGGATTACAGGGATGAGCAGTACACAGTTGTCTTGCCCAGGATGAGGAGAAGATTATGTGGGTGAGAAGAGGGAAAGAGCTGGGGTCACTTTTGGGCCAGAAACTCTCCTTCCTCCATGAGGGAAATTATTCTTGCTGTTAGTTTTCTTAACCCAAATCAGAGATTTTCCTAAGCTACCAGTGCCACTAGATATAATTTTCTGGATAAAGCTCAGATTTGTCTTGAGAGGCAAGGAAAAGTGAATAACCATCCCAGTGGTTCCAATACCAACAAGCTAGACCTAGGGCTCTTTGGGGGCAAAACACTGGGGTTTACCAAATAATTAACAATTGAACAGCACCCGACACCCAATTAATGGAGGATGGAGAATTGGATCAGTGGGTGTGGGGGTCTATAGGTGGCCACCTGCAGGAGATTGCCTCTGGGGTGCATTCCTTGCATCTGAGAGGTTTTTCAATACCAATGAGATAAATAAAGTGGTGAGAACACTGGCAAAACCTTCTGCAATATTCTAGCCAGGAAAATTCATGAGCACTTTAAAAGCATCTTAATGTTTACCTTCAGTCAAATGTGCCTCAATCTGAATGAAACCATTTGAAAAGAGTTGTCAACAGGAAAAGTTTCTGAAATCTGCTGGTTTGTGGATCATTGCAAATCCATATGAGTCCATGGCTAAATACATAAGTAAAAATAGAAATCTAATAATGAGCATTTTTTTAAAACTTCTCTCCTGAAAACACTGCCCTATTTGCTTTGACAACTAAATGATCATTTAATTATTCCTCTAGCAACACTTGAGGTCCATAAAGAACTATGGAACACATCTGGTTGGGGCAGAAATGCTGGGATACAAAGAAGAAAGTTACTCTGAACCTCAAAGGAAAAGAAGTCATAAATCACCACAATGCAGGAATGCCCACAAAAACTAGAAATTGAAAACAAGGGACTGGGGTTGTGTCTCAGTGACAGAGATCCTGCCTAGCTCGTGTGAGACACTGGGTTCATTCCTCAGCACCACATTAAATAGAAATATGTAAAATACTCTCCAACTAAAAACTATTTTTAAAAATAAACATCAAATTAAAAAAAAAATAAAGCAACTCCTGCAATGCAGCATTTTTTCTAGACCAGCTTCCTGGACCCCCAAATACTAGAATGATATAACAAAGCTTAGAAAAATGGGTGAGAAATTACAGAAGTCTGATCTAGCCCCATCTCTAGTCCAGCCCCACTTAATTGTTCCTCTCCAAATAGCAGCACCTCAGACCACGTATTTGCTGTCTCTCCCTTTAGGGCTTCCTCACATTTTTTCCCTTTCTTTCTTCTTGTGGTGCTGGGGATTGAACCTGGGACCTTGTGCATGTAGGCCAAGCACACAACCGACTTCACTGAATCCCCAGCTCCTCATTTTCTTTCCTGAATGTGAATCTGTTTTCTAAATGGGACTGTCCATGCGCCTGACAAATGAAGTTTTTTTCAGCCATGAAAACCAAAAAACCTACTTTTTCTGAGCTGATGTCTCTCTCTCTCCCTGGAATCCCTTCCCATCATATAACCTCTCACAGCCAGAGTCAGACTTGAGCTTTGGAATTGTGTGGGGTCTTTATTGTTTGGGGTGTGATATCACATACATCACTGGAGGGAGGTAACCAGCAGCTATGCATTTGTTTAATAAGCAAAGGACAAGGTTTGGTAGCACATGTCTGTAAGTCCAGGCATTTAGGAGGATTCTGCAGGAGGATCTCAAGTCTGAGGCCACAGTTGGCCTGTTAGCAAGACCCTGCCTGAAAATAAAATATTCAAAGTTCTGATATTGGGTGAGTCTTCATGAACAATGAAGGGTCAGAATTTCTGTTTCACCAGTCTCCCCTTTTGATGCTGTGTGTAGGTGTGTAACTGTTACCTTTCAACTGGTCTTAGAGCAGTTGCTGGTGTCCACCTATATTAATAAATAGATCAAATGAAGAGAGTAAATAAGTAAAGCAATAAAAAATCTGTCATTGTTGCTAGTTGTGATCCCAGAGATAAAAAAGGTTATGTTGTGTTTCTTGAATCTTGTGTTCTTGAAAGAGTGGATTTTAGATAATACATAAAATGTAATCAAAGTAGAGCAAAGCTTATTGACCCAGAAATCACTATCAAGAAGGGGGGAAGAAAACAGTGAGTCTTCTCTGACATCTCTAGGCCTCACACCCCTTTGATCCTCAAGTTTATGGGAGATGCTGTGGGTGACTCCAGAATTCTGCCCATGGACCAATTCCTACTTTTAACTGGCAGTAGGATGACATTGTGTTTGTAGGTTCCTAGTCCACATGGTCTTGTCGAGAGACACCAAAGCAAAACCCAAGTGTTTTGTGTATGTGTGTGTGTGTCTTTCTAAATTTTACTATAATAAAAATTTTATTATGGCAGCTGTTATGAAGACAAACAACAACAAGTGTTGGTGAGGATGTGGGGAAAATGTACAGTCATACACTGCCAGTGGGACTGGTAATTGGTGCAGCCAATATGGAAAGCAGTATGAAGATTCCTTGGAAATCTGAGAATGGAACCACCATTTTACCAGATATCCTGTGGAGCCAACCTAGAGGCCCTTCAGTGGATGAATGGATAAAAAAGTATGCATTATTTATACACAATGGAATTTTATTCAGCAATAAAAGAATAAAATCATGTGTGTGTGGGAGATTATGGTCTTGTTCTCTTGGTTTCTGACTTTTAGGAAATAGAGATTTTCTGAGATTCTCACCAGAATCTTTGCCTTTGTCAAAGGGGTATGGCAACTTACTTGTGTTTCCTGCTGTCTAACTTTTGTGGTTTTCCAATATGAGTTATGAGGTAGAAGTGAATTTTAAGTGGATTTTTTTTAGAGAGAATGAGAGAGGAGAGAGAGAGAGAGAGAGAGAGAGAGAGAGAGAGAGAGAGAGAAAGAGAGAGATTTTTTAAATATTTATTTATTTATTTTTAGTTCTCGGAGGACACAACATCTTTGTTGGTATGTGGTG
The DNA here is from genome assembly GCF_052094955.1 of Ictidomys tridecemlineatus. NCBI lineage: Eukaryota > Metazoa > Chordata > Mammalia > Rodentia > Sciuridae > Ictidomys > Ictidomys tridecemlineatus. The sequence goes on along the minus strand of NC_135492.1, from coordinate 32,785,428 downwards.
CTGAGGATCGAACCCGGGACGCACGCATGCCAGGCGAGCGCGCTACCGCTTGAGCCACATCCCCAGCCCTTAAGTGGATATTTTTAATGTAGGAGTTCACTAATTACTATTAGAAGCATCAGATGAGCTGAGAACAATAATAAAATTTAATATCATCAGTTATTTATGTGCATAAAAAATAAGTAGCACACATAAAATTAAAGACAGTTCTAATGACCATAATATCAAAAGCAAAATACTTGGGAATTTTTCAAGAAATGTAAAAACTTGAACATTTAACATGGCTTGTTTTTAGAAAAATATAACATTATCTTTAAGTCACCTTTTTTTCTATGGTTACCTTAACTCATAGAAAAAAGATAGGAATTAAAAATTTCCCCCTGTGATCCTGAGGGCAAGACTTGGGTGTGGTCTAGCAGTGAGCTCTATCATCATCCCATTTTTATTTTTCTTTGAGATACAGGCTTTCCAAGTTAGTGAGGCTGGACCCAAAGTTGTGACCCTCAAGGCTTGACTTCCAGGGCAGCTTGGGTTACATGCATGTGCCATCACAACCCTGGTAGGAATTAGTGGTTTTCTTTTCTTTAGTTGTAGTGGACAGAGTAACTTATTTTATATATTTATTTTTATACGGTGATGAGGATTGAACCCAGTGCCTCACATGTGCTAGGAAGGTGCTGTAACCATGACCCCAGACCCAGGGATTAAATTCTTGACTTTCATATTAAAGGTTGGCTCAGGATAATATCTAAGTTTCCAAGCGTGAATAATGTCCCCATTTTGTGAGTAGAAGGTAGAGGCCACAATGAGAGAAAATGTCTATCCTTATTTTTGGAAGAGGTACATCAACTGTGAATTCACTTTCAACTTAGTATTTGAGGATTGCCCAGATATTCATAATATAAGCAAAAGAGACATGAGGTCAAGGCTCTGAGGGAGGGGGAGTAGGTATTTCAAATTGTTAAGCACCAGACAGAAAAACAAAGCTAAGCTAGCTGGGTATGGAGAACAGTTTTCCTCAGATTTAACTGTAGGATCAGGATCCCAGAAGATATAGAAGAAAATAAACCATTTACTGAGTACATTTTAAAAAGATGATCATGGGTAGGACTTGGTCAGAAGTCATCATTATCACACCCCACCCACACGCCCACACACATTACTTCCCTTTTACCTCTTCCCCACTTTAGCAGTCAAGTCAACATCCACTCCTCAAGGTGCATCCTTGAATGAAGAGAAAAGACTGAGCCACAGTACCCTGGGGATCACAATGGGCACATCTTTGCCTAGCTTATGGCAGAAACTAGCAAAGGAATGGCAGAGTTCAGGAATATCTCTGTCTCTTTTCTCTCACAAACAAACAAATAGAGTTTCAATTATAAATTGATGGATGACGTGAACTTGGGAGTATTGGGACAAATATTTGGAAAACTGAAAATATAAATGGTCACCAGCCTAATGTATTATTTCTTATCTATCTTTGTTTTTGTTTTTAATTCTGTGTATTGAGCCCAGGGGCACTCAACCTATCAGCAACATTCCTGATCTTTTTTTGTAACTTAGTTAGAGACAGGGTTTCACTGAATTGCTTAGTCCTTTCCTAAGTTGCTGAGGCTTGCTTTGTATCAGCCTCCAGAGACACTGGGATTACAGTCATGCACCAGCACACCTTGCTAAGGTTTTATTTCATTATTTGCACAAGAGCAGTTTTTCATGTAATATAACCTACTGAATGCTCTCAAAATATTGCACTTTGTGAAAGATTCAGAGATAGCTTATTAACTTTATATTAACAAACTTAAAGAATGTGATTTTTCTTATGCCTTGGCTTCTTTTCACTTAGTAAAATCAGGTTAGGACATAGTTTTCTAGTTTCTTTATTTTTTTGGGGGGGGGATATACTAGGGATAGGTTTCAGTATCACTCAACCACAAAGCCGCTTCCCCAGTCATGTTTAATATTTTTTTTTAGAAACAGGGTTTCACTGAGTTGTATAGGTCCCTATTAATTTACTGAGACTGTCTTTGAACTCGTGAATTTCCTGCCTCAGCCTCCCAAGCCATTGGGATTGCAAGTATGTGCCCCCACTCCCAGTTTCTTCATTCTTTTGTTGCTTTCTTTTGTTACATAAATTCAAGATGAATAACAGTATGTTTAACAATTCAGATATAGAGAAAAGCCAGTGGTGTAGGTAAGCAATTGAACATATTCACCAGAAAGTAGATTATATATTCACCATGGTGTATTACTCAGCCATCAATACAAACTCCTCTAATGGTCAGCAAAATGGATGAAATTGGATGGTGTCATGTTAAGTGAAAAAATACACAATATTGTCACATCTCATATGTTAACTAATATAATATCATGTGCAAGTACAATAGTGATTAGTATGGCTGAGGAGTGTGGGGGGGGCATCAACGGCAGAAGAGGATGTTTGGATATTATGAATACATGTATCTGCATATATATAAACATCACACTGAAACCCATAAATATTTGCAATTGCTATGTGATGATAAAAACCATAATCTCTCATAATTATCAAATTCTGCACTAAGAACACAATCCTGCTGTCTTTTGGAATTTCCAGTATATGATGTGATATTATTGATGATGCTTCCTGATAACAACCAGGCTCTCCCTACACATCCATTCTATTTTTTTCTAGGCTCTGAACATAGAGTATACAATGTATTTCTGCATCTGAATCATCTCACTTAGCATAAAGTCCTCCAGTTTGCCTGTGTTATTGGAGAATATTCTTTTCTTTCTGGGGTTTGGACCCAGGGTTGCCTTACCTGTGACAGAGATCCACCATCATTATCTTTTTTAGTTTTAAGACAGAATGTTACCAAACTACTAAGGCTAGCCTTCAAATTTTGGCAACGCTGCCATATACATCATCCTTATTTTAAATTTGAGTAATAAGTGAGGTGTGGAGGAACATTTCTTTTGTCATGCTAGGGACTCGATATGCTGAGGAAGGAGAATCACGATCTTGGAGCCAGCTTCACATCTTGGTGACACCCACTGCACCTTAAAAGACCTTGTCTCAAAATAATTTTTTAAATATTGAAAAGGTTATATATTTATGTTGATACATTTGTGTGTAAACACAATGATAAATCTCTCTTTCGCTATTATCTGTAATATACCATAGTTTCTTTTTCCTGAGTTACTCTTTGGATATTTAGGTTGTGATATATTGCAGTTAACTTGGGAGGGTAGATATTCCTAAAGATGGATTTTATTTCCTTCAGTTGTTGAAGTGGTTAATGTCAGCTGTCCATTTGAGTGGATTGAGATACCCAGAGAATTGATGTCTCTGAGTGTGCTTCTAGAAGGCTGAGTCAGAAAGCATGGGGAATACCTTTAATGAACATATATACTGGTGTTCAATAGGTTTGATTTAAAAAAAGCAAGAGAAGCAGTAACTCACTTATGCTCCAATCTTCTTGAAGTTACCTTTAGGGACTTGCACCATTCGCTCTACCTGGGTCTTTTAAAAATTTTTTATTTGTTTTAATTAGTTATCCATGACAGTAGAATGCATTTATATACGTTGATATATCATACATAAATGGGATGTAATTTCTCATTTTTCTGAGTATATATTGTAGAATCACATGGGTCACACAGTCACATACATACATACATAAAGCAATAATGTCTGTTTCATTCTTTCTTATCCCCACATCCCCGGCCTTCCCCTCCTTTCACTTTCCTCTACCTAATGTAAGTTAATGTGATTTTTTTCTTTTCCATTACAATTCTTAATACACATATATTCCACAATTTTTGTATCTTTTTTATGTAAACATATGTTGACACCCAATTCATTCTTCATACAAGTATTTTGGATGTATGACATATTCCACCATTCTTGCTAATCCTCGTTTTCCTCCCTTTTCTTCCCACCCCTCTGCCCTATCTAGAATTCATCTATTCCTCCTATGCTCTCACTGCATACTCCACTGTAAGTCAGCCCCCTTATGTCAGAGAAATATTCAACATTTGTTTTTTGTTTTTAAAGGGGGGTGGCATTGGCTAACTCCAGTTATTATCTTCTCCAACTCCATCCATTTACATGCAAATGCCACGATTTTATTCTTGTATTGCTGAGTAAAATTCCATTGTGTATATATGCCACATTTTTTTATCCATTCATCCACTGAAAAACATTTATGTTGGCTCCATAGTTTAGTTATTGTGAATTGTGGTGCCATAAACTTTTATGTGGCTGTGTCCTTGTAGTATGATGTTTTCAAACCTTTGTGCTTAGACTGAGGAGAGGGATAGGTGGGACAAATGGAGTTTCCATTCCCATATTTCCAAGAAATCTCCCTACTACTTTCCAAATTGGCTTCATCAATTTGCAGTCCCACCAGCAGTGTATAAGTGTACCTTTTCCCCACATCTTCACCAACACTTATTGTTGTTTGTCTTCATAATTGCTGCCATTCTTACTGGAGTGAGATGATATCTTAGAGCAGTTTTGATTTGCATTTCTCTGATTCCTAAAGATGATGAGCATTTTTTCATATATTTATTGATTGTATATCCATCCTCTCCTGAAAAGTATCTGTTCAGGTCCTTAGCCCACTTGTTGATCAGGTTATTTGTTTTTTCATCTACTGGGATCATATAAATCCTCTATCCTGGACCACAGCTGCTTCATTTGCTTCCTCATATTGTGAAGCTTCCAGCTTCTTGGACTGAGCTGTTACCAGTTTCCCAGTGTTGCCATCCTGTAAGCAAACACTTGGTGACTATTACTCCCATGATTATGTGAGCAAATATATCTTCTGTATACACATGTACATTTTTGTGTATTCTGTTTTTATGAAGAATCCTAAATATACAGGCATATTCTCAATGTCTGGGTCATATTGCATCTCTAGTTATAATTTTTTGAAAACCCCCCTTATAGTTTCTTTAATGTCTATTAAAATTTATGTTCCTGGCAAGGATGTCCAAGTGTTTCTTTTTCTGTATATCCTCTGTAGTATGTGTTACCTACCAACATTTTGAGGATTTAGCCCACAAGCGTGTTGTTATATCTCATTGTGATATAACCTGAAAGCATAAAAATTACAGAAGAAAATGAGAAAAATTTTTTGCCATTGGTGTTGGCAATGGTTTTAGATAGAATATGCAGAGACTGTGCAAGGAAAAACGGCTGACACTATATAAAGCTAAAAATGCTTCTATACAGCAAAGAAATCAATCAATGAAATGTAAAAGTAGACTTGGTTAAAGAAATCCAGTTCTAGCCCCATGTCTGAAAAAGCTCAACATCCAAAATATAAGAAACTTACATAGCTCACCAAAATTTAATATAAACCCCTCATAACCTAATTTAAATATGGTAAAATACTTGGATTCTGCCCTAAAAAATAAAAAAGTGTGTAAAGACATATGAAAGTTACTCAAGATCATGTATTAGGCTACATAAAATGATAATTTAGCTTTTCTTCTTTATTTGTCTCACAGGATTATGGGTGCACACTCTCCATCCTTCACGGGGCATTTGAGATCAATTAGCAAAATGCCAGGTTCTCATTTTCCCAAATTATGCTTCCTCATTATTCCATGATATTTGCCAAGAAAATCTCGAGCCTGGAAAACACAAAAATAGAGATAAATTGCTAGATAATCATCAACTTTGAAAATTACTTCAGAAATCAATAAATACATTAGTAGACCCAGATGCAACAAAATATAATATAGACCTACAAATCAACATTTAACTTTTCAACTTCTCAAAAAATACTTGCAGCTATGGTTATATGGGAGCATATGCCACTAGTCTTCACTACTTGGAGGCCACAGCAGGAGGAGTATTTAGGCTAAGGAATTTGAGGCTAACCTGGCAAAAACCCAGCTCTAAAAATTGACTCACCAAAAAACAAAACAGTAATCACATTTTTAAAAAAGGAGCCTTCACGGGTGATTTCTATGAAACATGTAATAAGGATCAGTAACAATAATTCATGATCACGTCTAAATGTAGAAGAAGAAAATTGACTAATTCTTTCTGTAAGGCCAGATATACCAGCTAATACAGCATAAGAATAGAAATTGCAGACCATCTTTTTATAGATGTTGACGCAGAGATTCAAAACCCCTAGCAAACTGAGAACAACAACAAAAAGAGTGACTGGACTTCATGACCAAGAGGGACATTGTCATATGGGAAGTTTCCAAAAATCATTTTGATAGAGCAAACCTTTTGTAAAATCACTTATCAAATTACTATAAAACTTATGGCCAATTATGACCAGAGAAAAATTCTTTTTCAATCCACTTAAGGGCAGCTATGAACTGTTTTCATATTTAAAGTTGTTAACTGAAGTGTTTCACAATTTAGTTTTAGAAAAAGATAAAAATGTTTGCTTTTCTGACTTCTAAATATTGTTGGAGAATATTAAACATGATTTTCATCAAAAATCAAATGGCATATGCAGATGATAATATTATTGTTATAATGTCTCTAAGCAATTTCGATAAACTAATGAAACATAAGAATAAGTTCAATAATGTCATGGTCAACATTAAATCATTTAAATTATATACAGTAGCAATGAGCAGTGTTAAAATCACAAATATAGGAAAATAATCTAAATGAAAGTATTAAAGAAATTGTTCACTGCAAAGTAAAATGTAAAGGTGAAAATAAAATGCAAATTAGATCATGGAAACAAAATGGGAAAACTGTTAATATTCAATGATTAAAAGTTTGATTTCTGGTTTTAAGGGTTGATGGGCTTCCTCCAGACTAGCACATGGGGTGGAGCCAGACTTCCTCCTCCCTCTGGCCTGGCATGGTGCCGAGCTTCCTCCTCCGGTCTGATATATATTCTATATATGTCAATTAAGTTATTACTTGTGTTATTGAGCTCTATAGTTTCTTTATTCAACTTTTGCTTGGAAGATCTATCCAGTGGTGAGAGAGTTGTGTTAAAGTCACCCCAGATCACGTTGTGGTCAATTTGACTTTTGAACTTGAGAAGAGTTTGTTTGAACATAGGTGCGCCATTGTTTGGGGCATATATATTTATGATTGTTATGTCTTGTTGGTGTATGGTTCCCTTGAGCAGTATGAGATGTTCTTCTTTATCTATTTTGATTAACTTTGGCTTGAAGATTACTTTATTTAATATAAGTATGGAGACCCCTGCTTGCTTTCAAGGTTCATGTGAGGGGTATGTGTTTTCCCAATATTTCACCTTCAGTCTGTCTTTTCCAGAGTCTCCTGGAGGGAGAATATGGTTGAATTTTATTTAATCCAGGCTACTAGCCTATGTCTTTTGATTGGTGTGTTTAAGCCACTAACATTTAAGGCTATTATTGAGTCATTATTTGTATTTCTAGACATCTTTGTTTATTTTTGCTACTTGAAGTGTTAATTATTTTTTAATTATTAATTTGTATCTTCATATAGAATCCAGCATTTTAATTGAACATGTGAAGTGATCAAATCTGTACCTTCTAAAATATCATTTTGATGTTTGAAACGTGTGAACTCTTTTTAGAATGTCCACAGTCTAATAATTACTTATACAGTTCAAATTATGGGCTATAAAACCTAAGAGTTACTTTTCCCTCTTAACTGCTTTTTGGCACTCCTTGCCAACTGTCTTTTATAACAGATATAAAAATATTTTCTCTTTTGTGGTTCTTTGTGATCAACTTTCTCAGCTTCAATGTATGAGTGCAAACATACATGATTTGTGAAATATGAAAAATCACTAGAAAAAGACAGTCTCCCATGGTAAATCCAGAAAAAAAGAATATAAATTTAAAAACTGTAATCTATAATCCCAGTGCTTTGTAAGGCTAAGACTGGAGAATTCTGAGTTCAAATCCAGTAACAGCAGGGCCCTGAGCAACTTGGTGAGATGCTGTCTCTAAATAAAATACAAAATAGGAGTGGGGATGTGGCTCAATAGTTGAGTGCCCATGAGATTAATTCCTAGTACCCTCCAAAATGTTAGGGTTCACATTTAATCACTAGGCCTTAGTTATTTTTGGTGAGATCTATATATAAATGGCATATCCCAATTCCTATGAATTTATTTTATGTAAGTCAAATATTATATAAATATTTTTATAGTATAGGCTTAAATTGATATACATTATCATGTAAAAAATAACTTAAAATTGCTTTAGATGTATGTGAATTCCTGCAATCCCATTGGCTCAGGAGTCAGAGGATTGCAAGGCCAAAGTTTAGTAACTTAGCAATATTTTACCCAATATAAAAAATGGCTGGTGAGATAGTTTAATGAATAAGTGCCCTGTATTCAATCTGGTGTACAAGGGAAAGGAGGAGGGTTTTAAAATTGCCTTGTTTCAACAAAAACAACAAATGTGAAATTTAAAATAAAAAACTACATTCTATCACTTTTCTGTGACACACAGAATCTACTTTATTTCATTTAAAAATTTGAATCTTACACAATCCAAGTTTTCTAACACTAAATAAATGACATGTTTTAATCACGTGGGTCTCGAGGCCATTTGATGAATTTAAGGTCAGTGTAGCTGAGGAATCTGCAGTCATAAAAACAGTAGTGTGCAGGTGCCATGAATTTGCAGTAATAGTCAAAAACTCATGAATGGATTGTTCATTACCTTGAAACAGTTGGAAAATTGTTTTCTCATGGTAAATGTACCATGGTAGTGTTGTGAAGAAATATCTATAGTAATGTCCATGCTAAGGTACCATTGTTGTTAAAAAACATCCTGGAGAATGGGAATGATTCATAGATGACTGAAATCCTGAGCTATGTACCTTCCCAGCTGTGCACATTATGCCTGGCACAACATAGTCCAGGAGATCATGAGACATAACACAAGCTCTCTGACATCAAGGAGGTAATCTGAGAAACACCCCTCAAACAAGGGTCTACAGAATGATACTTCCAGCTTGGTCCATAGATGCCCTATTGTACTGGGCACTCATGTCATTTATGCACTGGAGAAATGAAGCTGCCCCCTAGAGTGGGCATTCTGTGTGGAAGGATATATAAATCACAGGGAATCTAACACAGATTTCTGAAACAGGTTACATTTGAAGAATTCACATATGGTAAGAAGAAGGAAAGGCCAAGTAAGGAGATGAGAAAAAACAGATCACACATGAAAAAGAAATTTTCAAAAAAAATCACAAGTTTTATTTGTTATAGCTGATAGTAAAGACTCCCTCTAGTATCTGGATCAAGGAAGGAGTCATGTTAGATATAGTGCTCTCACTAAAGTCAGGGGAGGCTGTGTGATACATGCACCATCATCTGTGTTGCAACTATCTAGTGAGGACTACTCAGGCAGTGGATACGAGCTGGTGGTCAGGACAGAAGTAGAGAGAATTACAGGTGAAGGATACCCTGTTGCAAGTCAGGGTTATTTGGACCCTCTGGGTGGGCACATTCCATGGGGAAAGTGAGAAAGAAACATCTCTTTTCCCCTATGCAATCTGAGCACCATCCTGCTCACAACGGGTGAGGAAATAGGATCTGTCACCCCTAATAACATATACACAGACTTAGAGCTTGGGATTGTCCTCAGCTTCACCACTACAGCCAAACCTCCCATGTCCTCTTGGTATTCACTAACGTATAAACAGACAAAAGGGAGATGGAGAATTGAGACTGGTCTTGCTTCAAGCAAGTGGGCTTGGGACTGATGTCAGCCTAGGCAGAAACCTCTTACTTGTGGCTCTTTGTGTGCTGGGAATCTACAAAGAGCACTAGGGAGAAATGACAGACACATTAGAGAGAGTGACACCATCACCCAGCCCCTCTGCTGCAAAAAACACCCTCCAGTAACACAACGAGCAAACCCTGGGCAAGAATTTACTGGATGGCAGCTCTTTGTGAGAAGTAGATATGAGATCAATGGGTTGCTTTTGTAAATTGTCAGGGTTTGAAAATACAACTCAGGTTTCACAGTTACACCTATTATATTTATATTACTATTATTTAAAATTTCTCCTGAGAAAAGGAACTAGAAGCGAAATTGTTCTTTAAAGTCAAGAAAGAAGAGGCCCCAGAAGGGCTTCTCTGTGGCGACAAGTGCATGGAATACTGCATACAGGGCATAGGTAAAGGGTGTCTGCGTGGCAGGCCACCTTCTATGCTAGGCGTGAGAGTGGCAAACTGCTTTCCCATTGGCACAACTCTGGGCACGAGGCCATGTGTTGCAGTCCCACTCTTTAATTGTTCACTGCAATGACAGTTAGCAGACATTACATTGGTTGCTGTCTATATTTTGCTTAGGCACTGCCTGAGTACATATACATGGTAACTGCACTATAAAATCAGGCCTGCTTCCTGCTTGGTCTCTGGAGGACTTGATTAGAGACTCTACAGCCACACTCTCCTCTACTCTGTTCTGTGGACATCCTCAGGGATGAGAGAGCCCAAGCACTTCTCTGCAGACCCCAAGCTCTCATCACTGGAAAATCCACACGATCCTGCAGGAGGCTCTATTTTCCCAGACTGATATTGTGATGGAAGAGTCAAGATCTGCTTTCATCTTTCCTGCTTTATCTTGTTCTGTGTGTCTTGGGGTGACATTCATCTGTGCATGCTAATGACATAAAAAATTAAATTTTAGAAAAAATCTAAAAGTGACCAGGGCAGGATGGATTTCAAATGTCCAGAATGTTCCTCTAAGCAAAATTGAATTTACAAATTTCCATTATTAGATATTGCAAAATGTTTTTAGTGATTAAAACAGAATGGACAAATACATAAAAATATTCTTCCAGATTCTTGTGAATTATCAAAAGCCTATAATTTGCCAGCATGAATTGGAATTTACCAGCACATTTATTTTATTTTCTAAAAGACTTAATGTACTTCCTTTTGATCATGGTCTCTTGTTTGACATTTACCAACTGAAAGTTCTTAACCATGTGATATTTCATTCTATAAAATGAGGTTTTGAACATAGAACCTCATTTCTATCTAAAGATTTAAAAATGTACAATTACTCAAACCATAATTGTTATATGAGTTAAGAAGATGACCAAAGCAAGATTATCAATCAAAATATAAAAATTTATTAATTCCCTGGTAATAAGTATACAAATTATAGTGTTTAAAATCTCTACATGACATACCATATGTAAGTTATGTCCCATGAAGTTATTAAATTGAAAAATGAAGAAGTAAACCTGACATTTCCTATAAGAAAAATTGACTCATTTTAGCAGGATCTCAAAGAAGCAAACATCTTTAGAAGACAATATCCTCATTACACCATACAGAACATGGTCCTCTGGGCACCAACAGTTCTAATGAGCTCAGAGGACCATGTTATGTATGGTGCAATGAGGATATTGTCTTCTAAAGATGTTTGTTTCTTTGAGAAGCAAAGAAGCTACTGGAAAAGCTCACTAGTAGATTGAATTCCCTCCTCCAATGCCCTTTTTAGAATCCACACTAACTCTGCATCTGAGGACAAAAAGGTACTTTGTCACCTGAATAAGCTGAGCAGAGCACAAACACTTGTAAGTTTTTTGGAAAAGATATGTTTAAGTTCTGTCTCTGCAGATTTGTAATTTTAATGTCTGTAGAAAGGCAAGAAGTTCTCACTGGAGAACAAAGAACTGTGGCTGCCTCAGTGGGACATTTCATCTCTTCTAAATTTTATTGTCTTCTCTGATGGATAACAGCAATCCAAGAGATCTTGGCTTCAAACTCTTAAAGTTTCATGGACACATCTGGAAAAGGATCTTGATTGAGATCATTTTTTCATGTTGATAAGGAAACTTAAATTACTCTAATTCTGGTCCTAAAATAAAATTAGTCCAATCTTGTCCCACAACCTATAATGCCTTTACTTTGATGTGAGGGACTCCTGGCACCCCCATAATTTTTCTGAAGCCCTGAAATGTGTGATGGGCCCCTCTTTCCTAGTTTGTACATGGAGAACACCTTCTTGGGGGTAGTGATGGTTTGGTACGTCATCCTTTTGAAAGTGACAGTCCTGTGGCTCAAGCTCTAAGTGAAATATTAAAATTAAGAAAAGAAGAGGAAGACCTATAGGTCACATGTTGTAGAAATCACAGGCAGATGGAATCTAGTCAGAGCCAAGGCAGAGTCCGAGCTGGAGTCCACTCTTAAAAACCTACATGATCAACTCCACCGTCTCTGAGAGAAAACCATGTAAAAAGCAGGCTCAGTCTCCTGGGTACTGTATATAAATATACATAAAAGCATTAAAGCACTGTATTAAAAAAGGATTCCCATTATCTAGAGTCAAAAGAAAGGACAGTCATTTCAAGCAGACCCACTTATGTTCCAGTTGTAGAAATCAGAAGATAGTTCTTGAACACTGCCATTATCCACATGTGAAGGGTAAGTACAAGGATGATAGTGAATTAAACATTTATTTTTTTAGAGGTAATGGAAATTTGGAGTAAATGGAAATATATAAAATGAAAACTAATATCCACAGGCAGAAATGAGGGATTAGAGAGGTTGGAAAACTGAAGAAGAAAGTCACAATAATTGCCAAAGCAGGAGACCTCCAGAGCCACATGAGAGGGAAACATAAAACAGGAAAAGAGTGAAAGTCATTGAACAAGTATTTCAGCATATGAACAGTTAGGAAAAACACATCAGGGGTGGAGGAAAAGAATCCCCTCATGCAGCCCCCATCCTGGACCAGCCACATGAAAGTTTTGTGCCTTCAGTAGATTGGGCTCTGCCTTACTCCCTGGCATAGCCTATTAATCACCAACGTGCCACCTGGAATTCTGTCCCTCATACACACTTACTTCCTTGGTGGCTTCTGAATGCGCCATGGCAGAAGGTTGGCCAGTACTCTCAACTTTGTGGAGCAAAGGAGAGCTCTTTGGAGAGGGGAAGAATTGCATACCACACTTTTGTTGTAACGTCGACATGCTGTGTAATTAGGTGTTTTTGAGTCCAATCACTTTGTAGCCCTGATTTTTCATAGAGAGGAAAATAATTTCATCTTTAATTGTGAAGATTAGGACAAAACATACTGAACCAAGTGGGTTCCAACCAGTTAAAGAAAGATCTCTGGGGAGTTCACATGGTGGTATTTGCCTGTAATCTCAGCAGCTTGGAAGGCTGAGGAAAAAGGGTCATGAGTTCAGAGCCAGCCTCAGTGGAATAAATTTACTAAGCATATCAGTGAGATCGTGTCTCTACATAAAATAAAAATAGGGATGTGGCTCAGGGGTTGAGTGCCCCTGAGTTCAATATAACCATTACAAATATATGAAAAAAACATTCCACCTATCTAGCAATTAGGGAAATGTAAATCAAAATTACTTTAAGATTTTATCTCATTTCAGTCAGAATGGCAATCATTAATAATACAGGCAACAATAAATGTTGGTGAGGTTGTGGGGAAAAAAGAACACTCACACATTGCTCATGAGATTGAATCCAAATTGGTGCAACCAACATGGAAAGCAGTATGGAGACGCCTTGAATAACCAGAATGGAAACATCATTTGACCCAGCTATTCCTCTCTTTGGACTATACCCACAAGACTTAAAAACAGCATACTACAAAAAACAGCTGCACCAATGTTTATAGCAGCACAATTCACATTAGTTATACCATAGAACCAACCTATGTTTTCTTCAACAGATGAATGGATAAATAAAATGTGATATATGTATGTATTCATATGATTTTCCCCACCAATGGAATATTACTTAGCTTTAAAGATGAATGAAACTATGCCATTTGGTGGTAAAAGGATAGAGTTGAACAATATCATGCTAAGTGAAATAAGCCTCACCCCCATCCCCATACACACAGAAACACTAAGGCCAAATGTTCTCTCCAATTAGTGTATGCTAATTCACAATGGGGTTGGGGAAGAGTAGTTATTTAGATTAAGTAGAGAGGATTGCAGGAAGGGGAGGGAATATGGGGATAGAAATGATAGTAGAATGAAACAGACATTACATATAATACATAATATACATAGATGCTAAAGCACTCAACAAGGGCAGAGGAGAGAATAGAAATTCAGTGGATTAGAAAAAGTTGGATTGAAGAAAAGAAAACATAAATAGGAGTACAAATGACAGTAAAATGAATCAGACACAACTTTTCAATGTTTATATATAAATACACCACAAGGGAAGGTCCACACCATGTATATCTCAAGAATGGAATGCTAACTAAAATGAGTTTTACTCCATGTATAATATGTCAAAATTTGTTCTACTATCATGTATACCTATAAAGAGTAATAAATTGTGAAAATGACAAGGGAAAATTTGTATACCGAGAAGTTTTGTCAGTTAAAAACTCTTCAATGAATGGTAATGTCATTAAGGTTAAATAAAAGTATAAAAGAGTACCTTGAGCCCATACAAAACAACAATGGTAAATAGAGTTGCCCAAGTCAGTCTGTGCAACTAGCTATAATTACAAAATTTTTGGTTTACAACTCTTTTCTATTTGTTTTACAAAGCAGCACAAGAACAATACTTACAAGTTGAGCAGAGAGAAAACATTACACAACAGTGTTATGAATACTATGAATAGTGCTGTGGGCACTCAAATAAAGCATTCTCAATTTTCTCCCCCATGAAATAATAAATCATGCAGTTGAAAGACACACTAGTTACTGATTAGATAACACATACATGTGTTTGTGACATTCATTATGTGGACAACTGCTCAACTTCACAGGTCAGATCCAATAGATAAGGAAGACACTCTCTTCACACAAGACAGTGTTTCCTTGAGTAATACTATGAAAGCAAGAGAAAAAGCAAAAGTAACAGACACAGGCAACTGTATTGCCAGACTAGGAAAACCCAACCACTGAACCTATGTACTGGGGAGTCCCAAAGAGCTTTTCAGGGTCCTGACTGGGAAGTGCTGGGCAGAGCATCCTCTCCACAGGTGAGTGTCTGAAGTCTTGTTCTAACTTTTATTGAAAGTGAGGCCAAATAAATACAAGTTAGAACAAAGAAAACTTCATTCTAACATCTTGCATGACCTAGTGTTCCCATGAAGAACACTACGTCCTCCCAAGAACAGGTCAGATCCTAGAGGAGGGAATGATAGCCTTGAGATGATTAAATAAATTGAGATTTCAATGAGTGAGCCACCAAGCCAGATGCATTGAGAAATCAGCATCCTTTATCTGTTTTATCAAGGATTGCAGACATCATTCAATCAAGAAAAGGGAAGATCTTTAGTATTTTCCTTACACCTCTAGGACTGAATCTTCCCTCCTGGCCTTATAAATAGTTTAAACTCTCATATGTAAAATGAAGCTAGTTTTCTGCATAAAATAATGTGGAGATAAGCATGAAACCTTGATATTTACCCTTTGGAATAAAGAATGGTGTCAATAATATTCTCCTAGAACTTATCATTATATTTCAATATTTATTTTCCCAAATAAGTTAAATAAAATGTTGGTGAGTGGTGTTGTGTTGACCCAAAAGGCTCACATATGCAGAGAATATTGTGTTTTTACTTTTTCAACAGGACTTGTAGATGAGAGTCTAAGGTTTATTTCAATCAAAATTGTGTTTCTCTCTCTGTGGTGTCATGGGCTCTTGGAGGTATAAGATCTGAAGAG
Organism: Ictidomys tridecemlineatus; assembly: GCF_052094955.1. Classification (NCBI taxonomy): domain Eukaryota; kingdom Metazoa; phylum Chordata; class Mammalia; order Rodentia; family Sciuridae; genus Ictidomys; species Ictidomys tridecemlineatus. Next base: position 32,769,824 of record NC_135492.1, on the reverse strand, counting down.
GGACAGGGTTACTTTATAGTATCTTATAATTACTGGGTTGCAAAGAGTTCTGGGAGACCATGACACATGCTATCTATCATATAATCCAATAAGTATAACAAACATTATATTGTAAATTATTTAGTAGAACCAAAGGGTCTACAAAATGAAAATATATAATGCGATAAAAAATGTGGGGGCATAAATGCTCCTGTAGTATGTATTTTTCTTTCTACAGTCATTATTTTACATTTTTCTAGTTACACTTTTTTACTGGGTATGCAAAACTAAAGAAGTGGTCCCAAATTATGATGTTTTTCCTACACTAGATGTGAGTATAGTCACCTCAGTGATGAAAGTCATAGAATTCATGAAGAACTGTATGGTTTCTTCAGTCCAAGAGTCAGGATTGGACTATGAACCATGTGGATTCCCCAGGAAACATTAAGACTCTTTCCCCCTTCAGCAACCCTCCTTTATTGCCTGAATACGCACCTTGGCTCCTAGTCTTTTTGGTCTTTCTCCTCTCCCTGATTGGGAGCTTGTATAACTCTCCGGAGTTGTAGATCTTTTAGGGGAGTACTGCTAGTCTATAAGGTGAAATTTTAACCTCATGATGAAAACTTGGGATATCTGGGCATTATTTTAGTATCCCTAGGTCCTTCCTATAACTTTCTTAATTTTCCCAAAATTACATACAAGAGAGTATATAATTTACATAAATAATATTCTCCAAATAATACTTGATTAAACATATGAAATAATTAATGGAGACGTTATAGCATTATTTACATCATTAAATGCATGACAAGGTTTACATTAAGAAATCCACACTTTATTTAGTACCAAATTGCATCTGTAATGAAATACAAGTAAAAATGCTATGTAAAACAGGCATTGTGAACCATGCCGTGACCCTAGAGATGTGAGAAGCTTTGCAAGTTCAAAGTCATGTTTCATAACTTAGTGAGGACCTATACAACTTAGCAAAACCTGTCTCTAAATATAAAAGAAAAAAATCTGAGGATGTGGTTTACTGATTAAGTGCCCCTAAGTTTAAGAGACTCTTAAAAATTTAAATTTTAAATTTCATATAAATCTTAAGAGACTTCTGAAATAATCAACTCTGAGTATTATTATTTCTCCAGTTGTGAAAAATGAGACTCTTTAGTAATTGTTGATTTATACTAAAATTATATTCTTTTAGGGATGCACAATTCTATACTTGTATTTTCTTATTTCTGCAATACCAGCTAAAGATGTTAAGAAAATTTTCAGCAAATGTCAAAAGCAATTACCCATTTTCTACATTTAAATGATTATTTTTTCCACCTAGGTCCCAAATACTTCAAGGAATGGGCTATACATGAGAAACTTACTACAATCTTTATATTTGTCAAGCTGTTTTTGTAAATATTTTCCTGTTATTTAAGGTACACACTTTGGACAAATGCTACTTCACATTTGGTACAGATATGAGGTCAGAAATTTAAAAATGTTGGAAATTTGAATAAAGTCTTGGACACATTCTTTGGGTTTCTATATGCTATAAATCCTCCAGTGTTTTAAAAATGTTTGATCAATGGCCAAAAGCTTTGCAAAAATTTTTTCCCATGTTCTCTCACTCGTATTAATTCTGAGGTGCTGAGTGGGGTGTTAGCAACTATTGGAGACTCCTTCACCTATTTTACATTTATATGATTTCTGTGCTATCATGTCTCTGGTGTGAAATAGTGTTGAACTACTGTGAAATAAGTGTTGACTCATCCTCAAAGCCACTGATGCAATGTTTTCATTGTAAAACTTCTCTCCAGTATAAAATGTATAATGTTACTAAGATGTTATCTTCAATATTAAAAGCTTTGCCATTCTTCACATTTATAAGACTTCTCTCTAGTATGGGTTCTCTGGTGTCGAGTAAGTGATGATTGTTGATTAAAATCTTTGCCACATTCTCTACATTTGTAGGGCTTCTCTCCAGTGTGGATTCTTAGGTGCTTAGTAAGTGATGATTTTTGACTGAAACTCTTGCCACACATTTTACATTTGTAGGGCTGCTCTCCAGTATGAATCCTTTTGTGACAATTAAGCTGTGATGTGCTATTAAACGCTTTGGCACACTCTTTACATTTGTAGGGCTTCTCTCCAGTGTGGATTCGGTGGTGCCGAATAAGTGATGATATTTGACTAAAACTCTTGCCACACACATTACAATTGTAGGGCTTCTCTCCAGTATGAATCCTGTTGTGGCGATGAAGATCCGAGTATATATTAAAACCCTTGCCACACACTTTACATTTGTAGGGCTTCTCTCCAGTGTGGATTCGCTGGTGCTGAGTAACTGATGATTTTTGACTGAAACTCTTGCCACACACTTTACATTTGTAGGGCTTCTCTCTAGTATGAATCCTGTTGTGGCTATCAAGATTTGAGTTAGTATTAAAACTCTTGCCACTCACTGTACATTTGTAGTGCCTCTCTCCAGTATGAATCATGTTGTGGCGATTAAGATTCGAGTTTATATTAAAACTCTTGCCACACACATTACATTTATAGGGCTTCTCTCCAGTGTGGATTCGCTGGTGCTGAGTAACTGATGATTTTTGACTGAAACTCTTGCCACATACTTTACATTTGTAGGGCGTCTCTCCAGTATGAATCCTGTTGTGTTGATTAAGCTGTGAGTTTGTATTAAAACTTTTGTCATACACTTTACAAATGTAGGGCTTCTCTCCCGTATGAATGCTCTGGTAATTTTTAAGACTTGGTTTTTGACTGAAACCTTTGCAAAATTGTTTACATATGTAGGGCATTACTCCAGGGTGTGTCCACTGGTGACAAATAAGATTGGAGCTTGTATTAGAAGTTTTGTCACATTCTTTGCATTTGCATGGCATATCTCCTGTATAAACACTGTGATGTTGAGTAATGTTCTTGAGTGCATTGCATTCTTCACATTGGTAAGTCTTCTCTGCAGAATAAATTTTTTGGTGTTCAGTAAGGGTGAAAAACACTTTAAGGATTTCACACACTTTTTACATTTACAGGTCTCTCCTTTAGTATAAATCCTTTGTTACTTAACAAGTTATAACTTTTCACTAAAAGTTTTTTCACATTCTTTAAATTTGTGGAATTTATCACTGTCATAGTATCTGCTGTGTTTAAAAAATATATCAAAGCATTTGCCTGCTGAATATCTTCTATACATAAATTTTCTTGTATTAAGCAAGCTTTGCACTGTGGTTAAGAGCCCTTTCACATATTTTACACTTGCAGGTTTTGTCTTGCCTAAGAATATTTTAATGAACAATAGTTTTTGATCACTAAAGCAAGACTTTCCTACATGGTCATCTTGGTAAATTTTTTTTAGAAAAGGATTAGGATTTCTCTATATTCATAAATTTTATCACCAAGGAAAATACATTGGTCATTACTCAGGGTAGAGTAATGACCAGTGTATTTTATTGTGTTACTTATAGCATTATCTATATAGTGCACTTTCCAGAAATCTGTATCAGAATTGTGGCTTATTGTGTTTCTTATAGCATTATCTATATAGTGCACTTTCCAGAAATCTGTATCAGAATTGTCATTAAGCTATAGTGGGGAAGTAGAAACTTTTCGACAATTCTTAATATTGTTCATTTGGGCACAAGCAGAAATTAATCTTTTGTTTCAGAAAAATGGATATTTTATAAAGAAACTCCCAAAAGAATCACTTTTAGAAATATCTTTTCTGTGCAATGTTTGACTGGAATTTTAAATTAGTGCTACTTTTATAATTGGCCAAGTTGAAAACTGATGCATGGACTAGATTTCAAATTTTCCACATTGTCTTTTAGTTCAAAAATGGCTGTGAATTTATTCTTAAAGACATATAAAACTCCTCAAAATAATTGGAATACATTGAATTTTTTTCAGATATTAATTTTCTCTGGTGTCTATTGACCAAAATTTTTTATCATAAATATGAACTACGGATTGATTTTGTCTATTATAATACAATTTTTGAACTTTACTCTCACCTATATTTTCCCATTGTTTTTTTGGTTGTAAATAGTCAAAGTCGCACTTTCCATATCTTCCCTCTCTCTCATTTATTCCCTGCTCTGGGAAAATTTGTCGATGATGATGGGAAGTCATGGCTGTAATAAATAAAAATAACAAACATGTTTATTTACTGAACTGGGCTGAGTGTATTTTTTAGACATAAGAAATTACAGCAAAAAATTACATCAGCAGGGGTGTGGATTATTAAATCCAAGTCCATCATTACTGTAGAAATATATAAATCAAATAAAAATACACACAGAAAATTATTTTGAAGATTTTCCTAATCATCTTTGTGTTCACAGTATCCAAGATGAGTACATTATTATGGACAGTAATATAGTAGAGAAAAATGCATTGTGTTACACAAAGAGTTTCCTCCTTCAGAATACATTTTCAAAATCTACCAACTTTCTTCTGTTTCATTAAAATATAAAAATATGAAACATGTGAATATTTGGGGACTGTTCAAAAAGGGGTCCCTGCTTACCAACAGAAAAAAACATGGCTAAATCAACTGTAAGCAAAGTTATGAATCACTCAAAGGAAATAGTCAATTATCATTTAAAAGAAGTTTACTGAACTAAACTAACACACATAAAACAGAATAAAAATTAGTCAAGAATTGTTAATAGTAATAAGCAGAAAATGTATGTTGAAAGACTTTCTTTAGAAAAGGTCTGAAAGAGTCAGGGGTGGTTGTACATAGAAACATAGGAGGTTGAGCTAGAGCATCAAAATTTGAAGGCCAGACAAAGTAAAAAATGCAAAATGCTAAATCGCCCTTAAGTTCTCTTTCCAGTACAAATAAACACACCTCAGAAAATACGAAAAATGAAACATCCAAGCAGCTCAGTTTTCTACAAGTTGTAAAGATTAAAGTAGGTTGTAAATCCATGTTTAAAAACTCAGGATACTGAGAGCATCCAAGAGAAAAAGAAGGGTCACCTAGAAATGTGTAACTATATAATTGTGAAATCCTTAGTCCAATCTTCACAACACAGGAAGGAATTCAAGTCTATCTATATTCAAGGAATGAAAGAATAAAATTATCAACCAAGAAATTATATTCACAGCTACTACCTTTCAAAAGAGAAGGAAAATGAAGACTTTAAACATGTAAAAATATACACACTATTCATCAACACTGGATCTGTTCTCCAAAAAGTACTAAAGGTAATCAATCCTTCATAATAAAATGTAAGTGCACAGCATCATAAGTCATATAAAATTTTAAAGATTTCTTGGCAAAAATAATTCTATTTTATTGTAATTACAGGTCTCCAAACATGTAATTTTGCAATAAAATTTGAAAGAAAAAAGCATACCAACAATACTGTTAGTAGGCATATATAACTGTAACAAAAATATGATTTTAAAAGGACACATAAATATATTCAGTTTTTTAATAAAGTGAAGTCAAGTTGATACTCATACAGTATGAGTAGGAGATTCTTCATTTTTAGACTTTTTTTGGCAAATGCAAGATTACAAAATTCTGATTAAAACAAAACTTAGATATCTGAATTCACTCTAAATATTGCAATTGTAGATAGTCTACAGGATACTCTAAATCTAAGAATACACACATACTGAAAGCAAAGAGATATAATAATAACACATACAAAAGTAATTGAACAAAACTTTGGCTGTCTAAATTATAGTACACAAAACATACTTTAAGATAGTTATAGGACATAGAAGATGTTTTAAATTAAAAATAACTTTGAAAAGAGGCAAAAGAGAGAAAAGGACCCTATTCCTAGGTTCTGAATTAAGAGTAAATACATTCACTATGTACTTCATACTTTCCAAGCACACAAAGAAAACACTGAGAGGGTTGAATGAAAACAAAGAATCACTGTCATGCTAAGAGACATCAATCCCCACTTACTGAAAAGGGAAATACAGTGAAGCAAAATTGTAATTGCAAAGCATAAGACTTTGAAAATATTTTGAAACTGCTATAGACTTATAGAATCCCTGTTATTAATCACAACTGGGATATTATGCTGGTTAGATCAATTTTATATATTAAAACAAGGGTTAATAAAAATTTAAGTGATAGTTATTTTGTAACCAACATGGAATAAATATTTGAAGTCAAAAGTGGTAGGAATTTTAAAAAATCCCTAAATATGTGTCAGTTGATTGAACACTCTTGGGCATGCTGTTGTTCAAAATTGAAAGATTAAATTTAAAGATGTTTATAGTATTTAAAGTTAACCAGAGGTTCCATGTAGTATTCGTTAACATCCTATTGTTATAAAAAATTTTTGCAGACAAATCTATCCTTTAAATTGTATAAATATCCCCCAAAATACAAATAAGACTATTTCCCTGCTAAAAAAATGTATTAAAAGTTACAGCATTCAACTGTAAATGCAAACATGGAGTCAGGTAAACGGAGTTCTTAGTGAGTGTGGCAAAAAGCCCTCACATCAATAGCAAATTAAAAACATTGCACACTAGTGATGTTAGATTGTTATTAAACAGAGCCATCATGGGAAACACAAACCAAATATCCCTTGAAAAGAATGATGAGCCATATTGGAATATAGAAACCATAGAACTTTGAAGTCAAAGAATTTATTCTAATTATATATTTTACAAAATGTATGTATACTAGGTTAACTGATATGTCACAGAAAGAATACTGCAGAATTCTAGAAAGTGAAAACATCTGTAAACTAAAGAAGCAGCTTTCTGAACAAAAGAGAATAGTTTTGTGATGAGATGACAGAAATGAGCCATTACTTTCTAAGAATTCTTTATTTTTTTTTTGAGATTTAAACTTTTTAGAGATCTACTGCATGAAAATTTGAATTAATGTTACTGAAATGTATATTTAAAATTTTGGAGACAGTAAGTTGTATTTTGTGGTTTTGATTACAATGAAAATTAAAAGATAAAGAGAATTGCAACATTTCTCAAAGCTACATTTAAAATAATGTGATCTTTATCCTATAAATAAGAACAAGCTTATCCATATACAAATGATGAGCATGCATGTAATCTCAGCTACTAGGAAGTCTGAGGCAAGTGAATTGCAAATTCAAAACATCCTCAATAACTTAGTGAGAACCTCTCTCCAAATATGAGGTAAAAAAAGCTTGGGGTGTAGTTCCACATGAGAGTATCACTGCCATCAATCCCCATTACACTTATACATAGAAAACTTCAATTTCTACGTACATGGGCAGAATCAAAAGCCAATCAAGATAAAATACAAAAGTCATGGACAAAAGAGGCTTAATATTTATACAAGCAAAAGCACATATAATATTATTGGCAATACAAACATGAATCATACATATCTTAGTTTGTAAAGCAATTAACTGATATGAGAAAACCCAGTCCTTAAGAGGGAACCTACTGTATACAATTAAAAAAGAAAAAAAAACAATAAAATTGTAAATATCTACCAATGTATTATTTTACAAATCCTCTAACTCATATAAAACTTACACCATCTCTCGAAACAGCAATCTTTGTTCAACTTGACATTCATTCCATGGCAGATAATTTCACAGAAAATCCATTACACATATCATAAAAAACCCTGATAAGGAAATTTTAGTGAAAAAATGTACAATGAGATTAGAGAAACTGACTTATGATAATAAGGTATTAAAATGGGTGGACCTAGAGGTCTCCAGAAATGTGCAAAACTTTCCTGCAAATAATGGAAGAAGGGCTGGAGTTGTAGAGTAGTGTTAGAGAGCTTTCCTAGCATGAGTGAGGCCCTGGCTTCAATTCTCAGAACCATATATGGATAAATAAAAACTTCATTAACAACTAAAAATATTTTCAAAATTATGGAAGAGCTGTCAGATAATATTGACACTCACAAGGCAAGGGGAGTGTTTTGTTGTTAATTTGAATGTATGGAGATATTACTGGAGGAAAAGGAGGATACTACATAATTTTAAAGCACAAAACACAGGACAAGTTTTTCTGATAACAAGAGAAAGAATTCAAAGCTTCTAGAAAATATTTTCTGCTGGATAATGTCTCAATGAACCTTTTTGAATATAGGCTGCCTCCCCTACCTCAACTATGTCCTCTGCTATATGCAGGCCACAGGATTTGACATCATTGCATTCCTCTAAGTCAACCATATTTCAAGTGAAAAATATATATCTTGCCACCAAAAGAAAACATTAATGGTGAAAATAAACATCATTAACATTGTCTTGTCAGCACCAAGAACTACCCCATCTTCTTTATTGAAAGCATAAATCTGCAACACATTCTTGTGGAGAAGTTCCCAAAAGATATACTTCAAGGGAAGAAAATTAAATAATGATAATTAGGAATTTTGAAGGAAAGTTATGCTCACCCACAAAGACTAGGTTGCTGTAGTTCTCCAACATCACTTCTCTATATAAATTCTGCTGAGCAGGATCCAGGAATTTCCATTCCTCCTCAGAGAAATCAATAGCGACATCCCCAAATGTCAATGGCTCCTGAAATAAAAATTGTTAGATCAATAGAACATGGACCAAACCATTATTCAGTTTTTAATATGAATTAAGAGTTAGTAGAACTGACTGTCATGTAGGAGAGTGAATTTAATTATGTAATAAGATACTTTGCATTATCTAATTCAGAGGAAAATACACGAGTCCAAAAAAAGTATATATATTCCATACCAGAGTGAAGTAAAGGATATATACCATAATCCAAGCAATGAATAAAAGCCCAACTTTTTACTTTTCTGCCATCAGTGAATGTGAAATTTGGCAGAAATTCCAGATGCAGATCAGACTTTTCAGAGATATTCTCATAAGGTGATTGTGTACAAGGGAGACAAAAAGACTGGTAAAAAAGCTTTTGAAAACACTGTGGTTCCTATTCTCCCTGCTTTCTATCCATGAGATAGATTGAGATCCCTAATTCAATTAGTTTCAAGTATCATTTATGACACATTCCCAATGTGTAAAATATTTATAAAATATTAATGTTTGGAGACAGGTAAAGTGACACTTCCACCTCGTGAAAAGACTAACTTGTAATATTTCAAGTTCTATAAGCAGTTCAACGAGTGAATTAATTTGGTACAATGGAATTCACAATGGGTTACAGAAGACTTCAAAGAGGAGATTAAAAAATTCTTAGAGGTAAACAAGTTCATAGACACAACATATCAAATCTCTTGGACACTATGAAAGCAGTAGTAGGAGAAAACTTCGTTGCATGGAGTTCATTCTTTAAAGAAGAAAAAGTCAATAATTAATCTCATACTTTATCTCAATGCCCTAGAAAAACAAATCAACAGCAAAAGCAGTAGAAGGCAAGAAATAATTGAAATTAGAACTGAAATTGAATTAAAAGAAACAATTAAACCTTAACAAAAAGTTGGTTCTCTGACAGACCTTATGCTAATTAAGACAAAGAGAGAGAAAATTCAAATTACCAGCATACATGATGAAAAAGGCAATATCCCAAAAGACACTACAGAAATAGAGAGGATATTTAGACATTATCTTGAAAATGTATACCCCAATAACATAGAAGACATACAAAGAATCTACAAATTTCTTAAGTCATATGATATGCCAGATTAAATCAGGAAGACATACAAAATTTAAAAAAAAAACAATATTAAATGATGAAATACAAGATGCCATCAGAAGCTTATCAACCAAGAAAAGCCCAGGCCCAGATTGATACACTGCCGAGTTAAACAAGACCTTTAAAGAAGAAATTCAAAATACCAATATTCTTCAATTTATTTCAGAAAATACAGAAAGAAGCAGCACTTCCAAACTCGTTCAATGAGGCCAATATCACCCTGATCCCCAAACCAGGCAGGGACAAATAAAAGAAAGAAAACTTCAGGCCAATATCTCTAATGAACATAGATGAAAAAATTCTGAATAAAATTCTGCCAAAAAAACCCACAAAAACATATTAAAAAGCTCGTGCACCAAGATCAAGTGGGGTTTGTCCGGGAATATAGGGTTGGTTCAACATATAGAAATCAATAAAGGTAATTCATCACATCAATAGACTTAAAAATAAGAATCATATGATCATCTCAAGAGACACAGAAAAACCATTTGACAAAACACAGCACCCTTTCATGTTCAAAAAATTAGAAAAACTAGAGATAACAGGAACATACCTCAACATCATACTGGCTCTCTACATTAAGCCTAAGGCCAACATCATTCTAAAGGGAGAAAAACTAAAGGCATTCCCTCTAAAAACTGGATCAAGACAGGGGTGCGCTCTCTCACCATTTCTATTCAAAATATTTCTTGAAACACTGGCCAGAGCAATTAGACAGATGAAAGAAATTAAAGGAATAACTACAGAAAAAGAACTTAGATTAGCACTATTTTCTGAAAATATGATTCTATAACTAGAAGACCCTAAAAGCACCACCAGAAAACTTCTAGAACTAAAAATGAATTCAGCAAAGCAACAAAATATAAAATTAACACATATTTAAAAAAAGGCCTTTCTGTATATCAGTGTCACAGCCTAAAGAAGGAAATAAGAAAATCTATTCCATTTACACTAACTTCAAAAAAAGAAAACATAAGATACTTGGGAATCAACTTAATGAAAGAGGTGAAAGATCTATACAAGGAAACCTACAGAACCCTAAATAAAGAAATCAAAGAAGACCTTAGAAGATGAAAAGATCTACCTTACTCTTGCATAGGCAGAATTAATATTATCAAAACGAGCATACAACCAAAAGCACTGTACAGATTTAATGCAATTCTGATCAAAATCCCACTGACATTTCTCATAGAAATAGAAAAAGCAATCATGAAATTCATCTCGAAAAATAAGAATTCCAGAATAGCTAAAGCAATTATAAGCAGGAAGAGCAAAGCAGGTGCTATCACTATACCAGACCTTAAACTATACTACAGAGTAAGAGTAACAAAAACAGCATAGTATTGGCAGTAAAACAAGCTGCTAGACCAATGGTACAGAATAGAGGAAACACAGACTAACTCACAAAATTACAATTATTTTACATTAGACAATGTTGCCAAGAACATGCATTGGAGAAAAGATTGTCTCTTCAACAAACGGTGCTGGGAAAACTGGAAATCCGTTTTCAAAAAAAATGAAATTAATACCCTATCTCTCACCATGCACAAAACTCAACTCAAATTGGATGAACGACCTTGGATTTAAACCAGAGACTCTGCATCTAATAGAAGAAAAAGTAGGCCATAATCTTCATCACATGGGGCTAGGCCACCCAAACTTTCTTAATAAGATGCCTATAGCACAAGAATTAAAAACAAGAATCAACAAATGGGATGGATTCAAACTAAAAATTTTCTTCTCAGAAAATAAAATCTGAGGTGAACAGAGAGCCTACATCCTGGGAGTAGATTTTTAACCCTCACACATCAGATAGAGAACTAATATCTAGTATATAAAGAACTAAAAATGCTAAGCAAGAAGAAACCCAATAATCCAATCAACAAATTGGCCAAGGACCTGAACAGACACTTCTCAGAAAAGGATGTAGAATCAATCAACAAATATTTTTTTAAAAAGTTCATCATCTCTTGCAATTAGAGAAATGCAAATCAAAACCACTCTAAGATATCATCTCACTCCAGTCATAAAGACAAACAACAAGTGTTGGCAAGTATGTGGGGGAAAAGGCACACTAATACACTGCTAGTGGGACTGCAAATTGGTGCAAACAACATGGAAAACTGTATAGAGATTTCTTTGAAATTTGGGATTGAAAACATCATTTGACCCCACTATTCCTCTTCTCAGACTATTCTCAAAGGACTTGATAACAGCATACTACAGGGTCATAGCCATTCAATGTTTATAGCAGCACAATGCAGAATAGCAAACTGGAGGAAACCCAGATGCCCTTCAGTGGATGATTGGATAAAAATATGGGGCATATATACACAATGCAATTTTACTCAGCAATAATAAAATCATGGCAATTGGAGGTAAATGGATGGTATTGGAGAAGTGAAGTGAGGCATACCCAAAAAATAAATGTTTCTCTGATATAAGAAGGCTGACTATAGTGGGGTAGGGAGGGGGATCATGGGAGGAATAGATGAATTCTACATAGGGCAGAGGGGTTGCAGGTGAGGGGATGAGGCAGGGAATTAGCAGTGATTGTGGAATGTGATTACAACATTTTCTAAAGTACATGTATGAAGACCCGATTTGGTGCCAACATACCTTATATACAACCAGAGATATGAAAAATTGTGATATATATGGGTATAAAAGAGTTGTATTGCAGAAAGAAATGAGTACATATATAATGGCATTAATTAGCATGAATATACTTTCTATACAGAGATACAAAAATTGTGCTCTATGTATGTAATAAGAATGTAATGCATTCCACTATTGTTGTGTATTTAATAAATAAATTTTTAATACGAAAGGTATTGAAACCCATTGGGGACACTATAAGCCTACATGGCTATATATTTTTAAAACACAGGGATGGAAAGGAAGATGCATGAAAAACCTGAGAAACCAAGAAAGAATGTGCCTCAAAAAAAGATGCTACATTATTAGAATCCATGGTCAGAATAGCAGGATAAATGGTAGAAGGTACATAATTTTCTGTGAATTAAAGGATGATATGAGAGAAAATACAGGCAGCAAAGGATCATTTTGATAAAGAGTTACATAAGTAAATACAGAAAGCAAAAGATTCCTTCAATAAGGAGATAGAGATTTTGAAAAAAACCCAACAAAACAAAGATCTTTGAAATGAAAGAAACAGTAAACCAAATTAAAAACTCAATAGGAAGCATCTCCAACAGAATAAATCACATGGAAGAAAGAACCTCTGACATTGAAGGCAAAATATATAATCTTGAAAAAATAAAGTTGACCCTAGTGAAGATGGTAAGAAACCATGAGCAGAAGATTCAAGAATTGTGAAATAATATGAAAAGGCCAAATTTAACCACTATTGGGATAGACGGAGGCATAGAGGTCTAATCTACAGAAATGGACAATCTATTCAATGAAATAATACCAGAAAAATTTCCAAACATGTAGAGTGAATTGGGAAATCAAATACAAGGATCATATAGAACACCAAATGAAAAAGATCACTACAGGTCTACACCAATGCACATCATAATGAAAACACCTAGCATACAGGAGGAGCAGAGCATTTCAAAAGCCACAAGAGAAAGGAATCAAATTACATATTGGGAAAAACAATCAGGATCTCTGATTTCTGAACTGAGACCCTGCAATCTACAAGATCCTGCAACAGTATAAACCAAGCTCTGAAAAAAATGGATACCAACCAAGAAGCATACCCAGCAAAATTAAATTTTGATTAGCAATCAGATTTCAATTCAGATTTTATTTTATGACAAAATAAAAACCTTCTATCATACACAAATTTAAAAGAATTTACAACCAGAAACCTGCACTACAGAACATCCTTGGCAAAATATTCCATGAGGAGGAAATGAACAACAATAAAAAATCAGAAAAGGGTAGTATAACTCTAAAGGAAAAACCTATCAAAGAGAAACTAACTTAGTTAGATACCAAAAATAAACAAAAATAACTGGTAATACAAATGTTGTCTCAATAATAACCCTGAAAGTTTAGTTCCAACATAGAAATCAAAAGACAGGCAGATTGGATTAAAAAGACCAACAATATGCTGCCTCCAAGAGACTAATATTATAGAGTTCTAGATCTGACATTTTTCTTCCCTTACATTTAGAACATTCAGGGGGCCTCAGGCAGGAAGGCCACACCTGAAATCCCAGCCACTCAGGAGGCTGAAGTATAAGTTCAAGACCAGACTTGGCATCTCAGCATCTGTCAGGAGATAAATGATAGAAAGTATGAGTGATGTAGCTCTGTGGGAAAGGACCTCTGCATTCAATCCACTATGCTCCCCATGCCCCCCCCCAAAAAAAATGAAAACCTCAGGGGTGAAAAAACCTAAAACCCCTGCAGATCCCAGCCCATTTTGGAAAAATAAAAGGGCCCACGAACTGAAAATTCTCATGGTCCCAACACTCTGAAATCCACCACAGAAGAAATTCAGGGAGAAGACTTGAGCTGCCAATTTGTACAGGAGATACCCATGTGTTTAATAATAAGAATAAAAGAATCCAACATCTTTAGAAACCCAAGTAATGTAAAATAAAATCCTATCAGAGACAAAATTAAATAGTATCAATGATGATAGGAAACAAAATAATTCTAATAAACTGAAAGAGTTTAAGTGCTTCTTAACTATTTGTAGAAACTGTTTTGCTAATAAAGACACATGATAGACTGCAGGGACCTGCTTAATTCAGTACCAGGATAATACATTAATAGTCATGGTACATTCAGCTTAAAAATAGTATAAAATACCATGGGTCAGTTTTACATGGGTGCCATATGCCGGTGGTATTATGTGTAACTCTAATTCACTAATAAACAATCCAGCATGCTTTACTCTTAATGGAAGCATCCAGTCCTAAAATTCATCCACAAAGTTAAATATATGTAAACTTAATCAAGAAAATTTTGAATTATAAGAGAAAAAGAGTTATTACCTAACATGTACATTGTGGAACTGTACTGTTACAATTATCATCTAGGAATCACGACGTCAATAAAGCCCACCCATGAACCCACGTGGATGTGAAAAACCTATTAATTGCAACAGAAAAGTCATTATCAATCAAACCCTAACAAGGTCAATCTAAACTTAGCTAGACTCGCGGTCAGAATAAAAACTAAAAACTACCAGGGACACGGCTGAGTGGTAAGGCACCCTTCTGTTAACTACAAAACAAAAAAACAAACTTCAGAAAACTAGCTCAGGAATAAGCAAGGTCCCTGTTCACCATAGCTCCCCTCCTGCAGGATAAGGGTGTTTGAAGATTGGAATTTTTTTTTTTTTTTTTTTGGTACTGGGCATTGAACTCAGAGGCCCTCAACCACTGAGCCCCATCTCCAGCCCTATTTCGAATTTTATTTAGAGGCAGGGTCTCCCTGAGTCTCTAAGTGCCTCACCCACTTGCCTAGGCTGGCCTTGATCTCAAAATCCTTCTGCATCAACCCCCTATCCCCAGCCACTTGGATGACAGGTGTGCGCCATCCCCTGGCTCACAGTTGATTATTCTCTGGTTCCACCTGTCAATCATTAGACCCCAGGAAGACGCTGGGCAGCCAAGCTCACCTGCCACTTAGGACTGGAGCAGGGGCTGAGGTTGCCCCAGGGGATGGGGAGGCTGGAGGGGTCCCTGCCACTGTCACGCTCTCCACCCGGCTGGCCATGGGGACTGAGGGGCGCTGTCCCCAATGGGCTCAGGCCTGTGGACGCGGAAAGCCCCCGGAGTCGGGGTAGGCGAACGCAGGTTCCACCACAGTGGGTCCCACCTGATGGCCTCCCTGCCCCGCCTCCCTCCCCAGCCTTCCTGTCTAGGCACCAGGTACCACTGCACACTCACCACTTCCTGGTGCCCAGCAGACAAGCCTGCCCTGGGGAGCTTCAGCCACTGCATGGCAGGGCCAACCAGGGTCCCGGGCACAAGCAAAGCCTGGAGGACAACTACACAGACCCCAGAGAAATAAATCCCATCCAGAGCATGGAGGCCCTCCTCCTGTTTGCTGGTTGCCCTCAGGATTGGACAGCTCTCAGCATGGGGGCTTCTGATTGGAAAGGGTGTCAGTCAGTCTCTGCTCTCCCCTGCCTGAGCCCAGCAAACCTTCTTTTTGAATGACAGCAGCAAGAAGGAGGCCAGAATGGCAGGGTTTGGCTGCAGCTTTTTTTTCCTTTCATTCTGGGGTCTGGGCATTGGGTTAGGGTTAGGGTGACCAGAATTCTAAGTTCTGTTGGGTTTTAATGTTAGTAAATTGAAGTCATTTTTTGAAAGTTTCACCACCTGGGCCCCCTCCTATAATAAGACCACCCAGAGCGTCTTCGGGGTGCTGATTTGTCCTCTGTTCATCTGTGCAAAATTCTCCAAGCAGAACTGGCCTTTCGCCCTGTGGGAACTGTTCAGTGCATCATGGCCAGCGCTGGTGGAGGCTCACGGTGGTAGGGGGGGGGCAGGACCCTTGGAGGAGGTTCCACAGGGGTTGGCAGTATGAGAGCTGATGTTCCTCCAGCTGAGTTGAATCTGTATCTTGAGCCCACATTGAGCTAGAGGCAGAATAAGGAGATCAGCACAGAAGAGACCCCCAGAGCGCAGACCTGGGTGAACCCCAGCTGCACCGGGCTCCTTCTCCCTCTGGCCACTGAGGGTTGAATTCAGAGGCCTCGACCTCTGAGCCCCTTCCCCAGCCCTAGCTTGAAGTTTAGAGACAGGGTCTCATTGAGTTGCTTAGCACCTTGCATTTGCTGAAGCTGGCTTTCAATTAGCCATCCTTTTGCCTCAGCCTGCCTAGACGCTGCAATGACGGGCATGTGACACTTTTTTTTCTTTCTTTCTTTTTGAGAGAAATACCTGCAGTGGCCACAGGATAACAGCCTTGTGCAGATCAAGGCCACCCTGGGTGCTCTCCCTGGTTCCCACCAGTCCCCTAGATCCCAGGCAATGGAATCCTGCCTCCTCCAAAAACCAGAGACCCCCCTGCCCAAGTGTGCATCCTTATATCAGCTGAATACTCTGCACTTGACAAAAAGAAAAGAAAAAAGACAGACCCTAACTGCTTGTCTTGATGCAAACAAAGCCAATGTGTTTCTAAAGAGAGCTCTGGTCTTGTCCCCCCAATTCAGTCGTGCAAAAAGTCACATAATACAGAGAAGACTTCTCGTTAAGGGGGACTCCAGGGTCTGTCTATTAATGAAGAACAATTTGGGTTTGATTGGGAGTCCAGGAAAGCCAATTCCAGGTTTTCCTAATTTGGTAAATAACTCCATAGATTCGAATGCCTGCTCCTCTCTGCATTAATTAATCATAGAGTCCTCGAGGTTACCTGTCCCCTGCAGATAAAATTGGGGGGATCCTTTTTTCTCCATACAGCACCCTGAACCTCCACCTTCCCTTCTGACTCCAACACCTTTGGCAGCATCCAATGGGGGAGCGATTTAGAAAATTCTGGAATGTACCTAAAGACATTTCCTCATCCCAGTGTGATGCTATCAATTTGGTCCTATGGTCCTGTTTAGTATGTTTTGTTTTTCTATTTTGTTGGTTCCTTTTAGTTATACATGACCATAGAGTCCATTTTGGTAAAATTATCCAAGCATAAAATATACCTTATTCTCCTTAGGACCATATTCATGTGGGTGAGCATGATTGTTACTGTATTCTGGATAAATGCCATTTTGACTTGAGTGAAAGGGAATCTCAGTGCAGTTTTAATATGCATTTTCCTAATTGCTAGATACACTGCCTTTTCAATATTTATTTTTTAAAATATATTTTATAGTTGGAGTTGGACCCAATACCATTAATCTATCCATTTATTTTTTTGTGGTGCTGAGGATGGAACCCAGTACCTTGCATGGGCTAGGTGAGCACTCTATGGCTGAGCCCCAGTCCCAGCCCTCATTTTCAGTATTTTTTACTTTTGTTTCTCAGTAACAGCAGCCCAGGTCTTTGGGGAACCGATTTTGCTGCATTTGTGAATTGGGAACATTTCTCTTGAAGAAAGACTGGGAAGGTCAAGGCACATGCCCAGGATTCCAGGAATGAGAAGTACATGGTTGTCTTGACCAGGATGAGGAGAAGAATATGTGGGTGAAAAGAGGGAAAGAGCTAGAGACACCTTTGGGCCAGAACCTCTCCTTCCCCCACTAGGGCAATTATTCTTGCTGTTAGTTTTCTTATCCCAAATGAGAGATTTTTCTAAGCTACCAGTGCCACTAGATATAGGTCTCTGGATGGAGCTCAGAGTTGTCTTTAGAGGCAAGAAAAAGTGAATAACCAACCAAATTGTTCCAATACCAACAATCTAGACCTTGGGCTCTTTGGGAACAAAACCCTGGGGTTTACCCAATAATTAACAATCCAACAGCACCCGAAACCCAATTAATGGGCGACAGAGAATTGGATCAGTGGGTGTGAGGGTCTGTGGGTGGCCAGCTGCAGGAGCTTGCCTCTGGGTGCATTCCTTGCATCTGGGAGGTTTTTCAACACCAATGAGATAAACAAAGTGGTGAGAACACTGGCAAAACCCTCTGCAATATTCTAGCCAAGAAAATTCATAAGCACTTTAAAAGCATCTTAATGTTTACCCTCAGTCAAATGTGCCTCAATCCGAATGAAACCATTTGAAAAGAGCTGTCAACATGAAAAGTTTCTGATATCTGCTGGTTTGTGGATCACTGCAACTCCATATGAGTCAATGGCTAAATAAATAAATAAAAATAGAAATCTAATGAGCATTCTCTTAAGACTTTCGTCCTGAAAACACTGCCCTATTTGCTTTGATAACTAAATGATCATTTAATCGTTTCTCTAGCAACACTTGAGGTCCATAAAGAAATGTGAAACATTTCTGGTTGGGACAGAAATGTTTGGACACCAACAAGAAAGTTTTACTGAACCTCAAAGGAGAAGGTTCATAAATAACCAGATTGCAGGAAAGCCCACAGAATTTGAAATTAGAAACAAGGGACTGGGTTTGTGACTCAGTGACAGAGCACCTGCCTAGCACCTGTGAGGCACTGAGTTAGATCCTTGGCACCACATAAAAAAGAAATATATAAAATAAAGGTATCCTATCCAAATAAAAACCATTTTAAAAAATAAAGATCAGATTTAAAATACAAAAGAAAACCAACTCCCTACAATGGAGCATTTCTCCTAGACCAGCTTCCTGGACCCTCATATACTAGCATGATATGAGCAAACTTAGAAAAATGGGTGAGAAATTACAGAACTCTACTCTGGCCCCATCTCTAGTCCAGCCCCACTTAAATGTCCCTCTCCAAATAGCAACACCTCAGACCACATATTTGCTGTCTCTTCCTTTAGAGCTTTCTCACATTTTTTCTTTCTTTCTTCTTGTGGTGCTGGGGATTGAACCTTGTGCATGCAGGGCAAGCACACTACTAACATCACTGAATCCCTGGCCCCTCACGTTCTTTCCTGAATGTGCATCTGTTTTCTAAATAGGTCTGTTCACGTACCTGACAATGATGAAGTTGTTTTCTGCTTTGAAAACCAAGGAACCTACTAATTTCCCTCTCTCTCTCTGAAATCCCTTCCCATTACACAACCCAACAAAGCAAAAGTAAGACTTAAACTTTGTAATTGTGTGGGGTCTTTTATTGTTTGGGGTCTGATATCACATATATCACTGGAGGGAAGTAATTAGCAGCCATGAACTATTTTTAATAAGCAAAAGACAAGGTTTGGCAGCACATGTCATTAAGGCCAGGGATTTGAAAGGCTACTTCAGGAGTATATCAAGTCAGAGGCCACAGTTGGCCTCTTAGCAAGACCCTGCCTGAAAATAAAATATTCAAAGTTCTGACACTGTGTGAGTCTTCATGAACAATGAAGGGTCAGAATTCCTGTTTCAACAGTCTCCCTTTAGGATGCTGAGTGTAGGTGTGTGACTGTTACCTTCCAACAGGACCTAGAGCTGTTGCTGGTGCCCTCCCTGTATTAATAGATCAAATGAAGTGAGAAAATAAGTAAAGCAATAAAAAATCTGACATTTTTGCTGGTTGTGATCCCAGAGATAAAAAGGTTATGTTGTGTTTTTTGGATCTTGTGTTCTTACAAGAGTAAATTTTAGATAACACATAAAATGTAATCAAAGTAGAGCAAAGTTTATTGGCCCAGAAATCACTATCAAAAAGGGGGGAGAAAACCAGTGAGTCTTCTCTGACATCTCTAGGCCTCACACCCCTTTGATCCTCTGGTTTATGGGAGATGCTGTGGGTGACTCTATAGGCCTGCCCATGGACGAATTCCTACTCTTAAGTGGCAGTAGGATGACATCGTGTTTGTAGGTTCCTAGTCCACATGGTATTGTCCAGAGACACCAAAGCAAAACCCGAGTGTGTGTGTGTGTGTGTGTGTTTGTGTGTGTGTGTCTTTGTGAATTTTACTATAATAAAAATTTTATTATGGCAGCTACTATGAAGACAAACAACAACAAGTGTTGGCGAGGATGTGGGGAAAATGGTACACTCATACACTGCTGGTGTGACTACAAATTGGTGCAGCCAATATGGAAAGCAGTATGAAGATTCCTTGGAAATCTGAGAATGGAACCACCAATTTACACAGCTATCCTGTGGAGCCAACCTATATGCCCTTCAGTGGATGAATGGATTAAAAAATATGCATTATTTATACACAATGGAAATTTATTTAGCAATAAAAGAATAAAATCATGTGTGGGGGAGAGATTATGGTGTTGTTCTCTTGGTTTCTGACTTTTGATTTCTGAATTTTAGGGAATAGAGTTTTTTCTAAGATTCTCACCAGTAACTTTGCCTTTGCCAAATGGTTATTGCAACTTACTTCTGTTTCGTGCTGTCTAACTTTTGTGGTTTTCCAATATGAGGTATGAGGTAGAAGTGGATTTTAAGTGAATATTTTTAATGTAGGAGTTCACTAATTAATATTAGAAGCATCAGATGAGCTCATAACAGTAATAAAATTTGGTATCATCAGTTATTTATGTGCATAAGAAAGTAAGTAGTAAACATAATATTAAAGACAGTTCTAATGACCATAATATCAAAAGCAAAATACTTGGGAATTTTTTCAAGAAATGTAAACACTTGCACATTTAACATGGCTTGTTTTTAGAAAATATACCACTATCCCTAAGCCACCTTTTTTTTTTTTGTGGTGACCTTAACTCATAGAAAAAAGTTAGGAATTAAATGTTTCTTCTGTGATCCTGAGGACAGGACTTAGGTATGGTCAACCAGTGAGCTCTATCATCATCCAATTCTTATTTTTCTTTGAGATATGGTCTTGCCAAGTTAGTGAAGCTAGACTCATAGTTGTGACCCTCAAGGCTCAACTTCCAGGGTAGGTGGGGTTACATGCATGTGCCATCACAACCCTGGTAGGGATTAGTCTTTTATGTTTTCTTTAGTTGTAGTGGACAGAGTAACTTTATTTTATATACTTATTTTTATGTGGTGCTGAGAATTGAACTCAGTGCCTCATATGTGCTAGGCAGGTGCTCTAACCCTGACCCCAGACCCAGGGATTAAATTCTTGACTTTAATATTATAGGTTGGCTCAACTACACAGCCACTTTCCCAGTCATGTTTAATTTTTTTTAAAAAAAACAGGGTTTCACTGACTTTTATAGGTCCCTATTAATTTACTGAGTCTGTCTTTGAACTCGTGAATTTCCTGCCTCAGCCTCCCAAGGCATTGGAATTGCAGGTATGTGCCCCAACTCCCAGTTTCTTCATTCTTTTGTAGTTGTTGCTTTCTTTTCTTACATAAATTCAAGTTGAATAACAGTATATTTAACAATACAGATATAGAGAAAAGCCAGTGGTGTAGGTAAGCAATTGAACATATCCACCAGAAAGTATATTATATATTCACCATGGTGTATTACTCAGCCATCAATACAAATTCCTCTAATGGTCAGCAAAATAGATGGAATTGGATGATGTCATGCTACGTGAAGAAATTCACAATAGTGTCACATCTCATATGTTAATATAATATCATGTGCAAGTACAATAATGATTATTATGGCTGAGAAGTGTGTGGGGTGCATCAAGGGCAGAAGAGGATGTTTCGATATTATGAATACATGTATATGCATATATATAAATATCGCACTGAATCCCATAAATATTTGCAATTGCTATGTGATAATAAAAACCATCATCTCTCATAATTATAAAATTCTGCACTAAGAACACAATCCTGCTGTCTTTTGGAATTTCCATTATATGATGCGATATTATTGATGAAGCTCCATGATAACAACCAGGCTCTCCCTACACATCCATTCTATTTTATTCCAGGCTCTGAACATAGAGTATACAATGTATTTCTGCATGTAGATCTTCTCACTTATCCTAAAGTCCTCCAGCTTGTCTGTGTTATTGGAGAATATTCTTTTGTTTCTGGGGTTTGGACCCAGGGTTGCCTTACCTGTTACAGAGATCCACCATCATTATCTTTTTCAGTTTTAAGACAGAATGTTACCAAACTACTAAGGCTAGCCTTCAAATTTTGGCAACACTGCCATATACACCATTCTTATTTTAAAGTTGAGTAATAAGTGAAGTGTGGAGGCACATTTCTTTTGTCATGCTAGGGATTCGAACAATATCTCTACAGGTCTACACCCACACAAATCATAATGAAAACACCTAGCATACAGGAGGAGCAGAGCATTTCAAAAGCCACAAGAGAAAGGAATCAAATTACATATGGAGAAAACCAATCAGGATCTCTGATTTCTGAACTGAGACCCTGAAATCTACAAGATCCTGCAACAGTATAAACCAAGCTCTGAAAGAAATGGATGCCAACCGAAAATCATACCCAGGAAAATTAAATTTTGATTAGCAATCGGATTTCAATTCAGATGTTATTTTATGACAAAATAAAAACCTTGCATCATACGCAAATTTAAAAGAATTTACAACCAGAAACCTGCACTACAGAAGATCCTTGGCAAAATATTCCATGAGGAAGAAATAAACAACAATAAAAGATCAGAAAAGGGTAGTATCACTCTAAAGGAAAAACCTATCAAAAAAAAACTGACTTAGTTAAATACCAAAAATAAACAAAAATAACTGGGAATACAAAAGTTGTCTCAATAATAACCCTGAAAGTTTTGTTCCAACTTAGCAATTAAAAGACAGGCAGATTGGATTAAAAAGACCAACAATATGCTGCCTCCAAGAGACTCATCTCATAGGAAAAGACACCCAGAGACTAAACGTGACAGGTTGGAAAAAAATATATTGCTCAGGCTGGGGCTGGGGCTCAGTGGTGGAGCACTAGCCTAGCACATGTGAGGCCCTGTATTTGATCCTCAGTACCACATAAAAATAAATAATAAAGATATTGTTTCCATATACATAAAATAAATATTAAAATCCTACCACTAACATATACTGTGGAGGCAAGCTGGGGTTTCCATTCTTATATCAAATAATGTGAACTTCAAGTGAAAATTAATCAAAAGGGATAAAGAAGGATACTTCATACTGCTTAAAGGAACTATACACCAACAAGACAGAACAATTGTAAATATACACACCCCCAAAACAATGGAGCATCTATGTTCAAACGGACTCTTCTCAAGTTTAAGGGCCAAGTAGACCACAAGATAAAAATTCTGGGTGACTTTAACACACCTCTTTTACCACTGGATTGATCGTCCAAACAATATCCAGACAGAAACTATAGAACTCAATAAAACAATCAATAACTTAGATTTAACTGACATACATAGACTATTTCATCCTTCAAAAGGCGAAGACACTTTCTTCTCAGCAGCAAATGGATCTTTCTCTAAAATAGACCATATGTCATGCCAAAAGGAACTCTAAGCAATACAGAAAAGTAAGGATACTACCCTGCATTCTGTCAGATCATAATGGAATAAAATTAGAAATCAATGATAAAAATAGAAGCTACTCCAACACCTGGAGACTAAATAATATGCTAGTTAATGAACAATGGGTTGCAGAAAACATCAAAGAGGAGATTTAAAACTTCTTAGAGGTGAATGAGGACACAGATACAACATATAAAAATCTCTGGGACACTATGAAAGCATTACTAACAGGAAAGTTCATTGCATGGACTTTATTCCTTAAAAAAATAAAAAGTCAAATAAATGACCTAAAATTACATCTCAAACCCTAGGAAAAACAATTAATCAACACCAAAAGCAGTAAAGGACAGAAAAGAATTAAAATCAGAGCTGAGATCAATAAAATTGAAACAAAAGAAGCAAATAAAAATTGACAAAGTGACTGGGAATGGTACCAACATTTGAACTAGCTATCCCACTCCCTGGTCTATACCTAAAGGACTTAAAAACAGCATACTACAGGGACACAGTCACAATGTTTATAGCAGCACAATTCACAAGAGTTAAACTGTGGAGCCAACATAGATGCCCTTCAGTGGATGAATGGATCAAGAAAACATGGCATTTGTACACAATGGAATATTACTCAGCAATAAAAGAAAATAAAATAATGGCATTTGCAGGTAAATGGATGGCATTGGAGAAGATAATGCTAAGTGAAGTTAGCCAAGCCCGAAATAACAAATGCTGAATGTTTTTTTCTGATATAAGGAGGCTGACTCATAGTGGGGAAGGGACGGGGAGCATGGGAGGAATAGATGAATTCTATTTAGGGCAGTGTGGTGGGAGAAATAGAGAGGGGAAAGGGATTAGCAAGGATGGTGGAATATAATAGACATCATTATCCAAAATACACATATGAACACACGAATTGATGTCAACCTACTTTATATACAGAGATATGAAAAATTGTACTGTATATGTGTAGTAAGAATTGTAACATATTCCGCTGCCATATATTTTAAAATTTTCAAAATGAAAAGTTGGCTTTTTGAAAAACAAATACATTTGATAAAACTTTATCCATGCTACTGTAGAGAAGGAGAGAAATACTCCAATTACTATAATCCATGATGAAAAAGGAAATATCACCATGAACACTAGAGAAATCCAGAAGATAATTAGAAATTATTTTGAAAATTTATACTGCAAAAAAACAGAATATATAGAAGTCATCAACAAATGTCTAGAATCATGTGACTTACCCAAACTGAGTAAGTTAAACAGATCATTTTCAAGCAATGAAACAGAAGATACTATCACAAGCCTACCAACCAACCAATAAATAAATAAATAAATAAATAAAGCCGAGGACTCAATGGATACAAGACTTCAAAAAAAGAACTAACACCTACATTTCTCAAATTATTGCATAAAATATAAAAAGAGGGAGCCCTTCCAAAATCACTCTATAAGGCCAATATCTCCTTGATGCTAAAATCAGACAAACACTGAAAAGAAAGTGTACTTCAGAGCAATATCTCTAAAAAGCAGAAGCAAGAATTCTGAATAAAATTTTGGCAAATCAAATACAAAAACATATCAAAAGGATGGTTCATCATGATGAAGTGCTATTCATCCCAGGGATGCAAGGTTGGTTCAACGTAGAGATATCAATAAATGTAATTCATCACATCAGCAGATTTAAAGATAAGAAACTTATGACCATCTCAACAAATGCAAAAAAAGTATTTGAAAAAATACAGCATCCCTTCATGTTCAAAACACTAGAAAATCTAGGGATAACAGGAACTTATTTCAACATTTAAAAGGCTATCTATGCCACGCCTCAGGCCAACATCATTCTAAATGGAGACAAACTGAAGACATTTTCTCTAAAATGTAAAAAAGACAGGGATGCCCTCTCTCACCCCTTCTATTAAATATAGTTCTTGAAACACTGGACAGAGCAAGTAGACAGATGAAAGAAATTAAAAAATAAGTATAGGCAAAGACGAACCTAACCTAGCACTATTTGCTCATGATATGATTCTGTACCTAGAAGACTCAAAAAACTCCACTAGAAAACTTCTAGAACTAGAATTCAGCAAAGTAGCAGGATAGAAAATCAACACCAGTAAATCAAAGGCATTTCTTTATATCAGTGACAAATCCTCTGAGAGAGAAATGAGGAAAACTACCCCATTCACAATATCCTCAATAAAATAAGATACTTGGGAATCAACAAGAGGTGAATGATCTATACAATGAAAACTATGAAACTCTAAAGAGAAATCAAAGACCTTAAAAGATGGAAAGATTTAACTTGATCTTGAATAGGCAGCATTAATATTATCAAAATGGACCTACTACCAAAAGCACTCTACAGATTTAATGCAATTCTGATCAAAATCCCAATGGGATTCCTCATAGAAATAGAAAAGCAAATATGAAATTTATCTGGAAAAACAAAAGACCCAGAATAGCTAAAGAAATCCTTAGCAGGATAAGGGAGGCAGGTGGCATTGCTATACCAGACCTTAAACTATTGTACAGAGCCACAGTAACAAAAACAGCATGGTTCTGGCATCAATACAGGCTGGCAGACAAATAGCCCAGAATAGAGGACACAGAGACCAACCCACTAGACCACAATTATCTTATATTAGACAAAGGTGCTAAAAATATGAACTGGAAAAAAGAGAGCATCTTCAACTAATGGTTCTGGGAAAACTGGAAATCCATATGCAGCAAAATAAAATTGAATTACTCTCTCTCACCATGCATAAAAGTTAACTCAAAATGGATCAAGGGTCTAGGAATTAAACCAGAGACTCTCCAAATACAAGAAAAAGTAGGCCTTATCTCCATCATGTGGGATTAGGCTACAACTTCCTTAATAACACTCCTATAGCACAGGAATTGAATCCAAGTATCAACACATGGGATGAATTGAAACTAAAGATTTTTATCAAAAAAACTCAATAGAATAGAGAGCCTACTTTATGGGAGCAATTTTTTACCCCTCATACATCAGATAGAGCACTAATCTCTCGGGTATATAAAGAACTCAAACGTCTTAATACCAAAAAAAAAATACTAATAATCCAATCAATAAATGCGCCAAGGACCCGAACAGACACTTCTCAGAAGAGGATATACAATCAATCAACAATTATATGAAAAAATGCTCATCATCTCTAGCAATCAGAGAAATGCAAATAAAAACTAAGATATCATCTCGCAACAGACAGAATGGCAACTATTATGAAGACAAACAACAATAAGTGTTGGCGAGGATGTGGGGGAACAACCCATCAAAATTTCACCATGGTTTCCTTTTCATTGAAGAAGGGTTCAAAGCAAACAGTTTGAAAATTCTCCTGGAAGGTAGAATTGATATGAAATTAGCCAAGAATTCTGAACTCTAAGAGTAAAAGCTGGAGCCATCATTACTAGGCACTAATGCATGTTATACAATTATCATATTGCAGTAATTTGAGGACAAAAAAATCACAATGCAGAAATTTCATAGGTGACTCCATATGTATGTAAATGTCATTGTAAGTGCAATGAAAAGGCCTAAATAAATGCCACCATCTCCAGCATAGGATTTGATGTGAATGAACAAGACAACCCAAGGTGAAGGGAGGTGTGGGAACTGGAGGCGCAGAACACTGGTAGGGCTTGGGTGCAGGACATGCGTGGTACTGGATTATACTCCAGCACCCCAAAGAAGCACATATTGAGGAGGATTATGTTTCAAAATTACACCAGAATAGGAGGCTCCTGGATTCTCTCCACACATGGATACACCAAATAAACACCTACTTCTGTTTTGAGTTCCTCTTGAATAAAGTTATATATGGATTGAGAGACCTATGCATTAGACCACTGAGTAAATATCTACCATCTGAAGTGCAGGCAAAGTTGGGGGACACTTGGGCATTAGTCCTGCCTTGAGCGATGTGCCAAATAATTTGGACAGAATACCCCAATCCAGTGTCACCCAGAGTAGAGGAAGACTTCTTGGGGTCACAAATGGAGCACATTGGACACTAAATGACTTGTCGCTGGAAACACAATTTGTCTGGTGCTCATAGAAGAACAAACTAGATATACACAAGTATCAGGACTGGAAAAGGGATGGTTTTCTATGGCTGTGGAGGTTCATGAGCTTTATCCATGGGACGAGGGCAGAAGGGAAGTGAGATCAAGGGTCCCAGTTTATCCCTAGAAGGGATTTGCCCACATGATCTGCAAACTGTGGTTGCTAACAGTTGAGCTCCTCTCTAGCCAGTCCCTAAGGGTAGACAGGACAAATGCAGTCCACCCAGCAGCCCTGCCTGAGCACTCTCCCCCTACTTCAGTAATAACTCCAGGCCTGAGCAGTTCTTTCTGGAAGAAGGATGTCCAGGCACTCAGGGTCCCAACAGTTTTTTTCTATTCCATGGACTCCATCCTAACCCACCAAGCTTTGAGAGCAATGGCAACTGTGCATGTCCAAATCTCCCTGGGTCTAAAACAAGTGGCTTCACATTGATGTGCAAGCACTTCCAGGGACTATTATCACCCCCCCCACCCTGGAGTGAAGGAAAATAATGAAAACCACAGCTCCTTGTTTCTTTATAGAATAGGCTCCCACCACCTTCTTGCAGTAAGCACAGGCAGCCTAGGTTCTAACCAACTGCATCAGGAATTCAGCCCCCAGCCAAGTAGGAGAGTTTCTGCTGTCTGAGCCCAGCTGTGGGGAAGGCTCCTATCAAAGAGGTGAAAGAGTTAGTCCTCCAATGACATAGATATGGAGCAAGAGACATGCTGATGACATGGGGCTAGAATATAAGCTTAGTGCGGACACTTTTTAAAAATAGCATGGAGTTCTTTAAAAGCTAACAGAGTAACAACCACTCTGGATTCATTTTCAAAGGAACTTGAACCAGTGTGTTCATAAATGGCTGCATGCCCATCGCTGTTCCAGGATCCACAGGAGCCAGGATGAGGGAACTTCTGAAGTGGCTTCTGGATAAAGAGACTCCTCCCAGTCACAGGGACATCTCCTACTCCCCTGAGAAACTACTTCCCCTCAATGCACCTGCTCATAGGTCAACAGGTGGCTGATATGCATCATACGCTCAGGAGACCTCAGATGAGCCAGGTGTGGGATCCTAGTGTCAGGCAGAGCCAAACCAGGACCAGGAAAATATCACAGAGGTCATGAGGCCCCTGGCACATGCAGTCCACAGGGGGGACACTCAGCCCAAAGACATTCTGAAAAGGTGTCTGGCCTGGGAGAGGAAGGGAAAATACACACATGTACGCATTTTTACAAATTTCAAGTGGTTTTTAGTGTACTTTTCTCTCATGTGAAGTGCTCAAACAGAAAACAAAACTTTTGCTTCTTATTTTATTACATTGGGGAGGAAAATTGTCACTGGAAATGGGGACAGGGGACTTGAATTTGAGGAATTCAATGATACATATGTACAGGTTTCATCTGGGAGACTGGGTTCTGGATCTGACACTTTGCTTCCCTTTCATTTAGAACTTTCAGGGGGCCCCAGGCAGGAGGGCCACACCTGTAATCCCAGCCACTCAGGAGGTTGAGGCACATGTTCAAGCCATACTCATCCTCTGTCTCAAGATAAATGATAAAAAGTACGAGGGATGTAGCTCAGTGGAAAAGAAGCTCTGCATTCAATCCACTATGAGCCCCTGCCCCCAAAAAAAGAAAAGCTCAGGGGGAAGAAAAACCCGAGACCCCTGCAGATCCCAGCCTCCTTGGGTAAGAAAAGGGCCCATGGAGTGGTGATTCTCAGGGTCCCAACACTCTGAAATCCACCACAGAAAAAATTCAGGGAGGAGACTTGAGATGGCAATTCGTCCAGGAGATACCCATGTGTTCAAAAATAAGAATAAAAAGAATCCTACATCTTTAGAAACCTGATAAATGTAAACTAAAATCCTATCACAGAGAAAAATAAAGTATATCAATGAAGATAGGAAACAAAAGAATTCTAATAAACTCAAGAAGTTTTAGTGCTTCTTAACTATTTGTGGAAACTGTTTTGCTATTAAAGACACAT
The DNA here is from genome assembly GCF_052094955.1 of Ictidomys tridecemlineatus. Taxonomy (NCBI): domain Eukaryota; kingdom Metazoa; phylum Chordata; class Mammalia; order Rodentia; family Sciuridae; genus Ictidomys; species Ictidomys tridecemlineatus. The sequence continues at coordinate 32,740,263 of NC_135492.1, read as the reverse complement.
GAGAGTCTCCCACCTCAGGGACTTGCTGCAATCAGTTCATATGACCGGGATAATACATTACTAGTCATGGTACATTCAGCTTAAAAATAGTATAAGATACCATGGGTAAGTTTTACACGGGTGCCATATGCAGGTGGTATTATGTATAACTCTGATGCACTAATAAACAATCCAGCATGCTTTAATCTTAATGGAAGCACCCAATCCTAAATTTCATCCACAAAGTTAAATATATGTAAACTTAACCAAGAGACTTTTGAATTATAAGAGAAAAAAATTATAAGAGAAAAAAAAATAATAAGAAGAAGTTATTAGCTAACACGTGCATTGTGAAGCTGTTCTGTTAAAATTGTCATCAAGGAATCACGACTTCAACAGAGTCCACCCATGAAACCACGTGGTTGTAAAAATCATACACTTAATTGCAACGGAAAAGTCATTATCAATCAAATCTTAACAAGGCCAATCTCAGCAATTTAGCTAGACCAGCGGGCAGAATAAAAACTAAAAACTACCAGGGAGAGAGCTCAATGGTAAAGCACCCTTCTGTTAACTACCAAAACACAACAACCACCCAAAAAAAAATAATAATAATAAATAAACTCCACAAAACTAGCTTAGGTATAGGCAAGGTCCCTGTTCACCGCAGCTTCCCTCCTGCAGGAAAATGGTTTTTGGAAATTTGATTTTTTTGGGGGGAGGGGGGGTGCTGGGCATTGAACTCAGGGGCACTCCACCACTGAGCCCCATCCCTAGCCCTATTTTGCATTTGATTTTGAGGCAGGGTCTCCCTGAGTCTCCAAGTGCCTCACCCACTTGTGGAAGCTGGCCTTGACCTCGCAGTCCTCCTGCATCAGCCCCTACCCCCAGCCTCTGGGAATGACAGGTGTGCGCCATTGCCTAGCTTGGAATTGGATTTTTCTAGTGCTGCCACCTGTCAATTACCACAGTCCAGGAAGACGCCAGGCTGCCTCCCTCACCTGCCAGAGAGATAGGACTTGAGCAGGGGCTGAGGCTGCCCCAGGGGATGGGGAGGCTGCCAGGAGTCTCCGCCCCTGTCACGCTCTCCACCCGGCTGTCCAGGGGGACAGAGGGGGCACTGTCCCCAATGGGCTCAGGCCTGTGGTTGCAGAGAGCCCCCCGGAGTCAGGGTCGGCCAACACCGGTTCCCCCCACAGCTGATCCCGCCAGAGGGACTCCCTGCCCCGGGTCCCTCCTGAGCCTCCCTGTCCATGCACAAGGTGCCACTGCACACTCACCATCCCCTTGTGCCCAGCAGCCAAGCCTGCCCTGGGGAGCTTCTGCCCCTGCATGGCAGGGCCAGCAGGGATTCTGGGCACCAAGGAATCCTGGAGTCCAACTGCAGGAATCTGAGTGGAACCACCGACTGCTGAGAAATAAATCCAATTCCAAGCGCGGAGACCCGCCCCTGCTGTTGGCTACGCTCAGGATTGGACAGCGCTCAGCACGGGGACTTCTGATTGGACAGGGAACCAGTCAGTCTCCGCTCTCCCGAGTCTGAGCCCAGCGAGGTTGTTTTTTTTTTTTTTTTTTTTTGAGTGACTGGGGGTGATCTCCGCTCCAAGCAAGGATGAAACAAAAATGGCAGGGTTTGGGTGCAACTTTTTTCTTTTCCTTTTGAGGTCTCGGCATTGGGTCAGGGTTAGGGTGACCAGAATTCTAAGTTCTGTTGGGTTTGATGTTAGGAAATTGAAGTCAATTCTTGAAAGTTTCATCACCTGGATCTCCTCCTATAATAAGACCACCCAAAGCATCTTTCAGAGGCTGACTTGTCCTCTGTTTATCTGTGCAAAATTCTCCAAGCAGAACTGGCCTTCCCCATAGGAACTGCCTTGGAGGAGTTTACTACCCAGTTGGCAGCCTGAGAGCTGATGTTCCTCCAGCTGAGTTGAATCTATTGGATGAGGCTGAAGGCAGAGTAAGGAGATCAGCACAGAAGAGACAGTGCAGACCTGAGTAAACCGCAGCTGCACCAGGACTCCCTCGCTCTCTGGCCACTGGGGGTTGAATTCAGAGGCCTCGACCTCTGAGCCCCTTCCCCAGCCCTAGCTTGAAGTTTAGAGACAGGGTCTCACTGAGTTGCTTAGCACCTTGCTTTTGCTGAGGCTGCGGTGGCCACAGGATAACAGCCTTGCACAGATCAAGGCCACTGTGGTTCCTGACAGTCCCCTGGATCCCAGGCAATGGGATCCTGCCTCCTCCTAAAAACAAAGACCCCCTGCCTAGGTGTGCATCCTTAGTATCAGCTGAATACTCTGCACTTGACAAGAAAAAAGAAACAACAACAAAATACAGACCCTACCTGCTTGTCTTGATGCAAATAAAGTCAATGTGTTTCCAAAGACAGCTCTGGTCTTGTCCCCCCAATTCAGTGGTGCAAAAAGTCACATAATACAGAGAAGACTTCTCATTAAGAGGGGCTCAAGGGTCTCTCTCTTTAAGGAATAACAATTTGCATTTGATTGGGAGTCCAGGAAAGCCAATTCCAGGTTTTCCTGATTTGGTAAATAACTCCATAGGCTCCAATGCACCCTTCTCCACTCTGCCTTTGTGAACTGTAGAGGCCTGGAGGTTACCTGCCCGCTGGAACCCCTGCACTTGCAGATGAATGGGGGGTCCTATCTTCTCCATGCAGTGCCCTGAACCTCCACCTTCCCACAGGCTCCAACACCATTGGCAGCATCCAATGGGAGAGTGGTTTAGAAAATTCTGGAATATACCTAAAGACATTTCTTTATCCGGCTATGATTCTATCAAGTTGGACCCATGATCCTTTTAATTACTTTTTATCTTTTTCTGTTTTATTCATTCTGTTTAGTTATACATGACCATAGAATCCATTTTGGTAAAATTATCCAAACATAAAATATACCTTATTCTCCTTAGGACCCCATTCGTGTGGGTGGCATGATGCACGGATTCACTTAGGTATTTTCATATATTTAAATAGGAAGATTATGGTGAACTCATTCTACTGTCTTTCATGTTCTTATCTCCCCTCCCTTCCTGTTGTGCCCCTTTTCCTAATTTACTGAACTTCTCTTTGTGCCGCCCACCTTCCTTGTGATGTAGATAACACATGTCAGGGAAAACATATGACTTTTGGTTTGGGGGGATTCCCTTAATTTACTTTAGCATGATAATCTCCAGTTCCATTTATTCACTGGCCAGTGTTATGAAGTCATCATTTTTTAACGCTGAGTAATATTCCACCATGTATACATACCACGATTTCTTTATCTATTCATCTGTTCATGGGCATTTAGGCTTGTTATGTAGCTTAGCTATTGTGAGTTGTGCTATCATGAACATTGATGTGGCTGTGTCCCTGTAGTATGAAAATTTTAAATACTCTGATTTATGCTGAGGAGACGGATAACTGAGTCAAATGGTGGTTCCAGTCCTAGTTTCTTGAGAATTCTCCATCCTGCTTTCCAGAGGGGTTGCACCAACGTGCAATGCCTCCAACAAGGTGTGAGCATTCCCTGTACCCCACATCCTCACCAATTTATTGTTACTGTATTCTTGATAATTTCTATAGTAATTGGAGTGAAAGAGAAGATGCAGTTTTAATTTGCATTTCCCTAATTGCTAGAATATGTTGCCTTTTCAGTATTTATTTTTTAAAAATTTTTTTCTATTAGAGTTGGACCCAATAACTTTTTTCTATCCATTCCTTTTTCTGTGGTGCTGAGTATGGAACCCAGGGACTCCCATGTGCTAGGCAAGCACTCTACAGCCAAGCCTAAGCCCCAGCCCTCATTTTCAGTATTTTTTACACTTGCTTGTCAGTAACAGAAGCCCAGTTATTTGGGGGATCAGTTTTGCTGCATTTATGAAATGGGAACATTTCTCTTGAAGGAAAACTGAGAAGGTCAAGCCACATGCCCAGGATTCCAGGGATCAGCATTACACAGCTGTCTTGCCCAGGATGAGGAGAACATTATGTGACTAAGAAGAGGGAAAGAGCCAGGGACCCCCTGGGGCCAGAACCCCTTCTTCCCCCTTGAGGGAAATGATTAATTATTATTGCTGTTACTATTCTTCACCAAAATATTAAATTTCCCTAAATTACAAGTTCCACTAAATTTAGGTCCTGGATGGAGCTCAGATTTGTCTTGAGAGGCAAAAAAAAGTGAATAACCAACTCAGTGGTTCCAATAACCAAAAAGCTAGACCTTGGTCTCTTTAGAGACAAAACACTGGGTTTTACCCAATAATTAACAATCCAACAGCACCCGACACCTAATTAATGGGGGACGGAGAATTGGATCAGTGGGTGTGGGGGTCTGTGGGTGGCCAGCTGCAGAGCTTTCCTATGGATGCATTCCTTGCATCTGGGAAATTTTTCAACACCAATGAGATAAACAAAGTGGTGAGAACACAAGCAAAACCCTCTGAAATATTCTAGCCAGGAAAATTCATAAGCACTTTAAATACATCTTAATGTTTACCCTCAGTCAAATGTGCCTCAATCTGAAGGAAACCATTTGAAAAGAGTTGTCAACATGAAAAGTTTCTGAAATCTGCTGGTTTGTGGATCACTGCAAATCCATATGAGTCCATGGCTAGATACAAAGTAAAAATACAAATCTAATAATGAGCATTTTCTTAAAACATGTGTCCTGAAAACACTGCCCTATGTGCTTTGATAACTAAATTATCCTTTAATCGTTCCTCTAGTAACACTTGAGGTCCATAAACAACTATGGAACACGTCTGATTGGGATAGAAATGCTTTGATACCAAGAAGAAAGTTACTCTGAACCTCAAAGGAAAAGATTCATAAATCACCACAATGCAGGAATGCCCATAAAATATTGAAATTAAAAACAAGGAACTGGGGTTAGGGCTCAGTGACACAGCACCTGCCTAGCAACTGTGAGGCACTGGGTTCAATCCTCAGCACCACATAAATAGAAATATGTAAAATAAAGGTATCCTGTCCAACTAAAAACTATTTTTAAAAATAAAGATCAAATTTTTTTTTTAAAAAAGCAACTCCCTGCAATGCAGCATTTCTCCTAGACCAGCTTCCTGTACCCTCAAATACTAGCATGATTTGAGCAAGCTTAGAAAAATGGGTGAGAAAGTACAGAAGTCTGATCTGGCCCCATCTCTAGTCCAGCCCCACTTAAATGTCCCTTTCCAAATAGCAACTCCTCAGACCACATATTTGCTGTCTCTCTCTTTAGAGCTTTCTCACGTTTTTTCCTTTCTTTCTTCTTGTGGTGCTGGGGATTGAACCTGGGACCTTGTGCATGCAGGGCAAGCACACTACAGACCACACTGAATCCCCGGCTCCTCACGTTCTTTTCTGAATGTGCATCTGCTTTTCTAAATAGGTGCATCCATGCACCTGACAAATGAAGTTCTTTTCTGCCATGAAAACAAAGGAACTTACTTTTTCTGAGCTGTTGTCCCTCTCTCTCCCTGGAGTCCCTTCCCATTACAAAAACTCACACAGCCAGAGTCAGACTTGAGCTTTGGAATTGTGTGGGGGTTTTATTTTTTGGGTTCTGATATCACATACATCACTGTAGGGAGGTAACCAACAACTCTTCCCTTTTTTTAATAAGCAAAGAACAAGGTTTCGTAGCACATGTCTGTAAGGCCAGGCATTTGGGAGGCTGCTTTGGGAGGATCTCAAATCGGAGGCAACAGTTGGCCTCATAGAAAGACCCTGCCTCAAAATAAAAGATTCAAAGTTCTGACACTGAGTGAGTCTTCATGAACAATGAATGGTCAAAATTCCTGTTTCAAAAGTCTTTCCCTAGGATGCTGTGTGTAGGTGTGTGACTGTGACCTTTCAACAGGACCTAGAGCTGTTGCTGGTGTCCACCTGTATTAATAAAAAGATCAAATGAAGTGAGTAAATAAGTAAAGCAATAAAAGATCTGACATTGTTGCTGATTGTGATCCCAGAGATACAAAGGTTATGTTGTGTTTCTTGGATCTTGTGTTCTTGCAAGAGTGAATTTTAGATAATACATAAAATGTAATCAAAGTAGAGTAAAGATTATTGGCCCAGAAATCACTATCCAGAAAGGGAGAGGAAACAGTGAGTCTTCTCTGACATCTCTAGGCCTCACACCCCTTTGATCCTCTGGTTTATGGGAGATGCTGTGCGTGATTCCAGAGGCCTGCCCATGGAACAATTTCTACTCTTAACTGGCAGTAGTATGACATTGTGTTTGTAGGTTCCTAGTCCACATGATCTTGTCCAGAGACACCAAAGCAAAACCCGAGTGTGTGTGTGTGTGTGTGTGTGTGTGTGTTTGTGTGTGTGTGTGTCTTTGTGAATTTTACTATAATAAAAAATTTTATTATGGCAGCTATTATGAAGACAAACAACAACAAGTGTTGGTGAGGATGTGGGGAAAATGGTACACTCATACACTGCTGGTGGGACTACAAATTGGTGCAGCCAATATGGAAAGCAGTATGGAGATTCCTTGGAAATTTGAGTATGGAATCACCATTTTACACAGCTATCCTGTGGAGACAACCTATATGCCCTTCAGTGGATGAATGGATAAAAAAATATGCATTATTTATACACAATGGAATGTTATTCAGCAATAAAAGAATAAAATCATGTGTGTGTGGGAGATTATGGTCTTGTTCTCTTGGTTTCTGACTTTTGGTTTCTTACTTTTAGGTAATAGAGTTTTTCTGAGATTCTCACCAGTAGCTTTGCCTTTGTCAAATGGTTATTGCAACTTACTTCTGTTTCTTTCTGTCTAACTTTTGTGGTTTTCCAATATGAAGTATGAGGTAGAAGTTGATTTTAAGTGTATATTTTTAATGTAGGAGTTCAATAATTACTATTAGAAGCATCAGATGAGCTCAGAACGGTAATAAAATTTAGTATCATCAGTTATGTATGTGCATAAGAAAGTAAGTAGCAAACATAAAATTAAAGACAGTTCTAATGACCATAATATCAAAAGCAAAATACTTGGGAATTTTTTCAAGAAATGTGAACACTTGCACATTTAACATGGCTTGTTTTTAGAAAATATAACATTATTCCTAAGCCACCTTCTTTTTGTGGTGACCTTAACTCATAGAAAAAAGATAGGAATTAAAAGTTTCCCCTGTGATCCTGAGGACCAGACTTAGGTATGGTCTACCAGTGAGCTCTATCATCATCCAATTCTTATTTTTCTTTGAGATATAGTCTTGCCAAGTTAGTGAGGCTAGACTCAAAGTTGTGACTTTCAAGGCTCAACTTCCATGGTAGCTGGGGTTACATGCATGTGCCATTACAACCCTGGTAGAGATTAGTCTTTTATGTTTTCTTTAGTTGTAGTGGACAGAGTATCTTTATTTTATATATTTATTTTTATGTGGTGCTGAGGATTGAACTCAGTGCCTCAAATGTGCTAGGCATGTGCTCTAACCCTGACCCCAGACCCAGGGATTAAATACTTCACTTTAATATTATAGGCTGGCTCAGGATAATATCTAGGATTGCAAACATGTATAATGTCCCCATTTTGTGAGTAGAAGATAGAGGCCACAATGAGAGAAAATGTCTATCCTTATCCTTGAAAGAGGAACATCAATTGTGGATTCACCTGCAACTTAGTATTTGAGGATTTCCCAGATATTAAAAATATAAGCAAAAGAGAAATGAGGTCAAGGCTCTGAGGGAGGGGGACTAGGTATTTCAAATTGTGAGGCATCAGACTGAGAAAAACAATGCTAAGCTACCTGAGAATGGAGAATAGATTCCCTCACATTTTACTGTAGAATCAGGGTCCCAGAAGATATAGAAGAAAATAAACCATTTACTGGGTACATTTTAAAAAGATGATCATGGGTAGGACTTGGTCAGAAGTCATAATTATCACACCCCACCCACACGCCCACACACATTACTTCGCTTTTACCTCTCCACCACTTTAGCAGTCAAGTCAACATCCACTCCTCAAGGTGCATCCTAGCATGAAGAGAAAAGACTGAGCCACAGTACCCTGGGGACCTCAATGGGCACATCTTTGCCTAGCTTATGGCAGAAACTAGCAAATGGCAGAAACTAGCAAAAGAATGGCAGAGTTCAGGAACATCTCTGTCTCCTTTCTCTCACAAACAAATAACTAGAGATTTCAATTATAAATTGATGGATGAAGTGATATTGGGAATATTGGGTCAAATATTTGGAACACTGAAAATATAAATGTTCAGCAGCCTTAATGTCTTATTTCTTTTTTATCTTTGTCTTTGTTTTTAATGCTGTGGATTGAGCCCAGGGGAACTCAACCTCTCAGCAACATTCCTGATCTTTTTTTTTGTAACTTAGTTAGAGACAGGGTTTCACTGAATTGCTTAGTCCTTTCCTAAATTGTTGAGGCTTGCTTTGTATCAGCCTCCCGAGACACTGGGATTACAGTCATGCACCACCACACATTGCTAATGTTTTATTTCATTATTTGCACAAGAGCAGTTTTTCATGTAATATAACCTACTGAATGCTCTCAAAATATTGCACTTTGTAAAAAATTCAAAGAGATAACTTATTACTTTTATTTTAACAAACTTAAATAATATGTTTTTCTTATGCCTTGGCTTCTTTTCACTTAATAAAATCACGTTAGGACATAGTTTTCTTGTTTCTTTATTCTTTTTTTGGGGGGGAGGGTGTATAATAGGGATCTGTCCCAGTATCACTCAAATACAAAGCCACTTTCCCAGTCATATTTACTTTTTTTTTTAGAAACAGGGTCTCACTGAGTTGTATAGGTCCCTATTAATTTACCGAGTCTGTCTTTGAACTCGTGAATTTCCTGCCTCAGCCTTCCATGCCATTGGGATTGCAGGTATGTGCCCCCACTCCCATTTTCTTCATTCTTTTGTAGTTGTTGCTTTCTTTTGTTACATAAATTCAAGTTGAATAACAGTATGTTTAACAATACAGATATAGAAAAAAGCCAGTGGTGTAGGTAAGCAATTGAACATATCCACGAGAAAGTATATTATATATTCACCATGGTGTATTAATCAGCCATCAATAGAAACTCCTCTAATGGTCAGCAAGATAGATGGAATTGGATGATGTCATGCTAAGTGAAGAAATGCACAATAGTGTCAATGTCATATGTTAATATAATATCATGTGCAAGTACAATAATGATTATTATGGCTGAGGAGTGTGTGGGGGGCATCAAGGGCAGAAGAGGATGTTTGGATATTATGAATACATGTATCTGCATATATATAAACATCACACTGAATCCCATTAATATTTGCAATTGCTATGTGATAATAAAAACCATCATCTCTCATAATTATCAAATTCTGCACTAAGAACACAATCCTGCTGTCTTTTGGAATTTCCATTATATGATGCGATATTATTGATGAAGCTCCCTGATAACAAGCAGGCTCTCCCTACACATCCATTCTATTTAATTCCAGGCTCTGAACATAGAATATACAATGTATTTCTGCATCTGGATATTCTCACTTATCCTAAAGTCCTCCAGCTTGTCTGTGTTATTGGAGAATATTCTTTTGTTTCTGGGGTTTGGACCCAGGGTTGCCTTACCTGTGACAGAAATCCACCATCATTATCTTTTTCAGTTTTAAGACAGAATGTTACCAAACTACTAAGGCTAGCCTTCAAATTTTGGCAACACTGCCATATACACCATTCTTATTTTAAAGTTTAGTAATAAGTGAGGTGTGGAGGCACATTTCTTTTGTCATGCTAGGGACTCAATAGGCTGAGGGAAGAGAATCATGATCTTGGAGCCAGCTTCACATCTTGGTGACACCTTAAAAGACCTTGTCTCAAAATAATTTTTAAAAAATTGAAAAGGTTATATATGTATGTTGATACATTTGTGTGTAAACACAATGATAAATCTCTTTTTTTCTATTATCTGTAATATACCATAGGTTCTTCTTCCTTAGTTACTCTTTGGAAATTTAGGTTGTGGATAGTATGCTGGTTAATTTGGGAGGGTAGATATTCCTAAAGATGGATTTTATTTCCTTCAATTTTTGACTTGATTAATGTCAGCTGTCCATTTGAGTGGATTGAGGTACCCAGAGAATTGGTGTGGAAGATGTCTTCTGGTGTCTGTGAGTGTGCTTCCAGAAGGCTGAGTCAGAAAGCCTGGGAAATACCTGTAATGAACATATATATTGGTGTTTAATAGGTTTGATTTGGAAAAACGCTAGAGAAGCAGTCACATCCTTATGCTCCACGCTTCTTGAAGTCCCCTTTGGGGACTTGCAGCATTGGCTCTACCTGGGTCTTTTAAATTTTTTTTTTGTTTTAATTAGTTATCCATGACAGTAGAATGCATTTATATACTTTGATATATCGTACATGGATGGGATGTAATTTCTAATTTTACTTAGTATACATATTGTAGAACCACATGGGTCACACAGTCACATACATACATAAATAAAGCAATCATGTCTTTTTCATTCTTTCTTATCCCCACATCCCCTGCCTTCCCCTCCTTTCACTTGCTCCACCTAATGTAAGTTAATGCTAATCTTTTTTCTTTTGCATTACAATTCTTAATACACATATATTCCACAATTTTTGTATCTTTTTATGTAACATATATTGACACACAATTCATTCTCCATACAAGTATTTTGGATGTATGACACATTCCACCATCCTTGCTAATCCTCGTCCCCCTCCCTTTTCCTTCTACCCCTCTGCTCTATCTAGAATTCATATATTCCTCCTATGCTCCCTCTGCATACTCCACTGTAAGTCAGCCCCCTTATGTCAGAGAAATATTCGGCATTTTTTTTTGTTTTTAAAAAGGGGGGTGGCATTTATTAACTCTAGTTATTATCTTCTCCAACTCCATCCATTTACATGGAAATGCCACTATTTTATTCTTGTATTGCTGAGTAAGATTCCATTGTGTATATATGCCACATTTTTTATCCATTCACCCACTGAAGGGCATCTATGTTGGCTCCATAGTTTAGCTATTGTGAATTGTGGTGCCATAAACTTTTATGTGGCTGTGTCCTTGTAGTATAATGTTTTTAAACCTTTGTGCTTAGACTGAGGAGAGGGATAGGTGGGTCAAATGGAGTTTCCATTCCCATATTTCCAAGGAATCTCCATACTACTTTCCAAATTGGCTGCACCAATTTGCAGTCCCACCAGAAGTGTATGAGTGTATCTTTTCTCCACATCCTCACCAACACTTATTGTTTTTTGTCTTCATAATAGCTGCCATTCTGACTGGAGTTAGATGATATCTTAGAGTAGTTTTAATTTGCATTTCTCTGATTTCTAGAGATGAAGAGCATTTTTTTACATATTTATTGATTGTATATCCATCCTCTCCTGAAAAGTATCTGTTCAGGTCCTTAGCCCACTTGTTAATCGGGTTATTTGTTTTTTCATCTACCAGGATCATATAAGTCCTCTATCATGGACCACAGCTGCTTCATTTGCTTCCTCATATTGTGAAGCTTCCAGCTTCTTGGACTGAGCTTTAGCAGTTTCCCAGTGTTGACAACCTGTAGGCAAACACTTGGTGACTATTACTCCCATGATTATGTGAGTAAATATAATAAGCTCCCTTCTGTATACAGATGTACATTTTTGTGTATTCTATATTTATGAAGAATCCTAAATATACAGGCATATTCTCAATGTCTGGGTCATATTGCATCTCTAGTTATAATTTTTTGAAAACCCCCTTATAGTTTTTTTTAATGTCTATTAAAATTTATGTTCCTGGCAAGGATGTCCAAGTGTTTCTTTTTCTGTATATCCTCTGCAATATGTGTTACCTACCAACATTTTGAGGATTGAGCCCACAAGTTTGTGGTTATATCTCATTGTGATATAACCTGAAAGCATAAAAATTTCAAAAGAAAATGAGAAAATTTTTTGCCATTGGTGTTGGCAATGGTTTTAGATAGAATATGCAGAGACTGTGCAAGGAAAAACGGCTGACACTATATAAAGCTAAAAATGCTTCTATACAGCAAAGAAATCAATCAATGAAATGTAAAAGTAGACTTGGTTAAAGAAAACCGGTTCTAGCCCCATGTCTGAAAAAGCTCAACATCCAAAATATAAGAAACTTACATGACTCACCAAAATTTAATATAAACCCCTCATAACCTAATTTAAATATGGTAAAATACTTAGATTCTGCCCTAAAAATTAAAAAAGTGTGTAAAGGCATATGAAAGTTACTCAAGATCACGTATTAGGTTACATAAAATGATAATTTAGCTTTTCTGCTTTATTTGTCTCACAGGATTATGGGTGCACACTCTCTATCCTTCACGGGGCATTTGAGATCAATTAGCAAAATGCATGGTTCTCATTTTCCCACATTATGCTTCCTCATTATTCCATCTTAATTCCCAAAAAAATCTCGAGCCTGGAAAACAAAAAAATAGAGATAAATTGCTAGATAATCATCAACTTTAAAAATTACTTCAGAAATCAATAAATACACTAGTAGACCCAGATGTGAAGAAATATAAAATATTCCTAAAAATCAACATTTAACTTTACAACTTCTCAAAAAATACTTGCACCTATGCTTATATGGGAGCACATGCAGTCTTTACTACCTCGAGGCCACAGCAGGAGGAGGATTTAGGCTAAAAAAATTGAGGCTAAACTGGCAAAAACCCAGCTCTAAAAATTGACTCACCAAAAAACAAAACAGTAATCACATTTTTAAAAAAGAAGGCTTCACGGGTGATTTCTATGAAACATGTAATAAGGATCAGTAACAATAATTCATGATCACGTCTAAATTTAGAAGAAGAAAATTGACTAATTCTTTCTGTAAGGACAGATATACCAGCTAATACAGCATAAGAATAGAAATTGCAGACCATCTTTTTATAGATGTTGGTGCAGATATTCAAAACCCCTAGCAAACTGAGAACAACAACAAAAAGAATGATTGGACTTCATGACCAATAGGGACAATGTCATATGGGAAGTTTCCAAAAATCATTTTGATAGAGCAAACCTTTTGTAAAATCACTTATCAAATTACTGTAAAACTTATGGCCAATTATGACCAGAGAAAAATTCTTTTTCAATTCACTTAAGGGCAGCTATGAACTGTTTTCATATTTAAAGTTGTTAACTGAAGTGTTTCACAATTTAGTTTTAGAAAAAGATAAAAATGTTTGCTTTTCTGACTTCTAAATATTGTTTGAGAATATTAAACAGGATTTTCATCAAAAATCAAATAGCATATGCAGATGATACTATTATTTTTATAATGTCTCTAAGCAATTTCCATAAACTAATGAAACATAAGAATAAGTTCAATAATGTCATGGTCAACATTAAATCATTTAAATTATATACAGTAGCAATGAGCAGTGTTAAAATCACAAATATAGGAAAATAATCTAAACAAAAGTATTAAAAGAATTGTTCTCTGCAAAGTAAAATGTAAAGGTGAAAATAAAATGCAAATTAGATCATGGAAACAAAATGGGAAACCTGTTAATATTCAATGATTAAAAGTTGGATTTAGGGTTTTAAGGGTTGATAGGCTTCCTCCAGACTAGCGCATGGGGTAGAGCTGGACTTCCTCCTCCCTCTGGCCTGGCATGGTGCCGAGCTTCCTCCTCCTGTCTGATATATATTGTATATATGTCAATTAATTTATTACTTGTGTTATTGAGCTCTATACTTTCTTTATTCAACTTTTGCTTGGAAGATCTATCTAGTGGTGAGAGAGGTGTGTTAAAGTCACCCCAGATCATGTTGTGGACAATTTGACTCTTGATCTTGAGAAGAGTTTTTTTGAACATACGTGCGCCATTGTTTGGGGCATATATATTTATGATTGTTATGTCTTGTTGGTGTATGGTTCCCTTGAGCAGTAGGAGATGTTCTTCTTTATCTATTTTGATTAACTTTGGCTTGAAGTCTACTTTATTTAATATAAATATGGAGACCCCTGCTTGCTTTCAAAGCTCATGTGAGTGGTATGTGTTTTCCCAATATTTCACCTTCAGTCTGTCTTTTCCAGAGTCTCCTGGAGGCAGAATATGGTTGGATTTTTTTTAATCCTGGCTACTAGCCTATGTCTTTTGATTGGTGTGTTTAAGCCACTAACATTTAAGGCTATTATTGAGTCATTATTTGTATTTCTAGACATCTTTATTTATTTTTGCTACTTGAAGTGTTAATTATTGTTTAATTATTAATTTGTATCTTTATATAGAATCCAGCATTTTAATTGAACATGTGTAGTGATCAAATCTGTGCAACTTCTACCTTCTAAAATATCATTTTGATGTTTGAAACCTGTGAACTCTTTTTAGAATGTCCACAGTCTAATAATTACTTATATAGTTCAAATTATGGGCTATAAAACCTAAGAGTTACTTTTTCTCTCTTAACTGCTTTTTGGCACTCCTTGCCAACTGTCTCTTATAACAGATATAAAAAGATTTTCTCTTTTGTGGTTTTTTGTGATCAACTTTCTCAGCTTCAACATATTAGTGCAAACATACATGATTTGTTAAATATGAAAAATCACTAGAAAAAGACAGTCTCCAATGGTAAATCCAGAAAAAAAAATATAAATTTAAAAACAGTAAACTATAATCCCAGTGCTTTGTAAGGCTAAGACAGGAGGATGCTGAGTTCAAATACAGTAACAGCAGGGCCCTGAGCAACTTGGCGAGATGCTGTCTCTAAATAAAATACAAAATAGGAGTGAGGATGTAGCTCAATATTTGAGTGCCCATGAGATTAATCCCTAGTACCCTCCAAAATATTAGGGTTCACATTTAATCACTAGGCCTTAGTTATTTTTGGTGAGATCTATATATAAATGGCATATGCCAATTCTTATGAATTTATTTTATGTAAGTCAAATATTATATAAATATATTTATAGTATAGGCTTAAATTGATATACATTATCATGTAAAAAAATAACTTAAAATTGCTTTAGATGTAGGTTAATGCCTGCAATTCCATTGGCTCAGGAGTCAGAGGATTGCAAGGCCAAAGTTTAGTAACTTAGCAATATTTTTCCCCAATATAAAAAATGGCTGCTAAGATATTTTAAAGAATAAGTGCCCTGGGTTCAATCTGGTGTACAAAGGAAAGGAGGAGGGTTTTAAAATTGCCTTGTTTCAACAACAACAACAACAAATGTGAAATTTAAAATCAAAAACTGGATTCTATCACTTTTCTGTGAAATACAGAATCTGCTTTAATTCATTTTAAACATTTGAATCCTACACCATCCAAGTTTTCTAAATCTCAATAAATGACATGTTTTAATAACGTGTGTCCCCAGGCCATTAGATTAGTTTAAGATCAGTGTAGCTGAAGAATCTGCAGTCATACAAACTGGAGTGTGCAGGTGCCATGAATTTGCAGTAATAGTCAAGAACTCATGGATGGGTTGTTTATTGCCTTGAAACTGTTAGAAAATTGTTTTCTGATGATCAACTTCTATACTAATATTGGGAAAAACTTAGACCCTTTTCTGATAGTATGCTTCAAAGAAGGGAACACAATTTCATGCAATAATGAGGAAAACTAATCTTCATACAGGTAGTGGCTAGGAGAAAGCACAGTCTGGTCATTCTGCTAGCTCCAGTTTTGAACCATAATCATCACTAAATGATGTGCATCAAGTACTTTTAAAATTGTGTAAATGTACCATGGTAGTGTTGTGAAGAAATATCTATAGTAATGTCCCTGCTGAGGCTCCATTGTTGTTAGGAAGCATCCTGGAGAATGGGAATGATTCATAGATGACTGAAATCCTGAGCTATATACCTTCCCAGCTGTGCACATTATGCCTGGCACAATATAGTCCAGGATATCATGAGACATAACACAAACTCTCTGACATCAAGGCGGTAATCTGAGAAACACCCCTCAAACAAGGGTCTACAGAGTGATACTTCCAGCTTGGTCCAGGGATGCCCTATTGTATTGGGCACTCATGTCATTTATGCACTGGAGAAATCAAGCTGGCCCCTAGAGTGGGCATTCTGTGTAGAAGAATATGTAAATCACAGGGAATATAACACAGATTTCTGAAATAGGTTACATTTGAAGAATTCATATATGGTAAGAAGAAGGAAAGGCCAAGTGAGGAGATTAGAAAAAACAGATCACACATGAAAATAATTTTCAAAAAAAATTACAAGTTTTGTTTGTTAGAGCTGATAGTAAAGACTCCCTCTAGTATCTGGATCCAGGAAGCAGTCATGGTAGATATGGTGCTGTCACTAAAGTCAGGGGAGGCTGTGTGATACATGCACCATCATCAGTGTTGCAACCATCTAGTGAGGACTGTTCAGGCAGTGGACACAAGCTGGTGGTCAGGACATAAGTAGAGAGAATTACAGGAGAAGGACACCCTGCTGCAAGTCAGGGTTATTTAAACCCTCTGGGTGGGCACATTCCAGGGTGAAAGTAGGAGTAAAAAAAAATCTCTTCTCCCATATGCAAACTGAGCACCAACCTGTTCATAACGGGAGAGGAAATAGGATCTGTCACCCCTAACAACACATGTGCAGTCTTACAGCTTGGGGTTGTCCTCATCACCCAGCTTAGCTTCACCACTACTGCCAACCCTCCCCATGTCCTCTTGGTATTCACTAACAGACAAAAGGGAGATGGAGAATTGAGACTGGTCTTGCTTCAAGCAAGTGGGCATGGGACTGATGTCAGCCTATGCAGAAACCTCTTATATGTGGCTCTTTGTGTGCTGGGAATCTATGAAAAGCACTAGGGAGAAATGACTGACACCTCAGAGAGGGCGACACCATCGCCCAGCACCTCTGCTGCAAAACACACCCTCCAGTAACATGACGAGCAAATCCTGGGCTAGACTTGACTGAATGAATGGCAGCTCTTTGTGAGAAGTAGATATGAGAACCATGGGTTGCTTTTATAAATTGTCAGGTTATTAAAATACAGCTCAGGGTTCACACTTACAGCTATGATATTTATATTAATATTATTTTAAATTTCTCCTGAGAAAAGCAACTAGAAGAGAGATTGGTCTTTAAAGTCAAGAAAGAAGAAGCCCCAGAGGTGCTTCTCTGCAGGGACAAGTGCATGGAGTACTGCATACAGGGCATAGGTTAAGGGCGTCTGCGTGGTAGGGCTCTCCCCATGCTAGGCGTGTGAGTGGCAAACTGCTTACCCCATTGGCACAGCTCTGGGCAAAAGGCCATGTGTTGCAGTGCCACTACTTTATTGTTCACTGCAAGGACAGCTAGCATACATTACATTAGTGGCTGTCTATATTTTGCTTAGGCACTGCCTGAGTACATATACATGTTAACTGCACAATAAAATCAGGCCTGCTTCCTGATTGGTCTCTGGAGGACTTGATTAGAGACCCCACAGCCACACTCTCCTCTACCCTGTTCTGTGGACCTTCTCAAGGATGAGAGAGCCTATGCACTTCTCTGCAGGCACCAAGCTCTCATTACTGAGAAATCCACACAATCCTGCAGGAGAGTCTTTTTCCCCTGACTGATATTGCGATGGAAGAGTCAAGTTCAGCTTTCAGCTTTCCTGCTTTATCTTGTTCTCTGTGTCTTGGGGTCACATTTATCTGTGCATGATAATGACATGAAAAATTGAATTTTGGAAAAAAATCTGAAAGTGACCAGGGCAGGATGGCTTTCAAGTGTCCTGAATGTTCCTCTAAGCTAAATTGAATTTACACATTTCCATTATTAGATATTACAAAAGGTTTTTAGGGATTAAAACAGAATGGACTAATACATAAAAATATTCTTCCAACTTCTTTTGAATTATATTCCTAAGCTTATAATTTGGCACCATGAATTGGAACTTATCAACACATTTATTTGATTTTCTAATATATTTAATGTACTTCCTTCTGATCACAGTCCCTTGTTTGACACTTACCAACTGAAAATTCTTAACCATGTGAGATTCCATTCTATAAAATGAGGTTTTGAACATAGAAGCTCATTTCCATCTAAAGATTTCAAAATGTACAATTATACACACCATAATTGTTCTGTGAGTTATGAAGATTACCAAAGCAAGATTATCAATCAAAATATTAAAACTTATAAATTCCCTGGTAATAATTATACAAATTAGTAGTGTTTAAAATCTCTACATGACATGCCATATGTAAGTTATGTCCCATGAAGTTATTAAATTGAAAATTGAAGAAGTAAAACTGACATTAACTGTAAGAAAAATTGACTCATTTTAGCAGGATCTCAAAGAAGCAAACATCTTTAGAAGACAATATCCTCATTACACCATACAGAACATGGTCCTCTGGGCTGCAACAGTCCTAATGAGCTCAGAGGACCATGTTCTGTATGGTGCAATAAGGATATTGTCTTCAAAAGATGTTTGCTGCTTTGAAGAAGCAAAGAAGCTACTGGGAATCCTCACTAGTAGACTGAATTTCCTCCTCCAATGCCCTTTTTAGAATCCACACTAACTCTGCATCTGAGGACACAGAGGTGCTTTGTCAACTGAATAAGCTGAGCAGAGCACAAACACTTGTAAGTTTTATGGAAAGAATGTGTTTAAGTTTTGTCTCTGCAGATTTGTAATTTTAATGTCTGTAGAAAGGCAAGAAGTTCCCACTGGAGAACAAAAAACTGTGGCTTCCCCAGTGGGACATGTCATCTCTCTTAATTTTATTGTCTTGTCTGATGGATAACAGCAATCCAAGATATCTGGGATTCAAATCTTTAATGTTTCCTGGACACATCTGGAAAAGGATCTTGATTGAGATCATTTTCTCATGTTGATAAGAAAACTTAAATTACTCTAATTCTGGTCCTAAAATCAAATTAGTCCAATCATGTCCCACAACTTATAATGCCTCTACTTTCATATGAGGAATTCCTGGCCCCCCATAATTTCCCTGAAGCCTGAAGTGTGTGATGGGCCCTTCTTTACTAGTTTGCACATGGAGCACACTTTCTTGTGGTTAGTGATGGTTTGGTAAGTCATCTTTTCCAAAGAAACAGTTCTATGGCTCAAGCTCCAAGTGAAATGTTAAAATTAAAAAAAAAGAAGAGGAAGACCTATAGGTCCCATGTTGTAGAAATCACAGGCAGATGGAATCTAGTCAGAGCCGAGGCAGAGTCCAAGCTGGAGTCCACTCTAAGAAACCTACATGATCAACTCCACCTTCTCTGAGAGAAAACCATGTAAAAAGCAGGCTCAGTATCCTGGGTACTGTATATAAATATACACAAAAGCATTAAAGTGCTATATTAAAAAGGATCCCCATTATCTGGAGTCAAAATAAAAGACAGTCATTTCAAGCAGACTCATTTATGTTCCAGTTGTAGAAATCAGAAGATAGTTCTTGAACACTGCCATTATCGACATGTGAAGGGTTAGTACAGGCATGATAATGAATGAGACATTTGTTTTTACTAGAGGTAATTGCAAAATTGGACTAAATGAAAATATATAAAATGAACACTGATATCCACAGACACAAATTCCACATGGATGGGATGAGGGAAGTTGGAAAACTGACAAAGAAAGTCACAATAATTGCCAAAGCATGAGACCTCTAAAGCCACATGAGAGGGAAACATAAAACAGGAAAAGGGTGCAAGTCATTGAACAAGTATTTCAGCATATGAACAGTTAGGAAAGACACATCAAAGGTGGAGGAAAAGTATCCCCTCATGCAGCCCCCATCCGGACCAGCCCCATGAAAGTTTTGTGCCTTTGGTGAATTGGGCTCTGCCTTAATTCCTGGCATAGCCCATTAATCACCAAGGTGCCACCTGGAATACTGTCCCTCATATTCACTCACCTCCTGGGAGGCTTCTGTATGAGCCATGGCAGAGAGTTGGCAAGTACTCCCAACTTTGTGGAGCCAAGAAGATCTCTTTGGAGGGGTGGATAATTGCATACCACACCTTTGTTGTAATGTGGACATGCTGTGTAATTAGATGTTGTCGAGTCCAATCTCTTTGTAGGCCTGATTTTTCATAGAGAGGCAAATAATTTCATCTCTAATTGTGAGGATTAGGCCAAAACATACTGAACAAGTGGGTTCCAACCAGTTAAAGAAGGCTCTCTTTGGAGCTGGGCATTGTGGTAATTGCCTCTAATGTCAGCAGCTTGGAAGGCTGAGAAAGGAGGATCATGAGTTCAGAGCCAGCCTCGGTGAAAAAAAAATTCACTAAGCAGATCAGTGAGATCCTATCTCTACATAAAATAGGGATAGGTATGTGGCTCAGGGGTTGAGTGCCCCTGAGTTCAATCTTTATCATCGTACCCCCCCAAAAGAGAATGTCTGGAGAGTGAGTCTCAGGCTTTTGATTTATAACAACTTTTATGGAGTTCTAAAGTGTAGAACTAGTATAGAATAAGTGTTATGGGCCAAGCTCTGGGTTGGATGTGCATGCATTTGAATCCAGGATTTTATATATATTTATATATAGTATAGATTTGATGTTTATCTACTGATGAAATATTTTCTACAGAAGGCATATATTTGCTTTAGTTAAAGT
Organism: Ictidomys tridecemlineatus; assembly: GCF_052094955.1. Taxonomy (NCBI): domain Eukaryota; kingdom Metazoa; phylum Chordata; class Mammalia; order Rodentia; family Sciuridae; genus Ictidomys; species Ictidomys tridecemlineatus. The sequence goes on along the minus strand of NC_135492.1, from coordinate 32,719,731 downwards.
CTGAAATAGTAGACATATATTTTAAACCATCTGCAGCTACATATTGAAAAATAATAGTCTGGGGCTGGGGATGTGGCTCAAGCAGAAGCGTGCTGGCCTGGCATGCGTGCGACCCGGGTTCGATTCTCAGCACCACATACAAACAAAAATGTTGTATCCACCGAGAACTAAAAAATAAATATTAAAAAATAAATTCATTTTCTCTCTCTCTCTCTCTCTCTCTCTCTCTCTCTCTCTCTCTCTCTCTCTCTCTTAAAAAAAAATAATAGTCAGCAGAAAATCATGTATGTGAAGCTAGCTCATTTCATGATTCTTTAGAACATGTAGATCTATAAGGCAAGATAGTCATAGAAACAATAAAACTGAAACATTAATGAACTTGGGATGCCATTTAAAAATCTGAGGTGAATGATTGTTCATAGTCTGACTTCCATAACAAGACCCCTACAGCACAAATATTAAAAATCAAGAATAAATAAAGGGGATAGATTCAAACTAAATAGCTGCTTCTCAGCAAAAGAAACAATAATTGAAGAAAGAATCTACAGATTTTATACAAACCCTTACCACACATAATTCAGAAAAAGCACTAATGTCTAGGGTATATAAAGAACTCAAAATTTACAACCAATAAAAAAAAGAACTCAAAATTAACACAAACAACAACAACAACAAAAAAACAATTAACAAATTGACTCACTAACTGAACAGACAACTTCATAGAAGAAATATAAGCCATCAACAAATATATGAAAAAACATTCCACCTATCTAGCAATTAGGAAAATATAAATCAAAATGACTTTAAAATTTTATCTCACTTCAATCAGAATGGCAATCATTAATAATACAGGCAACAATAAATGTTGGTGAGGTTGTGGGGAAAAAGGAACACTCACACATTGCTCATGAGATTGACTCCAAATTGGTGCAACCACCATGGAAAGCAGTATGGACACGCCTTGAAAAACCAGAATGGGAAGATCATTTGACCCAGCTATCCCTCTCTTCAGACTATACCTAAAGGAATTAAAAACAGCATACTACAGGGAAACAGCTGCACCAATGTTTATAGCAGCAGAATTCACAACAGATAAACAATAGAACCAACCTATGTTTCCTTCAACAGATGAATGGATAAATAAAATGTGAGATATATATATAACATTTCCCCCACCAATGGAATATTACTTAGCTTTAAAGATGAATGAAACTATGCCATTTGGTGGTAAAAGGATAGAGTTAAAGAATATCATGCTAAGTGAAATAAGCCGCCCTCCCACACACACTCAAACACAAAGACCAAATGTTCTCTCCAATAAGTGTATGCTAATTCACAATGGGGGTGGGAAAGAATAGTTATTTAGATTAAGTATAGAGGAGTTCAGGGAGGGGAGGGAATATGGGGATAGAAATGATAGTAGAATGAAACAGACATTACATACAATACATAATATATAGAGATGCTAAAGCACTCAACAAAGGGGGGGAGAGAATAAAAATTCAGTGGATTAGACAAAGTTGGATTTAAGAAAAGAAAAGGGAAATAGGAGTACAAATGACAGTAGAATGAATCATACACAACTTTTCAATGGTTATATATAAATACACCACCAGGGAAGGTCCACACCATGTACACCTCAAGAATTTTATGCTAACTAAAATGAGTTTTACACCATGTATAATATGTCAAAATTTGCTCTACTATCATGTATACCTAAAAAGAGTAATAAATTTTACAAATGATAAGGGATAATTTGTATACTGAGAAGGTTTGTGAGTAAAAAACTCTTCAATGAATGGTAATGTCATTAAGGTGAAATAAAAGTATAAAAGAGTACCTTGAGCCCATATAAATCAACAATGATAAATAGAGTTGCCCAAGTCAGTCTGTGCAACTATCATTTATCACAAATTTTTTGGTTTACAACTCTTTTCTATTTGTTTTACAAGCAGCACAAGAACAATACTTACAAGTTGAGCAGAGAGGAAATATTACATAGCAGTGTTATGAATACTATAAATAGTGTTGTGTGCACTCAGAGAAAGCATTCTCAATTTCCTCCCTCGTGCAATAAAAAATCATGCAGTTGAAAGACACACTAGTTACTGATTAGATAACACATACATGTGTTTGTGACATTCAGTATGTGGGCAGCTGCTCAACTTGGCAGGTCAGATTAAATAGATAATGAAGACACACTCATCACACAAGACAGTGTTTCTTTGAGTAATACTATGAAAGCAAGAGAGAAAGCAAAAGTGAAAGACAAAAGCAACTGTATTGCCAGACTAGGAAAACCCAACCACTGAACCTATGCACTGGGGAGTCCCAAAGAGCTTTTCAGGGTCCTGACTGGAAAGTGCTGGGCAGAGCATCCTCTCCACTGGTGAGAGTCTGAAGTCTTGTTCTAACTTTTATTGAAAGTGAGGCCAAATAAATATAAGTTAGAACAAAGAAAACTTCATTCCATCATCTTGCATGACCTGATGATCCCCTGAAGAACACCAAGTCCTCCCAAGAGCAGGTCAGATCCTAGAGGAGCGAGTGATAGCCTTGAGATGACTAAATAAATTAGGATTCCAATGAGTGAGCCACCTAGCCAGATGCATTGAGAAATCAGCATTCTTTATCTGTTTCATCAAGGACTTCAGACATTATTCAAACAAGAAAAGGGAAGATCTTTAGTATTTTCCTTTGATTTCTAGGACTGAATCTTCCCTCCTGGCCTTATAAAGAGTTTAAACCCTCATATGTAAAATGAAGCCAGTTTTCTGCATTAAATAATGTGGAGATAAGCATGAAACCTAGAGATTTACCCTTTGGAATAAAGAATTTTGTGAATATTATTCTCCTAGAACTTATCATTATATTTCAATAGTTATTTTCCCAAATAAAGTTAAATGAAATGTTGGTGGGTGGTGTTTTGTTGACCCAAAAGCCTCACATATGAAGAGAATATTCTGTTTTTACTTTTTGAACAGGACTTGTAGATGAGAGTCTAATGTTTATTTCAATCAAAATTTGTTTCTCTCTCTGTGGTGTCATGGGCTCTTGGAGCTATAAGATCTGAGGAGGGACATGGTTAGTTTATAGGATCTTATAATTACTGGGTTGCAGAGGGTTCTGGGAGACCATGACACATACTATCTATGATATAATCCAATAAGTATAACAAACATTATATTCTGAATTACTAAGAAGAACCAAAGGGTCTAAAAAATCAAAATACATAATGAAATAAAGAATGTGCGGGCATAAATGCTCCTACAGTATGTCTTTATCTTTTTACAGTCATCGTTTTACATGTTTCTAGTTAAATTTTCTACTGGGTATTCAAAAGTAAAGAGGTGGTCCCAAATTGTGATGTTTTTCCTACACTAGAGGTGAGCATAGTCACCTCAGTGATGAACGTCATAGAATTCATGAGGAACTGCATGGTTTCTTCAGTTCAAGAGTCAGGATGGGCCTATGGACCATGTGGATTCCCCAGGAAACATTAAGACTATTTCCCCCTTCAGCAATCCTCCTTTATTGCCTGAATACGCACTATGCACATTGGCTCTTAGTCTCTTGGGTCTTTCTCCTCTCCCTGATTGGGAGCTTGTATAACTCTCCAGAGTTGTAGATCCCTTAGGGTGTACTGCTACTCTATAAGGTGAAATGTTAAACTCATAATTCAAACTAGGGATATCTGGGCATTATTTTAGTATCCCTAGGTCCTTCCTAAAACTCTCTTAATTTTCCCATAATTACAAACAAGAGAGTATATAATTTACATGAATAATATTCTCCAAATATTACTTGATTAAACATATGAAATAATTAATGGAGACTTTATAGCATTATTTACCCAACAGAATGTTTTACTATTGCATCGATCCATTAGCAAAGTGAATCGTGGGAGATGTGTGACCTAATAACATCATTAAATGCATGACAAGGTTTACATTAAGAAATTCACACTTTATTTAGCAACAAATTGCATCTGTAATGAAATATAAGTAAAAACGCTCTGTAAAACTGGCATGGCGAACCATGCTGTGACACTAGGGATGTGAGAAGTTTGCAAGTTCAAAGTCAGGCTCCATAATTAGTGAGGTCCTATGCAACTTAGCAAACCCTATCTCTAAATAAAAAAGAAAAAAAATCAGAGGATGTGGTTTACTGATTAAGTGCCCCTAAGTTTAAAGGGCTCTGAAAATTTTAAATTTTAAATTTCATATAAATCTTAAGAAACTTCTGAAATAATCAACTCTGAGAATTATTATTTCTCCAGTTGTGAAAAATGAGACTCTTTAGTAATTGTTGATTTATACTAAAATTATATCCTTTTAGGGATGCACAATTCTATACTTGTATTTCCTTATTTCTACAATATCAGCTAAAGATTCTAGAAAATTTTCAGCAAATGTCAAAAGCAATTACCCATTTTCTACATTTAAATGATTTTTTCCCCTCCTAGGTCCCAAATACTTCAAGGGATGGGCTATAGATATGAAACTTACTACAATCTTTATATTTGTCAAGGCGTTTTTGTAAATATTTTGCTGTTATCTAAGGTACACACTTTAGACAAATGCTACTCCACATTAGCTACAGATATGAGGTCAGTAATTAAAAAATGTTGAAAATTTGAATACATTCTTAGACACAATCTTTGGGTTTATATATGCTATAACTCTTCCAGTGTATTAAAAATGTTGGATCAATGGCCAAAAGCTTTACAAAAATTTTTCCACATGTCCTCTAACTCGTATGAATTCTGAGGTGCTGAGTAGGGTGTGAACAATTATTGGAGACTCTGTCACTTATTTTATATTTATATGATTTCTGTGCTATCATATCTCTGGTGTGAAACAGTATTGAACTACTGTGAAATAGGGTTAATTTATCCTTAAAGACACTGATGCAATGTTTTCATTGTAAAACTTCTCTCCAGTATAAAATCTATAATGTTTAGTAATATGTGATCTTCAATATTAAAAGCTTTGCCATTCTTCACATTTATAGGACTTCTCTCTAGTATGGGTTCTCTGGTGTTGAGTAAGTGATGATTGTTGATTAAAATCTTTGCCACATTCTCTACATTTGTAGGGCTTCTCTCCAGTGTGGATTCTCAGGTGCTTAGTAAGTAATATTTTTTGATTAAAACTTTTGCCACATTCTTTACATTTGTAGGGCTTCTCTCCAGTGTGGATTCGCTGGTGCTGAGTAAGTGATGATATGTGATTAAAACTCTTGCCACACTCTTTACACTTGTAGGGCTTCTCTCCAGTGTGGATTCGCTGGTGCTGTGTAAGTGATGATTTTTTACTGAAACTCTTGCCACACACTGTACATTTGTAGGGCTTCTCTCCAGTATGAATTGTGTTGTGGTAATGGAGATGTGATTTTGTATTAAAACTTTTTCCACACACTTTACATTTGTAGGGCTTCTCTCCAGTGTGGATTCTCAGGTGCCGAGTAAGTACTATTTTATGATGAAAACTTTTGCCACATTCTTTACATTCATAGGGCTTCTCTCCAGTGTGGATTCGCTGGTGCTGAGTAAGTGATGATTTTTTACTGAAACTCTTGCCACACACTGTACATTTGTAGGGCTTCTCTCCAGTATGAATCCTGTTGTGGCAATAGAGAATTGAGTTTGTATTAAAACTTTTGCCACACACTTTACATTTGTAGGGCTTCTCTCCAGTGTGAATTCGCTCGTGCTGAGTAAGTGATGATATGTGATTAAACCTCTTGCCACATATTTTACATTTGTAGGGCTTCTCTCTCGTATGAATCCTGTTGTGGCAATAGAGATGTGAGATGCTATTAAAAGCTTTGCCACATTCTTTACACTTGTAGGGCTTCTCTCCAGTGTGGATTCGCTGGTGCTGTGTAAGTGATGATTTTTGACTGAAACTTTTGCCACACAATTTACATTTGTAAGGCTTCTCTCCAGTATGAATCCTTTTGTGGCGATCAAGATACGAGTTTATATTAAAACTTTTGCCACACATTTTACATTTGAAGGGCTTCTCTCCAGTATGAATTCTCTGGTAATTTTTAAGGCTTGATTTTTGACTGAAACCTTTGCAAAATTGTTTACATATGTAGGGCATAACTCCAGGGTGTGTCCACTGGTGACAAATAAGATTGGAGCTTTTATTAGAAGTTTTGTCACATTTTTTGCATTTGCATGGCATGTCTCCTGTATGAACACTGTGATGTTGAGTAAGGTTTTTGCGTGCGTTGCATTCTTCACATTGGTAGGTCTTCTCTGCAGAATAAATATTTTGGTGTTGAGTAAGGGTTTAAAACCTTTTTAAGTCTTTCCCAAACTTTTTACATTTACAGTATAAATCCTCTGATACTTAACAAGTTGTAACTTTTCACTAAAAGTTTTTTCACATTCTTTAAATTTGTAGAATTTATCACTGTCATACTATCTGCTGTGTTTAAAAAATATTTCAAAGCATTTGCCTGCTCAATATCTTCTATACTTATCGGGCTCTCTTTCTCTATAAATTCTCTTGTATTAAGCAAGCTCTGCACTGTGGTAAACAGCCCTTTCACATATCTTACACTTGCAGGTTTTGTCTTGGCTAAGAATATTTTAATGAATACTAGTTTTTGATCACTAAAGCAAGACTTTCCTACATTTTTCATCTTGGTAAATTTTCTTTAGAAAAGAACTAGGATTTCTCTATATTCATAATTTGTATCACCAATGTAAATACACTGGTCATTACTCAGGGTAGAGACATGGCTTAATGTGTTACTTCTGGCATTATCTATATAGTGCACTTTCCAGAAATCTGTATCAGAATTGTCATTGAGCAATAGTGGGGAATTCGAAATTTTTCTACAATTTTCAATATTTTGTCCATTTGGGCATAAGGAGAAATTCATCTTTTGTTTCAGAAAAATGAATATTTTATAAAGAAACTCCCAAAAGGTTCACTTTTAGAAGTATCTTTTCTGTGCAAATGTTTGACTGGAATTTTAACTCAGTGCTACTTTTATAACTGGCCAAGTTAAAAACTGATGCATGGACTTGATTTCAAATTTTCCACATTGTCTTTCAGTTCAAAAATGGCTATGGATTTATTCTTAAAATACATATAAAACTCCTCAAAATAATTGGAATACATTGAATTTTTGTTTCAGGTATTAATTTTCTCTGGTGTATTTTGACCATAAAATTTTTATCATAAATACGGACTACTGATTGATTTTGTCTATCATAATACAATTTTTGAACTTTACTCTCACCTATATTTTCCCATTGTTTTCGTGGTTGTATGTAGTCAAAGTCACACTTTCCGTATCTTCCCTCTCTCTTTTTTATTCCCTGCTCTGGTAAAATTTGCTGAGGATGATGAGAAGTCATGGCTGTAGTAAATAAAAATAATAAACATGATTACTTAGTGTACTGGGCTGAGTATATTTTGCAAACCTAAGAAATCACAGCAAAAAATAACTTCAGCAGCGAAGTGGATTATTAAATCCAAGTCCATCATTACTGTAGAAATATATAAATCAAATAAAAATACACACAGGAAAATTACTTTGAAGATTTTCCTAATCATCTTTGTGTTCACAGTATCCAAGATGAGTACATTATTATGGAGAGTAATATAGCAGAAAAAAATACAATGTGTTACACAAATATTTTTTCCTTTAGAATATATTTTAAAAATCTACCAACTTACTTCTGTTTCATTAGAGATAAAAATATGAAACATGTGAATATTTGCTGACTGTTCAAAAAGGGGTTCCTGCTTACCAACAGAAAAAATATCATGGCTAAATCAACTGTAAGCAAAGTTATGAATCACTCAAAGGAAATAGTTAATTATCATTTAAAAGAAGTTTACTGAACTAAACCAAAACACAAAAAAACAGAATAAAAATTAGTCAAGAATTCTTGATAGTAATAGGCAGAAAATGTATGTTTAAAGACTTTCTTTAGAAAACGTTTGAAAGAGTCAGGGGTGGTTGTACATAGCAACATAGGAGGTTGAGCTAGAGCATCAAAATTTGATGGCCAAAGTAAAAAATGCAAAGTGCTAAATCGCCCTTTATTTCTCTTTCCAGTACTAATAAACACATCTCAGAAAATAGAAAATATGAAACATCCAAGCAGCTCAGTTTTCTCCAAGTTGTAAAGACTCAAAGTAGGTTTTAATCCAAGTTTAAAAACTCAGAATACTGAGAGCATTCAATAGAAAAAGATGGGTCACCTAGAAATGTGTAACTATATAATTGTGAAATCCTTAGTCGAATCCTCACAACACATGAAAAAATTCGAGTCTATCTATATTCAAGGGATAAAAGAATCAAATTATCAACCAAGACATTATATTTACAGCTACTACCTTTCAAAAGAAAAGGAAAATGAATACTTTAAACATATAAAAGTTAACACACTATTCATCAACACTGGATCTGTTCTCCAAAATGTACTAAAGGTAATCCTTCATAATAAAATGTAAGTGCACAGCATCATAAGTCATATAAAATTTTAAAGATTTCTTGGCAAAAACAATTCTATTTTATTGTAATGATGGGTCCCCAAACATGTAATTTTTCAATACAATTTGAAAGAAAAAAGCATAACAACAATACTGTTAATAGGCATATATAACTGTGACAATAATATAATTTTAAAAGGTCACATAAATGTATTCAGTTTTTTAATAAAGTGAAGTCAAGTTCATACTCATACAAAGTATGAGGAGGAGATTCTTCACTTTTAGAGTTTTTTGTTGGCAAATGCAAGATTACAAAATTCTGATCAAAACAAAACTTGGATATCTGAATTAACTCTAAATATTGCAACTGTACATTGTCTACAGGATACTCTAAATCTAATAACACACACATAATGAAAGCAAAAGGATATAATAATGACACATACAAAAGTGATCGAACAAAACTGGGCTGTCTAAATTATAGTACACAAAACATAGTTTAAGACACTTATAGGACATAGAAGACATTTTAAATTAAAAATAACTTTGAAAAGAGGCAAAGAGAGAAAAGGACCCTATCCCTAGGTTCTGAATTAAGAGTAAATACATTCGCTACGTACTTCATACTTCCCAAAAACACAAAGAAATCACCGAGAGGGTTTAATGAAAACAAAGAATCACTGAAATACTAAGAGACATCAATCCCCACTTACTGAAAAGGGAAATACAGTGAAGCAAAATGGTAATCACAAAGCATAAGACTTTGAAAATATTTTGAATCTACTATAGACTTAGAGAACCCCTGTTCTTAATTACAAGTGGGATATTATGCTGGCTAGATCAATTTCATATATTAAAACAAATGTTAATAAATATTTAAGTGATAGTTATTTTGTAACCAACATGGAATAAATATTTGAAGTCAAAAGTGGTAGGGATTTTCAAAAATCCCTAAATATGTGTCACTTGATGGAACAACCTCTTGTATGCTGTTGTTAAAAATTGAAAGATTAAATTTAAAGATGTTTACACTACTTAAAGTTAACTAGAGGCTCCATGTAGTATTTATCAACCTCCCATAGTTAATTTTTTGGCAGACAAATCAATCCTTTAAATTGTCTGAATATCCACCAAAATACAAATAAGACTATTTCCCTGCTAAAAAATATATATATATATATTAAAACTTACAGCATTCATTTGTAAATGCAAACATGGCGTCAGGTAGACAGAGTTCTCAGTGAGTGTGGCAATAATCCCTCACATCAATAGCAAATTAAAAACATTGCACACCAGTGTTGTTACATTGTTATTCAACAGAGCCATCATGGGGAATGCAAACTAAATATCCCTTGAAAAGAACAATGAGCCATATAGGAATATAGAAACTACAGAACTTTGAAGTCAAAGAATTTATTCTAATTATATATTTTACAAAATGTATGTACACTAGGTTAACTGAAATGTCACAGAAAGAATACTGCAGAATTTTATGAACTTGACATCTGTAAACCAAAAAAGAAGCTTTCTGAACAAAAGAGAATAGATTTGTGATGAGGAGATAGAAATGAGCCCTTGCTTCCTAGGCATTGTGGTATTTTTTTTTGAGATGTAAACTTTGTAGAGATATATTGCATAACAATTTGAATTAATGTTACTGAACTGTATATTTACAATTTTGAGACAGTAAGTTTTACTTTGTGGTTTTGATTACACTGAAAATTAAAAGATAAAGAGAATTGCAACATTTCTCAAAGCTACATTTAAAATAATGTGGTCTTTATCCTATAAATAAAATGTGCTCATCAATATACAAATGATGAGCATGCATGTAATCTCAGCTACTAGGAAGTCTGAGGCAGGCGAATTGATTATTAAAGACATCCTCAATAACTTAACGAGAACCTCTCTCCAAATATGAGTGAAAAGGAGCTCGGGGTATAATTCCACATGAGAGTATCACAGCCATCAATCCCCAATAGAATTACACATAGAAAATTTCAATTTCCACGTACATGAGCAGAATGAAAAGCAAATTCAAGACATCCTCAATAACTTAGTGAGAACCTCTCTCCAAATATGAGTGAAAAAAAAGCTTGGGGTGTAGTTCAGCATGAGAGTATCACTTCTATCAATCCCCATTACAGTTATACATAGAAAACTTCAATTTCTTCATACATGGGCAGAATGAAAAGCCAATCAAGATAAAATACAAAAGTAATGGACAAAAGAGGCTTAATATTTATACAAGCAAAAGCACATATAATATTTTTGGCAATACAAACAAAAATCAGAGATATCTTAGTTTGTGAAGCAATTAACTGATATGAGGAAACCCAGTCTATAACATGGAACCTACTGTACACAATTTAAAAAAAGAGAAAAAAACAACTAAATTGTACATATCCACAGATGTATTATTTTACAAATCCTCTCACTCAAATTAAACTTACACCATCTCTCAAAAAAGCAGCCTTTGTCCAGCTTGACATTCATTCCATGGCAGATATTTCACGGAAAATCCATTACACATATCAGAAATAACACTGATAAGGAAATTTTAATGAAAAAATGTACAAAGAAGATAAGAGAAACTGACTTATGATAGTAATGTATTACAATGTGTGGACCTAGATCTCTCCAGAAATGTGCAAAACTTTTCTGAAAATAATGGGAGAAGGGCTGGAGTTGTAGAGTAGTGTTACAGAGCTTGCCTAGCATGTGTGAGGCCCTGGGTTCAATTCTCAGCACCATATGGTTAAATAGGAAATTCACTAAAAACTAAAAATATTTTTTAAATTATGGAAGAGCTGTCAGATAATATTGACACAAGGCAAGGGGAGTGTTTTGTTGTTAATTTGAATGTATGGAGAAGAAGCAGGATACTACATAATTTTAAAGCACAAAACACAGGACAGGTTTTTCTATAATAACAAGAGAAAGAATTCAAAGCTTCTCAAAAATATTTTCTGCTGAATAATGTCTCAATGAACCTTTTCAAATTTAGGCTTCCTCCTTTATCTCAACTATGTCCTGTGCAATATGTGGGCCACAGTATATGACATCAGTGCATTCCTCTAAGTCAACCATATGTCAAGTGAAAGATATATATCATGCCACCAAAGGAAAACATTAAGGGTGAAAATAAACATCATTAACATTATCTTGTCAGTACCAAGAACTACCCCATCTTCTTTATTGAAAGCATAAATCTGCCACACATTCTTGTGGAGAAGTTCCCAAAGATATACTTCAAGGGAAGAAAACTAAATAATGATAATTAGGAATTTTGAAGGAAAGTTATGCTCACCCACAAAGACTAGGTTGTTGTAGTTCTCCAACATCACTTCTCTATATAAATTCTGCTGGGCAGGATCCAGGCATTCCCATTCCTCCTTAGAGAAATCAATAGACACATCCCCAAATGTCAATGGCTCCTGAAATAAAAATTGTTAGATCAATAGAACATGGACCAAACCTTTATTCAGTTTTTAATATGAATTAAGAGTTAGTAGAACTGACTGTCATTTAGGAGAGTGACTTTAATTATGTAATAAGATACTTTGCATTATCTAATTCAGAGGAAAATAAATAAGTCCAAAAAAAGTATATATATATTCCATATCAAAGTGAAGTTAAGGATATATATATACCATAATCCAAGCACTGAATAAAAGATCAACTCCTAACTTTTCTGCCATCAGTGAATGTGAAATTTGGCAGAAATTCCAGATGATGATTAGACTTGTCAGAGATATTCTCATAAGGTGATTGTGCACAAGGTAGATAAAAAGAATAGAAAAAAGCTTGTGAAAACAGTCTGGTTCCTATTCTCTCTGCTTACTATCCATGAGATAGATTGAGATCCCCAATACAATTAGTTTCTATTATCATCCATGAAACATTCGCAGTGTGTAAAATATTCATAAAATATTAATGTTTGGAGACATGTAAAGTGACACTTTCACCTTGAGAAAAAACAAACTTGAATTATTTCAAGTTCTATAAGCAGTTCAACGAGTGAATCCATTTGGTACAATAGAATGAACAATGGTTTACAAAAGACTTCAAGGAGGAGATTAAAAAATTCTTAGAGGTAAACAAGAACATAGACACAAAGTATCAAAATCACTTGGACACTATGAAAGCAGTACTAAGAGTAAACTTCATTGCACGGAGTTCATTCCTTAAAAGAATAAAAAATCAATAATTGATCTCATACTTCATCTCAAAGCCCTAGAAGAACAAATCAACAACAAAAGCAGTAGAAGGCAAGAAATAATTAAAATTAGAACTGAAATTGAATTAAAAGAAACAATTAAACCTTGACAAAAAGTTGGTTCTCTGACAGACTTCTAGCTATGCTAATGAAAAGAAGGAGAGAGAAAATTCAAATTACCAGCATACATAATAAAAAAGGTATTATCCCAACAGACACCTCAGGAATAGAGAGGATATTTAGAAATTATCTTGAAAATGTATACCCTAGTAAAATAGAAGACATTGAAGGCATCAACAAATTACTTAAGTCATATGATATGCCCAGATTAAATCAGGAAGACATACACAATTTAAATACACCAATGTTAAATGATAAAATACAAGATGCCATCAGAAGCTTATGAACCAAGAAAAGCCCAGGCCCAGATGGATACACTGCCGAGTTATACAAGACGTTTAAAGAAGAAATTCAAAATACCAATATTTTTCAATTTATTGCAGAAAATACAGAAAGCAGCAGCACTTCCAAACTCATTCAATGAGGCCAATATGACCCTGATCCCCAAACCAGGCAGGGACAAATGAAAAAAAGAAAACTTCAGGCCAATATCTCGAATGAACATAGATCCAAAAAGTCTGAATAAAATTCTGCCAAATTAAATACAAAAACATATTAAAAAGCTTGTGCACCAAGATCAAGTGGGGTTTTTCCAGGAATATAGGGTTGGTTCAACATATAGAAATCAATAAAGGTAATTCATCACATCAATAGACTTAAAATTAAGAATCATATGATCATCTCAAGAGATACAGAAAAGCCATTTGACAAAATACAGCACCCTTTCATGTTCAAAAAATTAGAAAAACTTGAGATAACAGGGACATACCTCAACATCATACTGGCTCTTTACATTAAGCCTAAGGACAACATCATTCTAAAGGGAGAAAAACTAAAGGCATTCCCTCTAAAAACTGGAAAGACAGGGGTGCTCTCTCTCACCATTTCTATTCAACATATTTCTTGAAACACTGGCCAGAGCAATTAGACAGATGAAAGAAATTAAAGGAATAACTACAGGAAAAGAACTTAAATTAGCACTATTTGCTAAAAATACAATTCTATACCTAGAAGACCCCAAGAGCACCACCAGAAAACTTCTAGAACTAAAAATAAATTCAGCAAAGCAGCAGGATATAAAATTAAAACACATTTAAAAAAAGCATTTCTGTATATCAGTGGGAAAGCCTCAAGAAGGAAATAAAAAAAACCTACCCCATTTACAGTAACTTCAAAAAAGAAAACATTAGATACTTGGGAAACAACTTAATGAAAGAGGTGAAAGATCTATACAAAGAAACCTACAGAACCCTAAAGAAAAAAATCAATGAAGACCTTAGAAGATGAAAATATCTACCTTCCTCTTGCATAGGCAGAATAAATATTATGAAAACGACCATACAACCAAAAGCACTATACTGATTGAATGCAATTATGAACAAAATCCCAATGACATTTCTCATAGAAATAGAAAAAGCAATCATGAAATTCATCTGGAAAAATAAGAAGCCCAGAATGGCTAAAGCAGTTATTAGCAGGAAAAGCAAAGCAGGTGGTATCACTATACCAGACCTTAAACTATACTACAGAGCAATAGTAACAAAAACAGCATGGTATTGGCACTAAAACAGGCCAGTATACCAATGGTACAGAATAGAGGACACATAGACTAACTCACAAAATTACAATTATCTTATATTAGACAAAGGTGCCAAGAACATGCATTGGAGAAAAGATAGCCTCTTCAACAAACGGTTCTGGAAAAACTGGAAATCCATTTTCAAAAAAATAAAATTAAAACCCCATCTCTCACCATGCACAAAACTTAACTCAAAAGGGATCAAGGACCTACAATTTAAACCAGAGACTCTGCATCTAATAGATGAAAAAGTAGGCCATAATCTTCATCACATGGGGCTAGGTCACCACAACTTCCTTAATAAGATGCCTATAGCACAAGAATTAAAACCAAGAATCAACAAATGGGATGGATTCAAATTAAAAAGTTTCTTCTCAGAAAAAAATCTGAGGTGAACAGAGAGCCTACATCCTGGGAGTAGATTTTTACTCCTCATACACAAGAGAGAGAACCAATATCTAGTATATAAAGAACTCAAAATGCTAAGCACCAAAACACCCAATAATCCAACCAACAAATTGGCCAAGGATCTGAACAGACACTTCTCAGAAAAGGATGTAGAATCAATCAACAAATATTTTAAAAAATGTTCATCATCTCTTGCAAGTAGAGAAATGCAAATCAAACCTACTCTAAGATATCATCTCACTCCAGTCAGAATGGCAGCTATCATAAAGACAAACAACTAGTGTTGCCAAGGTTGTGGGGGAAATGGCACACTCATACACTGCTGGTGGGAGTGTAAATTGGTGGAAACAACATGGAAAACTGTATAGAGATTCCTTGGAAATCTGGGAATGAAAAAAACGATTTCACCCAGCTATTCCTCTTCTCGGAAGATAATCAGAAATTATTTTGAATTCTTATACTCCAATAAAATAGAAGATAGTGAAGGCATCGATAAATTTCTTAAGTCATATAATCTGCCCAGATTGAGTCAGGAGGATATAGACAACCTAAACAGACCAATATCAACTGAGGAAATAGAAGAAACCATCAAAAGATTACCATCTAAGAAAATCCCAGGACCGGATGTGTATACAGCAGAGTTTTACAAAACCTTTAAAGAGGAACTAATACCAATACTTTTCAAGCTATTTCAGGAAATAGAAAAAGAGGGAGAACTTCCAAATTCATTCTACGAGGCCAACACCACGCTGATTCCGAAACCAGAGACACTTCAAAGAAAGAAAACTACAGACCAATATCTCTAATGAACCTAGATGCAAAAATCCTCCATAAAATTCTAGCGAATAGGATACAAAAACATGTCAAAAAAATTGTGCACCATGATCAAGTAGGATTCATCCCTGGTATGCAAGGCTGGTTCAATATACGGAAATCGATAAATGTTATTCACCACATCAATAGACTTAAAAATAAGAACCATATGATCATCTCAATAGATGTGGAAAAAGCATTTGACAAAGTACAGCATCCCTTTATGTTCAAAACTCTCGAAAAACTAGGGATAACAGGAACATACCTCAACATTATAAAAGCAATGTATGCTAAGCCTCAGGCTAGCATCATTCTGAATAGAGAAGTATTGAAGGCAT
Organism: Ictidomys tridecemlineatus; assembly: GCF_052094955.1. Taxonomy (NCBI): domain Eukaryota; kingdom Metazoa; phylum Chordata; class Mammalia; order Rodentia; family Sciuridae; genus Ictidomys; species Ictidomys tridecemlineatus. The sequence goes on along the minus strand of NC_135492.1, from coordinate 32,703,789 downwards.
TCCCTCTAAAATCTAGAACAAGACAGGGATGCTCTCTCTCACCATTTCTGTTAAACATACTTCTCGAAACACTGGCCAGAGCAATTAGACAGATGAAAGAAATTAAAGGCATAAAAATAGGAAAAGAAGAACTTAAATTATCACTATTTGCAGATGATCCTATACCTAGCAGAACCAAAAGTGTCTACAAAGAAACTATTAGAGCTAATAAATGAATTCAGCAAAGTGGCAGGATATAAAATCAACATGCATAAATCAAAGGCATCCCTGTATATCAGCGACAAATCCTCTGAAATGGAAATGAGGATAACCACTCCATTCACAATATCCTCAAAAATAATAAAATACTTGGGCATCAACCTAACAAAAGACGTGAAAGACTTATACAATGTAAACTACAGAACCCTAAAGAGAAAAATTGAAGAAGATCTTAGAGGATGGAAAAATATACCCTGTTAATGGATAGGCAGAACTAATATCATCAAAATGGCGATATTACCAAAAGTTCTCTATAGGTTTAATGCAATGCCAATCAAAATCCCAATGGCATTTCTTGTAGAAATAGAGAAAGCAATCATGAAATTCATATGGACGAATAAAAGACCCAGAATAGAAAAAACAATGCTAAGCAGAAAGTGTGAATCAGGTGGTATAGCGATACCAGACTTCAAACTATACTACAGAGCAATAGTAACAAAAACAGCATGGTACTGGTACCAAAACAGGTGGGTGGACCAATGGTACAGAATAGAGGACACAGAAACCAACCCACAAAACTACAACTTTCTTATATTTGATAAAGGGGCTAAAAGCATGCAATGGAGGAAGGATAGCATCTTCAACAAATGGTGCTGGGAAAACTGGAAATCCATATGCAACAAAATGAAACTGAAGTCCCTTTCTCTCACCATGCACAAAAGTTAACTCAAAATGGATCAAGGTGCTTGATATCAAATCAGAGACACAGCATCTGATAGAAGAAAAAATTGGCTACGACCTACATACTGTGGGGTCGGGCTCCAAATTCCTCAATAGGACACTCATAGCAAAAGAGTTAACATCTAGAATCAACAAATGGGACTCAAACTAAAAAGTTTTTTCTCAGCAAGAGAAACAATAAGAGAGGTAAATAGGGAGCCTACATCATGGGAACAAATCTTTACTCCTCACACTTCAGATAGAGCCCTAATATCCAGAGTATATAAAGAACTCAAAAAATTAGACAATGAGATAACAAATAACCCAATCAACAAATGGGCCAAGGACCTAAACAGACACTTCTCAGAGGAGGACACACAATCAATCAACCAGTACATGGAAAAATGCTCACCATCGCTAGAAGTCAGAGAAATGCAAATCAAAATCACCCTAAGATACCATCTCACTCCAGTAAGATTGGCAGCCATTATGAAGTCAAACAACAACAAGTGCTGCGAGAATGTGGGGAAAAGGGTACACTTGTACATTGTTGGTGGGACTGCAAATTGGTGCAGCCAATTTGGAAAGCAGTATGGAGATTTCTTGGAAAGCTGGGAATGAAACCACCATTTGACCAAGCTATTCCCCTTCTCGGTCTATTCCCTAAAGACCTAAAAAGAACATGCTACAGGGACACTGCTACATCGATGTTCATAGCAGCACAATTCACAATAGCAAGACTGTCGAACCAACCTAGATGCTCCTCAATAGATGAATGAATAAAAAAATGTGGCATTTATACACAATGGAGTATTACTCTGCATTAAAATAGACAAAATCATAGAATTTGGAGGAAAATGGATGGCATTAGAGCAGATTATGCTAAGTGAGGTTAGCCAAGCCCTAAAAATCAAATGCCAAATGTCTTCTTTGATTTAAGGAGAGTAACTAAGAACAGACTAGGGAAGAAGAGCACGAGAAGAAGACCAACATTAAACAAGGATGAGAGGTTGGAGGGAAAGGGAGAGAGAAAGGAAATTGAATAAAAATGGAAGGAGACCCTCAGGGTTATACAAAATTACATACAAGAGGAAGTGAGGGGAAAGGGAAAAATAATACAAGGGGGAGGAATTAATTACAGTAGAGGAGGTAGAGAGAGAAGAGGGGAAGGGAGGGGGGAGGGGCAATAATAGAGGATAGGAAAGGCAGCAAAATACAACAGACACGAGTATGTCAATATGTAAATCAATGGAAGTGTAACTGATATGATTCTGCAATCTGTACACGGGGTAAAAATAGGAGTTCATAACCCACTTGAATCAAAGTGTGAAATATGATACATCAAGAACTATGTAATGTTTTGAACAACCAACAATAAAAAAAAGAAAAAAAAAAACATTTCACCCAGCTATTTCTCTTCTTGCACTATTCACAAAGGACTTGAAAACAGCATACTATAGGGTCATAGCCATGTCAATGTTTATAGCAGCACAATTCAGAATAGCAAACTGTGGAGCCAACCCAGATGCCTTTCAGTGGATGAATGGATAAAATATGGGGCATATATACACAATGCAATTATACTCAGCAGTAATAAAATCACGGCAATGGCAAGTAAATGTTTGGTATTGGAGAAGTAAAGTTAGGCAAACCCAAAAAATAAATGTTAAATGGTTTCTCTGATATAAGGAGGCTGACTATAGTGGGGTAGGGAGGGGGGCATAGGAGGAATAGATGAATTCTACATAGGACAGAGAGGTTGAAGGGGAGAGAATGAGACAGGGGATTAGCAGTGATTGTGGAATGTGATGACACCGTTATCCAAAGTACATGTATGAAGACCCAAATTGGTGCCAACATACCTTATATAGAACCAGAGATATGAAAAACTGTGATATATATGTGTATTAAGAGTTGTATAGCAGAAAGAAATGAGTACATATATAATGGCATAAATTAGCATGAATATACTTTCTGTATAGAGATACGAAAAATTGAGCTCTATGTGTGTAATAAGAATTGTAATGCATTCCACTGTTGTCATGTATTTAAAAAAATAAATTTTTAAATAAGAAAGGTATTGAAACCCATTGGGGGAAACGATAAAAAAAGAACGAAAAAAATTTCTTTTCAAAGTTACAGAAAAAATATTTTTAAATTTATACATTTTATGTTTGAAAACAAAAATTCTATTTCTCAAATGACTCCATTCAAGAGAACAAGGAGAAGTGACAGATGAAAGAAACCAATTGCCTCACCTTTAACCAAATTCTTCTAAGAAAGGAGAACAGAGACTGTGAGAGAAACACAGGCAAGAGCCATGAACAGCTCCTTCAAATAGCAGGTATCTAAATGTCCCTTCATCACAAAGCAATCAACGTCTTAAGAAAAGAGGGACTGCACCATAAAGTCACATTGAACAAAAATCGAGACAGTGTTGAAGAACATGTGGGGTTATCATGAAGGTCCACATAAACAGATGTGGACCCTACAGCACCTGTCCATATGGGGACACAGCATGCTCTTCCAGAGCCGAGACCCAGGGCCTGGTGACAGAGGATGTCCATTTGGTAATGAACAAATAATAAACTATGGAAAATAACAATTTCTGGCAATCATCCACATTTTTTATGCCATATTGCATACAGTTCGACAAATGCTATGAAACACTGTGTCAGTTTTATATAGCTGTCACATAATGTCACATTTCACATATAAGCATACTTAAACAGTACATCTGAAGAATTTGAAAAAATACATATACAGATCAGCACATAAAAGACTGAATTACACACCCTGGGTATAGATGATAGGACTCCTCATTATAAAGAGGAGAGCTTCCCTCAGGTTCATCTATGACAATACCCAATCAAAATTTCACCATGGTTTCCTTTTCATTGAAAAAGGGACCAAAGAAAACAGTTTGAAAATTCTCCTGGAAGGTTGAATTGATATGAAATGAGCCAAGAATTCTGAACTCTAAGAGCAAAAGCAGGAGCTATCATTACCAGGCACTAATGCATATTATAAAAGTATCATATTGCAGTAATTTGAGGACAAAAAATCACAAAGCAGAAATTTCATAGATGACTCCACATGTATGTAAATGTCATTTTTATTATGAAGTGCATTGAAAATGCCTAGTTAAATGCAACCATCTCTGGCAAAGGATTTGATGTGTATGAACAGGACAACCCAACGTGAAGGGAGGTGTGGGAACTGGAGGCGCAGAGCACTGGTAGGGCTTGGGGGCAAGACGTGCGTGGTACTGGATTACACTCCAGCATCCCAAAAGAAGCACATATTGAGTAGGATTATCTTTCAAAATTATATGAGAATAGGAGGCTCCTAGATTCTCTTCACACATTGATGCAGCAAATAAACACCTACTTCTGTTTTGAGTCCCTCTTAAATAAAGGTATACATGGACAGAAAGACCCATGCATTCTACCACTCAGAAAATCTCTACCATCCAAAGGGCAGGCAAAGTTGGGGGAAACGTGGGCATTAGTCCTGCCTTGAGCAATGTGCCACATAATTGGGACAGAATACCCCCATCCAGTGTAACCCAGGGTAGAGGAAGACTGATTGGGTCACAAATGGAGCACATTGAACACTAAATGACTTGTAGCTGGAGAAGCAATTTGTCTGGTGCTCATAGAAGAAAGATCTGGATATACACAAATATCAGGATGAGAGAAAAAGGAGTGCTTTTCTATGGCTGAGGAGGGTCATGAGCTTTATCCATGGGACCAGGGCAGAAGGGGAGTGAGGTCTCAAGGGTCTCAGTTTATCCCTACAAGGGATTTGCAGCATGATCTGCAAACTGTGGTTGCTAACAGTTGAGCACCTCCCTAGCCCATCCCTGAGGGTAGACAGGACAAATGCAGTCCACCCAGCAGCCATGCCTGAGCCCTCCCCCCCACCTCAGTAATAACTCCAGGTCTAACCAGTTCTTTCTGGAAGGAGTATGTCCAGGCACTCAGCGTTTCAACATCCCCATCTCATGGACTCCATCCTAACCCACCAAGCTTTGGGAGCAGTGGCAACTGTGCATGTGCACATCTCCCTGGATCACAAAGGGGGGGCATCACTTTGATGTCTGAGTATTTCCCTGTGCTTTAATCCACACCAGGAGTGCAGCAAAAGGGGTCAAAAACCTGTTTCTTTCTAGAATACGCTCACACCACCTTCCTGCAGTGAGCACAGGCAGCCTGGGTTCTAACAAATTGCATCAGGAATTTAGTCACCAGCCAAGTGGGAGAGCTTCTGCAGCCCGACTCCAGCTGTGAGAAAGGCTCCTATCAAATAGGCGAAGGAACTAGTTCTCCAACGACGTGGAGAAAGAGACCTGCTCACATGGGGCTAGAATATCAGTTTAGTGCAGCCATTTTTAAAAATAGAATGGAGTTCTTTAAAAGCTAACAACCACTCTGGATGCATTTCCAAAGGAACTTGGATTCTTTTAGTGCTGCCACCTGTCAATCACCACAGTCCAGGAAGACGCCAGGTTGCCTCCCTCACCTGCCAGAGAGATAGGACTTTAGCAGGGGCTGAGGCTGCCCCAGGGGATGAGGAGGCTGCCAGGAGTTTCCTCCACTGTCACGCTCTCCACTCGGCGTGCCAGGGGGACAGAGGGGCACTGTCCCCAATGGTCTCAGGCCTGTGGTTGCAGAGAGCCCCGGGAGTCAGGGTCGGCCAACTCGGGTTCCCCACACAGCAGGTCCCGCCAGATGGACACCCTGCCCCGCCTCCCTCCTGAGCCTCCCTATCCAGGCACCAGGTGCCACTGCACACTCACCATCTCCTGGTGCCCAGCAGCCAAGCCTGCCCTGGGGAGCTTCGGCTCCTGCATGGAAGGGCCACCCGGGATGCAGGGCACGAGCGAAGCCTGGAGTCCAACTGCAGGAATCTGAGTGGAACCCAGGACCACGGAGAAATAAATCCCATTCCGAGCGCGGAGGCCCGCCCCCTGCTGCTGGCTACGCTCAGGATTGGACAGCGCTCAGCACAAGGGCTTCTGATTGGACAGGGAATCAGTCAGTCACCGTTATCCGGAGTCTGAGCCCAGGGAGCTTTCTTTTTGAGTGAAAGGGGGGTGAAATCCACTTCAGGCAAGGAGAAAACAAGAATGGCAGGCTTTGGGTGCAACTTTTTTTTTGTTTTTCTTTTCCTTTTGAAGTCTCAGCATTGGGTTAGGGTCAGGGTGACCAGAATTCTAAGTTCTGTTGGGTTTGATGTTAGGAAATTGAAGTCAATTTTTGAATGTTTCATCACGTGGATCTCTTCCTATAATAAGACCACCCAAAGCATCTTGGAAAGGCTGACTTGTCCTCTGTTTATCTGTGCAAAATTCTCCAAGCAGAAGTGGCCTTTCGCTCCATAGGAACTGCCCTGGAGGAGTTTACCATCCAGTTGGCAGCCTGAGAGCTGATGTTCTTCCAGCTGAGTTGAATCTATTGGAGCCCACATTGAGGCTGGAGGCAGAGTAAGGAGATCAGCACAGAAGAGACCCCGAGAGTGCAGACCTGAGTAAACTGCAGCTGCACCAGGGCTCCCTAGCTCTCTGGCACACTGGGGGTTGAATTCAGAGGCCTCCACCTCTGAGGCCCTTCCCCAGCCCTAGTTTGAATTTTATTTACAGACAGGGTCTCACTGAGTTGCTTATCACCTTGCTTTTGCTGAGGCTGCGGTGGCCACAGGATAACAGCCTTGCACAGATAAAGGCCACCCTGGTTCCTGACAGTCCCCTGGATCCCAGGCAATGGGATCCTGCCTCCTCTTAAAAACAAAGACCCCCCTGCCTAGGTGTGCATCCTTAGTATCAGCTGAATACTCTGCACTTGACAAGAAAAAAGAAACAACAACAACAACAAAAAAAAAAAGACAGACCCTACCTACTTGTCTTGATGCAAATAAAGTCAATGTGTTTCCAAAGACAGCTCTGGTCTTGTCCCCTCAATTTAGTGGTGCAAAAAGTCACATAATACAGAGAAGACTTCTAATTAAGAGGGTCTCAAGGGTCTCTCTCTTTAATAAATAACAATTTGCATTTTATTGGGAGTCCAGGAAAGCCAATTCCAGGTTTTCCTGATTTGGTAAATAACTCCATAGACTCCAATGCACCCTGCTCCACTCTGCCTTTGTGAACTGTAGAGGCCTGGAGGTTACCTGCCCACTGGAACCCCTGCACTTGCAGATGAATGGGGGGGGTCCTATCTTCTCCATGCAATGCCCTGAACCTCCACCTTCCCACAGGCTCCAACACCATTGGCAGCATCCAATGGGGGAGTGGTTTAGAAAATTCTGGAATATACCTAAAGAAATTTCCTTATCCGGCTATGATTCTATCAAGTTGGACCCATGATCCTTTTAATTACTTTTTATCTTTTTCTGTTTTATTCATTCTGTTTAGTTATACATGACCATAGAATCCATTTTGGTAAAATTATCCAAACATAAAATATACCTTATTCTCCTTAGGACCCCATTCGTGTGGGTGGCATGATGCACGGATTCACTTAGATATTTTCATATATTTAAATAGGAAGATTATGGTAGACTCATGCTACTGTCTTTCATGTTCTTATCTCCCCTCCCTTCCTGTTGTGCCCCTTTTTCTAATTTACTGAACTTCTCTTTGTGCCGCCCACCTTCCTTGTGATGTAGATAACACGTGTCAGGGAAAACATGTGACTTTTGGTTTGGGGAGATTCCCTTAATTTACTTTAGCATGATAATCTCCAGTTCCATTCATTCACTGGCCAGTGTTATGAAGTCATCATTTTTTAACGCTGAGTAATATTCCACCATGTATACATACCATGATTTCTTTATCTATTCATCTTTTCATGGGCATTTAGGCTTGTTATGTAGCTTAGCTATTGTGAGTTGTGCTATCATGAACATTGATGTGGCTGTGTCCCTGTAGTATGAAGATTTTAAATCCTCTGATTTATGGTGAGGAGTGGGATAACTGAGTCAAATGGTGGTTCCAGTTCTAGTTTCTTGAGAATTCTCCATCCTGCTTTCCAGAGGGGTTGCACCAATGTGCAGTGCCTCCAACAAGGTGTGAGCATTCCATTTCCCCCACATCCTCACCAATTTATTGTTACTGTATTCTTGATAATTGCTATAGTAACTGGAGTGAAAGAGAAGATCAGTGCAGTTTTAATTTGCATTTCCCTAATTGCTAGAATATGTTGCCTTTTCAGTATTTATTTTTTAAAATATTTTTTCTATTAGAGTTGGACCCAATAACTTTATTCTATCCATTCCTTTTTCTGTGGCCCTGAGGATGGAACCCAGTGACTCCCATGTGCCTGGCAAGCACTCTACAGCCGAGCCTCAGCCCCAGCCCTCATTTTCAGTATTTTTTATATTTGCTTGTCAGTAACAGCAGCCCAGTTATTTGGGGGACCAGTTTTGCTGCATTTATGAAATGGGAACATTTCTCTTGAAGGAAAACCGAGAAGGTCAAGCCACATGCCCAGGATTCCAGGGATGAGCAGTACACAACTGACTTTCCCAGGATGAGGAGAACATTATGTGACTAAGAAGAGGGAAAGAGCCAGGGACCCCCTGGGGCCAGAACCCCTTCTTCCCCCTTGAGGGAAATGATTAATTATTTTTGCTGTTACTATTCTTCACCAAAATGTAAAATTTCCCTAAATTACAAGTTCCACTAAATTTAGGTCCCTGGATGGAGCTCAGATTTGTCTTGAGAGGCAAGAAAAAGTGAATAACCAACTCAGTGGTTCCAATAACCAAAAAGCTAAACCTTGGTCTCTTTGGAGACAAAACACTGTGTTTTACCCAATAATTAACAATCCAACAGCACCCGACACTCAATTAATGGGGGACGGAGTATTGGATCAGTGGGTGTGGGGGGTCTGTTGGTGGCCAGCTGCAGAGCTTGCCAATGAATGCATTTTTTGCCTCTGGGAGGTTTTTCAACACCAATGAGATAAACAAAGTGGTGAGAACACTGGCAAAACCCTCTGCAATATTCTAGCCAGGAAAATTCATAAGCACTTTAAAAACATCTTAATGTTTACCCTCAGTCAAATGTGCCTCTATCTGAAGGAAACCATTTGAAAAGAGTTGTCAACATGAAAAGTTTCTGAAATCTGCTGGTTTGTGGATCACTTCAAATCCATATGAGTCCATGGCTAAATACAAAGTAAAAATACAAATCTAATAATGAGCATTTTCTTAAAACATGTGTCCTGAAAACGCTGCCCTATGTGCTTTGATAACAAAATGATCCTTTAATCGTTCCTCTCGTAACACCTGAGGTCCATAAACAACTGTGGAACATGACTGATTGGGAAAGAAATGCTGGGATACCAAGAAGAAAGTTATTCTGAACCTCAAAGGAAAAGATTCATAAATCACCACAATGCAGGAATGCCCATAAAATATTGAAATTAAAAACAAGGAACTGGGGTTAGGGCTCAGTGACACAGCACCTGCCTAGCAACTGTGAGGCACTGGGTTCAATTCTCAGCACCACATAAATAGAAATATGTAAAATAAAGGTATCCTGTCTAACTAAAAACTATTTTTAAAAATAAACATCTGATTTTTTTTTTTAAAAAGCAACTCCCTGCAATGCAGCATTTCTCCTAGACCAGCTTCCTGTACCCTCAAATACTAGCATGATGTGAGCAAGCTTAGAAAAATGGGTGAGAAAGTACAGAAGTCTGATCTGGCCCCATCTCTCGTCCAGCCCCACTTAAATGTCCCTTTCCAAATAGCAACACCTCAGACCACATATTTGCTGTCTCTCTCTTTAGAGCTTTCTCACATTTTTTTCTTTTTTTATTCTTGTGGTGCTGGGGATTGAACCTGGGACCTTGTGCATGCAGGGCAAGCACACTACAGACCACACTGAATCCCCGGCTCCTCACGTTCTTTTCTGAATGTGCATCTGCTTTTCTAAATAGGTGTATCCATGCGCCTGACAAATGAAGTTCTTTTCTGCCATTAAAACCAAGGAACCTACTTTTTCTGAGCTGTTTTCCCTCTCTCCCCCTGGAGTCCCTTCCCATTACAAAAACTCACACAGCCAGAGTCAGACTTGAGCTTTGGAATTGTGTGGGGTTTTTATTTTTTGGGTTCTGATATCACATACATCACTGGAGGGAGGTAACCAACAGCTATGCTTTTTTTTTTAATAAGCAAAGAACAAGGTTTGGTAGCACATGTCTGTAAGGCCAGGCATTTGGGAGGCTGCTTTGGGAGGATCTCAAATCGGAGGCAACAGTTGGCCTCATAAAAAGACCTTGCCTCAAAATAAAATATTCAAAGTTCTGACACTGGGTGAGTCTTCATAAACAATGAGGGGCCAAAATTCCTTTTTCAAAAGTCTTTACTTAGGATGCTGTGTGTAGGTGTTTGACTGTGACCTTCCAACAGGACCTAGAGCTGTCACTGGTGTCCACCTGTATTAATAAATAGATCAAATGAAGTGAGTAAATAAGTAAAGCAATAAAAGATCTGACATTGTTGCTGATTGTGATCCCAGAGATACAAAGATTATGTTGTGTTTCTTGGATCTTGTGTTCTTGCAAGAGTGAATTTTAAATAATACATAAAATGTAATCAAAGTAGAGTAAAGATTATTGGCCCAGAAATCACTATCAAGAAAGGGAGAGGAAACAGTGAGTCTTCTCTGACAACTCTAGGCCTCACGCCCCTTTGATCCTCTGGTTTATGGGAGATGCTGTGCGTGATTCCAGAGGCCTGCCCATGGAACAATTTCTACTCTTAACTGGCAGTAGGATGACATTGTGTTTGTAGGTTCCTAGTCCACATGATCTTGTCCAGAGACACCAAAGCAAAACCCGAGTGTGTGTGTGTGTGTGTGTGTGTGTGTGTGTGTCTGTGTCTTTGTGAATTTTACTATAATAAAAATTTTATTATTGCAGCTGTTATGAAGACAAACAACAACAGGTATTGGCGAGGATGTGAGAAAAATGGTACACTCATACACTGCTGGTGGGACTACAAATTGGTGCAGTCAATATGGAAAGCAGTATGGAGATTCCTTGGAAATCTGAGTATGGAACCACCATTTTACAAAGCTATCCTGTGGAGCCAACCTATATGCCCTTCATTGGATGAATGGATAAAAAAATATGCATTATTTATACACAATGGAATTTTATTCAGCAATAAAAGAATAAAATTATGTGTGTGGGGGAGATTATGGTCTTGTTCTCTTGGTTTCTGACTTTTGGTTTCTTACTTTTAGGGAATAGAGTTTTTCTGAGATTCTCACCAGTATCCTTACCTTTGTCAAAGGGTAATTGCAACTTACTTCTGTTTCTTGCTGTCTAACTTTTGTGGTTTTCCAATATGAGGTATGAGGTAGAAGTGGATTTTAAGTGTATATTTTTAATGTAGGAGTTCACTAATTATTATTAGAAGCAACAAATGAGCTCAGAACAGTAATAAAATTTAGTATCATCAGTTATTTATGTGCATAAGAAAGTAAGTAGCAAACATAAAATTAAAGACAGTTCTAATGACCATAATATCAAAAGCAAAATACTTGGGAATTTTTTCAAGAAATGTGAACACTTGCACATTTAACACGACTTGTTTTTAGAAAATATTACATTAACCCTAAGCCACCTTCTTTTTTGTGGTGACCTTAACTCATAGAAAAAAATATAGGAATTAAAAGTTTCCCCTGTGATCCTGAGGACAGGACTTAGGTATGGTCTACCAGTGAGCTCTATCATCATCCCATTTTTATTTTTCTTTGAGATATGGTCTTGCCAAGTAGGTGAGGCTAGACTCAAAGTTGTGACCCTCAAGGCTTAACTTCCAGGGTAGCTGGGGTTACATGCATGTGCCATCACAACCCTGGTAGGGATTAGTCTTATATGTTTTCTTTAGTTGTAGTGGACAGAGTATCTTTATTTTATATATTTATTTTTATGTGGTGCTGAAAATTGAACTCAGTGCCTCACATATGCTAGGCAGGTGCTCTAAACCTGACCCCAGACCCAGGGATTAAATTCTTGACTTTAATATTATAGGCTGGCTCAGGATAATATCTACCTTTGCAAACGTGTATAATGTCCCCATTTTGTGAGTAGAAGGTAGAGGCCACAATGAGAGAAAATGTCTATCCTTATCCTTGGAAGAGAAACATCAACTGTGGATTTACCTGCAACTTAGTATTTGAGGATTTCCCAGATATTACAAATATAAGCAAAAGAGACATGAGATCAAGACTCTGAGGAAGGGGGACTAGGTATTTCAAATTGTGAGGCACCAGACAGAAAAACAAAGCTAAGCTAGCTGGGTATGGAGAACAGTTTCCCTCAGATTTAACTGTAGGATCAGGGTCCCATAAGATATAGAAAAAAATAAACCATTTACTGGGTACATTTTAAAAAGATGATCATGGGTAGGACTTGGTCATAAGTCATCATTATCACACCCCACCCACACGACCACACACATTACTTCCCTTTTACCTCTTCCCCACTTTTGCAGTCAAGTCAACATCCACTCCTCAAGGTGCATCCTAGCATGAAGAGAAAGGACTGAGCCACAGTACCCTGGGGACCTCAATGGGCACATCTTTGCCTAGCTAATGGCAGAAACTAGCAAATGGCAGAAACTAGCAAAGGAATGGCAGAGTTCAGGAACATCTCTGTCTCCTTTCTCTCACAAACAAATAACTAGAGATTTCGATTATAAATTGATGGATGAAGTGATATTGAGAGTATTGGGTCAAATATTTGGAACACTGAAAATATAATTGTTTAGCGGCCTTAATGTCTTATTTCTTTTTTATCTTTGTCTTTGTTTTTAATGCTGTGGATTGAGCCCAGGGGAACTCAACCTCTCAGCAACATTCCTGATCTTTTTTTTTTTTTTTTTGTAACTTAGTTAGAGACAGGGTTTCACTGCTTAGTCCTTTCCTAAGTTGTTGAGGCTGGCTTTGTATCAGCCTCCCGAGACACTGGGATTACAGTCATGCACCACCACACATTGCTAATGTTTTATTTCATTATTTGCACAAGAGCAGTTTTTCATGTAATATAACCTACTGAATGCTCTCAAAATATTGCACTTTGTGAAAAATTCAAAGAGATAACTTATTACTTTTATATTAACAAACTTAAAGAATATGTTTTTCTTATGCCTTGGCTTCTTTTCACTTGATAAAATCACGTTAGGATATAGTTTTCTAGTTTGTTTATTCTTTTTTTTGGGGGGGAGGGTGTATAATAGGGATCTGTCCCAGTATCACTCAATTACAAAGCCACTTTCCCAGTCATGTTTATTTTTTTTTAGAAACAGGGTCTCACTGAGTTGTATAGGTCCCTATTAATTTACTGAGTCTGTCTTTGAACTCGTGAATTTTCTGCCTCAGCCTCCAAAGCCATTGGGATTGCACATATGTGCCCCAACTCTCAGTTTCTTTATTCTTTTGTAGTTGTTGCTTACTTTTGTTACATAAATTCAAGTTGAATAACAGTATGTTTAACAATACAGATATAGAGGAAAGCCAGTGGTGTAGGTAAGCAATTGAACATATCCACCGGAACGTACATTGTATATTCACCATGGTGTATTACTCAGCCATCAATACAAACTCCTCTAACGGTCAGCAAAACAGATGAATTTGGATGATGTCATGCTAAGTGAAGAAATACACAATAGTGTCACATCTCATATGTTAACTAATATAATATCATGTGCAAGTACAATAGTGATTAGTATGTCTGAGGAGTGTGTGGGGTCATCAAAGGCAGAAGAGGGTGTTTGGATATTATGAATACATGTATATGCATATATATAAACATCACTCTGAATCCCATTAGTATTTGCAATTGCTATGTGATGATAAAAACCACCATCTCTCATAATTATCCATTCTGCACTAAGAACAGAATCCTGCTGTATTTTGTAATTTCCAGTATATGATGCAATGTTATTGATGATGCTCCCTGATAACAACCAGGCTCTTCCTACACATTCATTCTATTTTCTTCCAGGCTCTGAACATAGAGTATAAAATGTATTTCTGCATCTGAATCATCTCAATTAGCCTAAAGTCCTCCAGCTTGTCTGTGTTATTGGAGAATATTCTTTTGTTTCTGGGGTTTAAACCCAGGGTTGCCTTACCAGTGACAGAGATCCACCATCATTTTCTTTTTCAGTTTTAAGACAGAATGTTATCAAACTACTAAGGCTGGCCTTCACATTTTGGCACCACTGCCATAGACACCATCCTTATTTTAAAGTTGAGTAATAAGTGACGTGTTGAGGCACATTTCTTCTGTCATGCTAGGGACTCAATAGGCTGAGGGACGAGAATCACTATCTTGTAGCCAGCCTCGCATCTTGGTGACACCCACTGCACCGTAAAAGTCCTTGTCTCAAAATAAAGGTAGAAAAACTGAAAAAGTTATATATGTGTGTTGATACATTTGTGTGTAAACACAATGATAAATCTCTTTTTCTCTATTATCTGTAATATACCATAGGTTCTTCTTCCTGAGTTACTCTTTGGAAATTTAGGTTGTGAATAGTATGGTGGTTAACATGGGAGGGTAGATATTCCTAAAGATGGATTTTATTTCCTTCAATTTTTGAAGTGGTTAATGTCAGATGTCCATTTGAGTGGATTGAGATACCCAGAGACTGGTGTGGACGATCTCTCCAGGTTTCTGTGAGTGTGCTTCCAGAAGGCTGAGTCAGAAAGCCTGGAGAATACCTGTAATGAACATATATATTGGTGTTCAATAGTTTTGATTTAGAAAAACGCAAGAGAAGCAGTCACATGCTTATGCTCCAGGCTTCTTGAAGTCCCCTTTGGGGTCTTGCACCATTGGCTCTACCGAGGTCTTTTTAAAAAAATTTATTTGTTTTAGTTAGTTATCCATGACAATAAAATGCATTTATATACTTTGATATATCATACATAGATGGGATATAATTTTTCATTTTTCTGAGTATACATATTGTAGAATGACATGTGTCATACAGTCACATACATACATAAAGAAATCATGTCTGTTTCATTCTCTTTCTTATTACCACATCCCCTACCTTCCCCTCCTTTCACTTTCCTCTAAATAATGTAAGTTAATGCGATTCTTTTTTTCTTTTGCATTACAATTCTTAATATACATATATACCACAGTTTTTGTATCTTTTTTATGTAACATTATGTTGACACCCAATTCAAGTCTTCATAGATGTACTTTGGATGATGTTGTCCATTGCATTCTACCATCCTTGCTAATCCCCTTCCCCCTCTCTTTTTCTCCCACCCCTCTGCCCTATCTAGAATTCAACTCTTCCTCCTATGCTCCCCCTGTGTACTCCTCTATGAATCACCCCCTTATGTCAGGGAAATATTAGACATTTGTTTATAGTTTTTAGAGGGAGAGCATTGGCTAACTTCACTTTATCATTGTCTTCTCCAACTCCATCCGTTTACATGCAAATGCCACAATTTTACTCTTTTATTGCTGAGTAAAATTCCATTGTGTATATATGCCACATTTTTTATCTATTCATCCACTGAAGGGCATCTATGTTGGCTCCATAGTTTAGCTATTGTGAGTTATGCTGCCATAAACATTGATTTGGCTGTGTCCCTGAAGTATGATGTTTTTAAACCTTTATGCTTAAACTGAGGAGAGGGATAGGTGAGTCAAATGGAGGTTCCATTCCCATATTTCCAAGGAATCTCCATTCTACTTTCCAAATGGGCTGCATCAATTTGCAGTACCACAAGCAGTGTATAAGTGTACCTTTTCCCCACATCTTCACCAACACTTATTGTTGTTCGTCTTCATAATAGCTGCCATTCTGACTGGAGTTAGATGATATCTTAGAATAGTTTTGATTTGCATTTCTCTGATTCCTAGAGATGATGAGCATTTTTTCATATATTTATTGATTGTATATCCTCTCCTGACATGTATCTGTTCAGGTCTTTAGCCCACTTTGATCATGTTATTTGTTTTTTCATCTACCAGGATCATTTAAGTCCTCTGTTTTGGACCACAGCTGCTTCATTTGCTTCCTCATATTGTGAAACTTCCAGCTTCCTGAATTGAGCTGTTACCAGTTTTCCAGTGTTGCCATCCTGTAGGCAAACATTTGGTGAGTATTACTCCCATGATTATGTGAGTGAATATAATAAGCTCTCTTCTGTATACACATGTACATTTTTTGTGTATTCTACTTTTCTGAATAATCCTAAAAATACAGGCATATTCTCAATGTCTGGGTCATATGGCATCTCTAGTTCTAATTTTTTTGAGAAACCCCCTTATAGTATTTTTAATGTCTATTCAAATTTATATTCCTGGCAAGGATGTCCAAATGTTTCTTTTTCTGCATATCCTCTGCAGTATGTGTTACCTACAAACATTTTGAGGATTGAGCCCACAAGTCTGTGGTTATATCCCATTGTGATATAACCTGAAAGCATAAAAATTCCAGAAGAAAATGAGAATTTTTTTTGCCATTTGTGTTGGCAATGGTTTTAGATGAAATATGAAGAGACTGGTCAAGGAAAAACAGCTGAGACTATATAAAGCTAAAAATGCTTCTATACAGCAAAAGAATCAATCAATGAAATCTACAGTAGACTAGGTTAAAGAAAACCGATTCTAGCCTTATGTCTTAAAAAGCTCGACATCCAAAATATAAGAACCTTACACAACTCACCAAAATTTAATATAAACCCCTCATAACCTAATTTAAATATGGTAAAATACTTAGATTCTTCCCTAAAATTTAAAAAGTGTGTAAAGCCATATGAAAGTTACTCAAGATCACGTATTAGGCTACATAAAATGATAATTTAGCTTTTCTGCTTTATTTGTCTCACAGGATTATGGGTGCACACTCTCCATCCTTCACGGGGCATCTTGAGGTCAATTAGCAAAATGCCAGGTTCTCATTTTTCCACATTATGCTTCCTCATTATTCCATGTTAATTGCCAAGAAAATTTCGAGCCTGGAAAACAACAAAATATAGATAAAGTTCTAGATAATCATCAACTTTGAAAATTACTTCAGAAATCAATAGAATACATTAGTAGACCCAGATGTGAAGAAATGTAAAATAGACCTACAAATCAACATTTAACTTTATAACTGCTCAAAAAATACATGCAGTTATGCTGATATGGGAGCACATGCCTCTAGTCTTGACTACCTTGAGGCCACAGAAGGAGGAGGATTTAGGCTAAGGAATTTGAGGCCAAAGTGGCAAAAACCTAGCTCTAAAAATTGACCCACATAAAAACCAAACAGTAATCACATTTTTAAAAAGGAGCCTTCACGGGTGATTTTTATGAAACATGTAATTAGGATCAGTAACAATAATTCATGATCATGTCTAAATGTAGAAAAAGAAAATTGACTAATTTTTTCTGTAAGGCCAGAAATACCAGCTAACACATCATAAGAATGGAAATTGCAGACCATTTTTTTATAGATGTTGACACAGATATTAAAAACCACTAGCAAACTGAGAGCAACAACAAAAAGAATGATTGGACTTCATGACTAAGGGGGACATTGTCATATGGGAAGTTTCCAAAAATCATTTTGATAGAGCAAAACTCTGGCAAATCACTTACTAAATTACTGTAAAACCTATGGCCAATTATGACCAGAGGAAAATTCTTTTTCAATCTACTTAACGGCAGCTATGAACTGTTTTCATACTTAATGGTGTGAACTGAAGTATTTATCAATTTATTTTTAGGAAAAGAAAATAAATGTCTGATTTTCTAACTTATAAATATTGTTTGAAAATATTAAATGATATTTTATACATCAAAAATCAAATAGCATATGCAGATGATACTATTATTTTTATAAAGTTTCCAAGCAATTTCCATGAACTAATGAAACATAAAAATTAGTTCAATAGTGTCATGGGTTAAATGGTCAACATTAAATCATTTAAATTATATACAGTAGCAATGAGCAGTGTTAAAATTGAGGCACAATCCATTCACAAATATAGGAAAGTATTAACAAAAGAATTGTTCACTGCAAAGTAAAAAAATAAGGTGAAATTAAAATGCAAAAAAATCATGGAAAAAATGGGATAACTGTTAATATTCAATAATTAAAAGTTTGATTTTGGGTTTTAATGGTTGATAGGCTTCCTCCAGATTAGCGCGTGGCATGGGGCCAGGCTTTCTCCTCCAATCTGATATGTATATATATATATATATATATATATATATATATATATATATATATATGTTATTAATTGTGTTATTAAGCTCTATAGTTTCTTTATTTGACTTTTGGTTAGAAGATCTATCCAGTGGTGAGAGAGGTATGTTAAAGTCACCCCAGATTACGTTGTGTTCAATTTGATTCTTGAACTTGAGAAGAGTTTGTTTGAACATAGGTGCGCCATTGTTTGGGGCATATATATTTATGCTTGTTATGTCTTGTTGGCATATGGGTCCCTTGAGCAGTATGAGATGTTCTTATTTATCTATTTTGATTAACTTTGGCTTGAAGTCTACTTTATTTAATATAAGTATGGAGACCTCTGCTTGCTTTCAAGGTTCATGTGAGGGGTATGTCTTTTTCCAATCTTTCACCTTAAGTCTGTCTTTTCCTGAGTCTTCTGGAGGCAGAATATTGTTGAATTTTTTTAAATCCAGGATACTAGCCTATGTCTTTTGATTGGTGTGTTAATCCACTAACATTTAAGGTTATTATTGAGACATGGTTTGTATTTCCAGCCATCCTTGTTTATTTTTGCTACTTGACTTGAAGTGTTAATTATTGTTTAATTTTTAATTGGTATCTACATATAGGACCCAGCATTTTAATTGAACATGTGTAGTGATCAAATCAGTGCAATTTCTACCTTCTAAAATATCATTTTGGTGTTTGAAACCTGTGAACTCTTTTTAGAATATCTACAGTCTAATAATTACTTGTCCGATTCAAACTATGGGCTATAAAACCTAAGAGTTACTTTTCCCTCTTAACTGCTTTTTGGCACTCCTTGCCATCTGTCTCTTAAAACAGATATAAAAAGCTTTTCTCGTTTTTGGTTCTTTGTGATGAACTTTTTCAGCATCAACATGTGAGTGCAAACATACAGAATTTGTGAAATATGAAAAATCACTAGAAACAGACAGTCACCCATGGTAAATTCAGAAAAAAATATAAATTTTAAAATTGTAAACTATAATCCCAGTGCCTTGGTAGGCTAAGACAGGAGGATGGTGATTTCGAATCCAGCAACAGCAAGGCCCTGAGAAACTTGGTGAGATTCTGTCTGTAAATAAAATACAAAATAGCAGTGGGGATGTGGCTCAATGGTTGAGTGCCCATGAGTTTAATCCCTGGTAAACCCCAAATATTTTAGGGTTCACATTTAATCACTAGGCCTTAGTTATTTTTGGTGAGATCTATATACAAATGGCATATGCCAATTCTTATGAATTTATTTTATGTAAGTCAAATATAATATAAATATTTTGATAGTATAAGATTAAATTGATCTATATTAGCATATAAAGAAATAACTTAGAAAATGTTTTAGGTGAGGCTGAATGCCTGCAATCCCCTTGACTCAGAAGTCAGAGGATTACAAGGCCAAAGATCAGTAACTAGGCAAGATTTTCTCCCAATATAAAAAAAATGGCTGGTGAGATAGTTTAATGACTAAATGCCCTAGGTTCAATCTGGGGTACAAAGAAAAGGAGGAGGATTTAAAATTGCCTTATCTCAACAACAAAAACACATGTGAAATTTAAAACCAAAATCTGCATTCTATCACTTTTCTGTGACACACAGAATCTGCTTTAATTCATTTTAAACATTTGAATCTTACACAATCTAAGTTTTCTAACACTCAATAAATGACATGTTTTAATCACGTGGGTCTCAAGGCCATTGGATGAATTTAAGGTCAGTGTAACTGAGGAATCTGCAGTCATACACACTGGAGTGTGCAGGTGCCATGAATTTGCAGTAATAGTCAAGAACTCATGAACGGGTTGTTCATTGCCTTGATACTGTTGGAAAATTGTTTTCTGATGGTAAATTTCTGTATCAGTATTGGGAAAAATTTAGACCGTTTCCTGATATCATGCCTCAAAGAAAGGGACACAATTTCATGCAATAATGAGGAGACCTAATCTTCATACAGTTAGTGGCCAGGAGAAAGCACAGTCTGGTCATTCTGCTAGCTCCAGTTTTGAACCACAATCATCACTAAATTATGTGCATCAAGTATATATGATTAAAATTGTGTAAACGCACCATGATAGTGTTGGCAAGAGATATCTATAGTAATGTGCCTGCTGAGGTTCCATTGTTGTTAGGAAGCATCCTGGGGAATTGGAATGATTCATAGATGACTAAAATCCTGAGCTGTGTGTCACGACCCTCTTGCCCGCAAGGAAGACGCGACTCAGGAATCTTCTTTCAGCAGTTTTTTCAGACCCTTGACATCTTTCTAATAATTCTTCTAATCCCCGGAATAATAATTGGATGCCCCTCCCAGCCTTAATAAAGCACCTCGAACCCCAATGCAAAGCTGCCACGTGGACCCTTCTCACAAGGTGCTAGAGAACAACACGCCAACTTTCTCTGATAAGGAGTTGACAATACGCCAACTCTCTCTGATATGGAGTTGTCCTTCACAGACCACAGCGGAGCCAGCGCCATCATGTAATGGCGACCACAGTCCGCAGGAACGGCTCACCACAGCTCCCCCTTTTTGTTTCACTAAGACAATACAGGCGAGAGTAGAGGTCCTATCCCACTGTGCAGAAGTGGCTGCATAGTATGGCCCAGCACTAGGGGGCGCCTTCCCCAGTTCTGACACCATATCAGCCCACGCCTTTTTTCGTGGGGCGGGGCGGAGACACGTCAAACCCGCAAGCAATAGGACATGCTCCCCTTGAGGTCCCTCTTCTCAATGGATCACTCAAGTGCAGTGCCTTGCCTCGCATCCTGTATCGTGACGATGGTGAGTAAGAGGGAATAGCTGAGGTTGAACTGTGGCTGTCTAGAAGTACAACTACAAACAAGTTGGCAGCACCCTGAAAGAAAGGCATGGACTTTAAAGTGATAGATAAAGACCAGTGTGGAAACCCTTCTGCGTGCAATGGCAACAAGCCCTGCAGAGTGCAAGGGCTTTCCAGCACTAAAAGAAAGACAAAAGAAGGACATGTCAAACCCAGTGCAATGTTATAAGAACTTGGGGTGCAACGACCATGTCAAAGACACTAGTGTAGAAACCCATCTGCGTGCAATGGTAGAAAGACCGGCAGAGTGCAAGGGCTTTCTGACACTAAGAGAATAACGAGGAAAGACATGTCAATCCCAGTGCAATGTTATAATAACTTGGGGTGCAATGACCATGTCAAAGATTTACTGTTTAAGATGCGCAAGCCAGACTTGAGGTGAGTTGCCATTTTCTAAAGCTGCAAGAGCTTGTATGATCATAGCCTTATCTTGAGCACTACGAGCTTTAAGGCGACAGAGAAACCGCAAACAGAGGAACATACCAAAACAACACAGTGCACCAAAAATGCCTACTCCCACCCACTCCTTAAAAAAGGAAAAAGCAGAAGATATCCAATTGGTGAATTGACCCAGAGTCACGGGATCGACACGGGTACTATTCAAGACAGCTATCTGGGTTAGTTGAGACTGGATCATGTCTTCCGCTTCCATGGACCAATTCCAGGCCAGATATCCACCAATGATGTGGGAAGCATTCCTGGAATCATTAAATCTGACAGAGGTTATACATAAATGTGCACGTTGGTCAATGCAGCCTAAAAGTACTAGGTCAGCCAATTCCTCTACCTGAGCTTGAAGAAAATCTATTCTTTGGTTGGCAGCTAAAATCCCTGACAAAATATGTTGATTAATCGCATTTTGCGATTCAAGTATAGTGGACGTTTGTTGAACAACTTGATTAATGGTGGCAGCAGTTTGTACTTGACTGGCCATGGCTACTCCAGCTGTAACCGCTGCAGCAGCAGATGCCGCCATGGCTGTCACTATAGCTGCTGTGATTCCAAAATCTCTGCGGACTCTAAGTAGCTCTACAATAGGAAAGTTATCTGGATCTGCAGTGACTGGGATTGGGACAAAAGTTGGAATTTTCATAATCACTGCTACAGTCCAAGAACCATTCCAACACTCAGATAAGAAACAGGTAATATTAAAACAATCCACCATCCCCGATGGATGAGGTGTCATTAGCTAAAAGGAACAGGAACGAGGATTGGATACAGACCATTGCAGGAGGCAATGTGGCACTATGTAACAGAGAGTTGAACGAAATGATGTAAGATGTAAGCCTATTACCTCATTCACTCTCCTTAGTAGTGCCAGAAACATTAGCCAGCCAACTTTTGGCTCCTAGTAATTGAGCCAATGCAGAAATATCGGCTGAAGCCCTCTTCTCATTGGAAATGAGCCATTGAAACCAGGACCAACCTGTTCCTGTAGAGGAGTTGGCATTGTTGTTAAAGTTGTAAACATATCTCTTAAGAGGGGGGGGAAAGGAGAAACCTTTAGCAACTTGATGTTTCTCCCAAGAATGATCCTGACAAGGCGTAAATGTTGGGGGAAAACCAAAATTAGGGGTACAGTAAGGAGAGGCCTTAAAATGAGTGGCATTGCAAGTACTATTAGAAGAAGGAGGCATTGGGATTAATACCTCGGAGATAATAGCTAACGTAGTTATGTTTAAAACAGAGCTAGTTGCGGGGGTCCCTGAGCCTGATTGCTTCCCTGAAACTACTTGGCTCAATACAGCACTGAGAATACTCCCTGAGACTCGACTGGACCGCAATGGGTCCTCCCAGTTAGTCAAATTTTTGGTCTTAAGGCTAATACAATTAGTGTTTCCAAGGCTGAAACAAAAAACTCCTGTGAGATTAACTTGAGACTGATTAAAAATATTTTCCATGTCCCCTCTAGGAGAGGTACAAGGAGCAGACATCTCACATGAGGTAGAAAAAAGAATGGGGAGGACACTAGAATTACTATGAACTGGCATTGGCATTGGCCATGCCCGTGCCACTGCCCACCACTGCATTGGTGCCATCTGTACCGTTGGCACCAGCATCAGAGCCAGAGCACTCATCAGAATGAAGCTCCTCATCATGGGACTGTTGTGGCACCTCCTGCTGCTGGTTAGTAGATCTCGAGACTCTTCTTGTCAGGCGTTCAGGGATCCACAGCGGCTCCGTGCGATCCTGGGGAAAAACACATACAGATCCTCGTGCCCATGTCAGCACGGGGTAAGGGCCGTTCCATTGGCCCGTAAGAACATCCTTCCACTTAACATAGCCAGTCACAGAGGGCTGAGGGGACACATGTCTATCGGCCGCAGAGCGGCCATGAATATTCAAATTCAAAAAATTAATGGTAAAAAGAGCTAGAGACAGGCGTTCTTTAGGAGTGTGGTCAACTCCTATTCTTCCTTTTTGTTTTTCTAAGGTTTCTTTTAAGGTGCGGTTGGCACGTTCAACAATGCCTTGCCCTTGAGGATTGTAAGGCAACCCATGAGCAAGTTGTACTCCCATAGTAGAACAAAAAAATGTAAACTGTCTGCCCGTATAAGCAGGTCCATTATCAGTCTTAAGGGATGCAGGTGCACCCCATGCTGCCCATGCCTCTAAGCAATGAGTAATGACATTACGTGCCTTTTCTCCCGATAAAGCAGAAGCATGAATAATTCCAGAGTATGTGTCAATAGAAACATGTACATATTTGAGGTTACCAAAGTCAGGCACGTGAGTTACGTCCATTTGCCAGACAACCAATGGCTTCAATCCTCGTGGGTTTACACCATAAGTAGGAGGATGAAGAAATGTGACACAATGGGGACATTGTAATACTATCTGACGAGCATCCGCTCTTGAGATGGAAAAACGTCTGCGCAGTGTCATAGCATTGACATAAAAGTTGTGATGAAACAATTTAGCTTCTTCTAAGGAGGAGGCCAAGCATACCAACTGGCTTCTAGTTGCCGAGTCAGCACAGGCATTACCCTGTGATAACGGGCCAGGAAGAGAGGTGTGAGCCCGAATGTGCATTGGATAGAAAGGGGCAGTATGGCTACGGATAAGCTGTTGAAGCTGATTAAAGTAAGTAGATACATTATGGGTGTCACTAATAGCTCCTACAGCCTCCAGAATTTTGAGCACCTGCACCACATAGATGGAGTCCGAAATGAGATTGAAAGGAAAAGAACACTGTTTAAAAACTTCAATGACAATTTGTAGTTCTACCCATTGTGGATTTCCAGGAGCAAATTGATGCTGGACAGGGGGAGAGTCATTAATCACATAAGCTCCCATTCCAGACTTAGAGCCATCAGTAAAAATGTTAACAGCCCCCAGAATTGGAGTGGGTGAAGTTACTTTAGGGAAAATGATGGGATGTTCTTTAACAAAATAAAGTAATGGATGAGAAGGGTAATGATTATCAATATCCCCTTGAAACAAGCAACATAGAATAGCCCAGTTGTCTAGAGTAGCACACAAAACATTAATCTGAACTTTAGAATAGGGTATAATAAGAGAAGAAGGTGCTTGTCTAAAAAATTGAATGCTCTGTTGAATCCCTCTAAGTGCTAACGCTGCAACAGCATCAGCATAGTATTCTAAAGATTTTCCTGGGGATACATGTGGGTGGATCCATAGTAAAGGCCCATCTTGCCACAGTACTCCAGTAGGCTGCTGCATAGTGGCAAGCACACATAACTGGAAAGGTTTATCACTCTGGAGCCTGCATAGAGTAGCATGTTGTATAGCTTCTTCTACTTTTATAAGGGCCGCTCTGGCCTCTTTAGTGAGGGTACGAGGGGAAGTAAGATCTGGATCACCCTTAAGAATAGCATACAAAGGCTGGAGCACGATATTAGGAATATGTAAATAACCTCTTATCCAATTAATATCTCCCAACAGTTTTTGAAAATCATTTAGAGTTTGGAGATCTTGAGTTCTTACAGTAACTTTTTGTGGCTTTAACATGTCATATTTAATCGTCGCTCCCAAATACTGAATAGAATCCCCTCTTTGAATCTTTTCAGGTGCAATATGTAATCCATACTGAGCTAACAACTTCACCAGGTCTTTATAGGCCTCATTAACTGACTGTTGTAATTTGGCTGCCAATAATACATCATCCATATAATGAATAATCTTGATGGAAGGATATTTTTGTCTGAGAGGTGCGAGTGCCTTCCCTACATACATCTGACAAATCGTGGGACTGTTAGACATTCCCTGTGGTAAAACAACCCACTCAAACCTTTGATCTGGTTCCTCATGATTACACGAGGGAAGGGTGAAGGCAAAAACGCTGTGAGTCTTTAGGATGCAAAGGAATAGAAAAGAAACAGTTTTTAATATCAATAGCAATGATATGCCAGACCTGAGGAACAGAGGAAAGCAGCGGCAGCCCTCTTTGAATGGGCCCCATAAGTTGCATTTGAGCATTAACTGCTCGTAAATCATGCAGTAGGCGCCACTTCCCTGATTTTTCTTAATGACAAATATGGGAGTATTCCATGGGGAAGTAGAATGTTGAATGTGGCCCAAGTCAAGTTGTTCTTTAACTAGGTCATGGGCTGCTGCCAATTTAGCCGAGGGAAGGGGCCACTGAGGCACCCAAACAGGCTCCTCGGTGAGCCAAGTTATGGGTATTTGAGCTTGATAAGGGGCATGGCTCTATCAGGATCTCCAAAAATCTTTCCAGCGGCATCCACCATCCTTGCTACAAAATCTGAAAAGGGTTCTGTAGGGCCTTGTATAATTTTAGTCAGGTTACCAGACACCTCTCCTCTATTTGGAAGTGATTTCCATGCCCGAATGCAAATATTATTAATCTGGTCATATGCTTCAAGAGGAAATCCTGTCTGTTGATTAGCAAATCTCCCTTGCCCCAAAAGCATGTCTTTGTCCCAATGGGGGTGTCCTGCTGCATGATTTTGGGCGGCCTGCTCTGCTGTGCCCTCTAGCACAAATGCTCTCCAGTCCAAATATTTGCCTGGGGAGACACAAGCCCGAACGAGGCTAGCCCAATCAGAGGGAGTCATGCAGTATCTGGACAGATTCTCTACCTGAGTTAGTGTAAAAGCGGCATCAACCCCATAAGTGCGCACAGACTCCGCCAGGGTCTTTACAATTTTGAAATCCAAAAGCTCATGAAATCTTCCCCTATTATCATCCTGAAAAACTGGATAAGCAAGACCCATCTCAGCGTTAACAGCCCTCCATGTTTGGGCGTGGAAACTTCGTCCCGAAACACCCCCGCCATACGGAGGCGGATCGGGAGGCCGTCCTTTCTTGAGCCCTTGCTTATCTCTGTTTCCTGTAGCTAAACTCATTAGCTGCTGAGACAGCGTCTCCAGCTCCTCCTCTTCATTATCTTCTACCTCTGACCCACTTTCGCATGGGGGCGTGCGCAGCACACTGAGATCTGAATACAGTCTCCTCCCGTTCTCCACGTCCCACACACTCCCCTCTCCCTGAGACACTTCACTCTCTGTTGTTTCTGATTTTTCCTCATGTAATTGTTCTAAAACTTCCTGCCCTTTAACAAGCGCTTCTTGGCATCTGCCATCCGTAAGGCAACTATGGACCATCTTCCAGAGGGGTATCACCCCGCCCTCTAGCATGCCTTGCTCACGAGCAAAATCAAGGTCTTTGCCTAATTTATCCCAGCTGGGTGTAGTGAGGCTGCCTGAAAATGCAAACCACGGTGCAGCTGTATCTACCCTCTGTAAAAATCTCTCTAAGGTACTGCGTTTCACCTCCAGTCCCTTGGAACGTAAAAGGCCATCTAGGGCCAAAAGAAGTGGACTTGAAGTCACGGCACCCATGACGCAACACAAGAAAACACAGAAATCGAAAGTGAAAGTACACAAAAACAAAACGAAAATACACAGAAAACAAAAACAAAAATACAGAGTGCAATTGCTATGAGATGTAACGCCCTCTCTTTATTTACAGAGGAGCAGGTACCTTTTAACGCTCCCTCTTTATGTATAGAGGAGCCTCCGCTTTTTAACAGCGGGTCCCACCTTACCTGGGACTTACCGGCGCACCTCCCTGACTGCTGAAAGTTCTGGTTCCTGGGTTTTTCTTTTTTCTCCCGGGTCTCGGCACCACTTGTCACGACCCCCTTGCCCGAAAGGAAGACACGACTCAGGAATCTTCTTTCATCAGTTTATTCAGGCCCTTGACATTTTTCTAATAATTCTTCTAATCCCCGGAATAATAATTGGATGCCCCTCCTAGCCTTAATAAAGCACCTCGAACCCCAATGCGAAGCTGCCACGTGGACCCTTCTCACAGGGTGCTAGAGAACAACACGCCAACTTTCTCTGATAAGGAGTTGACAATACGCCAACTCTCTCTGATGTGGAGTTGTCCTTCACAGACCACAGCGGAGCCAGCGCTATCATGTAATGGCGACCACAGTCCGCAGGAACGGCTCACCACAGCTATGTACGTTCCCAGCTGTGCACATTATGCCTGGCACAACATAGTCCAGGAGATCATGAGACACAATACAAGCTCTCTGACATCAAAGAGGTAATCTGAGAAATACCCCCTCAAACAAGGGTCTACGGAGTGATACTTCCAGCTTGGTCCACGGATGCCCTATTGTACTGGGCACTCATGTCCTTTATGCACTGGAGAAATCAAGCTGCCCTTTAGAGTGGGCATTCTGTGTGGAAGAATATGTATATCACAGGGAATCTAACACAGATTTCTGAAATAGGTTACATTTGAAGAATTCACATATGGTAAGAAGGAGGAAAGGCCAAGCGAGGAGATGAGAAAAAAACAGATCACACATGAAAAAGAAATTTTCAAAAAAAAAAAAATCACAAGTTTTATTTGTTAGAGCTGATAGTAAGGATTCCTTCTAGTATCTGGATCCAGGAAGGAATCATGTTAGATATGGTACTGTATCTAAAGTCAAGGGAGGCTGTGTGATACATGTACCATCATCTGTGTTGCCACCATCTAGTGAGGACTGCTCAGGCAGTGGACACGAGCTGGTGGTCAGGACAGAAGTAGAGAGAATTACAGGAGAAGGACACCCCACTGAAAGTCAGGGTCATTTGGACCCTCTGGGTGGGCACATTCCATGGTGAAAGTGAGAGGAAGAAGCATCTCTTCTCCCATATGCAGTGTGAGCACCATCCTGTTTATAATGGGAGAATAAATAGGATCTGTCACCCCCAACAACACATGTGCAGACTTAAAGCTTGTGGTTGTCCTCATCTCACAGCTCAGCTTCACCACTACTGCCAACACTCCCCATGTCCTCTTTGTATAAATTAACAGACAAAAGGGAGATGGAGAATGGAGACTGGACTGGCTTCAACCAAGTGGGCTTGGGACTGATGTTAGCCTCGGCAGAAACCTCTGACCTGTGGCTCTTTGTGTGCTGGGAATTTATGAAGAGCACCAGGGAGAAATGACTGAACCTCAGAGAGGGCGACACCATCACCCAGCCCCTCTGCTGCAAAACACACTCTCCAGTAACACGACGAGCAAACCCTGGGCAAGACTTGACTGAATGAATGGCAGCTCTTTGTGAAAAGTAGATATGAGAACCATGGGTTGCTTTTGTAAATTGTCAGGGTTTGAAAATACAGCTCAGGATTCACACATACAGCTATGATATTTATATTACTATTATTTTAAATTTCTCCTGAGAAAGGCCATTAGAAGGGAAATTGTTCTTTAAAGTCAAAAAGAAGAAGCACCAGAGGTGCTTCTCTGTGGGCACAAGTGCATGGAGTACTGCATACAGGGCATAGGTTAAGGGTGTCTGTATGGCAGGCTTCCCCCTATGCTAGGCGTGTGAGTGGCAAACTGCTTACCCCATCAGCACAACTCTGGGCACGAGGCCATGTGTTGCAGTCCCACCCTTTGATTGTTCACTGCAAGGAAGGTTAGCAGACATTGCATTGGTGGCTTTATATGTTTTGCTCAGGCACTGCCTATGTACATATACATGGTAACTGCACAATAAAATCAGGCCTGCTTCCTGATTGGTCTATGGAGGACTTTATTAGAGACTCCACAGCCACACTCTCCTCTACCCTGTTCTGTGGACCTCCTCAGGGATGAGAGAGCCCATGCACTTCTCTGGAGACCCCAAGCTCTCATTCTGGAAAACCTACATTATCCTGCAGGAGGGTCTTTTTCCCCAGACTGATGTTGCGATGGAAGAGTCAAGTTCAGCTTTCAGCTTTCCTGCTTTATCTTACTCTGTGTGTCTTAGGGTAACATTTATCTGTGAATGCTAATGACATGAAAAACTGAATTTTGGAAAAAAATATGAAAGTGACCAGGGCAAGATGGGTTTCAAGTGTCCTGAATGTTTTTCTAAGCAAAATTGAATTTACACATTTCCATTATTAGGTATTTCAAATGGTTTTTAGTGATTAAAACAGAATGGACTAATACATAAAAATATTCTTCCAAATACTTGTTAATTATATTCACAAGCCTATAATTTGGCACCATGAATTGGAACTTACCAACACATTTATTTGATTTTCTAAAATATTTAATGTACTTCCTTCTGATCACGGTCCCTTGTTTGACACTTACCAACTGAAAATTCTTAACCATGGAAGATACCATTCTATAAAATGAGGTTTTGAACATAGAACCTCATTTCCCTCTAAAGATTTCAAAAGGTACATTTACTCAAACAATAATTGTTCTATGAGTTATGAAGATGACCAAAGCAAGATTATCAATCAAAATATTAAAACTTATTAATTCCCTGGTAATAATTATAGAAATTAGTAGTGTTTAAAATCTCTACATGACATACCATATGTAAGTTATGTCCCATGAAGTTATTAAATTGAAAAATGAAGAATTAAAACTGACATTCCCTATAAGAAAAATTGACTCTTTTTAGCAGGATCTCAAAGAAGCAAACATCTTTAGAAGACAATATCCTCATTACACCATACAGAACATGATCCTCTGGGCTCCAACAGTTCTAATGAGCCCACAGGACCATATTTGGTATGGCGCAATGAGGATATTGTCTTCTAAAGATGTTTGCTTCTTTGAGAAGCAAAGAAGCTACTGGGAAACCTCACTAGTAGACTGAATTTCCTCCTCCAATGCCCTTTTCAGAATCCACACTAACTCTGCATCTGAGGACACAGAGGTACTTTGTCACTTGAATAAGCTGAGCAGAGCACAAACACTTGTAAGTTTATGGAAAGGATGTGTTTAAGTTTTGTCTCTGCAGATTTGTAATTTTAATGTCTGTAGAAAGGCAAGAAGTTCCCACTGGAGAACACAAAACTGTGGCTTCCCCAGTGGGACATGTCATCTCTCTTAATTTTATTGTCTTCTCTGATGGATAACAGCAATCCAAGAGATCTGGGCTTCAAACTTTTCAAGTTTCCTGGACACATCTGGAAAAGGATCTTGATTGAGATCATTATCTCATGTTTATAAGGAAACTTAAATTACTCTAATTCTGGTCCTAAAATACAATTAGTCTAAACCTGTCCCACAACTTATAATGCCTCTACTTTCATGTGAGGGACTCCTGGTGTCCCCATAATGTCCCTGAGGCCCTGAAGTATGTGATGGGCCCCTCTTTCCTAGTTTGTACATGGAGCACACCTTCTTGTGGTTAGTGATGGTTCGGTAAGTCATCCTTTCGAAAGTGACAGTCCTGTGGCTCAAGCTCTAAGTGAAATATTAAAATTAAGAAAAGAAGAGGAAGAGCTATAGGTCCCTGTAGAAATCACAGGAAGATGGAATCTAGTCAGAGTTGAGGCAGAGTCTGAGCTGGAGTCCACTCTAAACCTACATGATCAACTTCACCTTCTCTGAGAGATAACCATGTAAAAAGCAGGCTCAGTCTCCTGGGTACTGTATATAAATATGCATAAAAGCATTAACACGCTATATTAAAAAGGATCCCCATTATCTGGAGTCAAAAAAAAGGACAGTCATTTCAAGCAGACCCACTTATGTTCCAGTTGTAGAAATCAGAAGATAGTTCTTGAATACTGCAATTATCAACATGTGAAGGATTAGTACAAGCATGATAATAAATTAAACATTTATTTTTTATAGAGGTAGCTGGAAACTTGGACTAAATGGAAATACATAAAATGAAAACTAATATCCACAGACACAAATTTCACATGGATGAAATGAGGGAGGTTGGAAAACTGAAGAAGAAAGTCACAATAATTGCCAAAGCATGAGACCTCCAAAGCCACATGAGAGGGAAACATAAAACAGGAAAAGAGTGCAAGTCATTGAACAAGTATTTCAGCATATGAACAGTTAGGAAAGACACTTCAAGGGTGGAGAAAATGTATGCCCTCATGCAGCCCCCAACCTGGACCAGCCACATGAAAGTTTTGTGCCTTTGGTGAATTGGGCTCTGTCTTACTCTCTGACATAGCCCGTTAATCACCAAAGTGCGACATGGAATTCTGTCCCTCATACACACTGATTTCCTTGGAGGCTTCTGAATGAGCCATGGCAGAAGGTTGGCCAGTACTCTCAACTTTGTGGAGCCAAGAAGAGCTCTTTGGAAAGGTGGAGAATTACAGACCACACCTTTGTTGTAATGTGGACATGCTCTGTAATTAGGTGCTGTTGAGTCCAATCTCTTTTTAGCCCTGATTTTTCATAGAGAGGAAAATAATTTCATCTCTAATTGTGAGGATTAGGCCAAAACATACTAAACAAGTGGGTTCCAACCAGCTAAAGAAGGCTCTCTGGGGAGCTGGGCATGGTGGTATTTGCCTGTAATATCAGCAGGTTGGGAGGCTGAGGAAGGAGGGTCATGAGTTCAGAGCCAGCCTCAGTGAAAAAAATTTACTAAGCAGATTAGTGAGATCCTCTACATAAAATAAGGATAGGGATGTGGCTCAGGAGTTGAGTGCCCCCCGAGTTCAATCTTCATCATCGTACCCCCCACATAAAAGAAGAATTTCTGAGGAGTGTGTCTCAGGCTTTGGATTTATAACAGCTTTCATGGAGGTTCTAAAGTGTAAAACTAGTATAAAATAAGTGTTATGAGCCAAGCTCTGGGGTGGATGTGAATGCATTTGAATCTAAGCATTTATATATATTTATATATATTATAGATTTGATGTTGATCTACTGATGGAATGTTTTCTACCCAAGGCAAGTATGTGCTTTAGTTAAAGTCTGAAATAGTAGATATATAATTTAATAATCTGCAGATACATATTGAAAAATAACTGTTATCAGTAAATCATGTATGTGAAGTTAGATCATTTCATGACTCTTTAGAACATGTAGATCTATAAGGCAAGATAGTAAGAGAAACAATAAAAGGGAAACATTCATGAACTTGGGATGCCATTTAAAAATGTGAGGTGAATGTTGGTCCACAATCTGACTTACATAACAAGACCCTTACAGCACAAAAATTAAAAATCAAGAATAAATAAAGGCAATAGATTCAAACTAAAAGCTGCTTCTCAGCAAAAGAAACAATAATGTGAAGAAAGAACCTACAGATTTCATACAAATCACTTCAGTCAAAATGGCAATCATTAATAATACAGGCAACAAAAAATGTTGGTGAGATTGTGGGGGCAAAGGAACACTCACACATTCCTCATGAGATTGACTCCAAATTGATGCAACCACCATGGAAAGCAGTATGGAGAAGCCTTGAAAAACCAGAATGGAAACATCATTTGACCCAGCTATCCCTCTCTTTGGACTATGCCCAAAGCACTTAAAAACAGCATACTACAGGAAAACAGCTGCACCAATGTTTACAGCAGCACAATTCACATTAGTTAAATCATTCAGCCCATATAAAACAACAATGGTAAATAGAGTTGCCCAAGTCAGTCTGTGCAACTAGCTATAATCACAAAATTTTTGGTTTACAACTCTTTTCTATTTGTTTTACAAAGCAGCACAAGAACAATACTTACAAGTTGAGCAGAGAGGAAACATTACATAGCAGTGTTATGAATACTATGAATAGTGCTGTGGGCACTCAAAGAAAGGATTCCCAATTTCTTACCCATGCAATAAAAAATCATGCAGTTGAAGATACAGTAGTTACTGATTAGATTACACATACATGTGTTTGTGACATTCAGTATGTGGGCAGCTGATCAACTTGGCAGGTCAGATCCAATAGATAATGAAGACGATCTCTTCACACAATACAGTGTTTCCTTGAGTAATACTATGAAAACAAGAGAGAAAGCAAAAGGGAAAAACACAGGCAACTGTATTGCCAGACTAGGAAAACCCAACCACTGAACCTATGCACTGGGGAGACCCAAAGAGCTTCTCAGGGTCCTGACTGGGAAGTGCTGGGCAGAGCATCCTTTCCACAGGTGAGAGTGTGAAGTCTTGTTCTAACTTGTATTGAAAGTGAGGCCGAATAAATACAAGTTAGAACAAAGAAAACTTCATTCTAACATCTTGCATGACCTGGTGATCCCCTGAAGAACACCAAGTCCTCCCAAGAACAGGACAGATCCTAGAGGAGGGAGTGATAGCCTTGAGATGACTAAATAAATTGGGGTTCCAATGAGTGAGCCACCCAGCCAGATGCATTGAGAAATCAGCATTCTTTATTTGTTTCATCAAGGACTGCACACATCATTCAATCAAGAAAAGGGAAGATCTTTAGTATTTTTCTTAGACTTCTAGGAGTGAATCTTCCCTCCTGGCCTTATAAATAGTTTAAACACCCATATGTAAAATGAAGCCAGTTTTCTGCATAAAATAATGTGGAGATAAGCATGAAACCTAGATATTTACCCTTTGGAATAAAGAATGGTGTGAATATTATTCTCCTAGAACTTATCATTATATTTCAATATTTATTTTACCAAATAAAGTTAAATGAAATGTTGGTGGGTGGTGTTTTGTTGACCCAAAAGGTTCACATATGAAGAGAATATTGTGTTTTTACTTTTTGAACAGGACTTGTAGATGAGAGTCTAGAGGTTTATTTCAATCAAAATTGTGTTTCTCTCTCTGTGATGTCATGGGCTTTGGAGCTATAAGAACTGAGGAGAGACATGGTTAGTTTATAGTATCTTATAATTACTCGGTTGCAGAGGGTTCTGCTAGACCATGACACATGCTATCTATCGCATAATCCAATAAGTATAACAAACATTATATTGTAAATTATTTTTTTTTTATTTTTTTATTTTTTTTTATTTTTTATTTTTTATTGGTTGTTCACAACATTACAAAGCTCTTGACATATCATATTTTCATACATTAGATTGAAGTGGGTTATGAACTCCCAATTTTACCCCAAATGCAGAATCACATCGGTTATACATCCACAGTTTTACATAATGCCCAATTAGTAATTGTTGTATTCTGCTACCTTTCCTATCCCGTACTATCCCCCCTCCCCTCCCCTCCCTTCTTCTCTCTCTACCCCATCTACTGTAATTCATTACTCTCCTTGTTTATTTTCCCATTCCCCTCACAACCTCTTATATGTAATTTTGTATAGCAATGAGGGTCTCCCTTCATTTCCATGCAATTTCCCTTTTCTCTCCCTTTCCCTCCCATCTCATGACTCTGTTAAATGTTAGTCTTTTCTTCCTGCTCTTCCTCCTTGCTCTGTTCATGGTTGCTCTCATTATATCAAAGAAGACATTTGGTATTTGTTTTTTAGGGATTGACTAGCTTCACTAAGCATAATCTGCTCTAGTGCCATCCATTTCCCTGCAAATTCTATGATTTTGTCATTTTTTATTGCTGCATAGTACTCCATTGTGTAAAGATGCCACATTTTTTTTATCCATTCATCTATTGAAGGGCATCTGGGTTGGTTCCACATTCTAGCTATTGTGAATTGTGCTGCTATGAACATCGATATGGCAGCATCCCTGTAGCATGCTCTTTTAAGGTCTTCAGGGAATAGTCCGAGAAGGGCAATAGCAGGGTCAAATGGTGGTTCCATTCCCAGCTTTCCCAGGAATCTCCAAACTGCTTTCCAAATTGGCCGCACCAATTTGCAGTCCCACCAGCAATGTACAAGAGTACCCTTTTCTCCACATCCTCGCCAGCATTTGTTGTTGTTTGACTTCATAGTGGCTGCCAATCTTACTGGAGTGAGATGGTATCTTAGGGTGGTTTTGATTTGCATTTCTCTGACTGCTAGAGATGGTGAGCATTTTTTCATGTACTTGTTGATTGATTGTATGTCCTCCTCTGAGAAGTGTCTGTTCAGATCCTTGGCCCATTTGTTGATTGGGTTATTTGTTATCTTATTGTCTAATTTTTTGAGTTCTTTGTATACTCTGGATATTAGGGCTCTATCTGAAGTGTGAGGAGTAAAGATTTGTTCCCATGATGTAGGCTCCCTATTTACCTCTCTTATTGTTTCTCTTGCTGAGAAAAAACTTTTTAGTTTAAGTAAGTCCCATTTGTTGATTCTTGTTATTAACTCTTGTGCTATGGGTGTTCTATTAAGGAATTTGGAGCCCGACCCCACAATATGTAGATCGGAGCCAACTTTTTCTTCTATCAGACACAGAGTCTCTGATTTGATATCAAGCTCCTTGATCCATTTAGAGTTAACTTTTGTGCGTGGTGAGAGGAAGGGATTCAGTTTCATTTTGTTGCATATGGATTTCCAGTTTTCCCAACACCATTTGTTGAAGATGCTATCCTTCCTCCATTGCATGCTTTTAGCCCCTTTATCAAATATAAGATAGTTGTAACTTTGTGGATTAGTCTCTGTGTCCTCTATTCTATACCATTGGTCCACTCGCCTGTTTTGGTACCAGTACCATGCTGTTTTTGTCACTATTGCTCTGTAATATAGTTTGAAATCTGGTATTGCTATACCGCCTGATTCACACTTCCTGCTTAAAATTGCTTTTGCTATTCTGGGTCTTTTATTTTTCCATATGAATTTCATGATTGCTTTATCTATTTCTACAAGAAATGCCATTGGGATTTTGATTGGCATTGCATTAAACCTATAGAGAACTTTTGGTAATATCGCCATTTTGATAATGTTAGTTCTGCCTATCCATGAACAGGGTATATTTTTTCCATCTTCTAAGATCTTCTTCTACTTCTCTTTTTAGGGTTCTGTAGTTTTCATTGTATAAATCTTTCACCTCTTTTGTTAGGTTGATTCCCAAGTATTTTATTTTTTTGGAGGATATTGTGAATGGGGTAGTTTTCCTCATTTCCGTTTCAGAGGTTTTGTCGCTGATATACAGAAATGCCTTTGATTTATGCGTATTGATTTTATATCCTGCCACTTTGCTGAATTCATTTATTAGTTCTAGTAGTTTCTTTGTAGACCCTTTTGGGTCTTCTAAGTATAGAATCATGTCATCTGCAAATAGTGATAATTTAAGTTCTTCTTTTCCTATTTTTATGCCTTTAATTTCTTTCGTCTGTCTAATTGCTCTGGCCAGTGTTTCGAGAACTATATTTAATAGAAGTGGTGATAGAGGGCATCCCTGTCTTGTTCCAGATTTTAGAGGGAATGCCTTCAACTTTTGTCCATTCAGAATGATGCTAGCCTGAGGCTTAGCATAGATAGCTTTTACAATGTCAAGGTACGTTCCTGTTATCCCTAGTTTTTCAAGTGTTTTGAACATAAAGGGATGCTGTACTTTGTCGAATGCTTTCTCTGCGTCTATTGAGATGATCATATGGTTCTTATCTTTAAGTCTATTGATGTGGTGAATAACATTTATTGATTTCCGTATATTGAACCAGCCTTGCATACCAGGGATGAATCCTACTTGATCATGGTGCACAATTTTTTTGATGTGTTTTTGTATTCGATTCGCCAGAATTTTATTGAGGATTTTTGCATCTAGGTTCATTAGAGATATTGGTCTGTAGTTTTCTTTCTTTGAGGAGTCTTTGTCTGGTTTCGGAATCAGGGTGATGTTGGCCTCATAGAATGAATTTGGAAGAGCTCCCTCTTTTTCTATTTCCTGAAATAACTTGAAAAGTATTGGTATTAATTCTTCTTTAAAGGTTTTGTAAAACTCTGCTGTATACCCATCCGGTCCTGGGCTTTTCTTGGTAGGTAGTCTTTTGATGGCTTCTTCAATTTCATCCATTGATATTGGTCTGTTCAAATTGTGTGTATCCTCCTGACTCAGTCTGCGCAAATCATATGACTTAAGAAATTTATCGATGTCTTCACTACCTTCTATTTTATTGGAATATAGGTTTTCAAAATAATTTCTAATTGTCTTCTGTATTTCTGTAGCATCTGTTGTGATATTGCCTTTTTCATCCCGTATGTTAGTAATTTGAGTTCTCTCTCTTCTTCTCTTTGTTAGCATGGCTAAAGGTCTGTCGATCTTATTTATTTTTTCAAAGAACCAACTTTTAGTTTTGTTAATTTTTTCAATAGTTTCTTTTGTTTCAATTTCGTTAATTTCCGCTCTGATTTTAATTATTTCTTGCCTTCTGCTACATTTGCTGTTGTTTTGCTCTTCCTTTTCTAGGGCTTTGAGATGAAGTGTGAGCTCATTTATTTGTTGGTTTTTTCTTTTTTTGAGGAATGACCACCAGGCGATGAATTTTCCTCTTAAAACTGCTTTCATTGTGTCCCATAGATTCCGATATGTTGTGTCTGTATTTTCATTTATCTCTAAGAATTTTTTGATTTCCTCCTTTATGACTTCTGTAACCCATTGATCATTCAGTAACATATTGTTCATTTTCCATGTGATGTAGGATTTTTCCTTCCTTCTTTTATCATTGATTTCCAGTTTCATTCCATTATGATCAGATAAAATGCATGGTATTATCTCCACCGCTTTATATTTATTGAGGGTTGCCCTGTGGCATAATATATGGTCTATTTTTGAGAAGGATCCATGTGCTGCTGAGAAAAATGTATATCCATTTGATGATGGTTGATATATTCTATATATGTCAGTTAAGTCTAGGTTATTGATTGTGGTATTGAGTTCTATAGTTTCCTTGTTCAACTTTTGTTTGGAGGATCTGTCCAATGGTGAGAGAGGTGTGTTGAAGTCACCCATAATTATTGTGTTGTGGTCTATTTGATTCTTGAACTTGAGGAGAATTTGTTTTATGAATGTCGCAGCGCCATTATTTGGTGCATAAATATTGATAATTGTTATGTCTTGTTGGTGAATGGTTCCTTTTAACAGTATATAATGTCCTTCTTTATCCCTTTTGATTAACTTAGTCTTGAAGTCGATTTTATTTGATATGAGGATGGCCACCCCTGCTTGCTTACGAGGACCGTGTGCATGGTATATTTTTTCCCATCCTTTCACCTTCAGCCTGTGTATGTCTTTTCCAATCAGATGTGTCTCCTGGAGGCAGCATATTGTTGGATTTGTTTTTTTAATCCATGATATCAGCCTATGTCGCTTTATTGGAGAGTTTAAGCCATTAACATTCAGAGTTACTATTGATATATGGTTTGTACTTCCATCCATGTTTGATTATTTATTGTTTTTTTTTTTTTAAAAAAAATTTAGTTTGTTTTTCCATGATTATTTTTCCCCCTCGCCCTCTGTCTTTACCGAGGCACTTCCCTCTGATGGTTTTGGTTATTGTTTTTCATTTCTTCCTCGTGTAGTGTTTTGCTCAAAATGCTTTGCAATGCTGGTTTTCTGGCTGCAAATTCTTTTAACTTTTGTTTATCATGAAAGATTTTTATTTCGTTGTCATACCTGAAGCTTAATTTTGCTGGATACAGAATTCTTGGTTGGCATCCATTGTCTTTCAGTGTTTGAAATACATTGTTCCATGACCTTCTTGCTTTCAGTGTCTGTGATGAAAAATCCGTTGTTAACCTTATTGGTTTACCCCTGAATGTAATCTGTCTCCTTTCTCTTGTAGCTTTTAATATTTTCTCTTTGTTCTGTATATTGGATATCTTCATAACAATGTGTCTTGGCGTTGGTCTACTGTGATTTTGTGTGCTCGGTGTCCTGTATGCATCTTCAATTTGTATATCTGTTTCCTTTTTTATTTCTGGAAAGTTTTCTGTAATTATTTCATTCAGCAGGTTACTCATTCCCTTGGTTTGAATCTCTGTACCTTCTTCTATCCCGATGACTCATAAGTTTGGCTTTTTTATGTTATCCCATAACTCTTGGATGTTTTTCTCGTGATTTTTTACCAGCCTTTCTGAGTTGGCTAGACTCTTTTCAAGATGAAATAATTTGTCTTCATTATCTGACGTTCTGGTTTCTACTTGCTCCACTCTGTTAGTGATACTCTCAATTGAGTTTTTAATTTGGTTTATAGTTTCCTTCATTTCCAAGATTATGTTTTGATTCTTTTTTATAATCTCTATCTCCTGATAAAGGTGCTTAACTTCTTCTTTTATCTGTTTGTGTAATACATTCCCAATGTGTTCTTTTGCTGCTTGAATTTGCTGTCTCGTATCCTCTTTAAGGTTCCATTCCATCTGTCTAAGGTGTTCCTTGAGTTCTTTATATGACCATTTTTCTGATGACTCTAGGTCCTCCTGAATATTTAGGCTGTCCTGCATTGTTTGTACTCCTTTTCTTCCTTGCTTTTTGAAGCTGCTCATGTTACTTCTTGTTCTGTTTGACTGCTGCGTTACTGTTTACTCCTATAAATTTATTTGATGCTTGGGAGGAAAGGTATTAGAAGGGAATGGAAAAAGTCACTAAAGAGAATGAGAGTAAGCAGGTAGAATTCAAGGAAGGGGGGATAAGATCATTGAAAAGAAATGAAAAGACAAAAGAAGAAAAAAAATAGGAAATAAAAAAAGAAAAAAAAATTTTTTTAAATAATAAAAAAAAAATTAAATTTGGAAGAAAAAAAAATTTTAAAAAAATTGTTAAAAAAAAAAATTAAAAAAACAAGAAAAATGAAACTGAAAGAAAACCCCAAATCAAAATTAAAACAACAACAACAACAACAACAATAACAACAACAAAAACAACAACAACAACAACAAAAAACTAATAAATGCAGTCTTAGAGTTTGATTAACTTCTCTTCCAGTAGATGGCGCTGTGACCACCAGGCCAAGTTTCTCCTATCAATACGCGGAAACCAATCACTGTGCAGCAGCTCCTCCTCCCAGACTGGGCGAGTCTCCAATCCTGGGTGCCTAGGGCGTCCTCTTGTGTCTAGTCACTTCCCCACTTTTCCTCTAGCCAGGCCCCTCTCACGGGTGCCGCTCACCACAATACTGGGTACACACCAGGTCTGCTGCTCCCGGGAGCCCTGTTGTCATGAATGACTGGGCACACTCTTCCAGTTTGCCATTCCCTCAGACCCTAAGTTTGTAGAGCTTGGGACTGAGAATCCTCAGCGTATTTTACTGCCCCTCCGGTAGCCACACCCCCGGTAGCTGGTGCAAGAGACCTCAGCTGTCTGCACTGGTGGGAGCGGTAGTCCCGCGCCGGCGGGTCCCGCGCCACCTCTAATTCCCTAGGTCTGGCTACCGTGCTCACGGGAGAGCTGGGAGAGGCCCTTACAGGAGAGCTGAGATTGGCCCTTAAGGTTTCCCCGATGTGTGGAGAGGGAAGGCTAGCGAATTACACACCTGTAGCCGCAGGTTTCAATGAAGTTATCTCCTCCGCCGCAGTCTGATGACGTCAGTTGTCTGCCATGGTGGTATCTCTTGCAAATGGCGACAGTTCGTTTCCCTTTGCCGGGTTACCAATGCAACGGGTGGGTCCTTACTGTCTCTCCCAAGCCCCGTTTCACACCTGTGGCCACTACCTATGAAGGCTCGGTTGGCATTTACCTCCGTAGGATCAGAAGGGCTGACCGGTTGTTTCAGCCGGATGGATTAGTGCTGAGTCACAGCTGTTTGTCTGCGGGAAGCAGGCGAACGGGAGCTTGAATTCAGCCGATCCAGGTTCAGTGTGTGTTCTGAGAGGCCCAGACTGCTCGTTCCAGATCCACGTCAGCTCAGCATTGCCTAGTGATCCTGAGCAAACAGAATTAGGCTGTTTACGACTCCCTATGCCTGCACAGCTGAAGAGGTCAGAGACTTGATCTCTCCGCGCCCGCCGCCATGTTGGAATCCCTGTAAATTATTAAGTAGAACCAAAGAGTCTACAAAATCAAAATATATCATGAAATAAAAAATGTGGGGGCATAAATGCTCCTACAGTATGTCTTTTTCTTTTTACAGTCATCATTTTACAGGTTTCTATTTAAATTTTCTACTGGGTATCCAAAACTAATGAGGTGGTCCCAAATTGTGATGTTTTTCCTACACTAGAGGTGAGTATAGTCACCTCAGTGATGAACGTCATAGAATTCATGAGGAACTGCATGGTTTCTTCAGTCCAAGAGTCAGGATGGGCCTATGAACGATGTGGATTCCCCATGAAACATTAAGACTATTTCCCCCTTCAGCAACCCTCCTTTATTGCCTGAATACTCACATTGGCTCCTAGTCTCTTGGGTCTTTCTCCTCTCCCTGATTGGGAGCTTGTATAACTCTCCAGAGTTGTAGATCCCTTAGGGTGTACTGCTACTCTATAAGGTGAAATGTTAAACTCATGATTCAAACTAGGGATATCTGGGCATTATTTTAGTATTTCCTATGTTCTTCCTATAACTCTCTTAATTTTCCCATAATTACAAACAAAAGAGTATATAATTTACATAAATAATATTCTCCAAATAATACTTGATTAAACATATGAAATAATTAATGGAGATGTTGTAGCATTATTTACCCAATAGAATGTTTTACTATTGCATCGATCCAGTAGCAAAGTGAATAGTGGGAGATGTGTGACCTAATAACATCATTAAATGCATGACAAAGTTAACATTTAGAAATGCACACTTTATTTTGCAACAAATTGCATCTGTAATGAAATATAAGTAAAAACGCTCTGTAAAACTGGCATGGTTGACCATGCTGTGACCCTAGGGATGTAAGAAGCTTTACAAGTTCAATGTCAGGCTCCATAATTAGTGAGGATGTATGCAACTTAGCAAACCCTTTCTCTAAATAAAAAAGAAAAAAAATCTGAGGATGTGGTTTACTGATTAAGTGCCCCTAACTTTAAGGGGCTCTGAAAATTTTAAATTTTAAATTTCATATAAATCTTAAGAAACTTCTGAAATAATCAACTCTGAGAATTATTATTTCTCCAGAAAAATGAGACTCTTTAGTAATTGTTTATTTATACTAAAATTATATCCTTTTAGGGATACACAATTCTATACTTGTATTTCCTTAATTCTACAATATCAGCTAAAGATGCTAGAAAATTTTCAGCAAATGTCAAAAGCGATTACCCATTTTGTACATTTAAATGATTTTTTTCACTCCTAGGTCCCAAATACTTCGAGGGATGGGCTATAGATACGAAACTTACTACAATCTTTATATTTGTCAAGGTGTTTTTCTAAATATTGTGCTGTTATCTAAGGTACACACTTTGGACAAATGCTACTCCACATTTTCTACAGATATGAGGTCAGTAATTAAAAAAATGTTGGAAATTTGAATACAGTCTTGGACACTATTTTTGGGTTTCTATATGCTATAAATCCTCCAGTGTTTTAAAAATGTTGAATCAATGGCCAAAAGCTTTACAAAAATTTTTCCACATGTCCTCTCACTCGTATGAATTCTGAGGTGCTGAGTAGGGTTTGAACAATTATTGGAGACTCTGTCGCCTATTTTATATTTATATGATTTCTGTGGTATCATATCTCTGGTGTGAAATAGTATTGAACTACTGTGAAATAGGGTTGATTCATCCTTAAAGACACTGATGCAATGTTTTCATTGTAAATCTTCTCCAGTATAAAATCTATAATGTTTAGTAGGATGTGATCTTCAATACTAAAAGCTTTGCCATTCTTCACATTTATAGGACTTCTCTCTAGTATGCGTTCTCTGGTGTCGAGTAAGTGATGATTGTTGATTAAAAGCTTTGCCACATTCTCTACATTTGTAGGGCTTCTCTCCAGTATGAATTCACTGGTGCTGAGTAAGTGTTGATATGTGATTAAAACTCTTGCCACACTCTTTACACTTGTAGGGCTTCTCTCCAGTGTGGATTCTCTGGTGCTGAGTAAGTGATGATTTTTCACTGAAACTTTTGCCACACCCTGTACATTTGTAGGGCTTCTCTCCAGTGTGGATTCTCAGGTGCCGAGTAAGTACTATTTTTTGATTAAAACTTTTGCCACATTCTTTACATTTGTAGGGCTTCTCTTCAGTGTGGATTCTCTGATGCTGAGTAAGTAATGATTTTTGACAGAAACTCTTGCCACACCCTGTACATTTGTAGGGCTTCTCTCCAGTATGAATCCTGTTGTGGTAATGGAGATGTGAGTTTGAATTAAAACTTTTGCCACACACTTTTCATTTGCAGGGCTTCTCTCCAGTATGAATACTTTTGTGCCAATTACGCTGTGAGATGCTATTAAAAGCTTTGCCACATTCTTCACAGCTGTAGGGCTTCTCTTCAGTGTGAATTCGCTGGTGGTGAGTAAGTGATGATGTGTGACTAAAACTCTTGCCACACACTTTACATTTGTAGGGCTTCTCTCCAGTATGACTCCTTTTGTGACAATTACGCTGTGAGATTCTACTAAAAGCTTTGCCACACTCTTTACATTTGTAGGGCTTCTCTCCAGTGTGGATTCGCTGGTGCTGAGTAAGTGATGATTTTTCACTAAATCTCTTGCCACATGCTTTACATTTTAGGGCTTCTCTCCAGTATGAATCCTGTTGTGGCGATCAAGATTTGAGTTTCTATTAAAACTCATGCCACACACTTTACATTTGTAGGGCTTCTCTCCAGTGTGGATTCGCTGGTGCTGAGTAACTGATGATTTTTAACTAAAACTCTTGCCACACACTGTACATTTGTAGGCCTTTTCTCCCGTATGAATTCTCTGGTAATTTTTAAGGCTCGGTTTTTGACTGAAACCTTTGCAAAATTGTTTACATATGTAGGGCATCACTCTAGGGTATGTCCACTGGTGACAAATAAGATTTGAGCTTTTATTAGAAGTTTGGCAACATTCTTTGCATTTGCATGTCATATCGTCTGAATGAACACTGTGATGTTGAGTAAAGTTCTTGAGTGCATTGAATTCTTCACATTGGTAGGTCTTCTCTGCAGAATAAATTTTTTGGTGTTGAGTAAAGGTTGAAAAACTTTTTAAGGCTTACCACACTTCTTACATTTACAGGTCTCTCCTTCAGTATAAATCCTCTGTTACTTAACAAGTTGAATCTTTTCACTAAAAGTTTTTTTCAGATTCTTTAAATTTGTAGTATTTATCACTGTCATAGTATCTGCTGTGTTAAAAGAATATAGCAAAGCATTTGCTTGCTCAATATCTTCTATACATAGAGGGCTCTCTTTCTCTATAAATTTTCTTGTATTAAGCAAGCTCTGCACTGTGGTTAAGAGCCCTTTTACATATCTTACACTTGCAGGTTTTGTCTTGGCTATG
Source organism: Ictidomys tridecemlineatus (assembly GCF_052094955.1). Lineage (NCBI taxonomy): Eukaryota > Metazoa > Chordata > Mammalia > Rodentia > Sciuridae > Ictidomys > Ictidomys tridecemlineatus. Next base: position 32,659,358 of record NC_135492.1, on the reverse strand, counting down.
AATATTTTAATGAATACTAGTTTTTGATCACTAAAGCAAGACTTTTCTACATTTTTCATCTTGGTAAATTTCCTTCAGAAAATAACTAGAATTTCTCTATATTCATAATTTTTATCACCAATGTAAATATACTGGTCATTACTCAGGGTGGAGACATGGCTTATTGTGTTACTTATAGCATTATCTATATAGTGTACTTTCCAGAAATCTGTATCAGAATTGTCATTAAGCAATATTGTTAAGTAGAAACTTTTCTACAATTCTTAGTATTGTCCATTTGGGCACAAGGAGAAATTAATCTTTTGTTTCAGAAAAATGTATATTTTATAAAGAAACTCCACAAAGGATCACTTTTAGAAATATCTTTTCTGTACAAATGTTTGACTTCAATTTTAACTCAGTGCTACTTTTATAATTGCCCAAGTTAAAAACTGATGCATGGACTAGATTTAAAATTTTCCACATTGCCTTTCAGTTCAAAAATGGCTGTGGATTTATTCTTAAAGACATATAAATCTCCTCAAAATAATTGGAATACATTGAATTTTTTTTCAGATATTGATTGTCTCTGGTGTCTTTTAAACTAGAAATTTTTATCATAAATAGGGACTACTGATTGATTTTCAAATTTTTGAACTTTACTCTCACCTATATTTTCCCATTGTTTTCTTGGTTGTAGATAGTTAAAGTCACAGTTTCCATATCTTCCCTCTCTTTCATTTATTCCCTGCTCTGGTAAAATTTGTCAAGGATGATGAGAAGTCATGGCTGAAATAAATAAAAATAAGAAACATGTTTACTTACTGTACTGGGCTGAGTTTATTTTGGAAAGCTAAGAAATTACAGAAAATAATAACATCAGCAGGGGAGTGTATTGTTAAATCCAAGTCAATCATTACTGTAGAAATATATAAATCAAATAAAAATACACACAGAAAATTACTTTGAAGATTGTCCTAATCATCTTTGTGTTCACAGTATCCAAGATGAGTACATTACTATGGAGAGTAATATACTAGAGAAAAATACATTGTGTTACACAGAGATTTTCCTCCTTCAGAATATATTTTCAAAATCTACCAACTTTCTTCTGTTTCATTAAAGATAAAAATATGAAACATATAAATATTTGGGGACTGTTCAAAAAGGGGTTCCTGCTTACCAACAGAAAAAAACATGGCTAAATCAACTGTAAGCAAAGTAATGAATCACTCAAAGGGAATAGTCAATTATCATTTAAAAGAAGTTTACTGAACCAAAACATCACACAAAAAAACAGAATAAAAATTAGTCAAGAATTGTTAATAGTAATAAGCAAAAAATGTATGTTTAAAGACTTTCTTTAGAAAACGTCGGAAAGAGTCAGGAGTGATTGTACATAGCAACATAGGAGGTTGAGCTAGAGCATCAAAATTTGAAAGCCACACAAAGTAAAAAATGCAAAGTGCTAAATTACCCTTTAGTTTTCTTTCCAGTATTAATAAACACATCTTGAAAAATAGAAAAAATGAACATCGAAACAGCTCAGTTTTCTCCATGTTGTAAAGACTTAAAGTACGTTTTAATCCAAGTTTTAAAACTCAGAATACTGAAAGCATCCAAGAGAAAAAGATGGGTCACCTAGAAATGTGTAACTATATAATTGTGAAATCCAATCTTCACAACACAGGAAGAAATTCGAGTCTATCTATATTCAAGGGATGAAAGAATAAAATTATCAACCAAGACATTATATTCACAGCTACTACATTTCAAAGAGAAGGGAAATGAAGACTTGAAACATATAAAAATACACACACTATTCATCAACACTGAATCTGTTCTCCAAAAAGTACTAAATGTAATCTTTAATAATAAAATGTAAGTGCACAGCATCATAAGTCATATGAAATTTTAAACATTTCTTGGCAAAACAATTCTATTTTATTGTAATGATAGGTAATAAAACATGTAATTTTGCAATAGAATTTGAAAGGATAAAAGCATAACAACAATATTGTTTATAAGCATATATACCTGTAACAATAATATAATTTTAAAAGGACACATAAATATATTCAATTTTTTAATAAAGTGAAGTCAAGTTGACACTCATACAAAGTATGAATAGGAGACTCTTCAGTTTTAGACTTTTTGTTGGCAAATGCAAGTTTACAAAATTCTGATCAAAACAGAACTTGGATATCTGAATTAACTCTAAATATTGCAACTGTTGGTAGTCTACAGGATACTCTAAATCTAAGCACACACACATACTGAAAGCAAAAGGATATAATAATGACACATACAAAAGTGATCGAACGAAACCTGGGCTGTCTAAATTATAGTACACAAAACATAGTTTAAGACAGTTATAGGACATAGAAAGCATTTTAAATTTAAAAAAAACTTTGAAAAGAGGCAAAAGAGTGAAAAGTACTTTTACCCTTACCTTCTGAATTAAGAGTAAATACATTCGCTACATACTTTATACTTCCCAAACACACACACACAGAAAAAAAAAATAAAACACTGAGAGGGTTGAATAAAAACAAAGAATCACTGTCATACAAAGAGACATCAATCCCCACTTACTGAAAAGGGAAATACAGAGAAGCAAAATGGTAATTGCAAAGCATTAGACTTTGAAAATATTTTGAAAGTACTATAGACTTATAGAATCTGTGTTCATAATCACAAGTGGGATATTATGCTGGTTAGATCAATTTTATATATTAAAACAAAGGTTAATAAATATTTAAGTAATAGTTATTTTGTAACCAACATGGAATAAATATTTGGAATCAAAAGTGGTAGGGATTTTCAAAAATCCCTAAATATGTGTCAGTTGATTGAAAACTTTAGGGCACGCTGTTGTTCAAAATTGAAAGATTAAATTTAAAGATGTTTATACTACTTAAATTTAACTAGAGGCTCCATGTAGTATTCATCAACCTCCCATTGTTAAACAATTTTTTTTTGCAGAGAAATATATCTTTTAAATTGTATGAATATACCCCAAAATACAAATAAGACTATTTCCCTGCTAAAATTATACTAAAATTTACAGCATTCAATTGTAAATGCAAACATGGAGTCAGGTAGATGGAGTTCTTAGTGAGCATGGCAATAAGCCCCCACATCAATAGCAAATTAAAAACATTGCACACCAGTGTTGTTACATTGTTATTCAACAGAGCCATCATGGGGGACACAAACCAAATATCCCTTAAATAGAATGATGAGCCATATTGGAATATAGAAACTATAGAACTTTGAAGTCAAAGAATTTATTCTAATTATATATTTTACAAAATGTATGTACAAGAGGTTAACTGAAATGTCACTGAAAGAATACTGCAGAATTCTACGAACATGACATCTCTAAACTGAAAAAGAAGCTTTCTGAACAAAAGAGAATAGTTATGTGATGAGGAGACAGATATGAGCCCTTGCTTTCTAGGCATTTTTTTCAGATATAAACTTTGTAGATATATATTGCATAACAATTTGAATTACTGTTACTGAATTGTATATTTAAAATTTTAGAGACAGTAAGTTTTATCTTGTGGTTTTGATTACAATAAAAATTAAAAGAAAGAGAATTGCAACATCTCTCAAAGCTACATTAAAAATAATGTGGTCTTTATTTTATAAATAATAACAAACTCATCAGTATACAAATGATGGGCATGCATGTAATCTCAGCTACTAGGAAGTCTTAGGAAGGAGAATTGCAAATTCAAGACATCCTCAATAACTTAGTGAGAATCTCTACCAAATGTGAGTGAAAAGGAGCTTAGGGTGTAGTTCAGCATGAGAGTATCACTGCCATCAATCCCCATTATACTTATACATAGAAAACTTCAATTTCTACGTAAATGGGCAGAAAGAAAAGCCAATCAAGATAAAATACAAAAGTCATGGACAAAAGAGGCTTAATATTTATACAAGCAAAAGCACATATAATATTATTGGCAATACAAACAAGAATCATACATATCTTAGTTTGTGAAGCAATTAACTGATATGAGGAAACCCAGGCTATAACAGGAAACCTACTGTACACAATTTAAATAAAAGAGGAAAAAACAACCAAACTGTAAATATCCACAGATGTATTATTTTACAAATCTTCTAACTCATATTAAACTTACACCATCTCTCAAAACAGCAGTCTTTGTCCAACTTGACATTCATTCCATGGCAGATATTTCATGGAAAATCCATTACACATAACAGAAAGAACACTGATAAGGAAATTTTAATGAAAAAATGTACAAATAAGATTATAGAAACTGACTTATGATAGTAATGTATTGCAATGGGTGGACCTAGAGGTCTCCAGAAATGTGCAAAACTTTCCTGCAAATAATCTAAGAAGGGCTGGAGTTCTAGAGTAGTGTTAGGGAGTTTCTCTAGCATGTGTGAGGCCCTGGGTTCAATTCTCTGCATCATATATGGATAAATAGGAAATTCACTAACAATTAAAAATGTTTTTTAAATTATGGAATTGCTGTCAGATAATATTGACACTCAAAAGGCAAGGGGAGTGTTTTTTTGTTAATTTGAATGTATGGAGGAAAAGCAGGATACTACATAATTTTAAAGCACAAAACACAGGACACGTTTTTCTATAATAACAAGAGAAAGAATTCAAAGCTTCTCAAAAATATTTTTTTCTGGATAATGTCTCAATGAACCTTTTCAAATTTAGGTATCCTCCTCTACCTCAACTATGTCCTGTGCAATATGTGGGCCATAGTATTTGACATCAGTGCATTCCTCTAAGTCAAACATATGTCAAGTGAAAGATATATATCATGCCACCAAAGAAAAACATTAAGGGTGAAAATATCATTAACATTATCTTGTCATTACCAAGAACTACCCCATCTTCTTTATTGAAAGCACAAATCTGCCACACATTCTTGTAAAGAAGTTCCCAAAAGATATACTGCAAGAAAAGAAATCTAAATAATGGTAATTAGGAATTTTGAAGGAAAATTATGCTCACCCACAAAAACTAGGTTGCTGTAGTTCTCCAACATCACTTCTCTATATAAATTCTGCTGAGCAGGATCTAGGCATTCCCATTCCTCCTTAGAGAAATCAATAGACACATCTCCGAATGTCAATGGCTCCTAAATAAAAATTGTTAGATCAATAGAACATAGACCAAACCATTATTCAATTTTTAATATGAATTAAGAGTTAGTAGAACTTACTGTCATTTAGGAGAGTGACGTTAATTATGTAATAAGATACTATGCATTATCTAATTCAGCGGAAAATACATAAGTCCAAAAAATGTATATATATTCCATATCAGAGTGAAGTGAAAGATATATACCATAATCCAAGCAGTGAATAAAAGCCCAACTTCTAACTTTTCTGCCATCAGTGAATGTGAAATTTGGCAGAAATTCCAGATGCAAATCAGACTTGTCAAAAATATTCTCATAAGGTGATTGTGCACAAGGTAGACAAAAACAATGGTAAAAAAAGCTTTTGAAAACAGTCTGGTTCCTATTCTCTTTGCTTTCTATCCATGAGATAGATTGAGATCTCTAATGCAATTAGTTTCCAGTATCATCCATGAAACATTCCCAATGTGTAAAATATTCATAAAATATTAATATGTGGAGACATGTAAAGTGACACTTCCACCTTGAGAAAAGACAAACTTGAATTATTTCAAGTTTTATAAGCAGTTCAATGAGTGAATCCATTTGGTACAATAGAATGAACAATGGTTTACAAAAGACTTCAAGGAGGAGAAAGTAAGACAACTTCAGGCCAATATCTCTTATGAACATAGATGCAAAACTTCTGAATAAAATTCTGCCAAATTAAATACAAAACATTTTTTTATTGTTGGTCGTTCAAAACATTACATAGTTCTTAATATATCATATTTCACAGTTTGATTCAAGTGGGTTATGAACTCCCAATTTTACCTCGTATACAGATTGCTGTATCACATCAGTTACCCTTCCATTGATTTACATATTGCCATTCTAGTGTCTGATGTATTGTGCTGTCTATCCTAGTCTCTACTATCCCCCCTCCTCTCCCCTCCTTTCCCCTTTTCTCTCTCTACCCCCTCTACTGTAAGTCATTTCTTCCACTTGTATTATCTTGTCTTACCCCTCCTTTCCTCTTATATGTAATTTTCTATAACCCTAAGGATCACCTTCCATTTCCATGCGATTTCCCTTCTCACTCCCTTTCCCTCCCACCTCTCATTCCTGTTTAATGTTAATCTTCTTCTCAAGTTCTTCGTCTCTACCCTGTCCTTGGTTACTCCCCTTATATCAAAGGAGTCATTTGGCATTTGTTTTTTAAAGATTGACTAGCTTCATTTAGCATAATCTGCTCTAATGCCATCCATTTTCCTCCAAATTCTATGATTTTTTCATTTTTTTAATGCAGAATAATACTCCATTGTGTATAAATGCCACATTTTTTTTATCCATTCATCTATTGAAGGGCATCTAGGTTGGTTCCACAATCTTGCTATCGTGAAATGTGCTGCTATGAACATTGATGTAGCAGTGTCCCTGTAGCATGCTCTTATTAGGTCCTTAGGGAATAGACCAAGAAGGGGAATAGCTGGGTCAAATGGTGGTTCCATTTCCAGCTTCCCAAGAAATCTCCATACTGCTTTTCAAATTGGCTGCACCAATTTGCAGTCCAACCAACAATGAACAAGTGTACCCTTTTCCCCGCATCCTCTCCAGCACTTGTTGTTGTTGGACTTCATGATGGCTGCCAATCTTACTGGAGTGAGATGGTATCTTAGGGTGGTTTTGATTTGCATTTCTCTGACTGCTAGCGATGGTGAGCATTTTTTCATGTACTTATTAATTGATTACATGTCCTCCTCTGAGAAGTGTCTGTTCAGGTCCTTGGCCCATTTATTGATTGGGTTATTTGTTATCTTATTGTCTAATTTTTTGAGTTCTTTGTATACTCTGGATATTAGGGCTCTATCTGAAGTGTGAGGAGTAAAGATTTGTTCCCAGGATGTAGGCTCCCTGTTTATCTCTCTTATTGTTTCTTTTGCTGAGAAAAAACTTTTTAGTTTGAATAAGTCCCATTTGTCGATTCTAGTTGTTAACTCTTCCACTATGGGTGTCCTATTGAGGAATTTGAAGCCCGATCTCACAGTATGTAGATCATAGCCAACTTTTTCTTCTATCAGACGCCATGTCTCTGATTTAATATCGAGCTCCTTGATCCATTTTGAGTTAACTTTTGTGCATGGCGAGAGAAAGGGATTCAGATTCATTTCGATGCAAATGGATTTCCAGTTTTCCCAGCACCATTTGTTGAAGATGCTATCCTTCCTCCATTGCATGCTTTTAGCCCCTTTATCAAATATAAGATAGTTGTAGTTTTGTGGATTGGTTACTGTATCCTCTATTCTGTACCATTGGTCCACCCTCTTGTTTTGTACCAGTACCATACTGTTTTTGTTACTATTGCTCTGTAGTATAGTTTGAAGTCTGGTATCGCTATACCACCTGATTCACACTTCCTGCTTAGCATTGTTTTTGCTATTCTGGGTCTTTTATTATTCCATATAAATTTCATAATTGTTTTATCTATTTCTACAAGAAATGCTGTTGGGATTTTGATTGGCATTGCATTGAACTTATAGAGAACTTTTGGTAATATCGCCATTTTGATGATGTTAGTTCTGCCTATCCATGAACAGGGTATATTTTTTCATCCTCTAAGGTCTTCTTCTATATCTCTCTTTAGGGTTCTGTAGTTTTCATTGTATAAGTCTTTCACCTTTTTTTTTTGTAGAGATTAGAAATTTATTAAAGGACAGAAGAAAAGACTTCTCCCGGAGGAAGAAGGGGACCCAGAAGGTGGAATCCGTGGAAGTGCGGTTGTTTCCCCTTTTTATAGTTCTTTCAGTGATGGAATGTAGGTTGGAAGGCCCAGGTGGGCCAAAGAAGTAGTCTGAGAAGGAAGGACTTCATTATCACTTCTTTGTGATGGGCTATCTTCAAATCTGCTGGGGGCTATTCATTAATATTTCTTCCAGGTGGACTTTGGCCTAGGGCCTCTTTAGGACTTTATTAACATTCCATGAGTTGTCCTGTGTTTTCCCTGAGTCATTCCCAGCATGGCCTCCATTTTAGATTTCACTCGGTATTAGACCTGATTTACCTAACTACACTGACTACCTAACTTTAAATCTGGCTTCATTCCCCCCTCTGATTTGGGAACTCCTTACTGCTGTAAGGAAAGGGGGCGAAGAAAATCTTTCTGGCTTCTTCAGGCTGACAAAAGGGGCGATGTTGGGTCAAGCAGGTTGGAGTCCCCTTTTAAAAATCGGGTCTATCGAGTGGCCCATGATAGGCTGGAGGGCCATTTGAGTGATGGGTGTCTATAAGAGAAACAAGAATTCATTAGTACTGGAACCATATTGATGCAGCAATAAATGCCATAGCACAGGAATATGCCAATGAGTATGATGGCAAAGACAGAGACTAACAATGTTTTCCACCAGGAAGTACCAAGAACCAGAAGCTAAGATATTGTTTCCATGACAAAGTTGCTGAGGACATGGCTTCTATCTGAGCATGTAAATCTTTAAGAATATTTGTCACATTGCCAGAAATGTCAGCAATGTAAATACAACACTTAACTTTTAGGGTTACAGTTATCCTTCCCTTAAGATATAGTTTAATAATTTAATATCATCTGATCTTGCAAAATCCTTTTTACTAGTATGACTTCTGTGTCTAAGAGAAATCTTTAATTCTGTTACTTAGGGCTGGATAATCATACTAGCAAACACCAAGCCTACCTGTGTAGGTTAGGAATATCTGTGGGCCTTAAAACTGAAAACTACTCTGGCAGTTCCTTTTGATAGTTATCAGGCATTCCTACCTAAGAATCTTTTTTGCAGCCTCCAGTTTACTTATTGTTGGAGGTTACATTTAACTATTATTATTTAAAATGTCCAGGAATAGCTATGTTTTGGCTTCGACCGTCTTTGCTAAGTGTTTAAGATGAAGCAAGTCAAACTGACTTTTTTTCCATTTATTGTTGACAGTCAGCTGAGTCTCTGGGAGTCCTCGGGAACTTCACAGCAGCTTCTCAGTTCTGCTAGTGCCATTTGCGTTAGGATGGGTCCAGGCCTTGCTTGACCATGTGCCTTCCTTCGGAAGCATCAGGGATGTCTCCCTTCTCTGGTGACCCTCCTCTTCTCAGCAAATGCACTGATTGGCTTTCTGTCCTCCCCTGGTCTCATTAATCTCCCTGATCAGGAGGTTATGTGGCCTAGAGTTGCAGAGCCCTTTGGAGAAGACTCTATCCCTGATTCAGACTGACTCAGAGGGCAAGAGCCAAATATTGGTTTTTTTGGCCCCTTTAATTTTAAAACTTAATCTTAAACATCCAGCAAATATGTTTCAACAGCCTTATACTAAGTACTGGGCTTTAGTACCTGTCTCTCTATCCTGTAGGTGATAACTTCTTATCTTAAGTTAACCCAGGTTGTGAGTTCTTAAAGCAGTACCTCTTTAAAACATTAACAGGCAATCCTTAGACCATCTAAAAGCAAACTACAAAACAAAACTAACTAGGATAAAAACATATTTAGTTTATGTAATAGCTACCTTGAATTCTGGCAGAGTTATACATTATAATCCCCTGTTTGAGATCCTGGCAATCATGACAAAAACAAACTTTTGGACACAACTTTAAATGCACTGAAATCTGGCCTACTTCTTTCATAGTCACTTTCACATACAGTGAGATGGGACATACAGCCTGATCTCAAGGTGGGGCACTTCATAAGTCTTAAATACTATAGTTCTGAAGCTGATCTTTGCTTTTTAGACATCATTCTACAAAGCCTACATAAATTGCTGCTCAAGTTTACATGAATATTAGCTAACACAACATAATATCACATCTAAAACATGAATTAAAAAAGGTTGAAAGCTTTTAACCTTTTGTAGAAAAGTAGCAAAGTACTTTTGTGTTTTGCAATAAAACCTTCACATAGATTAGGCTCTCATTAACTTAAAAATACATTTAAATTGTATCTCAGTGTAAAAAGTAACATGGAACTTATTGATAACAAGTCCAGTTATAGAAAACAAATGATAAACTTCCAACATGTTTTTCTTTTAAGCCTAAAATTACCATACAATTTGAGAATACCTGCTTGATATAATGCTCTTTCTAAAGCTTCTACCTTACAGACTTGTATATCTGGAAGATATGAACACATTAATGGCACCAATTACATTGATGTTTTTATATTAATCAAGTTTAGCTTTTAAAGGAATAACATAGCACAATTCTCTAAAACAACCAGCTGTTTAATTTCTTTAAGATTACTTTGCTCAAAAACTTACACTTATAACCAACTTCCACAGACCTTCTTTATAACTTACTTAAACCCTCTTAATTACTCAATTACATAGACTTTCTTATCCAGAAACACATTTTCCCTCTATTAAATCCATATCTAGAACCTTCTAGTTTCTCTTTCATCTGTTAACCTCCTTCTGTTCACATCTTGAAACAATACTTGTAAACCTTTGAATCTGAGCAGATTATTTCATAGACATCAACGTTTTATTAGGGCCTTTTTTGAACACCTAGAAAAACTTAAAAGCTTAATTTTAAAGACATCTTTACTTTTATCTGTTTACCAAATTTAAATTGAGCCATTTGAATCACATGAATCAAAGATATTTGGATCCATTTTTAATTTTTCATGAGCGCTCATCATCTGTCAATTGTCATATCACTGCATGATATATGGACATACACACAGACATACCGACATACAACACTAACACAAGTGTAACACATAACACAAAAGGCCTTGCAGATTTCTCAGGTGAAATCTCATTGCAATGTTTAAAAAAAAACCTCCAGTTGATCAAAAATAGAACTTATCAGAAAAACATTAACTTGTCTGTAGGAACAGAATCATGAGCTCAAAAAAATATAGAATCTAAGAAAAGGCAAAAAGTCCTAGAAAAAATTGACCAGCCAGTAATTAGTAAATGCCATACAATTTACTCTTTGGTTTAATCTAGTTTGAGTTCAGGTAAGACACTTTTACTCTTTTTTTTTGGGGGGGGGAGGGCCTGAGCTCCAGGCTGCTTCTGTTTGCATATCAGCGTAAGCCCTGGCTGAGGTCTGGAAGGACCTGGAAAACCAGAATTCTGAGCAGAAATATCATGCCTAAGGCATTTTAACCATAAGTCACAATTTTCAGGTTTGGAAGTAGAAATAAGATACAATTTACAAAATTTCAACTTTATATCTTCCTACACTAGAAAAACTTTCTCACACAAAACTGAAAATAGGATCTTTCTTGTTATAAAAGCCACCATCAGAAGAAGTTCCTTCAGGATCATTAAGCTACTTTCTTTGTTCTGAAGTTCCTAAAGTACATTAAATCACCTGGAAAAAATCCACACACTACCATGTATATCTAAAATTACACTTGGAAAATTCCCAAGACTGTTGCTAATTAATGTCATTTTAGTAAGCCAGACCAATGTTTTAATTCAACACTTTTTCCTAAATCCTACACACAGAGAAACAGATACCAAATCATAATTTACTATCCTTGCCCAAATCAATGCACTGTATACCTAATGAAATCTCTTTAGGCTACCCAGTTCAAAAATTGATGAAAAAATAAAACAATGATTGGGAGTTATTTGCCAACTTGGAAGTAGAGTTCTTTTAATTTTCTATTATAAGTATTTAAAGTTCTCTGGTATGAACTATCTGAAATCACAAACTAAACAATTACCTAACCCTAACTTTTAACTGCAAGATTGTGCAATGCTTGAGAAACCCATTCAGATACCAGATTGTTACAAAAAAGCACATTTAGCCAAAATCATCCCCAAGAAACAATCTATAACCTTTAAAACAGACCAGATAAGAAAATATCTCTCCAGGTTTTGAACCTTCATTTAATTATGACTCCTATCAGTGGCACCTTAGATTTCCCATGAGTGGACCAGGTGTTCTCACATAGGGTCTCAGTGTGACTGACTTTACTGCATTTAGGTGGAGTAATCCTTGCAGTGCAGAGAAAGAATGAGGAAATTTCCCCAAAGTGAAAAAGGCACTGGCAGCTGCTGGGAATTCCTCAGTTTCCCCTTTCACTTGCAAGATTAGCTCCTTTGAATAGATCCAATCCCAGACAATCTGGCTTATCTCCTAACTTTCCAGTAGAATCAGTTTTTATATGCCTTAGGTCTTAAAGGGGGAGGGGTGTATGTACTTTGATCAGCCCAAATTTTTCTGATTCTTTTTCCTCAGTGAGTCCAAGATTTTTTCTCTCCATGGCAGATATCATAGCTAAGTCTACTTTACACTGTTGGCATAATTTAGGATTTTCCCTTAGAGCAAAAAAATCTGAACATACAACACCTCACACCATTTCCTTTTTTGTAAATTTTATCAAACTGTAAAAAGATATTAAAATTGATATTTTCCTCTGGTGGCCAGGTTTCTCGTATTTGAGGCCAGGCCAAGAAAATGAGGCACTTGTTCTTGAGTGTCTGAGGTTCAAATTTATCCCAATTTTTCAATACACAGGCTAGTGGTGCACCTAGCGTATTGGAGAGAGAAGCTCCTGTCTGAGTGAGGAAAACAGGACTCAGGCGCCCATGCTGCGCCGGAGAAAACTGTTCTCCTTAGGGACGTCTCCCTACCCTTGAGCTTCCTAAACGGTCCAGAAAACCCGTCTCTCACCTGGCTTTGCCAAGGGGTTTCTGGTCCCCTTTAGCAAAGTGCTAGGGTCTCAGTTTGCCCTGTGCCAAAGACCTTGGGAGGATTCAGACTTAAGGGCCTTACTGCTTTCCTCCCGACCACTAAATACCCATTGCAAAAGAGAATCCTGTGCTCTTTTGTTGTTTTCTTTGCTCTGTAGACTAGCAGATTACCGGGAAGAGTTGATTCTAAAAATGTTTCTCTTAGCATCTTAAGGAACACAGCACATTTTAAACATTGGGTGGTAAAACAGACTATTGAAAGTTACCTATGCACCTTAGGTAACCTGGGAAGATCTTACTAATTATCTCATGCCTTTTTCTCAGTCCTACAACCTGAATTGCTAACATTTCTCACCCGCGGAGGAAGGGGAACATCCAGGAGGGATTGGATGCGTGGTTGGGAGTGTTGCATGGACCATAAGGAGGCAAATGTGATTGGGGCTTTCTCTCAGTGCCATTCATCTACCGATCACCCTAGATACCCCTGGGGGCTGTCGGAAGGGGGCTCAAGAGAAAGGAACCTTTGGAAACGTCTGAGAGTAGCCCAGACTGGGATTCCGCAGTTGTTCCAAACTCCTTCCTCCACCTCCATGCATCCGAGGCAGATCGGGATTTCGGACACTGTGTACTCACACCAATTGCTCTCCAGGCCCAGACAGAAAAGTTGGAAACGGCTTTGGCAGAGCCCAACATGCCTGCTCCGTACCAAACAGGTGATTGAGAGCTGCTTAGGCCGAGAAACCTCTCACCCGAGTCTTGTAGAGTGGCGGCTGCACTAGTTGCATTTAAGTAGCCGACGGGTGCCCACCTTACCTCCAGAAAGAAAGAGAGAAAGACGCACCTCAAACAGACATGGGGTGCATAGAGAGGCGCTTACCTCGGTGTAGAATATCTCAGTATGGGACCTCCAATATGTTACCACTGTTGACTGGTGACGAGTTCTTGCTCCCCGATGTTGAAGAATAACAACAAAGAAGCACGCCGAGGCAAGGCCAGAGTAGAGATTAGAAATTTATTAAAGGACAGAAGAAAAGACTTCTCCCAGAGGAAGAAGGGGACCCAAAAGGTGGAATCCCTTCACCTCTTTTGTAAGGTTGATTCCCAAATATTTTATTTTTTGGGGGGATATTGTGAATGGAGTAGTTGTCCTCATTTCCGTTTCAGAGGATTTGTCACTGATATACAGGAATGCATTTGATTTATGCGTGTTGATCTTATATCCTGCCACTTTGCTGAATTCATTTATTAGCTCTAATAGTTTCTTTGTAGACCCTTTTGGGTCTGCTAGGTATAGAATCATGTAAACTGCAAATAGTGATAATTTAAGTTCTTCTTTTCCTATTTTCATGCCTTTAATTTCTTTCATCTAATTGCTCTGGCCAGTGTTTCGAGGACTATGTTGAACAGAAGTGGTGAGAGAGGGCATCCCTGCCTTGTACCAGATCTTAGAGGGAATGCCTTCAATTTTTCTCCATTCAGAATGATGCTGACCTGTGGCTTATCATAGATTGCTTTTACAATGTTGAGGTATGATTCTGTTATCCCTAATTTTTCTAGAGTTTTGAACATAAAGGGATGCTGTACTTTGTTGAATGCTTTTTCTGCATCGAGATGATCATATGATTCTTATTTTTAAGTCTATTGATGTGGTGAATAACATTTATTGATTTCCGTATATTGAACTAGCCTTGCATCCCAGGGATGAATCCTACTTGATCATGGTGTATAATTTTTTTGATATGTTTTTGAATCCGATTTGCCAGAATTTTATTGAAGATTTTTGCATCTAGGTTCATTAGAGATATTGGTCTGTAGTTTTCTTTCTTTGAAGTGTCTTTGTCCGGTTTAGGCATCAGGGTGATGTTTGCCTCGTAGAATGTATTTGGAAGTTCTCCCTCTTTTTCTATTTCCTGAAATAGCTTGAAAAGTATTGGTGTTAGTTCCTCTTTAAAGGTTTTGTAAAACTCTGCTGTATACTCATCTGGTCCTGGGCTTTTCTTAGATGGTAATCTTTTGATGGTTTCTTCTATTTCCTCTATTGTTATTGGTCTGTTTAAGTTGTCTATATCCTCCTGACTCAATTTGGGCAGATCATAAGACTTAAGAAATTTATCTATGCCTTCACTATCTTCTATTTTATTGGAGTATAAGAATTCAAAATAATTTCTGATTATCTTCTGTATTTCTGAAATGTCTGTTGTGATATTGCCTTTTTCATCCCGTATGCTAGTAATTTGGGTTCTCTGTCCTCTTCGTTAGCATGGCTAAGGGTCTGTCGATTTTATTTATTTTTTCAAAGAACCAACTATTAATTTTGTCAATTTTTTCAATTGTTTCTTTTGTTTCGATTTCATTAATTTCAGCTCTGATTTTAATTATTTCTTGCCTTCTACTTCTTTTGCTGTTGTTTTGCTCTTCTTTTTCTAGGATTTTGAGATGATGTATGAGATAATTTATTTGTTGGTTTTTTCTTTTTTTAAGGAATAAACTCCAAGCAATGAATTTTCCTCTTAGAACTGCTTTCAATGTGTCCCATAGATTCCGATATGTTGTGTCTGTGTTTTCATTTAACTCTAAGAAGTTTTTAATTTCTTCCTTGATGTCTTCTAAAACCCATTGATCATTCAGTAACCTTTTGTTCATTCTCCAAGTGATGCATGATTTTTTCTTCCTTCTTTTATCATTGATTTTCAGTTTCATTCCATTATGATCAGATAAGATGCATGGTATTATCTCTACTCCTTTATATTGTCTAAGAGTTGCCCTGTGACATAATATATGATCTATTTTTGAGTAGGTTCCATGTGCTGCTGAGAAAAAAGTGTAACTACTTGATGTTGGGTGGTATAGTCTATATATGTCAATTAAGTCTAGGTTGTTAATTGTGTTATTGAGTACTATAGTTTCTTTATTTAACTTTTGTTTGGAAGATCTGTCCAGTGGTGAGAGAGGTGTGTTGAAGTCTCCCATGATTATTGTATGGTGGTATATTAGACTCTTGAACTTGAGAACAGTTTGCTTGACGAACATAGCTGCACCATTATTTGGGGCAAATATATTTATGATTGTTATGTCTTGTTGGTGTATGGTTCCCTTGAGTTGTATGAAGTGTCCTTCTTTATCCCTTTTGATTAACTTTGGCTTGAAATCTATTTTATTAGATATGAGTATGGACACTCCTGCTTGTTTCTGCAGTCCATATGAGTGGTATGATTTTTCCCATCCTTTCACCTTCAGTCTATGTATATCTTTTCCTATCAGATGCATCTCCTGTAGGCAGCATATTGTTGTGTCTTGTTTTGTGATCCATTCAACTAGCCTGTGTCTCTTAATTGGTGAGTTTAAGCCATTAACATTTAGGGTTATTATTGAGATATGGTTTGTTCTTCCAGCCATATTTGTTTATTAATGTTACTATACCTGATTTGTTTTCCTCTTTGATTACTTTCCCCCCTTTACTGTTTTACCTCTGACTGTTGGTTTTCAATGTTACTTTCCATTTCAACTTCCTGTAATGTTTTGCCAAGGATTTTTTGAAGAAATGGTTTTCTAGGTTTTCTAGCTTCGAATTCACACCAATTGGAGTGGGGATCGAGCAGAGCCGCCACCCACATCCGGATCAGGACCAACGACCCGAGGGCGTGGTAGTTACATCACCACAATTGGAGTGGGGGCAGAGCAGAGCCGCCACCCGCGCCCGCAGGGGTGGCAGACCTGCAACCAACCAGCGTGGTAGACAGACCACCCTAATTAGAGAAGGAGCACAGCCACTACCCACCCTGCAAGGGAGACTTCCCAACTATACAAGAGCAATATAAATAAATAGGGGGTAAATTTCAAAAACACAACAGTTTCACCAAGCAGAAAGAAACGCGAGCAGTATGGAAAGACAGGGGAAAGAAAGGACCACAAGTAATGCAGGTCAATTCAACTTTAGAAGAGGTAATAGCAGCTACAGATGGAATGTCAGATAAAGAGTTCAGGATATACATGCTTCAGATGATCTGGAGTCTCAAGGAAGAAATGAGACAGCAAAATCAGACAATGAAAGATCACATTGACAAGGAACTACATAAACAATTCCAGGAAGTAAAAGATCAATTTCACAGGGAGATAGAGGTAATGAAAAACAAACAAATAGAAATCCTAGAAATGCAGGAAGCAATAAACCAACTTAAAAACTCAATTGAGAATACTAACAGCAGAGTAGATCACTTAGAAGATAGAACATCAGACAATGAAGACAAAGTATTTCAACTTGAAAAGAACATAGACAGCTCAGCAAGTCTGCTAAGAAACCATGAGAAGAACATCCAAGAAATATGGGATAATATTAAAAGACCAAATTTAAGAGTCATTGGGATACAGGAAGGCACAGAGCTTCAAACCAAAGGAATAAACAATCTATTCAGTAAAATAATAAGAGAAAACTTCCCAGACTTGAAGAATGAGACAGAATCCCAAATCCTAGAAGCCTACAGGATGCCGTATGTGCAAAATCATAAGAGATCCACACCTAGACACATTACAATGAAGATGTCCAACATACAGAATAAGGAGAAAATTTTAAAAGTTAAAAGAGAAAGGAAGCAGATTACATTTAGGGGTAAACCAATCAGGATAACAGCTGATCTCTCAACACAGACTTTGAAAGCTAGAAGATCCTGGAATAACATATTTCAAACACTGAAAAAAAATGGGTCCAACCAAGAATTGTGTATCCGGCGAAATTAAGCTTCAGGATGGAAGATGAAATTAAAACCTTCCACAATAAACAAAAGACAAAAACATTTTTAAAAGGTCGTGCACCAAGATCTAGTGGGGTTTGTTCAGGAATATAGCGTTGGTTCAACATATAGAAATCAATAAAGTTAATTCATCACATCAATAGACTTAAAAATAAAAATCATATGATCATCTCAAGAGACACATAAAAACCTTTCGAAAAATACAGCATCCTTTTATGTTCAAAAAATTAGAAAAACTTGAGATAACAGGAACATACCTCAACATCATACTGGCTCTTTACATTAAGCCTAAGGCCAACATCATTCTAAAGGGAGAAAAACTAAAGGCATTCCCTCTAAAAACTGGAACAAGACAGGGGTGCTCTCTCTCACCACTTCTATTCAACATATTTCTTGAAACACTGGCCAGAGCAATTAGACAGATAAAAGAATTTAAAGAAATAACTACAGAAAAAGAACTTAAATTAGAACTATTTGCTGAAAATACGATTCGATACCTAGAAGACTACAAAAGCACCACCAGAAAACTTCTAGAACTAAAAATGAATTCAGCAAAGCAGCAGAATATAAAATTAACACACATTAAATAAGGCATTTCTGTATATCAGTGAAAAAGCCTCAAGAGGGAAATAAGAAAACGTACCTCATTTACAGTAACTTCAAAAATAGAAAACATAAGATACTTGGGAAACAACTTAATGAAAGAGGTGAAAGGTCTATACAGGGAAACCTACAGAAACCTAAAGAAAGAAATCAAAGAAGACCTTGGAAGATGGAAAGATCTACCATACTTTTGCATAGGCAGAATAAATATTATCAAAACAACCATACAACCAAAAGCTCTATACTGATTAAATGAAATGTTGAACAAAATCCCAATGACATTTCTCATAGAAATAGAAAAAGCAATCATGAAATTCATCTGGAAAAATAAGAAGCCCAGAATAGCTAAAGCAATTATAAGCAGAAAGAGCAAAGCAGGTGGTATGTCTATACCAGACCTTAAACTATACTACAGAGCAATAGTAACAAAAACAGCATGGTATTGGCACTAAAACAGGCTGGTAGACCAATGATACAGAACAGAGGACACATAGACTAACTCACAAAATAACAATTATCTTATATTAGACAAAGGTGCCAAGAACATGCATTGGAGAAAAGATAGCCTCTTCAACAAACGGTGGTGCGAAAACTGGAAATCCATTTTAAAAAAAATTAAATTAAAACAATATCTCTCACAATGCACAAAACTCAACTCAAAGTGGATCAAGGACCTACAATTTAAACCAGAGACTCTGCATCTAATAGATGAAAAAGTAGGCCATAATCTTCATCACATGGGGCTAGGCCACACCATCTTCCTTAATAAAATGCCTATAGCACAAGAATTAAAACCAAGAATCAACAAAGGGAATGGATTCAAATTAAAAGTTTTTTCTCAGAAAAAATCTGAGGTGAACAGAGAGCCTACATCCTGGAAGTAGATTTTTACCCCTCACACACCAGATAGAGAACTAATATCTAGTATATAAAGAACTCAAAATGCTAAGCACCAAAAAACCCAATAATCCAATCAACAAATTGGCCAAGGACCTGAACAGACACTTCTCAGAAAGAATGTAGAATCAATCAACAAATATTTTAAAAAATGTTCATCATCTCTTGCAATTAGAGAAATGCAAATCAAAACCACTCTAAGATATCATCTCACTCCAGTCAGAATGGCAGCTATCATAAAGACAAACAACAAGTGTTGGCAAGGATGTGGGGGAAAAGGCACACTCATATACTGCTAATGGGACTACAAATTTGTGCAAACAACATGGAAAACTGTATAGAGATTCCTTCGAAATCTGGGAATGAAAACACCATTTCACCCAGCTATTCCTCTTCCTGCACTATTCTCAAAGGACTTGAAAACAGCATACTATAGGGTCATAGCCATGTCAATGTTTATAGCACCACAATGAAGAATAGCAAACTGTGGAGCCAACCCAGATGCCCTTCAGTGGATGAATGGATAAAAATATGGGGCATATATACACAATGCAATTTTACTCAGCAATAATAAAATCATGGCATTTGCAAGTAAATGCATGGTATTGACGAAGTGAAGTGAGGCAAACCCAAAAAATAAATGTTGAATGGTTTCTCTGATATAAGAAGGCGGACTATAGTGGGGTAGGGAGGAGGAGCATAGGAGAAATAGATGAATTCTACATAGGGCAGAGGGATTGGAGGGGAGGGGAAGAGGCAGGGGATTAGCAGTGATTGTGGAATGTGATGACACCATTATCCAAAGTACATGTATGAAGACCCAAATTGGTGCCAACATACCTTATATAGAACCAGAGATATAAAAAATTGTGATATATATGGGTATTAAGAGTTGTATTACAGAAAGAAATGAGTACATATATAATGGCATAAATTAGCATGAATATACTTTCTGTACAGAGATACGAAAAATTGAGCTCTATGTGTATAATAAGAATTGTAATGCATGCCACTGTTGTCGTGTATTTAAAAAAATGAATTTTTAAAAAAGAAAGGTATTAAAACCAATTGGGGAAACGATAAGCCTACATGGCTATATATCTTAAAAACACAGAGCTGGAAGGGAAGATGCATGAACAACATGAGAAACCAAAAAAGAATGTACCCCAAACAAAGATGCTACATTATTAGAATCCATGGTCAGAATAGCAGGATAAATGGGAGAAGGCACATAATTTTCTGTGAATTAAAGGATGATATGAGGGAAAACAGGCAGAAAAGGATCATTTTGATAAAGAGATACATCAGCAAATACAGAAAGAAAAAGATTCCTGCAATAAGGAGATAGAGATTTTGAAAAAAAAAAAACCACAAAACGGAGATTTTTGAAATGAAGGAAACAGTAAACAAAATTAAGAACT
Organism: Ictidomys tridecemlineatus; assembly: GCF_052094955.1. Lineage (NCBI taxonomy): Eukaryota > Metazoa > Chordata > Mammalia > Rodentia > Sciuridae > Ictidomys > Ictidomys tridecemlineatus. The sequence goes on along the minus strand of NC_135492.1, from coordinate 32,638,925 downwards.
AAATAGGAAGCACCTCCAACAGAATAGATCACTTGGAAGACAGAACCTCTGACATTGAAGGAAAAATATACAATCTTAAAAAAATAAAGTTGACCCCAGTGAAGATGGTAAGAAACCATGAGCAGAAGATTCAAGAATTGTGAGATAATATGAAAAGACCAAATTTAACAACTATTGGAATATATGAAGGCATAGAGGTCTAAACTACAGAAATGGACAATTTATTCAATGAAATAATACCAGAAAATTTTCCAAACATGTAGAGTGAATTGGGAAATCAAATACAAGGACCATATAGGACACCAAATGAACAAGATCACTACAGGTCTGCACCCACACAAATCATAATGAAAACACCTATCATACAGGAGAAGCAGAGCATTTCAAAAGCCACAAGAGAAAGGAATCAGATTACATATGGAGAAAAATCAATCATGATCTCTGGTTTCTGAACTGATACCCTGAAATCTACAAGATCCTGCAACAATATAAACCAAGCTCTGAAAGAAATAGATGCCAACCAAAAATCATACCCAACAAAATTAAATTTTGATTAGCAGTTAGATTTTGATTCAGATGTTATTTTATGACAAAATAAAAACCTTCCATCATATACAAATTTAAAGAATTTACAACCAGAAACCTGCACTACAGAACATCCTTGGAAAAATATTTCATGAGGAGGAAATGAACAACAATAAAAAATCAGAAAAGGGTAGTATCACTCTAAAGAAAAAACCTATCAAAGAGAAACTGACTTAGTTAAATACCAAAAATAAACAAAAATAACTGGGAATACAAATCTTGTCTCAATAATAACCCTGAAACATTAGTTCCAACTCATCAATCAAAAGACAGGCAGATTGGATAAAAAAATACCAACAATATGCTGCCTCTAAGAGACTCATCTCATAGGAAAAGACACATACAGACTGAAGTTTACAGGTTGGAAAAAAAATATATCACTCAGAGTGTGGCTGGGGCTCAGTGGTAGAGCACTCACCTAGCACATGGGAGGCCCTGTATTTGATCCCTCAGCACCACATAAAACTAAATAATAAAGGTATTGTTTTCATATACAAAGAATAAATATTAAAACACATACCACTCACATGGACTGTGGAGGCAAGCAGGGGTTTCCATTCTTATATCAAATAATGTGGACTTCAATTGAAAGTTAATCAAAAGGGATAAAGAAGGACACTACATTCTGCTTAAAGGAACCATACACCAACAAGAAAGAACAATTAGAAATAAACACACCCCAAAAATAATGGAGCATCTATATTCAAACAGACGCTTCTCAAGTTTAAGGGCCAAGTAGACCACAAGACAATAATTCTGGGTGACTTTAACACACCTCTTTTACCACTGGATTGATCTTCCAAACAATATCCAGACACAAACTGTAGAACTCAATAATACAATCAATAACTTAGATTTAACTGACATACATAGACTATTTCATCCTTCAATAGATGAAGACACCTTCTTCTAAGCAGCAAATGGATCTTTCTCTAAAATAGACCATATGTCATGCCAAAAAGGAACTCTAAGCAATACAGAAAAGTAAAAATACTACCCTGCATTCTATCAGATCATAATGGAATAAAATTAGTAATCAAAGATAAGAATAGAAGCTACCCCTATACCTGGAGACTAAATAATATGCTAGTGAAGGAACAATGGGTTGCATAAAATATCAAAGAGGAGATTTAAAAAATCTTAGAGGATAATGAGGACACAGATACACCATATCCAAATATCTGGGACACTATGAAGGCATTACTAAGAGGAAAGTTCATTGCATGGAGTTTATTCCTTAAAAAAAAGAAAGAGTCAAATAAATGACCTAAAATTACATCTCAAAGCCCTAGGAAAAACAATTAATCAACACCAAAAGCAGTAAAGGACAGAAAAGAATTAAAATCAGTGCTGAGATCAATGAAGTTGGAACAAAAGAAGCAAATAAAAATTGACAAAGTGACTGGTAATGGTACCACCATTTGATCCAGCTATCCCACTCCCTGGTCTATACCTAAAGGACTTAAAAACAGCATACTACAGGGACACAGTCACAATGTTTTTTAGCAGCACAATTCACAAGAGTTAAACTGTGGAGCCAACATAGATGTCCTTCAGTGCATGAATGGATAAAGAAAACGTGGCATTTTTACACAATGTAATATTACTCAGCAATAAAAGAAAATAAAATCATGGCATTTGCAGGTAAATAGATGGCATTGGAGAAGATAATGCTAAGTGAAGTTAGCCAAACCCGAAATAACAAATGCTGAATGTTTTCTCTGAAATAAGGAGGCTGACTCATAGTGGGGTAGGGAGGGGGAGCATGGGAGGAATAGATGAATTCTATTAAGTCAAGAGTGGTGGGAAGAATAGGGAGAGGAAAGGGATTAGCAAGGATGGATAATGATGTCTATTATATTCCACCAAAGTACACGTATGCACACACGAATTGATGGCAACCTACTTTATATACAGAGATATGAAAAATTCTGCTGTATATGTGTAATAAGAATTGTAATATATTCTGTTGCCATATATTTTTAATTTTTTAAAACATTTTCAAAATGAAATTTTGGCTCTTTGAAAAACAAATAATTTTGATAAAACTTTATCCATGCTACTGTAGATAAGGGGAGAAATACTCCAATTACTAAAATCCATGATGAAAAAGGAAATATCACCATGATCACTAGAGAAATATAGAAGATAATTAGAAATTATTTTGAAAATTTGCACTGCAATAAAACAGAATATATTGAAGTCATCAACAAATGACTAGAATCATGTGACTTACCCAAACTGAGTAAGTTAAACAGATCATTTTCAAGCAATGAAACAGAATATACCATCAAAAGCCTACCAATCAAAAAAAAAATAAAGCTAAGGACTCAATGGATACAAGACCTTCAAAAAAGAACTAACACCAACACTCCTCAAATTATTCCAGGAAACATAAAAAGAGGAAGCACTTCCAAACTCAGTGTATAAGGGCAATATCTCCTTGATGCTAAAATAAGACAAACACTGAAAAGAAAGTATACTTCAAACCAATACCTCTAAAAAGCAGAAGCAAAAATTCTGAATACAATTCTGGCAAATCAAATACAAAAACATATAAAAAAGATGGGTCATCATGATAAAGTGCTATTCATCCCAGGGATGCAAGGTTGGTTCAACATACAGATATCAATAAATGTAATTCATCACATCAGTAGATTTAAATATAAAAAACTTATGACCATCTCAACAAATGCAGAAAAAGCATTTGACAAAATACAGCACACCTTCATGTTCAAAACACTAGAAAAACTAGGGATAACAGGAACTTCCCTCAACATTTGAAAGGTTCTCTATGCTAAGTCTCAGGCCAACATCATTCTAAATGGAGAAAAACTGAAGACATTTCCTCTAAAATTGGAAACAAGACAGGGATGCCCTCTCTCACCCCTTCTATTCAATATAGTTCCTAAAACACTGGTCAGAGCAATTAGACAGATGAAAGAAATTAAAGAATAAGTATAGGAAAAGATGAACCTAAAGTAGCAGTATTTGTTGATGATATGATTCTGTACCTAGAAGACTCAAAAAACTCCACTAGAAAACTTCTAGAATTAGAATTCAGCAAAGTAGCAGGATATAAAATCAACACCCGTAAATCAAAGGCATTTCATTATATCAGTGACAAATCCTCTGAGAGAGAAATGAGGAAAACTACCCCATTCACAATATCCTCAATAAAAAAAAGATACTTGGGAATCAACAAGAGGTGAAGGATCTATACAATGAAAATTATGAGACACTAAAGAGAAATCAAAGACCTTAGAAGATGGAAAGATTTAACTTGATCTTGAATAGGCAGAATTAATATTATCAAAATGGCCCTACTACCAAAAGCATTCTACAGATTTAATGCAATTCTCATCAAAATCCCAATGGCATTTCTCTTAGAAATAGAAAAGCAATCATGAAATTTATCTGGAAAAATAAGGGACCCAGAATAGCTAAAGAAATCCTTAGCAGGAAAAGGGAGGCATGCGGCATTGCTATACCAGACCTTAAACTATACTATAGAGCCACAGTAACAAAAACAGCATGGTTCTGGCATCAAAACAGGCTGGTAGACCAATAGCCCAGAATAGAGGACACAGAGACCAACCCACTAAACCACAATTATCTTATATTACACAAAGTTGCTAAAAATATGCACTGGAAAAATGAGAGCATCTTTAACAAATGGTGCTGGGAAAACTGGAAATCCATATGCAGCAAAATAAAATGGAATCCCTCTCTCTCACCATGCATAAAATTTAACTCAGAATGGATCAAGGATCTAGGAATTAAACCAGAGAATCTTCAAATAGAAGAAAAAGTAGGCCTTATATCCATCATGTGGGATTAGGCTACAACTTCCTTAATAACACTCCTATAACACAGGAATTGAAACCAAGTATTAACACATGGGATAGATTGAAACTAAAGATTTTTATTAAAAAAAAACTCAATGGAATAGAGATCCTACTTTATGGGAGCAATTTTTTACCCCTCATACATCAGATAGAGCACTAATCTCTCGGGTATATAAAGAACTCAAACGTCTTAACACCAAAAAAAATATATATATATACTGATAATCCAATCAATAAATGGACCAAGAACCCGAACAGACACTTCTCAGAAGAGGATATACAATCAATCAACAATTATATAAAAAAAGGCTAATCATCTCTAGCAATCAGAGAAATGCAAATAAAAACTAAGATATCATCTCACTCCAGTCAGAATGGCAGCTATTATGAAGACAAACAACAATAAGTGTTGGCGAGGATGTGGGGGAACACCCCATCAAAATTTCACCATGATTTCCTTTTCATTGAAGAAGGGTCCAAAGCAAACAGTTTGAAAATTTTTCTGGAAGGTTGAATTGATATGAAATTAGCCAGGAATTCTGAATTCTAAGAGCAAAAGCAGGAGCTATCATTTCCAGGCACTAATGCATGTTATAAAATTATCATATTGCAGTAATTTGAGGACCAAAAAAATTCACAATGCAGAAATTTCATAGATGACTCTGCATGTGTTTAAATGTCATTTTTATTGTTAAGTGCAATGAAAAGGCCTAGATAAATGCCACCATCTCCAGCAGAGTATTTGATGTGAATGAAAAAGACAACCCAACGTGAAGGGAGGAGTGGGAACGGGAGGCGCATAGCACTGGTAGGGCTTGGGGGCAGGACGTGCATGGTACTGGATTACACTCCAGCACCCCAAAGAAGCACATAGAGGAGGATTATGTTTCAAAATTACACCAGAATAGGAGGCTCCTGGATTCTCTCCACACATGGATACACCAAATAAACAGCTACTTCTGATCTGAGTCCCTCTTAAATAAAGTTATACATGGACGTTGAGACCTATGCATTGGACCACTAAGAAAATCTCTACTATCCAAAGGGCAGACAAAGTTGGGGGACACTTGGGCATTAGTCCTGCTTTGAGCAATGTGCCACATAATTAGGACATAATACCCCCATCCAGTGGCACCCAGAGTAGATGAAGACTTCTTGGGGTCACAAGTGGAGCACATTTGACACTGAATGACTTGTAGCTAGAAACACAATTTGTGTGGTGCTCATAAAAGAACAAGCTGGATATACACAAGTACCAGGACTGGAAAAGGGATGGTTTTCTATGGCTGTGGAGGGTCACGAGCTTTATTCATGGGACCAGGGCAGAAGGGGAGTGAGATCAAGGGTCCCAGTTTATCCCTAGAAGGGATTTGCAGCATGATCTGCAAAATGTGGCTGCTAACAGTCGAGCTCCGCTCTAGCCAGTCCCTAAGGGTAGACAGGACAAATGCAGTCCACCCAGCAGCCCTGCCTGAGCCCTCTCCCCCTACCTCAGTAATAACTCCAGGTCTAGCCAGTTCTTTCTTAAAGAATGATGTCCAGGCACTCAGGGTCCCAACAGTTTTTTTTCTATTCCATGGACTCCATCCTCACCCATCAAGCTTTGGGAGTAATGACAACTGTGCATGTGCAAATCTCCTGGGATCAAAAACAAGTGGCTTCACATTGATGTGCAAGTACTTCCAGGGACTACTATCACCCCCCCCACCCTGGAGTGAAGGAAAAAGATGAAAACCACAGCTCCTTATTTGTTTATAGAATAGGCTCACACCACCTTCTTGCAGTGAGCACAGGCAGCCTAGGTTCTAACCAATTGCATCAGGAATTCTGTCCCCAGCCAAGTAGAAGAGCTTCTCAGTCTGAGCCCAGCTATGGGGAAGACTCTTATCAAACAGGTAAAGGAACTAGTCCTCCAATGACATAGATATGGAGCAAGAGACATGCTGATGATATGGGGCTAGAATATAAGCTTAGTGCAGACAATTTTTTTAAATAGCATGGAGTTCTTTAAAAGCTAACAGAGTAACAACCACTCTGGATGCATTTCCAAAGGAACTTGAACCAGTGTGTTCATAAATGGCTGCATGCCCATCGCTGTACCAGGATCCACAGGAGCCAGGATGAGGGGACTTCTGAAGTGGCAGATAAGGAGACTCCTCCAGGGATATCTCCTACTCCCCTTAGAAACTACTTTCCCTAAATGCACCGGCTCATAGGTCAACAGGTGGCTGATATGCACCAGACGCTCAGGAGACCTCAGATGAGCCAGGTGTGGGATCCTCGTGTCAGGCAGAGCCAAACCAGGACCAGGAAAATATCACAGAGGGCATGAGACCCCTGGGACACGCAGTCCACAGGGGGGACACTCAGCCCAAAGACATTCTGACAAGGTGTCTGGCCTGGCAGAGGAGGGGAGAATTCACACACACACACACACACACACACATGCACACACATATTTGTACTGGAAATGTGGACAGGGGACTTGAATTTGAGGGATTCATTGAAACATGTGTACAGGTTTCATCTGGGAGATGGGGTTCTGGATCTGACATTTTGCTTCCATTATATTTAGAACATACAGGGGGACCCAGGCAGGAGGAAAACACCTGTAATCCCAGCCAGTCAGGAGGCTGAGGCCCAAGTTCAAGGCCAGTCTCAGCCTCTGTCTCAAGATAAATGATAAAAAGTACGAGGGATGTAGCTCAGTGGGAAAGGGGCTCTGCGTTCAATACACTATGCCCCATGCCTCCCCCAAAAGAAAGAAAAGCTCAGGGGGAAAGAAAAACCTGAGATCCCTGCAGATCCCAGCCCCCTTGGGTAGGAAAGAGCCCACAGAGTTGTGGTTTTCACGGTCCCAAGACTCTGAAATCCACCACAGAAGGAATTTAGGGAGGAGACTGAGCTGCCAATTTGTACAGGAGATACCCATGTGTTCAATAATGAGAATAAAAAGAATCCAACATCTATAAAATTTGAGAAATGTGAAATAAACGCCTATCAGAGAGAAAATTAAACAGAATCAATGAAGATAAGAAACAAAAGAATTCTAATAAACTCAAAAAATTTAAGTGCTTCTTAATTATTTGTGGAAAGTGTTTTTCCATTAAAGACATGATAGCCCCTGCCACAGGGACTTGCTGAAATCAGTTCATAGGACCAGGATAATACATTAATAGTCATGGGATATTCAGCTTAAAAATAGTGTAAAATACCATGGGTCAGTTTTACAGGGTGCCATATGCAGGTGGTATTATGTGTAACTCTGATGCACTAATAAACAATCCAGCATGCTTTACTCTTAATGGAAGCACCCAGTCCTAAAAGTCATCCACAAAGTTAAATATATGTAAACTTAAGCAAGAAACTTTTGAAGTATAAGAGCAAAAAATTATAAGAGAAAAAAATAATAAGAAGTTATTACCTAACACGTGCACTGTGAAGCTGTTCTGTTACAATTGTCATCAAGGAATCACGACGTGAACAGGGTCCACCCATGAAACCACGTGGATGTAAAAATCATACACTTAATTGCAACGGATAAGTCATTATCAATCCAAGCCTAACCAGGCCAATCTCAGCAACTTAGCTAGACCAGCGGGCAGAATAAACACTAAAAACTACCAGGGAGAGAGCTCAGTGGTAAAGCACCCTTCTGTTAACTACCAAAACACAACAGCCACCAAAAATAAATAAATAAATAAATAATAAACTCCAAAAAACTAGTTTAGGAATAGGCAAGGTCCCTGTTCACCGCAGCTTTCCTCCTGCAGGAAAATGCTGTTTGGAAATTTGATTTTTTTTTTGGGGGGGGTGCTGGGCATTGAACTCAGGGGCACTCCACCAGTGAGCCCCATCCCCAGCCCTATTTTGCATTTGATTTCCAGGCAGGGTCTCCCTGAGTCTCTAAGTGCCTCACCTACTTTCAGAGGCTGGCCTTGACCTCGCAGTCCTCCTGCATCAGCCCCCACCCCCAGCCGCTAGGATGCCAGGTGTGCGCCATCGCCAGGCTCAGAGATTGGAGTCTTCCAGTGGTCGAACCTGTCAATCACCACAGCCAGGAAGACGCCTGGCAGCCTCCCTCACCTGCCAGATAGATAGGACTTGAGCAGGGGCTGAGGCTGCCCAGGGTATGGGGAGCCTGCGAGGGGTCTCCGCCACTGTCACGCTCCACACAGGCTGGCCAGGGGGATTGAGGGGCGCTGTCCACAATGGGTTCAGGCCTGTGGTCTCAGAGAGTGCCCGAAGTCAGGGTCAGCCAACTCGGGTTCCCGTCACAGCAGGTCCTACCAGACAGCCTCCCTGCCCTACCTTCCTCAGGAGCCTCCCTGTCCAGGCACCAGGTGCCACTGCACACTCACCATTTTCTTGTGCCCAGCAGCCAAGCCTGGACTGGTGAGCTTCAGCCCCTGCATGGCAGGGCTACCTGGGATCCTGGGCGCGAGCAAAGCCTGGAGTCCAACTGCAGGAATCTGAGTAGAACCCTGGACTGCGGAGAAAAAAATCCCATTCCGAGAGCGGAGGCCCGCCCCCTGCTGCTGGCTACGCTCAGGATTGGACAGCGCTCAGCACGGGGGCTTCTGATTGGACAGGGAACCAGTCAGTCTCCGCTCTCCAAAGCCTGAGTCCAGAGAGCTTTTCTTTTGAGTGACAGGGGGGTGATCTCTGCTCCAGGCATGGAGGAAACAAGAATGGCAGGGTTTGGGTGCAACTTTTTTCTTTTCCTTTTGAGGTCTTGGCATTGGGTCAGGGTTAGCGTGACCAGAATTCTAAGTTCTGTTGGGTTTTGATGTTAGGAAATTGAAGTCATTTCTTGAAAGTTTCACCACCTGGGCCTCCTCCTATAATAAGACCACCCAGAGCGTCTTAGGGTTCTGACTTGTCCTCTGTTCATCTATGCAAAATTCTCCAAGCAGAACTGGCATTTTGCCCAGTAGGAACTGCCCAGTGCATCAAGGCCAGCGCTGGTGGAGGCTCCCTGGGGACCTGGCAGGCGCCCTGGAGGAGTTTAAACACCAAGTTGGCAGTGTGAGAGCTGATGTTCCTCCAGCTGAGTTGAATCTATCTCGAGCCCACATTGAGGCTGGAGGCAGAGTAAGGAGATCAGCACAGATGAGACCTGGAGAGCACAGACCTGGGTCAACCCCAGCTGCACCCGGGCTCCCTCACTCTCTGGTGAACTGGGGGTTGAGGACTCCACCTCTGAGCCCCTTCCCCAGTCCTAGTTTGAATTTTATTTAGAGACAGGGCCTCACTGAGTTGCTTAGCACTTGCTTTTGCTGAGGCTGGATTTGAATTCCCCATCCTCCTGCCTCAGCCTCCCTAGCCGCTGCAAAGACAGGCGTATGCCACTTTTTTTTTCTTTTTGAGAGAAATACCTGTGGTGGCCACAGAATAACAGCCTTGCACAGATCAAGGCCACCCTGAGTGTTCTCCCTAGATCCCACCAGTCCTCTGGATCCCAGACAATGGGATCCTGCCTCCTCCAAAAACCAGAGAACCCCTGCCCAGGTGCGCATCCTTAGTATCAGCTGAATATGCTGCAAATACCAAGAATATAAAAGGGAATCTCACTTCAGTTTTAGCTTGCATTTCCCTAATTGCTAGATACATTGCCTTTTCAGTACTTATTTTTTTAAATATATTTTCTAGTTGGAGTTGGACCCAATATCTTTCATGCATACATTTATTTTTCTGTGGTGTTGAGGATGGAACCCAGTACCTTGCACTTGCTAGGTGAGCACTCTATGGCTGAGCCCCAGTCCCAGCCCCCATTTTCAGTATTTTTTACTTTTGTTACTCAGTAACAGCAGCCCAGGTCTTTGGGGAACCAGTTTTGCTGCATTTGTGAATTGAGAACATTTCTTTTGAAGAAAGACTGAGAAGGTCAAGGCACATGCACAGGATTCCAGGGATGAGCAGTACACAGTTGTCTTTCCCAGGATGAGGAGAAGATTATGTGGGTGAGAAGAGGGAAAAAGCTGGGGACACTTTTGGGCCAGAAACTCTATTTCCTCCATGAGGGAAATTATTCTTGCTGTTAGTTTTCTTAACCCAAATGAGAGATTTTCCTAAGCTACCAGTGCCACTAGATATAATTCCCTGGATAAAGCTCAGATTTGTCTTGAGAGGCAAGGAAAAGTGAATAACCCACCCAGTGGTTCCGATACCAACAAGCTAGACCTTGGGCTCCTTGGAGACAAAACCCTGGGTATTACTCAATAATTAACAATCCAACAGCACCTGACAACCAATTAATGGGGGACGGAGAATTGGATCAGTGGGTGTGGGGGTCTGTGGGTGGTCAGCTGCAGGAGCTTGCCTCTGGGGTGCATTCCTTGCATCTGGGAGGTTTTTTAACACTAATAAGATAAGCAGAGTGGCGAGAACACTGGCAAAACCCTCTGCAATATTCTAGCCAGTAAAATTCATGAGCACTTTAAAAGCATCTTAATGTTTACCCTGGGTGAAATGTGCCTCAATCAGAATTCAACAATTTGAAAATAGCTGCCAACATGAAAAGTCTTTGAAATCTGTTGGATTGTGAACCACATTTGTTGATGACTGCAAAAACCACATGAGTCCATGCCTAATACATAAGTAAAAATAGAAATCTAATAATGAGCATTTTCTTAAAACTTCTCTTCTGAAAACACTGCCATATTTGCTTTGATAACTAAATGATCATTTAATCATTCCTCTAGCAACACTTGAGGTCCATAAAGAACTGTGGAACATGTCTGGTTGGGGCAGAAATGCTGGGATACCAAGAAGAAAGTTTCACTGAACCTCAAAAGAGAAGGTTCATAAATCTCCAGAATGCAGGAATGCCCACAAAAATTTAAAATTAAAAACAAGAGACTGGGGTTGTGTCTCAGTGACAGAGCACTTGCCTAGCACCTCTGAGGCACTGCATTGGATCATTAGCACCACATAAAAAAGAAATATATAAAATAAAGGTTTACTTTCCAATTAAAAACGATTTTTAAAAATAAAGATCAGATTAAAATAAAAAAAATGAACTACCTGCAATGCAACATTTCTCCTAGACCAGCTTCTTGGACGCCCATATACTAGCATGATGTGAGCAAGCTTAGAAAAATGGGTGAGAAATTACAGAACACTACTCTGGCCCCATCTCTAGTCCAGCTCCACTTAATTTTCCCTCTCCAAATAGCAAAACCTAAGACCACGTATTTGCTGTCTCTCCCTTTAGAGCTTTCTCACATTTTTTCTTTCTTTCTTTTTGTGGTGCTAGAGATTGAACCTAGCACCTTGTGCATGCAGGGCAAGCACACTACCTACCTCACTGAATCCCTGGCCCCTCACATTCTTTCCTGAATGTGCATCTGTTTTCTAAATAGGTCTATTCACGCACCTGACAATGATGAAGTTGTTTTCTGCTTTGAAAACCAAGGAACCTACTTTTTCTGAGCTGATGTGCCTCTCTCTCCCTGAAATCCCTTCCCATTACACAGCCTCACACAGCAAAAATCAGACTTGAGCTTTGTAATTGTGTGGGGTTTTTTATTGTTTGGGGTCTGATATCACATATATCACTGGAGGGAGGTAACTAGCAGCCATGCACTTTTTTTTTTATAAGAAAAGGACAAGGTTTGGAAGCACATGTCATTAAGGCCAGGGATTTGGAAGGCTGCTTCAGGAGGATATCAAGTCGAAGGCCACAGTTGGCCTCTTAGCAAGACCCTGCCTAAAAATAAAATATTCAAAGTTCTGACACTGGGTGAGTCTTCATGAAAAATTAAGGGTCAGAGTTCCTGTTTCAACAGTCTCCCCTTAGGATGCTGTGTGTAGGTGTGTGACTGTTACCTTCCAACAGGACCTAGAGCTGTTGCTGGTGTCCACCTGTATTAATAAATAGATCAAATGAAGTGAGTAAATAAGTAAAGAAATAAAAAATCTGACATTGGTGCTGGTTGTGATTCCAGAGATACAAAGGTTATGTTGTGTTTCTTTGATCTTGTGTTCTTGCAAGAGTGAATTTTAGATGATACATAAAATGTAATCAAAGTAGAGCAAAGTTTATTGGCCCAGAAATCACTATCAAGAAGGGGGGAGAAAAACGGTGAGTCTTCTCTGACATCTCTAGGCCTCACACCCCTTTGATCCTGAAGTTTATGAGAGATTCTGTGGGTGACTCCAGAGGCTGCCCATGGACCGATTCCTACTCTTAACTGGCAGTAGGATGACATTGTGTTTGTAGGTTCCTACTCCACATGGTCTTGTACAGAGACACCAAAGCAAAACCCTAGTGTTTGAGTCTGTGTGTGTGTGAGTGTGTCTGTGTGTGTGTGTGTCTTTGTGAATTTTACTATAATAAAAATTTTATTATGGCAACTATTATGAAGACAATTAACAACAAGTGTTGGCGAGGATGTGGGGAAAATGGTACACTCATACAATGCTGGTGGGACTACAAATCGGTGCAGCCAATATGGAAAGCAGTATGAAGATTCCTTGGAAATCTGAGAATGGAACCACCACTTTACCCAGCTATCCTGTGAAGCCAACCTAGATGCCCTTCAGTGGATGAATGGATAAAAAAATTTGCATTATATATACACAATGGAATTTTATTCAGTAATAAAAGAATAAAATCATGTGTGTTGGGGAGATTATGGTCTTGTTCTCTTGGTTTCTGACTTTTAGGGAATAGAGTTTTTCTGAGATTTTCACCAGTATGTTTGCCTTTGTCAAAGGGGTGTTGCAACTTACTTCTGTTTCTTGCTGTCTAACTTTTGTGGTTTTCCAATATGAGGTATGAGGTAGTAGTGGATTTTAAGTGTATATTTTTAATGTAGGAGTTCACTAATTACTATTAGAAGCAACAGATAAGCTCAGAACAGTAACAAAATTTAATATCATCAGTTATTTATGGGCATAAGACAATAAGTAGCAAACATAAAATTAAAGACAGTTCTAATGACCATAATATCAAAAGCAAAATTTTTGGGAATTTTTCAAGAAATGTGAACACTTGAACATTTAACATGGCTTGTTTTTAGAAAATATAACATTATCTCTAAGCCACCTTCTTTTTTGTTGTGACCTTTACTCATAGAAAAAACATAGGAATTAAAACATTCCCCTGTGATCCTGAGGACAGGACTTAGGTATGGTCTACCAGTGAGCTCTATCATCATCCCATTTTTATTTTTCTTTGAGATATGGTCTTGCCAAGTTAGTGAGGCTAGACTCAAAGTTGTGACCCTCAAGGCTTGGCTTCCATGTCAGCTCGGGTTACATGCATGTGCCATCACAACCCTGGTAGAAATTAGTCTTTTTTTGTTGTTGTTGTTGTAGTGGACAGAGTACCTTTATTATATATATTTATTTTTATGTGGTGCTGAGGATTGAACCCAATGCCTCACATGTGCTAGGCAGGTGCTCTCACCCAGAGCCCCAGCCCCAGGGATTAAATTCTTGACTTTCATATTACAGGTTGGCTCAGGATAATATTGAGGTTTGCAAACGTGAATAATGTCCCCATTTTGTGAGTAGAAGGTAGAGGCCACAATGAGAGAAAATGTCATTGTGAGGCATCAGATTGAGAAATACAATGCTAAGGTAGCTGGGTATGGAGAATAGGGTCCCTCACATTTAACTGTAAGATCCCAGAAGATATAGAAGAAAATAAACCATTTACTGGGTACATTTTTAAAAGATGATCATGGGTAGGACTTGGTCAGAAGTCATCATTATCACACTCCACCCACACACCCACACACAGTACTTCCTTTTAACCTCTTCCCCACTTTAGCAGTCAAGTCAACATCCACTCCTCAAGGTGCATCCTTGCATGAAAAGAAAGGACTGAGCCACAGTACCTTGGGGATCTCAATGGGCACATCTTTGCCTAGCTTATGGCAGAAACTAGCAAATGAATGGCAGAGTTCAGGAACATCTCTGTCTCTCTCACAAACAAATAACTAGAGATTTCAATTTCAATTTCAATTTCAATTGATGGATGAAGTAAAATTGGGAGAATTGGGCCAAATGTTTGCAACACTGAAAATATAAATATTCAGCAGCCTAATGTCTTATTTATTTTTTATCTTTGTTTTTGGTTTTTAATGCTGTGGATTGAGCCCAGGGGCACTCAACCTCTCAGCAACATTCCTGATATTTTTTATAATTTAGTTGGAGACAGGGTTTTACTGACTTGCTTAGTCCCTCCCTAAGTTGTTGAGGCTGGCTTTGTATCAGCCTCCAGAGACACTGGGATTACAGTCATGCACCACCACACCTGGCTAAGGTTTTATTTCATTATATGCAGAAGAGCACTTTTTCACGTAATATAACCTACTGAATGCTCTCAAAATATTGCACTTTGTGAAAGATTCAAAGAGAGAGCTTATTAACTTTATATTAACAAACTTAAAGAATATGATATTTCTTATGTCTTTTCTTTTTTTCACTTGATATAATCAGGCTAGGACATAGTTTTCTAGTTTCTTTATTCTTTTTTTTTGGGGGGGGATGTATACTAGGGATTGGTCCCAGTATCACTCAACCACAAAGCCACTGTCCCAGTCATGTTCAATTTTTTTAAGAAACAGGGTCTCACTGAGTTGTATAGGTCCCTATTAATTTGCTGAGTCTGTCTTTGAACTCGGGAATTTCCTGCCTCAGCCTCCAAAGCCATTGGGATTGCAGGTATGTGCCCCCACTCCCAGTTTTTTCATTCTTTTGTAGTCGTTGCTTTCTTTTGTTACATAAATTCAAGTTGAATAACAGAATGTTTAACAATACAGATATAGAGAAAAGCCAGTGATGCAGGTAAGCAATTGAACATATCCACCAGAAAGTACATTATATATTCACCATGGTGTATTACTCAGCCATCAATACAAACTCCTCTAATGGTCAGCAAAATAGATGAAATTGGGTGATGTCATGCTAAGTGAAGAAATACACAATAGTGTCACATCTCATGTGTTAACTAATATAATATCATGTGCAAGTACAATAGTGACTAGTATGGCTGAGGAGTGTGTGGGGGTCATCAAGGGCAGAAGAGGATGTTTGGATATTATGAATACATGTATATGCATATAATATATATATATATATATATATATATATATATATATATATATCACTGAATCAGTTAAGTATTTGCAATTTCTATGTGATGATAAAAACCATCATCTCTCATACTTATCAAATTCTGCACTAAGAACACAATCCTTCTGTCTTTTGGAATTTCCATTATATGATAGGATATTATTGATGAAGCTCCCTGATAACAACCAGGCTCTTCCTACACAACCTTTCTATTTTATTCCAGGCTCTGAACATAGAGTATACAATGTATTTCTTTATCTGAATTATCTCACGTATCCTAAAGTCTTTCAGCTTGTCTGTGTTATTGGAGAATATTTATTTGTTTCTGGGGTTTCAACCCAGGGTTGCCTTACCAGTGAGAGAGGTCCACCATCATTTTCTTTTTCAGTTTTAACACAGAATGTGGGAGCTCTCTGCAGGTGTCTCTGAGTGTGCTTCCAGAAGGCTGAGTCAGAAAGTATAGGGAATACCTATAATGAACATATATATTGGTGTTCAATAGGTTTGATTTGGAAAGAAGAAAGAGAAGCAGTCACTTGCTTATGCTCCAGGCTTCTTGAAGTCCCCTTTGGGGACTTCCACCATTGGTTCTACCGAGGTCTTTTTAAAAAAAATTATTTGTTTTAATTAGTTATCCATGTCAGTATAATGCATTTATATAATTTGGTATATCATACATAGATGGGATATAATTTCTCATTTTTTTGAGTATACATATTGTAGAATCACATGGGTCACACAGTCACATACATACATAAAGGACTAATGTCTGTTTCATTCTCTTTCTTATTCGCACATCCCCTACCTTTCCTTCTTTCACTTTGCTCTACCTAATGTAAGTTAATGCTATTCTTTTTTGCTTTTCCATTAAAATTCTTAAAACACATATAAATCACAATTTTGTATCTTTTTTATGTAACCTATGTTGACACCCAATTCAAGTCTTCATACATGTACTTTGGATAATGCTGTCCATTACATTCTACCATCCTTGCTAATCCCTGTCCCCCTCCCTTTTTCTCCCACTCCTCTGCCCTATCTAGAATTCATCTATTCCTCCTATGCTCCCCCTGCGTACTCCACTATGAGTCAGCCCCCTTATGTCAGAGAAATATTCAGCATTTGTTTTTAGAGGGGGGGCATTGGTAACTTCAATAATCATTATCTTCTCTAACTCCATCCATTTAAATGCAAATGCCACAATTTTATTCTTTTATTGCTGAGTAAAATTCCATTGTGTATATATGTCACATTTTTTATCTATTCATCCACTGAAGGGATTCTGTGTTGGCTTTATAGTTTAGCTATTGTGAGTTGTGGTCTCATAAACATTGATCTGGCTGTGTCCCTGTAGTATGTTGTTTTTAAACCTTTGTGCTTAGACTGAGGAGAGAAATAGGTGGGTCAAATTGAGGTTCCATTCCCATATTTCCAAGGAATCTCCATTCTACTTTCCAAATCGGCTGCACCAATTTGCAGTCCCACCAGAAGTGTATGAGTGTACCTTTTTCCCACATCCTTGTCAACACTTATTGTTGTTTGTCTTTATAATAGCTGCCATTCTGACTGGAGTGAGATGATATCTTAGAATAGTTTTGATTTGCATTTCTCTGATTCCTAGAGATGAGCAGCATTTTTTTCATATATTTATTGATGGTATATCCTCTCCTGAGAATTATCTGTTCAGGTCTTTAGCCCACTTGTTGATCAGGTTATTAGTTTTTTTTATATACCAGGATCATTTAAGTCCTCTGTCCTGGACCACAGCGGTTTCATTTGCTTCCTCATATTGTGAAGCTTCCAGCTTCTTGGACTGAGCTGTTACCAGTTTCCCAGTGTTGCAATCCTGCAGGCAAAAATTTGGTGACTATTACTTCCATGATTATGTGAGTAAATAAAATAAACTCCCTTATGTATACATATGTACATTTTTATGTATTCTATTTTTCTGAAGAATCCTAAAAATACAGGCATATTCTCAATGTCTAGGTCATATTGCATCTCTATTTATAATTTTTTTAAAAAAACCCTTATAGGTTTTTAAATGTCTATTCAAATTTACATTCCTGGCAAGGATGTCCAAGTGTCTTTTTTTCTGCATATCCTCTGAAGTATGTGCAACATTTTCAGGATTGAGCCCACAAGCATGTGGTTATATCTCATTGTGATATAACCTGAAAGTATAAAAATTCCAGAAGTAAATGAGAATTTTTTTGCCATTGGTGTTGGCAATGGTTTTAGATAGAATATGCAGAGACTGTACAAGAAAAAACAGCTGAGACTATATAAAGCTAAAAATGCTTCTATGCAGCAAAAAAATCAATCAATGAAATGTAAAGTAGACTGGGTTAAAGAAAACTGATTCTAGCCCCATGTCTGAAAAAGCTCGACATCCAAAATATAAGAAACTTACACAACTCACCAAAATTTAATATAAACCCCTCATAACCTAATTCAAATATGGTAAAATACTTAGATTCTGCCCTAAAAATTAAACAAGTGTGTAAAGACTTATGAAAGTTACTCAAGATCACGTATTAGGCTACAAAAAATGATAATTTAGCTTTTCTGCTTTATTTGTCTCACAGGAGTATGGGTGCACACTCTCCACCTTTCACGGGGCATCTTGAGATTAGTTAGCAAAATGCCAGGTTCTCAGTTTCCCACATTATGCTTCCTCATTATTCCATCTTAATTTCCAAGAAAATCTCAATTCTGAAAAAAAAAAACAAAATATAGATAAATTGATAGATAATCATCAACTTTGAAAATTACTTCAGAAATCAATAAATACATTAGTAGACCCAGATGTGACGAAATATAATATAGACCTATAAATCAACATTTAACTTTACAACTTCTCAAAAAATACTTGTAGTTATGCTGATATGGAAGCACATGCCACTAGACTTCACTACCTCGAGGCCCCAGCAGGAGGAAGATTTAGGCTAAGGAATTTGTGGCCAACCTGGCAAAAACCCAGCTCTAAAAATTGACCCACTAAAAAACCAAAAAGTAATAACATCTTTAAAAGGTGCCTTCACAGGTGATTTTTATGAAACATGTAATAAGCAATCACTAACAATAATTCATGATCACGTCTAAATGTAGACGAAGAAAACTGACTAATTCTGTAAGACCAGAAATACCAAATAACACAGCATAAAAATAGACATTGCAGACCATCTTCCTATAGATGTTGATGCAGATATTCAAAACCCCTAGCAAACTAAGAACAACAACGAAAAGTATTATTGGACTTAATGACCAAGAGGGACATTGTCATATGGTAAGTTTCCAAAAATCATTTTGATAGAAAAAAGCTTTTGGCAAATCACTTACCAAATTACTGTAAAACCTATGGCCAATTACGACCAGGGGAAATTCTTTTTAAATACACTTACGGGCAGCTATGAAATGTTTTCATACTTAATGGTGTGAACTGAAGTATTGATCAATTTATTTTTAGAAATAGAGAAAAATGTATGCTTTTCTAACTTTTAAATATTGTTTGAGAATATTAAATGGATTTTATACATCAAAAATCAAATAGCATATGCAGATGATACTATTATTTCTATAATGTTTCTAAGCAATATTCATCAACTAATGAAACATAAGAATTAGTTCAATAATGTCATGGGTAAAATGGTCAACATTAAATCATTTAAATTATATACACTAGCAATGAGCAGTGTTAAAATCAAGGCACAATCCATTCACAAATATAGAGGAAATAATCTAAATGAAAGTATTATCAAAATAACTGTTCACTGCAAAGTAAAAAGTAAAGGTGAAAGTAAAATGCAAAAAAGATCATGGAAACAAAATGGGAAAACTGTAAATATTCAATGATTAAAAGTTTGATTTGGGGTTTTAAGAGTCGATAGGCTTCCTCCAGACTAGTGCGTGGGGTTGGGCCAGGCTTCCTCCTCTGGTCTGGCCTGGCGCAGTGCCGGGTTTCCTCCTCTGATCTGATATGTATTCTATATATGTGACTTAAGTTATTAATTGAGTTATTGAGCTCTATAGTTTCTTTATTCAACTTTTGTTTGGAAGATCTATCCAGTGGTGAGAGAGGTGTGTTAAAGTCACCCCAGATCACGTTGTGGTCAATTTGACTCTTGAACTTGAGAAGAGTTTGTTTGAACATAGGTGCCCCATGGTTTGGGGAATATACATTTATGATTGTTATGTCTTGTTGGTGTATGGTTCCCTTGAGAAGTATGAGATGTTCTTCTTTATCTATTTTGATTAACTTTGGCTTAAAGTCTACTTTATTTAATATAAGTATGGAGACCCCTGCTTGCTTTCAAGGTTCATGTGAGGGGTATGATTTTCCCCAATCTTTCACCTTCAGTCTGTCTTTTGCTGAGTCTCCTGGAGGCAGAATATTGTTTGATTTTTTGAAATCCAGGCTACTAGCCTATGTCTTTTGATTGGTGTGTTTAAGCCATTAATATTTAAGGCTATTATAGAGTCATGGTTTGTATTTGCAGTCATCATTGTTTATTTTTGCTACTTGACTTGAAGTGTTAATTATTGTTTAATTTGTAATGTGTATCTACATATTGATACAAGTTAAAAATTAATTTAATTTTAATTGAACATGTGTAGTGATCAAATCAGTGCAATTTATACCTTCTAAAATATCATTTTGATGTTTGAAACCTGTGAAGTCTTCTTAGAATGTTCAGAGTCTAATAATTACTTATACAATTCAAACTATGGGCTATAAAATCCTCTTAACTGCTTTTTGGCACTTCTTGCCAACTGTCTCTTTAAACAGATGTAAAAAGCTTTTCTCTTTTGTGGTTCTTTGTGATCAACTTTTTCAGCTTTAACATATGAGTGCAAACATACAGGATTTGTGAAATATGAAAAATCACTAGAAAAAGACAGTCTCCCATGGTAAATCCAGAAAAAAAGAATATACATTTAAAAATTGTAGACTATAATCCCAGTGCCTTGTGAGGCTAAGAGAGGAGGATGATGAGTTCAAATCCAGCGACAGCAAGGCCCTGAGCAACATGATGAGATGCTGTCTCTAAATACAACATAAAATACGAGTGAGGATGTGGATCACTGATTGAGTGCCCCTGAGTTTAATCCCTGGTACCCCCCAAATATTTTCAAAAACTAGGCCTTAGTTATTTTTGAAAGATCTATATATAAATGGCATATGCCAATTCTTATGAATTTATTTTATGTAAGTCAAATATTATATGAATATTTTTATAGTATAAGCTAAATTGATCTATATTATCATGTAAAAAATAACCTTAAAATTGTTTTAGGTGAAGCTGAATGCCTGCAATCCCGTTGGCTCAGGAGTCAGAGGATTGCAAGGCCAAAGTTCAGTAACTTAGCAATATTTTTCCCTAATATAAAAAAATGGCTGGTGATAAAATTTGATGACTAAGTGCCCTGGGTTAAATCTGTGGTACAAAGGAAAGAAAGAGGGTTTTAAAATCGCCTTGTCTTAACAACAAAAACAAATGTGAAATTTAAAACCAAAAACTGCATTCTATCACTTTTCTGTGAAACACAGATTCTGCTTTAATTCATTTTAAACATTTGAATCGTACACAATCCAAGTTTTCTAACACTCAATAAATGAAATGTTTTATTCAAGTGGGTCTCCAGGCCATTGGATGAATTTAAGGTCAGTGTAGCTGAGGAATCTGCAGTTATACAAACTTGAGTGTGCAGGTGCCGTGAATTTGCAGTAATAGTCAAGAACTCATGGATGGATTGTTCATTGCCTTGAAACTGTTGGAAAATTGTTTTCTGACGGTAAATGTATATATCAGTATTGGGAAAAACTTAGACCCTTTCCTGATACTATGCTTCAAAGAAAGGGACACAATTTCATGCAATAATGAAAAGAACTAATCTTCATACAGGTAGTGGCCAGGAGAAAGCACAGTCTGGTCATTCTGCTAGCTCCAGTTTTGAACCACAATCACCACTAAATGATGTGCATCAAGTATGATTAAAATTGTGTAAATGTACCTTGGTAGTGTTGTGAAGAAATATCTATAGTAATGTCCCTGCTGAGGTTCCATTGTTGTTAGGAAGCATGCTGGGGAATGGGAATGATTTACAGATGACTGAAATCCTGAGCTATGTACCTTCCCAGCTGTGCACATTATGCCTGTCACAACATAGTCCAGGAGATAATGAGACATAACACAAGCTCTCTGACATCAAGAGGTAATCTGAGAAACACCCCTCAAACAAGGGTCTACGGAGTAATACTTCCAGCTTGGTCCACGGATGCCCTATTGTACTGGGCACTCATATCCTTTATGCACTGGAGAAATCAAGCTGCCCCCTAGAGTGGGAATTCTGTGTAAAAAAATATGTAAATCACAGAGAATCTGACACAGATTTCTGAAATAGGTTACATTTGAAGAACTCACATATGGTAAGAAGAAGGAAAGGCCAAGTGAGGAGATGAGAAAAAAACAGATCACACATGAAAAAGAAATTTTTTTAAAAAAAATCACAAGTTTTATTTGTTAGAGCTGATAGTAAAGACTCCCTCTAGTATCTGGATCCAGGAAGGAGTCATGTTAGATATGGTGCTATCACTAAAGTCAGGGGAGGCTGTGTGACACATGCACCATCATCTGTGTTGCCACCATCTAGTGAGGACTGCTCAGGAAGTGGACACGAGCTGGTGGTCAGGTCAGAAATAGAGAGAATTACAGGAGAAGGATACCCCAATGCAAGTCAGGGTTATTTGGACCCTCTGGGTGGGCACGTTCCAGGGTGAAAGTGAGAGGAAGGAGCATCTCCTCTCCCATATGCAGCGTGAGCCCCATGCTGTTCATAAAGGGTGAGAAAATAGGATCTGTCACCCCTAACAACACATGTGCACACTTACACCTTGGGGTCGTCCTCATGACCCAGTTCAGCTTCACCACTACTGCCAACCCTCCCCATGTCCTCTTTGTATAAACTAACAGACAAAAGGGAGATGGAGAATTGAGACTGGTCTTGCTTCAACCAAGTGGACTGATGTCAGCCTCGACAGAAACCTCTTACTTGTGCCCCTTTGTGTGCTGGGAATTTATAAATAGCACTAGGGAGAAATGACTGACACCTCAGAAAGGGCGACACCATCACCCAGCACCTCTGCTGCAAAACACACCCTCCAGTAACAAAACGAGCAAACCCTGGGCAAGACTTGACTGAATGGCAGCTCTTTGTGAGAAGTAGATATGAGAACCATGGCTTGCTTTTATAAATTGTCAGGGTTTTAAAATACAGCTCAGGGTTAACACTTACATCTATACTATTTATATTACTATTATTTTAAATTAGTCCTGAGAAAAGCAACTAGAAGATAAATTGTTCTTTAAAGTCAAGAAAGAATAAGCTCCAGATGTGCTGCTCTGTGGGGACAAGTGCATGGAGTACTGCATATAGGGCATAGGTTAAGGGCGTCTGCATGGCAGACCACCCCCTATGCTAGGCATGTGAGTGGAAAATTGCTTAACCCATCGGCACAACTCTGGGCACGAGGCCATGTGTTGCAGTCCCACTCTTTGATTGTTCACTGAAAGGACAGTTAGAAGACATTACATTGGTGGCTGTCTATATTTTGCTTAGTCTCTGCCTGAGTACATATACATGGTAACTGCACAATAAAATCAGGCCTGCTTCCTGATTGGTCCCTGGAGGTCTTGATTAGAGACTCCACAGCCACACTCTCCTCTACTCTGTTCTGTGGACCTCCTTAGGGATGAGAGACCCCAAGCTCTCGTTACTTGGAAATCCACATGATCCTGCAGGAGGGTCCATTTTCCCTGACTGATATTGCGTTGGAAGAGTCAAGTTCTGCTTTCAGCTTTCCTGATTTATCTTGTTCTGTGTGTCTTGGGGTCACATTTATATGTGCATGCTAATGACATGAAAAATTTAATTTTGGAAAAAAATCTGAAAGTGACCAGGGCAGGATAGATTTCAAGTGTCCTGAATGTTCCTCTAAGCAAAATTAAATTTACACATTTCCATTATTAGATATTGCAAAATGTTTTTAGTGATTGAAACAGAATGGACTAATACATAAAAATATTTTTCCAAATTCTTGTGAATTATATTCACAAGCCTATAATTTGCCACCATGAAGTGGATCTTACCAGCACATTTATTTGATTTTCTAAAAGACTTAATGTACTTCCTTTGATCATGGTCCCTTGTGTGACATTTACCAACTGAAAGTTCTTAACCATCTGAGATTCCATCTATAAAATGAGGTTTTGAACATAGAACCTCATTTCCCTCTAAAGATTTCAAAATGTACAATTACTCAAACAATAATGGTTCTATGAGTTATGAAGATGATCAAAGCAAGATTATCAATCACAATATTAAAACTTATTAATTCCCTGGTATTAAGTATACAAATTAGTAGTGTTTAAAATCTCTACATGACATACCATATGTAAGTTATGTCCCATGAAGTTATTAAATTGAAAAATGAAGAATTAAACCTGACATTCCCTAAAAGAAAAATTGACTCATTTTAGCAGGATCTCAAAGAAGCAAACATCTTTAGAAGACAATATCCTCATTACACCACACAGAACATGGTCCTCTGGGCTCCAACAGTTCTAATAAGCCCAGAGGACCATGTTATGTATGGTGCAATGAGGATATTGTTTTCTGAAGATGTTTGCTTCTTTGAAAAGCAAAAAAGCTACTGGAAAAGCTCACTAGTAGACTTAATTTTCTGCTCCAATGCCCTTTTTAGAATCCACACTAACTCTGCATCTGAGGACACAGAGTTACTTTGCCACCTGAAAAAGCTGAGCAGAGCACAAACACTTGTAAGTTTTATGGAAAGGATGTGTTTAAGTCCTGTCTCTGCAGATTTGTAATTTTAATGTCTGTAGAAACGCAAGAAATTCCCACTGGAGAACACAGAACTGTGGCTGCCGCAGTGGGACATTTCATCTCTTCTAAATTTTATTGTCTTCTCTGATGGATAACAGCAATCCAAGAGATCTTGGCTTCAAACTCTTAAAGTTTCATGGACACATCTGGAAAAGGATCTTGATTGAGATCATTTTTTCATGTTGATAAGGAAACTTAAATTACTCTAATTCTGGTCCTAAAATCAAATTAGTCCAAACCTGTCCCACAACTTATAATGCATCTACTTTGATGTGAGAAACTCCTGGTTACCCCATAATTTTCCTGAAGCCCTGAAGTGTGTGATGGGCCTCTCTTTCCTAGTTTGCACATCGAGCACACCTTTTTGGGGGTAGTCATGGTTTGGTATGTCATTCTTTCCAAAATGATATTCCTGTGGCTCAAGTTCTAAGTGAAATGTTAAAATTTAAAAAAGGAGGGGAAGAGCTATAGGTCACATGTTTTAGAAATCACAGGCAGATAGAATCTAGTCAGATTCGAGGCAGAGTCTGAGCTGGAGTCCACTCTAAGAAACCTACAGGATCAACTCCACCTTCTCTGAGAGAAACCATGTAAAAAGCAGGCTCAGTCTCCTGGGTACTGTATAAAAATATACATAAAAGTATTAAAGTGCTATGTTAAAAAGGATCCCCATTATCTGGAGTCAAAAGAAAGGACAGTCATTTAAAGCAGACCCACTTATGTTCCAGTTGTAGAAATCAGAAGATAGTTCTTAAACACTGCCATTATCAACATGTGAAGGGTTAGTACAGGCATGATAATGAATGAAACATTTGTTTTTTCTAGAGGTAGCTGGAAACTTGGACTAAATGGAAATATATAAAATGAAAACTCATATCCATAGACAGAAATTCCACATGGATAGAATGAGGGAGGTTGGAAAACTGAAGAAGAAAGTCACAATAATTGCCAAAGCACAAGACCTCCAAAGCCGCATAAGAGGAAAACATAAAATAGGAAAAGAGTGCAAGTCATTGAACAAGTATTTCAGCATATGAACACTTAGGAAAGACACATCAAGGGGGGAGGAAAAGTGTCCCCTCCTGCAGCCCTCATCCTGGACCAGCCACATGAAAGTTTTGTGCCTTTGGTGAATTGGGCTCTGCCTTACTCCCTGGCATAGCCCATTAATCACCAATATGCTACCTGGAATACTGTCCCTCATACACACTCACTTCCTTGGAGGCTTTGGAATGAGCCATGGCAGAAGGTTGGCCAGAACTCCCAACTTTGTGGAGCCAAGAAGAGCTCATTGGAGAGGTGCAGATTTACAGACCACACCTTTGTTGTAATGTGGACATGCTGTGTAATTAGGTGTTTTGAGTCCATTCTCTTTGTAGCCATGATTTTTCATAGAGGAAAATAATTTAATCGCTAATTGTGAGGATTAGGACACAATATACTGAACAAGTGGGTTCCAACCAGTTAAAGAAGGTTCTCTGGGGAGCTGGGCATGGTGGTATTTGCCTGTAATCTCAGCAGCTTGGAAGGCTGAAGTAGGAGGGTCATGAGTTCAGAGCCAGCCTCAGTGAAAAAATTCACTAAGAAGTTCAGTGAGATCCTGTCTCTACATAAAATAGGGATACGGATGTGGCTCAGGGGTTGAGTGTCCCTGAGTTCAATATTTGTCATTGTACCCCCCCCAAAAAAAAAGAAAGTTTGGGGATTGAGTCTCAGGCTTTGGATTTATAAGAGCTTTTATGGAGGTTCTAAAGTGTGGAACTAGTATAGAATAAGTGTTATGGGCCACACTCTGGGTTAAATGTGCATGCATTTGAGTTCAGGCTTATATATATATATATAATATATATATATATATATATATATATATATTATATATATATTATCAATTTGATGTTGATCTACTGATGGAATATTTCCTGCACAAGGCATGCATGTGCTTTATTTAAAGTCTCAAAGAGTAGATATATATTTTAAATAAGCTGAAGCTACATATTGAAAAATAATAGTCATCAGAAAATCATGTATGTTAAGCTAGATCATTTCATGTCTCTTTAGAACATGTAGATCTATAAGGCAAGATAGTAAGAGAAACAATAAAACTGAAATATTCATGAACTTGAGATACCATTTAAAAATCTGAGGTGAATGTTGGTCCACAATCTGACTTCCATAACAAGACACCTATAGCACAAATATTAAAAATCAAGAATAAATAAAGGGGATAGATTCGAACTAAAAAGCTGCTTCTCAGCAAAAGAAACAATAATGTGAAGAAATAAACTACAGATTTTATACAAATCTTTACCACACATAATTCAGAAAAAGCACTAATGTCTAGGGTATATGAAGAACTCAAAATTAACACAAACAATAACAACAAAAATCAATTAACAAATGGTCTCAGTAACTGAACAGAAAACGTGACAGAAGAAATATAAGCCA
Organism: Ictidomys tridecemlineatus; assembly: GCF_052094955.1. Lineage (NCBI taxonomy): Eukaryota > Metazoa > Chordata > Mammalia > Rodentia > Sciuridae > Ictidomys > Ictidomys tridecemlineatus. Next base: position 32,612,052 of record NC_135492.1, on the reverse strand, counting down.
TTAACAAATATATGAAAAAACATTCCACCTATGTAGCAATTAAAAAAATGTAAATCAAAATTACTTTAAGATTTTATCTCACTTCAGTCAGAATGGCAATCATTGATAATACAGGCAACAATAAATGTTGTTGAGGTTATGGGGAAAAAGGAACACTCACACATTGGTCATGAGATTGACTCCAAATTGGTGCAGCCACCATGGAAAGCAGTATGGAGACATCTTGAAAAACCAGATGGAACCATCATTTGACCCAGCTATCCCTCTCTTTGGACTATAGCCAATGGACTTAGAAGCAGCATACTAAAGGGAAACAGCTGCACCAATGTTTACAGCAGCACAATTCACAATAGATAAACCATAGAACCTACCTATGTTTCCTTCAACAGATAAATGGATAAATAAAGTGTGATATATATATTTTATATATATATATGTATATATAAATTTCCCCCACCAATGGAATATTACTTAGCTTCAGAGATGAATGAAACTATGCCATTTGGTGGTAAAAGGATAGAGTTAAAGAATATCATGCTAAGTGAAATAACTCCCACCCCACCCCCCCACACTAACAGAAACACAAAGGCCAAATGTTCTCTCCAATAAGTGTATGCTAATTCACAATGGGGTGGGGAAAATAGTTATTTAGATTAACTAGAGATGATTGCAGGTAGGGCAGGGATTATGGGGATAGAACTGATAGTAGAATGAAACAGACATTACATATAATACATACTTTTCAATGGTTATATATAAATACACCACCAGGGAAGGTCCACACCATGTACACCTCAAGAATGGAATGCTAAATGAGTTTTACTCCATGTATATTATGTCAAAATTTACTCTACTATCATGAATACCTAAAAAGCGTAAGAAATTTTAAAAATGACAAGGGAAATTTTATATACCGAGAAGGTTTGTGAGTTAAAAACTGTTCAATGAATGGTAATTTCATTAAGGTTAAATAAAAGTATAAAAGACTACCTTGAGCCCCTGCAAAATAACAATGGTAAATAGAGTTGCCCAAGTCACTCTGCGCAACTAGGTATAATCACATAATTTTTGGTTTACAATTCTTTTCTATTTGTTTTACCAAGCAACAAAGAACAATACTTACAAGTTGAGCAGAGAGGAAACATTACATAGCAGTGTTATGAATACTATGAATAGTGCTGTGAGCACTCAAAGAAATCATTCTCAACTTCCTCCCCCATGCAATAAAAAATCATGCAGTTGAAATACACACTAGTTACTGACTAGATAACACATACATGTGTTTGTGACATTAAGTATGTGGGCAGCTGCTCAACTTGGCAGGTCAGATCCAATAGATAATAAGGAAGACACTCTCTTCAAACAAGACAGTGTTTCCTTGAGTAATACTATGAAAACAAGAGAAAGCAAAATGTAAGACACAGGCATCTGTATTGCCAGACTAGGAAAACCCAACCACTGAACCTATGTACTGGGGAGTTTCAAAGAGCTTCTTAGGGACCTCAACGGGAAGTGCTGGGCAGAGCATCCTTTTGGTAAAGACTGAATATTTTCATGGGTATTTAAGAAAAGATAACTTAATTTGGAGGGAGTGGTATAGAGTAAGCAAAGAAATTTGAAGAGGGGAGAAGCATAAACACAGGAAGAATGCAAAAAATGAATCTTCTTTGCAGCTTTTTTTCTTTTTTTTTTTAAAAGAATGGACTATTCTGAAAAAATGGAAGTAATTTTGTTAATCACAACCATAAGACTTCCAAACTAAAATATTAACTTTATGAGTTATCAAAATGTTACCCAACAATACTATCCCCAAACTCCACAAATGTTCATCAGCTGAATGGATAAATAAATTAGGTATATTCAACCACACAAATATAAAAAGAACTGTTGCTATTTTTATTAATTCGGACGTATTACATGGTATTATACTGAGTTAAAGAAGACACCATAATGACATCTTATGTTTGATTGAATTTACATTCATTCCAACAACAGATTAACCTATGACATTAGCAGTCAGAATGGTAGTTAACCTTGGGACAAGGACTATGACAATACAGTGAGGTTTTTTGTTCCTTGAGTTGGATGCTAATTACCCACATGTAATCACTTTGTGCTGAATGATTCTGATTTGTGGATTTTCCTGGCTATATGTAATAATTCAATAACAAATTTGAAGAAATAACATAAGGAGTCCTCACCCTCACAAAGAAGAAGGAGGAGGAGGAGGAGGAGGAGGAGGAGGAGGAGGAGGAGGAGGAGGAGGAGGATGACATCTACTGAAATGATATACCACAAGTGCTACTACCTATGGGGAGAAAATTCATTATGTATCATTTAATGTGACCAGAAAGAAAACCACTTAGAAAGCTAACCATGCAACTTCAATTCATTTCTTAAAATTTTCCAGAATTCATTCTTACAATGAATTCTTCTCTCACATAAAACTATGGCTATCAATTAATATAAGGTGTTGTTTTATATAAAATTAAAAAAACAGGAAGACATTTTAAAATATCTGGAATACTAAGGGTCTAAAAATCATCCCAGGGCTGGGGATGTGGCTCAAGCGGTAGCGCGCTCGCCTGGCATGCGTGCGGCCCGGGTTCGATCCTCAGCACCACATACCAACAAAGATGTTGTGTCCGCCGAGAACTAAAAAATAAATATTAAAAATTCTCTCTCTTTCTCTCCTCTCTCACTCTCTCTTTAAAAAAAAAATAAAAAATAAAAATCATCCCAACTATCACCACATTAATGCAAGGACCTCAGTAATGACCCAATCTCTACCAAGTTTCCTCCTGTAGTGATTGAACTCTACTGGTAAGGCCACAGGTGGGGAAAGGCATTCAAGAAAATGCTATAAAACTCAAAGAAATGTCCAGAAAAGCACTGCCTTCTCCTTAGGTCTATAGTGGGCTCATCTAGGAATTTGTTTAGAAGATTTTTATCTTGGTAAGGTAATATGACCAATTGTCAGATCAATTAATTTGTTGCCATTCTCAGTATTCTGTAGTCTATTTTTGATCAATATGGTGTACTGCATGATTGCTCAATATGATTCATATAAAAATTGATAGTATACAAACTTTCATCAGAAATAAATATACCCTAAATTACATAAGATAATGAAAAATACAGATTGCTCATTTTTACTCAAAACTTTATAATAACTTAATCTGTTACTGCTGTAGAGTCCTTTTGGTCTCACAGCCTAGGAGGGAGGCATTGGCAGCTTCCCCGAATGCTGGGGGACTAATTAAATATTTGTATTTATTTCATCATTAGCTCTTAGACAAAATATGTTCCCAATCTTTTAAACATAAACTGACTTTTGGTAGAGGTAAGGGACAGAAATAAACACCCAGTCTCTGTACCTTATATAACATCAAAGTAGTGATTCAACACAACACTGAGGCAGAAAATGTTTCCAAGGCAATTATCAACTGGAACACATATTCCATGCTTACAGGCAGCTCAATTCCAATCATTTAGTCCTTTTTTCCTCAACTAAAGTAGATCTCAATCTTTAATTCCCACATCTAAATTAAAAGTTCTCCCTACCTCAGCCTTGTTTTAAATACTTATCCTTCTAAGTTTAAATTTTTTTTGCAACCCAATGCCCAGTATTCTACTTCCTGCTTCATCTCAAATTATCTCTTTAAATAGTTTTTACTTATTATTATAGCCCCCTCCCAAGTCTCTACTCCAGGATAAGGTATAATTTAAAGAGACTACCCCCTACATTGAAGTTTAACCACAGACGCCCACAATACCATTTTCCTTGCTTAGTTTAGGAAGGATATATTTTAACTAAAATTTCATTATCATAAATTTCTTCCCTATATTTCTCCTATTCCTCCTTCTGTTTTACACACCATCACAATGTAGCAAACTCTAAAAATGTGTGTGTGTGTGTGTGTGTGTGTGTGTGGTGTATTTGTGTGTGTATATATATATATTCTTTTTTTTCATACAAAGACTTACTAAAAATATATAACTGTAAGTATGCCACAAATACCATTTGGAATTCCAATGTTAGGGACACATATTAAAAAATACAGTGAAGTTTTCTTCTAAGTTATGTTTATTGTTTGTTTTTAGGGGTAAGAAGGCCATAGAGGATTGAGGGCCTTCATACAAGAACTAATTGTTTCACCTGAAACTACAAACTGTATTGCAGCACAATTCCTTTGAAGACTAAAATTTCTTTTTTCCTATAAAAGAAAAAAGTTAAAATTGCATGAATAAAAAAGAAATTCTCTATACCTTGGCCATAAGGATACAAAATGTTAAATAACTAATTTTTCCACTTGAGGAAACAGGCTTCATGTACCAAACTAGAGCAATATAAAGTATGTATTAATAAATATTAGAAAAAAATCTCCACTTTCTACATTTTAAATACTTAAAATCATGGTAAAATGATTTTAGAGAATGCCCATAAATTTGGTTATCAATTCAGAATACAACCTAAGTGATAATTTGTGAGTGTCATCTGGGATCCAGGCAGCCTCATTAACAAAAACAAAAATCGTTGAGATTATACAAATTTAAAATTCACATATATTTTTACATATGGATTGAATTAATCTTTTCTTGGTACTGGTTCCCATGTAATAAATAATTGTTTGTAGGTTTTATTAAAAAAAACTTTAGAAATTAAAATGTGCAATATTCCAGTTGAAAACCACAAAAAGAATTCCTTTATCAAAAAAGTTAGTTGTGAGAAAGGATTTATTTGCATTAAACTTTAAAACTGACAGCTCAGTCAAAAACAATTCTGTTTGAAACTCTCATTCAAAGTATCTACTACAAAAGCATACACAGTCTATTATGTCATAAGTTCTGAAACCCAAAAGCTTTATAAACATAGTTAAAAGTGGAATCAGGATCCAGAATGTAGAAAAAGCTCTAATTAACCTCTAATTAAGCTAGCCCAGTCTAATGATAGTTTTTAAGAAACTTATAGCTAAAAACTGTTACCTTTCACACTGGAATTTGTTTTCAAAAGCAGTGTCTGTATCATAGCCCATGTTGTTTTCAGGCATTTTCCTGTAGAACCAGTGACATCTTAAATTTGCAAGTTCAAATTATGTATTTATCCCTGATACCTACCAAAAGGAGGGACTGGATATAGAGAAAGATTTCCTGTCCCCTAAAATGTTTTGAGCACTGTAAGAACTGCTGCTTACTGTGTCCTATCAATGTCAAATCTCAGGGATTCTTACAAAGAAGTAAAAGGGGGATATGGCAGGGTGGGTTAGTTCATATTATAGACAGTCTACTTTCTGAAGTAGATATCCTGCAGATAACCTGATATGAGATATCCCCTCAGAGACCCTTTACATCTAATACTCCTATCAAAAGTCCATTTTAACATGTAATATGAATCCAATATGTTTACAAACATACTCAAAAGGCATTCAAATGTCAATTGTCTCATATTGTGAAGTATACTCTTTTAAACATAAACCTTTTATTTCCCAAAACTAAACCCAAAGAAAATGACAAGTGCTACAAGTTTTATAGTACAAAGGAAAAGAGCAAAAGTATCTGTTTTCCTGCCTTGTTCTGGTCTTCTCTCCCCCTGAACTCTACATCCTGCAGACCATTTGTAGGTCTTGGTTGTTAAAATTTATTTCTACAGTAGTCTTATAATGCTCTAGATGCTGAAAAACTTCTTATCCTTTAACATTGCTTGGCTTAAATTTATGCACTGCTCTTAGGAAGGAAACCCAAAAGCCTTTTTAATGACCTACTATGGAAAATTGTCCTCACAAAGTTCAGATGCTATGTTATATCAACTCCCTGGAATCAAAGAAAGGAAATGACTTACATTCTTGGAAAATGAAGCCATTAGCAGCTTTCTCTGACAAACTACATCCTGTGGCAACTAGAAGTATTTCATACAAAAACTACATTTAAATAGATGCTTATGAAACCAATAAACAAATAGCACCTCGTCCTTGAGGATAAGAGAAGGAATCACACATAGAAAATACAGCAAGAAATGATTTTCCTCTACATTTAGAAGTGCTAGAGCCCAGACTTGAAGTCAAAATCAACCTGAGAATTGTAAGTTTGTCTTCCCTGCTGTGAGTAATGCTCAGCTCCTGAGGAAAACGCTGGCAAAACCGATTCTTTGCTAAAATAAAAGAAAAACAGAAACTAAAAAAGCAGAAGGGAGTCAATGACCTAATATTTCTTTAGGCACAAGGTACACAACTGTACGGTCCCCAAATTTTGCAAGCTTTCATTTCAACTTTCAAATATACTAGTTTTGACCATTTTCCATCTCTTCATCTTTTAGAAAATGCCCCTCATTTAGGTTCTGCCATCCCGGGAATAGAGGTGTTGTTTTCATCCTTTTGATCTCCCCCGGGTGGCCCCAGATGTCCCTTCCTGGCAGTGCCTGGCCAGCCAGCCCAGAGAGTAAACTGTGGGGCTTCTTCGCTGTCGCCTGACCTAAGATCTGCCAACTCCTCCCAAGACCCACATTCTGCAGGTCACGCCCCAACTCCCATGTCCCCTGAGATCCCTTCAAGACCAGGAGCTCCATACTGTATTCGGTTTCCCCAATGAGGCACTTTCAGGGTCTTGGAGCAGACGCTGCTCTTTGGTCCTTTCCAGAAGTCAGGCAGCCTGGCCTCCAGGGCACACAGCAGGCAGCACCCACAGCCTCAGGAAAGCGGGCTCCAACGCTGGTCCCTTCACAGTGATGGAGAGCGACAAGTAAGAGCCCTAGAACAGAGTGCCAGAGACACCATCAAGCCCTGGAACATGCGGAGCCCCCAATCTGGGGACAAGGCCCGGTGCATGGAGCCCGGAGCACAGCCCGCAGACAATACAGGCCTCCTGCCATCTCCACAGAGGGAACTGGGAGCTCCAGCCTCCCCTGCTGCCAGGCTCTGCTGCCCTCGGGCCTGTCCTCCAGCCCCGGTTTGGGCGAACTCCAACTTCTGAGGCAACTTGTTCACCTGGTGCCCAACCTAGACCCGAGCGAACTAAAAGAAGAAGAAAGACCGAGAGAGGGACACTGCCTTTCCAGGATTGAGGGCCTCGAGAAACCCTCTGAAAACCTGTTCAGTTTGGCTGACAGGGAACCCAGACACCGCCGCTGGGGCGCGGTTCCCAGGGAGGCACTGGGTTCCTTTTCTTCCCTCTAGAAAGTCCTGAGCGCCAGGAGTAGGACCCTCCTCAGCTGTGGACTTCTTCCTGCCGGTGCCCCCTGCCCACACCTTTCTTGAGTCTCTCTTAATTATTATGTGACTTTTTGCACCACTTGGGGAGCAAAACAGAACACTGAGCCTCTTTTTTAAAAATAATTTTTAGTTGTGGATGGACACAATACATTTACTTATTTATCTAATGTGATGCTGAGGATCGAAACCAGGACCTCACACATGCTAGGTAAGTGCTCTACCACTGAGCTAGGATCTCAGCCCCACTTATCTCTATTTTAAAAAGATCAACTCTATTTTCATAAAAACAAGCAGGCTGGGGTGAGCAGTAATAATGCTGTTGTTTATTTATTTATTCGCCTTGAAAAGCACAGAGTGTTCAGCAACTATTAAGAATGAACACCTGGGTAGTGGCTTTGCAGGTTTTTTAGGAAGGCAGGTGTGTGCCCAATGCCTGGGATCCATGTGACTTACCTGGAAACCGGGCAAGCACCAAGGTTGATCTTTATTTGTGAAAGGCTGCCATCATGAGGCTACTGCAAATATTTCTGACCAGTCAACTACTGAGCCCGAGTGCCCAGCTGGGTTTTACACATTTCTGAGGTGACTCAACTCTTCTGAAATGCTTGCTGTTTTCTGCCTCTAGCCAAAAAGTCATCTCAAAATATTGATTAATTTCAAAAGGAGGAAAATAAGGTTCTAATGCTGCCATCCAGGTTCAAGTCTTCTCCAGGGCACCTGCTAGTCCTGCTGTGAGCCTCCATCAAAATGTCAGGAATTCTTTGACAAATTTCAAAGGGGCTGAAATGTCATTACTGTTTGTATAATTTTAGATTGATTAACAATAGCATAAATGACACAAACATGACAAAGGTGGAAGGTATGACGAAAACCTCTCATTGGCAATCTTTTCTTTATTCAGTATTCAGCAGTAGAGTCAAGCAGTGGTTTACCTAGCATGGCTTATTTGGGGGGCAGAAAATGGCTTAAGTAAGGATCTGGGTTACATAAGCTTCTTTCACCATATCAATTTTCTTTCAGAAGTTTACAATGTTCTTATTATGGACACTCATGCCATCCACATCTCCAAATACAATATGTCAAATCTTTCTTTTCTGAAATCTAGATTCTATTTTTTGATGTTTCATAGTCCTGCCAGTAATTATATTTCCCACCTTGTTTTTCTTTTTCTTCTATTTGCTTTCTATTTAAAAAATGAAATAAAATAAACAAAGAAAAAAGAAAAAATTCTTCTGCATGCCTATACAGCTCACCTTTCTTTTTGTTTTGAAAACATAGGACTTGCTGGTACTTTACATTCTCTCCAGATCAGCCTGTTCTCTAATTAATAAACCTTTATTAAACTTCCAACATATTCAATGTCAACCTATATTTTGTATGTAAAGGGATGTTGAGATAAATTCTAGCTGTTGTTTCTTTGTTGAGAGCCACAGCCAGTCAGAACACACCTGGCATTTGCAAGAGAGAACGTTTGAAATGTGATGCCATTGAACCATTGAGATGATGATTTGAGTTAAGCTATATATAATTGCTGTGATGCTGGATTGATTGTATTGTATATTTGACTTTACTGTCGGGCAATGGGGTGGCTCTTGCTGCCTCGGGCGCCCGCTACTTTGGAGTTCTTGTGGGGCTTCCCAGAAAGTTTCCATTGGTTGGGGAAGTGCCAGAGGAGGGATTTCTGGTGTGGCAGGTTGCTGGAAGGGCCGCCTGGGTGGCACTGGTGAAAAAGTGTGTGTGCAGTGCCGGTGAAAGTTGAAATAAAGTAGTTGCTGTTTGAACTTACAAAGCTTTGTGGTGGCTCGGTTATTTGTGCCCATCCAGACTGCAGTATTTATTCTTGATGTAAACTGTGAAGTGTATGAAAAATAAGTCCAAGCAAATTACTCTAAATCTTTTGTAATTTAAAATGATAGACCTCAGCCAGAGCAAATGAACATATACAAAAATACTTGCACCAGCCAGATTTCAGACCCCCCTCACCCTAATGGAGCAGCTGACCCCAAAACAATAAGCCCAGAAAATATCCTATTCACATTCTGGTTCTATGTTAATTACACTGGGATCAGTGCAGAGAAGTAAGCAAATATCAAAGGTGCCAGTTTAGTTCAAGACATTATCAGCATATTTTCTCAACTACTATTGCTAGCAGTATTGTATTGTGGGTGTAATAGTGTAGAATAAAGTAAATCATCAATACCCTGAGTGAGATTTTAGACCTTCCAGAGCCCTGGCCCAACTCTGATGACCACAGTAATAACTCCACAACTACCAATTGCTCCTAAAAGAAATTTGTTTGTGCACTGTTTCAACTTTAACAAATTTTGTTCGAGTTATTATGTTCTGAAGTTTAAAGTTTTAGATGTAAAGGCAACTGGGCATGTGCAAATATCTGTAAACTGCAAACAAATAAATTTGCATTCTTTTTTCTAGGACTTTTATGACTATGGTTTCCTACAGTCATTCTCAAAAGAAGTTAGAAAAAAAAATCTGTGCTTATTCCCAAGGAATTTTTTTACAACAGTCTTACACTGGCTACTTCACAGAAAATTGCCTCAGGTATTTAATTCATAAATCAATGAATTTCCTGCAGCCTGTAGAGTGCTGTTGGAATGGCTATTATAATAATCTAAAATTGTCATGTGTGGTGACACATGCCTGAAATCCTAGAAGTTCAGGAAAATGAGGCAGGGGAATTGGTAGTTTGAAGACAGCCTCATTCACTTAACAAGGCTCCAAGAAACTTAGTGAGAGCCTGTCTCAAAATATTACATAAAAAGGACAGTGGATGTGGCTCAGTGGGAAGCAGCCCTGAGTTCAATTCTCAGCACCAAACCAAAATTTAAAAAAAAAATAAACATAAGGATTCAGGGTACAAAAACATGTAAAAAATGTTGGCAACAGCATAAATTTAATAAATATATTTTTGATAAAAGTGTTCAGGTTCTTTAAAAGCCCAAAATAAAAATGCTACATAATCCACTAGTAATAATTTGGGGTACTACCACAAAGTTGTACATGCCTGTACTCTCTGTAGCTTAGAAAAATGAGACAGGAGGATCTCAAGTTAGAGACCAGACTCAAAAACTTGGCAAGGTCCTAAGCATATCAGTAAACCCTGTCTCAATAATAAATAAATAAACAAAAGTGGTGGAGACTGGGTATGTAACACATTGGTTAAATGTCCATGGGTTAATCCCTGGGTTCAATCCTCAGTACCACAAAGAAGTAAATAAATAAAATAAAAGTGAGAAAGAGATAGATTGAATTTGCATGTAATTTAAATTCAAAATAAATTTTAAAATATGGGTATATATATATATATATATATATATATATATATATATATATAAAGCAATTGAAATCCTTTTGCTGAAGATATTGCTGCACTTCTATTTTTATTGTATCTTCATTCACAGTATCTAATAAAAGGAAACAAATTAAGTGCCTTTTGGATAAAAGGTATTATCACAATATGCCTTCCTGCTACAGATTATTCAACTAATGCCTTTAGAAACTACACACTTAAAATTAAAACTGGTCCCTAGAAGGCAACACTCAGATACTAGTGTTTTTAAGTACTCCAAGTTATTTGGTATCTGTGGGCACCTTTTTTCAGACTGTTCTAAAATTCAGAACGAGGTACATATGGGAGGTCATGATAAAACCACAATATACAGTAAATTCTTCAATGGTTAATCTTAACTCAGACACTCTAATAGATGAAACAGTTTTGGAGATAAAACTAGATTTTCTGTTTCACTGATTTCTGGGTTATGGATTAAATCCAAACATATATTAGAAAAGACTTAAGGCTACAGGTTAAAATCTATTTATAATAGGTATTGAAAATATACCAAAGGCTGGGTGTGTTGGTGCAGGCCTGTAATCCCAGTTGCTGGAGAGGCTGAGGCAAAAGGAACAAATTTCAAAATAGCCTTAGCAAAAGTGAGGTGCTAAATGACTCAGTGAAACCTCATCTCTAAATGAAGTAGAAAATAACCCTGAGACTGAGTCTCAGTAGTCCAGTGTTCCTAAATTCAATCTCTAGTATCCACCATTAAAAAAATATGTACCAGGGGGCTGGGACTGGAGCTCAGTGGGGTGAGAGGCCCAAATTGATCTTTTCTTAAAATTGGGCATCTCGCCACAAAACCATGAAAAGTTAATTTCGGCTTTACTATAAATTACTGCAAATTCTGAACCTGCTTGAAATGCCTGCCCGTGCCTCAAACTCACCCATGCCTGGCTCTCTGACCAGATAGCAGCCCTCTCTGAAACTTAGTGACATCTCATAAATATTGGCCTTCTCTGGCCAGACAACGACCCTCTCTGAGGCTCTAATGGTCCTCATAAATTCTGATGTTGGGGCCAGCAAACAAATGTAAACTACCATTAGTGTGATGCTTGTCAGAGTTCTTTTATCTGTAATCCCACTTTGTGTAACTTTCTGGGCTATAAAGCTGGGCTTCAGGAAAGCAGGGGTGCTGTCTTGTTCCCGCCATTTTGGAAGGGAAAGGCAGCCCAGATGGTTGAAATAATAAGCTTGCTTTAATTTGATTTTAATTGGAGTCGGTGGTCTTTTCTTGCATCCTGGTCTAACAGTAGCTAACTTGTCTGGCACTTGGCTTAATTCTCAGCACTACATATAAGTAAATAAAATAAAGGTCCATCAACAACTAAAAAATAGTTTTTTTCATAGTGTAACTATTTGTTGACATCCTGTGACCTAATTTGCTGTGTACTTTAGTTTTTGAGATGGAAGTTGGCCATGCATGGTGGTGCATGCCTATAATCTCAGCTGCTTCAGAGGCTGAGATAGGAGGATCCTGAATTTGAAATCAGTATCAGCAATGACGAGAAGCTAAGCAACTCAGTGAAAACCTTTCTCTAAGTAAAAATAAAAAAATAAGGGTAGGGATGTGGCTCAGTGGTAGAGCGTCCATGACTTTGAAAGACCCCCGTTTCCCTGTCCAAGGAGAATCACATGAAACACTGGCTGCAAAAGCAAGAGGAGTTTATTGAGACACAGGCACCTGCGGGTGCCCAGCAGAACCTCAGCCGGAGCTTTGGTGAACTGGCACACCGGGCTTGGGGATACAGAGATATTTATAGGGTAAAGGGGCAGTTTTTGCGCACGGTAAGCAATAGGTTTCTTATTAGTTAATTTTAAACACAGCATATAGGCTACCTAAAGGGCAAAGTTGTTTTTCACTTTATGTTACTGGATAAACCACATAAAAGCTACATGTTTGCACTCTGGTCCTCTTGTTCCTGCTTATTCAGGCATGCCTTGGGACCTGGTTTATACCTAACTGATTATCTGAAAAACACCTCTGGTGCCTGCATAGGTTTGTGACATGCCTCGGTAGTTTTGCAACTAGACCTGACGTTGTTGGGCTGGGGTCTTTCATTCCCCCCTTTTTCTTGATCATGGATAGAATCTTATATCCATTGTCCTGTGTTTTTCCTGAGTCATTTCCAGCCTGGCCTCCATTTTAGATTTCACTCGGTATTAGACCCAATTTACCTAACTACACTGACTGCCTAACTTTAAATCTGGCTTCATTCCCCCCTCTAATTTGGGAACTCCTTACTGCTGTAAGGAAAATTGGCGAAGATCTTTCTGACTTCTTCAGGCTGACAAAAGGGGCGATGTTGGGGCAAGCAGTTTGGAGTCCCCCCTTTTAAAAATCGGGTCTATCAAGTGGTCCATGATAGGCTGGAGGGCCATTTGAGTGATGGGTGGTCTATAAGAGAAACAAGAATTTATTAGTACTAGAACCATATTGATGCAGTAATAAATGTCATACATAGCACAGGAATATGCCAATGAGTATGATGGCAAAGACAAAGACTAACAATGTTTTCCACCAGGAAGTACCAAGAACCAGAAGCTAAGATATTGTTTCCATGATAAAGTTGCTGAGGACATGGCTTTTATCTGAGCATGTAAATCTTTAAGGATATTTGTCACATTGCCAGAAATGTCAGGGATGTAAACACAACATTTAACTTTTAGGGTTACAGTTATCTTTCCCTTAAGATATAGTTTAATAATTTAATATCATCTGATCTTGCAAAATCTTTTTACTAGTATGACCTGTGTCTAATAGAGAAATCTAATTCTGTTACTTAAGGCTGGATAACCATACTAGCAAACATTAAGCCTACCTGCGTTGGTTAGAAATAAAGGCCTTAGACTAAAACTACTCTAGCAGTCCCTTTGACAGTTATCAGGCATTTCTGTCTAAGAATCTCTTTTGTAGCCTCCAGTCTACTTATGGTTGGAGGTTACATTTAACTATTATAATTATTTAAGATGTCCAGGAACCGCTGTGCTTTGGCTTTGACTGTCTTTGCTAAGTGTTTAAGATGAAGCAAGTCAAACTGACTTCTGTTTCTATAACAGTCAGCTGAGTCTCCTGGGAGTCCTCGGGAACTTCACAGCAGCTTCTCAGTTCTGCTAGTGCCATATGCGCTAGGATGGGTCCAGGCCTTGCTTGACCACATGGCTTCCTTCGGAAGCATCAGGGATGTCTCCCTTATCTGATGACCCTCCTCTTCACAGCAAATGCACTGATTGGCTTTCTGTCCTCCCCTGGTCTCATTAATCTCCATGATCAGGAGGTTATGTGGCCTAGAGTTGCAAAGCCCTTTGGAGAAGTCACCTATCCCTGATTCAGACTGACTCAGAGGGCAAGAGCCAAATTTTTAATTTTAAAACTTAATCTTAAACATCAGCAAATAAGTCGACAGCCTTATATTAAGAGCACTGGGCTTTAATGTCTATCTCTCTATCCTGTAGGTGATAACTTCTTGTCTTAAGTTAACCCAGGTTGTTAGTACCTCTTTAAAACATTAACAGGCAATCTTTAGACCATCTAAAAGCAAACTACAAAACAAAACTAATTAGGATAAAAACATATTTAGTTTATGTAATAGCTACCTTGAATTCTGGCAGAGTTATACATTATAATTCCCTGTTTGAGGTCCTGGCAATCGTGACAAAAACCAACTTTTGGACATGACTTTAAATGCACTGAAATCTGGCCTACTTCTTTCATAGTCACTTTCACATGAGATGGGACATAGAGCACATAGAGCCTTATCTCAAGTAAGGCGGGGTTCATTATAAGTCTTAAATTTTGAAGCTGATCTTTGCTTTTTAGACATCATTTTACAAAGTTTACATAAATTGTTGTTCAAATTTACATGAATAATAGCTAACACAACATAATATCACATCTAAAACGTGAATTAAAGAAAAGCTGAAAGCTTTTGACTTTTTGTAGAGAAGTAGCAAAGTACTTTTGTGTTTTGCAATAAAACCTTTACATAGATTAGGCTCTCATTAACTTAAAAGTACATCTAAATTGTATCTCAGTGTGAAAAGTAACATGGAACTTTACATAACTTATTGATAATAAGTACAGTTATAGAACACAAATGATATAAATATATTTTTAACATGTTTTTCTTTTAAGCCTAAATTACCATACACTGTTAGTATACCAGCTTGATATAATGTTCTTTTTAAAGCTCCTACCTTATAGACTTGTATACCTGGAATATGTGAACACAAAAATGGCACTAATTACATTGATGTTCTTATATTAACCAAGTTTAGCTTTTAAAGAAATAACATAGCACAATTCTCTAGAACAACAGCACTTGTTTAACCAGCTATTTAATTTATTTAAGATTACTTGCTCAAAAACTTACACAGACCTTTTTTATATCATTTACTTAAACCTTTTTACTTAATTATATAGACTCCTATCCAGGAATCTAGAACCTTTTAGTTTTTCTTTTTTTTTATCTGTTAACCTCCTTCTGTTCACATTTTGAAACAATACTTGTAAATTTTTTCAAATCTTTAAAAAATGCTCTTTAGTTCTTGAAGAAAAATGAAATGAAATATGGGAAAATAGTCAGTGATAATGTTGAAAGTGGAGTTTTGAGATGAAACAAATTTTCTCACTTTGCCAATTGCATCTGGGTGCTTGTCTCACAAACTTTGAAGAATAAAATCTATTTATTTAAGCAAGTCGAAATAGAACTCCCACCATGTGGGATGGGGAATGATACCAGATAAACTCATTTTTGTGTGCCATCTTAAAATTTTACAGATGTTTTTCAGCAAACATGGAAAAAAATATTTAAAATAAGTTTTAGAAAAGGCATCCTGACTACCATATGGGTTCATTTTCATCTTTTCCAACTTCACTATGGGACAAAGGACTTTGTTGAAGGTATTCCCAAAAGTGGGCATTAAGTTTTTTTTACATTTGAAATAGGCCTTAATGGTCCTCATTAACATATCTTCCAGTTAGCCTCCAGCTGTGTTAGAATGAGGTTCATTATCCTGATTACACTGTAATTTTACTATCCCTTCCATTTTATACTAATTCCCTATGAAAAAAAGAACCCTGGATTTGAATATGTGAACAGAGAGCTAGAAAACTAGAGGTTTATTCTCAGACCTAGGAAGAGTTAAGCTTAAGTTCTGGAATTTATATTGTTGTTCTGAATTTGTGATACTGTTTCCCCTACATTTAAAAAGCTCAGGAGTCATAAAAAGCATTGAGTTAAAATCCAGCATCAGCAATTTAATGAGGCCCTAAGAAACTCAAAGGGACCCTGTCTCCATATAAAAATATTTTAAAAGGGCTGGGGATGTGATTCAGTGGCTGAACACCACTGGGTTGAATTCCTGGTACAAAAAAGAAAACAAAACTCACAAAACAAACAAACAAACAAACAAAAAAACTCCATAACAAGCTCTAAAAGTACAATCTCTCTTGTGCATGAAAACAACAAATGAAGTTGGGGTTCTCTTCAGATAATTATTCCAGTCTTCACCACACAATGTGGGGAACATGCTGGACTCATGGAACATGGATGCTCACAAAGGCCTTTAGAGACAATCTGAAAACACCATACAATTCTGGAACAAAATGCCCAGGTGTTTAACTGCTGATCTAAGCTTCACTAGACTAGTAAGGGTAGGGGATGGAGGTTGATCTTGAAAGGGTAAAGTTTCTAAGCTGCAAGGCCTGAGTTAAAAAGTGAAGGACCAGGTATTAAGTTCCTCTGCTACACCCAGAACCTGAAATTCCTGAGGCAGTTAAGACAATGCCCTTCTGGCCATTTAGCCTAGGGACCTGTTCAGCTTGTCAGGTAGGCATACAGGACCTGCCCAAACCAATCAGTTTGAATGTGTACCCCGCTTAGGAGTGACCAATCACCCCCGTTTGACCTGTTCCCACCAATGAATGTGCTAATCATGTATGAGAGTTGTTGTTCAATTTTCCAGCACCTCATGATGATTTGTCCTGATGTGTGCAAAGCCTTCGCCCTCCCCAAAATGTGTACTTAAGCACTGCTCAACCCCTCCCCAGGGCTCTGGGCTGCTCTCTCTTCTTGAGTAAGCCTGGAGCCTCAGCGTGCTGAATTGGATCCTCAATAAATCCACTTCTGCAATTGCATGAGTCAGTCTCTTGGTGGTCTCTTCCTCCAACTTTTCGCTGGACCCTTACAATCTGCCACAGAGACCCTCTGAGGAGTCCTGTGAAGATGGTCTTAGGCCTGAGCCTACACAACTCTATTTTAAAAATTCTAGTTTCAAACCTGCAGTCTCATCAGGCACACACCCACAGAGCACTCCAGTATAGCCTCAAATAAGTTATTTCCCCTCAACCTGATAAATAGAATGAAAAACCTGGCAGGCTCTCCTAGCCTGATAAGAGAGAAAGGAAAAAATATTAGGGTGAAAACCACCAGACAGGATGTTTCTGACCCCAGGGTAAATAATAATGAGAAATCTGGTGGTAACTGAAGAAGATTGCAAGGGGAGTCAAAAAGCCCAAAATTTTATGTAAATAATAGAGCTAATGAACAGGGATCCAGCCAGCCAAAACAAGGATGCACTTGAGATGGAGAGCCTGGTGAGGACCTGACATCCCATTAGTTGTCTTCATTTCCTGATCCTCTGCATAATACTCACCACTCTTCAACTCTATGCCCTTGTTTGAACCCTGGTGAGAGCTGCAACTTCTCCCTATCATCCTCTCCTCAACCAGTCATCTGATCCACACCAAGAAAGCTCCGCCTTGGTTTTTGTCCTGATCACCCTGGTCTGAGTGAGTGTGCATATGCTGGACATAAAGCCTAATGCTGAAGACTTTTGAACTTAGCATGCAGAGAGAATGTCTGTAATTAGCCTGTCATTATCACGTGTGCTTTGCAGTGCTTAGAATTAATTTATAATTGTTAGCTCTAAATGGATTATGTTTATTGCAGTACCTAGCATTAAGAATTGTTGTTTTTTCTTGATTAAGAAACTATAGAGTGAAATTATGTTGAGTAATTGAATGAATAAAGCATTGAAAGGGGCAGAAGTGCATAGAAATTCTTTATTTCTCTCCTGTACTGCATATATCACAATTGTTGCCCCCCCACAACAAGTCTCTAGCCACAATTTTCATTTTCCGCCATTGCCACTCTTGCCAGCTTCAAACAACCTACTTATCCAGTCTCAAGATAACAAGGCACACTTATCATTTTCTTGCTTTCAGGGTTTTCAGAGTTCTCCCTGTGATTTGTTTTCAGCTTCTTCTTATCACAGAAATTTGGGCTCCTGATCCATGACAGAAAGCCTACAGAATTATTAAAAGAATGGCACCTAAGAGACTATTGGACAATTCTTCAGGCACTGCCTCCAACCTAAGCCAAGTGGGCCCAGAATCAAGTCCAAAATGCAAGCTGGTCCATTTTCATTGTTAAAAGACTAAGGATCAGGGCTGGGGATATGAACTTAAATAAAAGAAATTAAACTACTTTATATAAGATATCTGCTGTTTTCCAGATATTCACGGTACCACATATAATTTTTTCCTCCAGCGGGTATATTGTTGTCTATAAATGTATAAGAAGTCACTCTAAAACTTTCTAGTTCACATTTGGATTGAACTGCATTCATCTGAAATATTTTTGCTGCATATGTTTAGCTGTTAAGATTACTGAACTTCAGAGGGTGATCTGGCTGCCAAAAAAAAAAGCACCCTGAATCTTCTTCACATGATATCTCAGAATTTAATAAATTAAGGTGAGCTTGTTCTCATTGAGGAGACAGTGTTCTAAAAGAAAAAGCAAAAACATTAAAAAATATTTCCTGACTCGATAACTGACTAGTACTCTTTCATAGCCACAACTTTATAGAAGCCATAAAAAAGAAGAGCCCTGACCCAAAGTTTGTAGAATGCATTCTGCATTTGGCTAGAGTAGGAGTAAAATCACATTACCAAATTTCTGTACACAGATAAGGCTAAAGGACTATTGATATTAGTCACTAATTCTGCCTTTTGTAATAGATGAGGTTTATACAGCTGTTCAGTGTCAAAAAATATTTTCAAAATCCCACAAGTACAGTGTGTGTGTGTGTGTGTGTGTGTGTGTGTGTGTGTGTGTGTGTGTGAGTGTGTTTATATGAGTGTAGTGCTGGTGGTTAAACTGAGAGAATTAATAATCCTGAGCTATATTCTCAATTTTTTTTCTTTTCTTTTTTTTTATTTTGAAACAAGATCTTACAAAGATGCTGTGTTGTGTGCCCACAATTTTTAAGTACATACCAAGATCAAATATGCCTGACACAAAGGCAGAACTTACCTCCTTTAGAAGCCATGATTCATCATTATTTTTAAGTAGTGACATTTATTCAAAAAGGAAAGGGGGGTTACACACATATGTGGCTCATGTCAGCAATCTTAATAATTTGGGAGACTTAAGCAGAAGAATCACAATTTCAAATTCAGCCTAAATAATATGAGAGGGCCCTAAGAAACTAAGCAAGACTTTGTGTGAAAACTAAAAATAAAATAAAATACAATTTAAAAAGCCTGATGATATAGGGGTTTAGTAGAATTACCCTGGGTTAAGTATTCATTCCTCTCCCCTTAAAAAAAGAAAAGAAAGAATAAAAAACAGAAAAACAAAATTTGTACATCTGATGAACTTTTTATTCAATGAGGACAATAGGTTTAAGAAAAATGTCTAAAGCTTATAGCAAGGAATTAAAATAAACTTGGGAAATTGCTGAAAATTGAATTGAAAAATCAAGAACAAGCAATATTTTTTTAAATTTGTTATCAGGAGAAATTTGAAAACAGGCATATTTCATTTCAGTCATGATGAAAATGCAGGATGCTATGGAAACTGCAACAAAAGGACTGTATCTGTATCAAAAAGTTTTGTAAATTTAGAATATGAAACACTACATTAAAAAAGTGAGGGTGAGACAACATTAAGGCCATATGTGTAATCTAAAATAAATAATATACTAAATATCCACTATATAAATTTTATCTGGGAGTATGTCTACAAAACAACACAATACCCCTTGAATAAAGCAGAGGATTTGTGATAGTCTCAAATTAAAAATGACTTCACATCTGTGGCTGTTGTGCAGCGGCTTATATCAAAAAAGCAAGGTTTGGGGCTCAAGCAGTTGAATGAAGATGTGAGGAACTTTTGGGATGGTAGGCATGCTACTTTTGAAGGCAGCAATAGCCCATAACCAAACTCTAGCTTCTATCCCTCAGCCCCCCAAATTATTAAATAGAACTTTTTTTAATGCAGGTCAGACAAAGAAGGCATATCAACAACATTTTACTGAGATAAGAGCATGTTCACAAATACATGTTTTTGATCTTGAGTACATAGATTGAATATGATTTTTAAGACCTTGGTTACTTGCTAAAAATACAGCCCTCTGGAAGCCTGGCCAGGTACTAACATACTTGGTATTTTTTTGTCCTTAAATGCCTCATGGCATTGAGCATTTTACAACTTTTACTGTAAGAAGAAATGCTAACCTCTCCATTCTTAAGGTGCTTAAGTAGCCCAGAGCATTCAGCGCTCAGAATCCTGCATCATTCCATAGGCCCTTTCATACATAGGCCAGAAAACAAAGGTGCATGATCAATATTTTACATAGTGAACACATACTCAGAAGAAAATGTTTATGACAATGAATGTATACACTCAATCAAGGTATTCATTACTTAAATAAATGATAATAATACTAATAATAATCATCATCATAATAATAACAGTAACCTTTTGGAAGCATCAACAACAGAGTAGCTATAGCCATGTTTGGCCTTTCCAATGATCAACTCTTATAGGTTTCATCATCAAAAAATCTACACACCTGAAGTCTTCTGCAATTAACTGTCACCAAGGAGGTAAGAACTCTGCATCCTCAGGCCTCAAAAAATATGCTGTATTGTGATATGACTAGAACACAATCCCTCTGTCTAGGATCACTAAAAGCCATCTCCAGATGGTATCTAAACAAGCTCATCATTCTTACAACTTATCATTGGTCAACTGCTGTGTGACTGCATCTAAAGATATCATATGTATTGAAGTCATATTGATATTATTATATGGCAGAAACCCATTCCTGTGCTGCTGATAACAAACCAACTGCTATGTGATTTTGCAACACAACTTTTTGTATTTGATATTTTTCTTTATTAACTAGAGTTAGAGCCTGCTTTGTAAGATTTAAGGTTTGGTTGTGTACTCTGTATCTTATTCACCAAGGTTACATAAAAATAAAAAAAATAAATCATCCTCATGAGTTTAAAATTTTATTTATCATATAGTCTTCTCTTTAGCTATAACCACACCATAATTTTCCATAGGCTTTATGGTTTGAACCTAGTATCCTAATAATACCAGAAGAAAAACCAGAAGTTCAAACATATTGGGTAACATTTTCAAATTAAATCAAAGTTTAAGCAGTTAAAAATTGTCTGGATAAAATGGAGATCAACAGACTGTTGACTATAATAGATAATGTTACCTTCAGTATACATTCAAATATGGGTTTCAATATTTAAACCTTAGGAATGAAGCCAGAATCAATAAAGGGGTGATTTTAACAGCTGCTTCTCTGCTTATCATTTCAATTTTGCCTATTCATAAACCAGGAAACAAGAGCCAATATTGTAATGCATGTCTATAATTTCAGTGACTAAAGAGGATGAGAAGAAGGATTTTAAGTTCAAGGCTAGACTCAGCAACTCAGTGGGGCCTTAAGCATCTTAGTGAGAACTTGGCTTGTCTTTAAAAACAAGTGGGCTGGAGAGGTGATTTGTGATAAAGTGTTCTGAGTCCAGTCCTTGGTACAAAAAAAATTCTGCTTTTTTGTGCCACTATCTAACTTCTAAAACAATAATGAAAGATTTATAATTCATGTAGTCTAGAGGATGTGAGTTGTGGCTTTGGGGTCACAGAGAATTGATCCTGAATTCCAGTAAAGTTGCTTAATATTCAGGAGACCTTTCAAATATTCTTTCACACTGAACAGCTATGTAAACCTCATCCATTACAAAAAGCAGAATGATACCGAGTGTCAACATATGAACAATTCTTTAGCCCTATCTGTACACATAAAATTGACAATGTGTTTTTACTCTTCTTGTAGCCAAAGTGCAGAGTATATTTCCCAAATTTTAGATCTAAGCTGTTATTTTTTTATGAGTGACTTATGTAAATCTGTGACTATGAAAGTGTATTAGTAAGGAAACACTTTGAATACTTTGTTTTTACTTTCATAACACTGTCACCTCCATGAGAATGAGCCTATGTTAATTTATTTGATACTGAAAAAGAGGGTGCTTTTTTGGCAACCATATCTCCCTCTGAAGTTTAGTAACCTTACCAACTATCACCTAATGCAGTAAATAGATCCCATATGAACCCAGGCTTAATTGATGATAAGCCCACACTTGAGACAATAATTTTGTATGGTTTCTTCTTATTCAGTGATAGATATCTAATTCACTAAACATGGGCTGAATACCAGGATTCAATCACATGTGGAACAGAAGTTATGTGAAAAATATATTGTGCCTTATAGGTACTGGTTAAATTTTTATTAACTTAAATTTGAACTTTAATCTCTTGACAGGCTTTATTGAATTATATGGAAATATGTGTAGACTTCTATGCCTTTAATGTTTGATGATATTCTCAGAGTAGCCCATACTAAAGAAGAAAAATGAAATCACAACACTGCATTAGGCTAAAGACAAAACTGCAAAATAATTTTTTAAATACGTTTAGACTCTAGTTACTTGGTTACTGATGATCTGATGACCTAGAGTCTTCTCTCCAGTGATACCAATCTCTTTTGGTTAAGGTATGATATCTAAAATGAAAATGGATCTGTGCTCAGAATCCTGTGAGAAACAGTTTCCACTTTTGTACACTTCTGAGTTGTAGATGGCTTATCTCTCAAAGTTCAGAGTCTCTCCTGTTCTTTGGCCCTGAGAGAATGTTGTTTGGTATGTTTATTCCATAACCTATAACACAGAACTGAGTTGTCCATTTTTTTTATCTTGCTGAGGTCAGGGAATTTATAGATCTCAAACATGGAATGTAGCTGTGGTGAACATAGATATCCCTGAGAGGTCAAGAGTGAATTTTAGAATGAAGCTTGAAAAATACATTTATTTATTTGTCAGTTTATATTTTCAAAAATAATAATATTTTAGATATAGTAGTTTAAGTTATTAAATTGATTTAAGCTGTCCTTCTTAATTTTTGTTATGAATACTAGAAATTTTTAAATTATACTAATACATTATATTGTTTTTCCCTCTGGGAAAATATTAATGCCTTAGGACATTGCTTAGAAGTTTAAAATAAAATTTTCTTTCTCATAAGACCAGAGAGCACAAAAGTTAAATGACATTTTAAAGTCATTTTGATAAAATTTTTAGTCATGAAAGTATATATTTTGGGTGTGTGGAAGATCTTGCCTCTTGGTTTTATTTTCCCCATTGGGTTTCTTCCCACTGAAATTAAGTTTTCATCACATGAGAAGAACATCACATAATCTTTTACCTTTCCCCCTCTCACAAAGGTGTGATGTAGAGTTTAAGAGTGGTGAGGATAATACAAATGATGAGAAGTGATGAGATGTCATTCCAAGTCCTCATCAGCCTCCCCAGCTCAAGTGCATTTTTTATTGAGCTGGCTGAACATCTGTTCATTTGCTCTACTATTTATACTGAATTTTGCAGCTTTTTTACCCTTTTTTCAATCCTTGTTAGTTACCACCAGATTTTTCCATGACATCATTTACTCTAGGGCCAGAAACATCTGGTCTGGTGGTCTGCACCTTGGTCTTCTCACCCTTTCCTCTTATTAGGTGAGGACAACCTGCCAGAGGCCTCACTCTGTTTATCAAGGTGAGGGGAAGTGATTTGTTTATGTCTGAGGGCAATACTGCAGGGCTTCTTTAGGCATGCCTGGTGAGGCTGAATGTTTCAAACTGAAGTTTTTAATATGGAGTTTTTTTAGGCAAGGCCTAAAGCCATCCTCACAATGGTGTAGATTTTTTTAATATTTATTTTTCAGTTCTCGACAGACACAACATCTTTGTTTGTATGTGGTGCTGAGGATCGAACCCGGGCAGCACACATGCCAGGAAAGCACGCTACCGCTTAAGCCACATCCCCAGCCTATAGTGTAGTTAATTTGTCCAAAATTTAGGTGGTTTTTTTGTTTGTTTGTTTGTTTCTTTAATATATTTGTCCACAATTGAATTTTTTCTTTTTTCGTACCAGGTATTTAACTCAGGGGCACTGAGATACATCCCCAGTCCTTTTTTGTATTAATTTAGAGAGAGGGTCTCACTTAGTTGCTTAGTGCCTTGCTTTTTCTGATGGAAGCTTTGAACTCATGATACCCATGTATAATTCTTCTGTGCCACAGGGGTTATGGCCTCTGCCACCAAGTTTGCTTTTAACTGAGTTTTTAAATATGTAAAACAACTTTATTAAAGTGACATTTAGAAGGATTCCTAATACTCAAGCAAACTGTTTTGTCCTGGTGTGGCAGGAAATAAATGTGGAACTGGACTTTAATTTAAATAACAAGAAAGTTCAATTGCAAGGGCTTAATTAGAACACAGATAATTAGAAGGTTACAGGCCATAGCACTGTTGCACTTTTTTAAAATATTTTTTCTTAGTTGTGGATGAACAAAATATCTTTATTATTATTATTATTATTATTATTATTATTATTATTATTATTGTTGTTGTTGTTGTTGTTATTAATGTGGGTCCAGTATCAAACAGACTGCCTCATGCATACTAGCCAAGAATTCTACTACTGAGCAATGACCTTAAATCCTTACCTGGTATTTTTTAAAATATTTATTTATATTTAATTTATTTACATGGGGCACTGAGAATTAAGCTCATTGCCTCATATATGCTAGGCAAACACTGTACAACTGAGCCACACCTTCAGCTCTTTCCTGGTACTTTTTAAATACCTGTTTTACATAAATTTTAATTAGTAGCTTTAACCCTTTTCCAATATTTGTTTGGATTAAATCAATAACCTATAAATCACTGAAGTAAAGTCTAGTTTTATCTCAAACTCTGATTTTACTTCCTCTTTCTTCCCCAGACCAGACACCTTATCACAGTGTCTGAATTGAGATTCCCCCTTGAGGAATTTACTGTATGTTGTCCACATTTCAAACTCCAAAATTTACCTATTCCTTAGTTTTGGAAAAGCCTTACAGAATTTGTCCAGAGGTACCAAAATTTCTTGGAGTACTCAGAAGAATCCATATCTGAGTCTTGCCTTTTAGAAAGCAGTTTGAATTATAAGTATGCAGCCTTTAAGGCAAGCAGATGGATTATCTGCAGCTGGAAGAAACCTTTTCATCAATACCTTGCATCTAAAAGGCACTTCATTTGATTCATTTTATTAGATACTGTGAATAAACCTACAACAAAAATGGAAGTGAAGTAATATCTTTAACAAAAGTTTTCCAATTTCTTTAGATATTTATTCAGAATTATAATTACTGGGTTATAGGGCATTTTTTAAACCAAGAATTGTTATTGTTATTTATTTGTACTTATTTAGGCACTTTACCACTGTGTTACATCTCTATTTTTAATAAGACAGGATATCATTGAGTCATTTAAGCCATTGCCAAGTTTTTGAGGCTGTTTTTAAGTTCCTCCTGTTTCATCCTCCCAAGCCACTGAGAGTACAGACATTCACAATGATACCCTGCTTCAAAAAATTATTATTAGTGGATTATATGGCATTTTTATTTTGAGCTCTTAAGAACCATGATAGGGGCTGGGAATGTGGCTCAAGTGGTAGTGTGCCTGGTATTTGTGTGGCACTGGGTTTTATCCTCAGCACCATGTACAAATAAAGATGTTGTGTCTGCCAAAAACTAAAATGAATAAATAAATATTAAAATTCTCTCTCTCTCTCTCTCTCTCTCTCTCTCTCTCTCTCTCTCCACCCCCTCTCTCTTGCTTTCTCTTTAAAAAAAAAGAACCATAAAATTTTTTTCAAAAGTATCTATATTAACTTTATATTGTAACCAAAATTTTTATCTATGCATATACACCTATACTCTGAAGTCCCTACTATCTTTCAGATATTTGTTTAGTTTGGTGTGGTTTGGTGCTACGAATTGAACTCCATGGATGCTTACCACTGAGTTATGTCTCCAGTCCTCTTTTTTTTTTTTTTTTTTTGAGACAGGTGATATATCACTAATCTCTCAATAAGTTGCTTATAGCCTTTCTATGTTGTTAAGGCTGTCTTTCAAATCACAATCCTCCTGACTTGCCTCTCCAGCCTCTAGTATATTGGCAACCACACCTAGCTCTTTTAGATTATTATAATGACCTTTTCAACAACACTGCCCAGGCTACAGAAAATCTCTTTGACTTATGCATTTTATCCCTGAGGAAAGTTTATATGGAGTAGCCAATGTAGGACTATTCTGTACAGATTTGTTGGAATAAACAGGGATCATTGTTTTTTTTTTAAGAAAGAGAGAGAGAGAGAAAGAGAGAGAGAGAGAGAGAGAGAGAGAGAGAGAGAGAGAGAGAGAGAGAGAATTTTTTAATATTTATTTTTCATTTCTCGGTGGACACAACATTGTTGTTTGTATGTGGTGCTGAGGATCGAACCCTGGCCGCACGCCTGCCAGGCGAGCACGCTACTGCTTAAGCCACATCCCCAGCCCAGGGATCATTGTTTTTTAAGCTCCTTTCTGAACAACTGTTTTGTACCATAGTTCATAAAAATGCTGGGAAAAGAATGTAAATTCATTTGTTTAAAATCTACAGAGATTGACATAAGCTCAATCACCTTTTGTTCTAGAGTTTGAAACTTCAGGACATAGTAAAGTAAATAAAATATGTTAAAGTTGAGATATTCAGTACACGCATCGACACACACATCCACACATACACACACAAAAATTTTTCTAGGAGCAATTGGTAGTTCTGGCATTATTACTAATGTATCAGGGACATAGTAACATAAACAAAATATGTTAAATATGAAACATTCAATACACACATTCACACACCCACAAAAAAAACCAAAAAATTTTTCTAGGAGGAATTGGTACTTCTGGCCTTATTACTAGTGTATCAGGGTTGGGGCAGGATTCAGGAAGGCTAAAATCTCTCTCAAGCTAAGAGTAGTTTACTGGATTCCTCCCTATTTCTCCTATAATACAAGCTAGAGTGAAATTCATCTGTCAGCAACAGCAATTGGGAAAATATGCTGGCAGATTTTTTTGAGATAAATTGATAGCTTTGATATTTGGGTATTTTTGTGTCTTGGTCACAGCTGATGAAGCACTTGTAAAAAATTTTATGGCTCTCAGATATCACCGTTTTTTGTATCATTTCTTTCATATTTTCTTTTTTTTAATTGTTTTTTTTGTGGTGCTAGAGATTGAACCCAGGACCTTGTGCATACAAGAAAAGCACTCTAAAAACTGAGCTACATCCTCAACCCCTCTCTCACATTTCTGTTCACTAGAGGTGATGATGGTAATTGGGAATTTTGTCCCAAATATGGTACATTTCTTAAAACTGGAGTAATATCCAGTGTATCTAAATCTCTCTACTCATTCATGATTTTGCCAGAGATACTCACAGTAGTTTTTTCCTTAAATTTATCTATAGATGGAGGGAGAGTGTCTCATTTAATATTCTGCTTTATTTTCAACATTATTCCCTCTTAATATTTGCTTTTTATAGTGTTTCTAAGTTTGGAACTGACTATTTTGTACATTCTGCACACACACTCTAACAGTGAACTTTGCCTCTATGTCCCAATTCTAACTTTAGGTTGGATAGATTCATTCATTCACTTCTAATGTTATTTTTCATATGGTCGGTTTTACATATGCCTTTCTATTGCTCTTAACAATACTATTGATCTACATATAATTTCAGATTTGATTTATATTATAATATATTTGTCTGTATTATTACAATATAGTTTTATAATATACATTAAATGTGTCTCATAACAATAACTATATTATTTGTTTTTTTATTAAAGGTTTTGGGGTATTTTACATATATTTTATTTCTAAGATAAGTTTTTTGGTCCTTTCTTTTTTTTTCTTTTATTTGGTCAGGAAAATTCAGCCACATCCCCAAACATATTTTGTATGACATTTAGACACGGTATCTCACTGAGTTACTTAGGGCCTCACTTTTGCTGATGCTGGCTTTGAGCTCACAATACACCTCTCAAGGTACTGGGATTACAATTGTGCACCAACAGGTCCAGCTTTTTTCTTGTATTCAAATAAAAACATGCTAAAATTTTGATAGGAAAATATTATATATTAAATTGAGTTAAAATAGTTGTCTTTATAATGATTAGTTTTATTTACACACATGCTATTTTATGTGCTTTTGTAAATTTTGATTTAGTTTGTGATAAGTTCCACATATTTTCCTTGAAATCCATTATACATGTAATGTATTTAACAGATGTAACTTCAGTATAATACTTATGTGGTATTTTGTACTCTAATTAAACCAAAAATCTTTCTGGGCTCCAGAAACCATTTTTTTTCTCAAACTTTATTATTTTTATTTTTCTGAATCACCTCGTCTTTCCTCCTAGGCCACAGATTTCTACTGTATTGACAAGTATAGCTCTAGTCTTATGCTATCACATACTTGTACACTGTCATTGTACACACATACAATAATTTCTACAGGTCTAAGCTGCTTGGTGAGGAGTATTTCATATACATATACAGTTTTCATGATGAAATAACAGCAATTTCTACTCCATCAATTGTCAATTTTATGTATTATGTTCTTTTCTTTATTCTCCTTTTTATATAATTACTTCTTCCAAATTATTGAGATTAATAAATTTTAAACAATTGAGTATAACAGTGCAATCTGTAAATTTTCTTTTTTAACCTAAGACAAAATACATCCCAATTTTAATAGGCTTATTGTTATGTAAATGACATTTAAAAACCTTCATTTATAACACCATTACCTGACCTTACTCTGAACTATTGAAATCTGTGTGGAGGGGATCTCAAAATGATCCATGGAAAAAGCAGAACAGGGATGGATCAGGATGTGACATTGGTGGATACTGAGTATGTAGTAGTGAGTATTCATGAATAAGTAATGGTGGAATAGGTACAGGTAGAGAAAAAAGTGCTGTGAAGAAAAGAGGGAATGAATGACCAGCTCAAGAGTTCATATTTAAAAAGTCTAATGGTGGATCAATGATAGTATGAGGGAAAAGGGTATCTTCTTTGGAGGCAGAAATAAGGTAGAAGTGAAAAAAGAAGATAACTGTGGCACAGTCCCAAAGAGAAAGAGTCAAATGAACACTACCCTCTCCCTCTCTCTCTCTTTCTCTTTCTCTCTCTCTCATATATATAATGCATATTTCTATAACATTAGATTAAAGTCAGCCAGCCTCAGGAACTTAGTGAGGCTCTAAGAAAATCAGCGAAACCCTTTTTCTTTGTAGAATATTTTATTAAAGGCTGAGAGTGTTTCTTAGTAAAAAAGCATATCTGATTTCAATTTGTCATGTGAGAGAGAGAGAGAGAGAGAGAGAGAGAGAGAGAGAGAGAGAGAGAGAGAGAGAGAGGGAGATATCTTGCAAAAGTTTAAAAAAGTAATCAGTGACACTGTTAGTGTCAAGGATGTAAATAATTTAAAAATAATAGTAAGCTAGTTGGAAAACTCATCTAGGTTATTAACTACTGCTTGGGAAGTTAGTCTACTCTCCAAAATATAAAAGTGAGAGAGAAATCCTTTATTAAAGTGTATATAAGAAAAAAAGAGGAGTTTTGACATAGCTTTTAGATTTTAGCTTTTTACATCACCAGTAATGTAAAAACAATGACAACTAAAGAAAAGGTGAATTAATAAAAAACAAATAAATAATGTAATGAATTAATTAATTAATTAATAGCTAATAAGTGCAAAGATGTAATGTGACTGGAATTGTCAAAGTCAGCTTGTAGCCATGAAAAAGTGTAAAGGTACATAGAAATGATGTTTTACTACTTACTTAGACATACCCTATGAACTATAAATTCCACTCCTAGGTGGGAAGAGTTGAACACAGAACCCATTCACCTGTCTCTCTCACTTGGGAACTGTGCAAAAAATTACCTTTTTCTTTCCCTCAAATTGTATTGCTTCTTCCAAGAACACTACCCTCTATATTCATGCTATCATTGTAGACTTGTGGCATGTGAACCCCTCTACTGTTCAAGTTTTTCTTCTTTTTTTCATTGCTCTTTTCCTCCCTACCCCCATATCATCCACCAATACTTATTTTGTATAGCAAAATCTACATACTCAGCAATCACCAATCTTATCATACTATATCCATTTCCTACCTTGTGCATGACCACTTTGAGATCCCCTCCATGAAAATATCAATAGTCCAAAGTGATCAGAATGGGGGTAAAAATTGCATAATATTAAAGGTCAATTAAACAACAAGAAAGCTATAAAAGTGTGCTTCATTTAAAGGTGAAAATAAAAAGAAAATCTTTAGACTTCACTAGTTAAAATAAAAGATCAAAAATTTATGAGTCTCAATAATTTGAATTATATTTGTGAGTCATTTTTTGGGGGGAAGGGATATAAGAACATTGCTAAAGAGCTTAAAGTTCAAACTGTTGTTTTATGAGACAAAGAATAGAAAATTTTTTAAAAAATATATATTAAAGTAATTGTGATATCATTTTCATAAAAAATATATACATATTTATTCACAAATTGCTTTAACTTTTTAAACAGTTATAAGTGTCAATACATTTCTCTCTGGGCTAGGTCCTATTATTGGAAGAAAACTTTGCCTTAAAAGAACCCCATACAGAGGCATTTAATGCAATTAACAGGCTAATAATAATAATAATAATAATAATAAGAAGAAGAAGAAGAAGAAGAAGAAGAAGTGAAGTGAAGAGGATTTCAGGTTGTGAAGCATACCTGTAATATAAGTTACTTGAAAAGACATCCCAGGAGAAATTTATACATTGTCTGAAGACATATATGTATATATTATTTATAAAAAGTGTGTATGAGTTCTGCAGTGAGGGTGCACAAGTCCAATACAGTCTTTTTTTTTTCTTGAATACTTTTTGTTGTAGATGGACACAGTATCATTAGTAGTTTGTTCGTTGGCTTTTTTTTAATATTTATTTTTAGTTTATGGCGGACACAACTTCTTTGTTTGTATGTGGTGCTGAGGATCGAACCTGGGCCGCTCACATGCCAGCGAGTGTGCTACTGCTTGAGCCATATCCCCCTCTTGGGTGGCTTTTTAATGCGGTGCTTCCTATTCAACCCAGTACCTCATGCATGCTAGGAAAGTTCTCTACCACTGATCCATAACCCTAGTCCCCAAAGTCCTTTACTTAATCTTTTTTTTTGGGGGGGGAGAGTGTGTGCGTGTAGTGCAGGGGATTGAATCCATGGCCTTATATCAGCAAAACAAGCACTCTACTGACTAAGCTATATTCTCAGCCCTGATCTGTAGTCAGATAACAATGACAATGGAGCAGCCTGTCATTTAGACTTTGATTCTGTGCCCACTTGGCTCAGGTTGGAGGCAGTGCCTGAAGCCTTGACCAATCAGACACTTAGTTGAGAACTGTCCAATCCTCAGGCAGCCAGTGATGAGGGGGAGGACTTCCACAATCTTCTGTTCCCTTGGTGTCTGGAACCCGCCATTTTTTCAATCTTTTTGTAGGCTTCTGTTCTGGATACGGAGCCCAGGTGTCTGTGCTGTGCAGAATCTGAAAACAAACCACAGGGAAAACGCTGAGAACCTTGAGAGCCAGGAAATGGTAAGTGTGCCTTGTTATATTGAGACTGCTTAGGAAGGTGGCTTAAAGCTGACAGGAGTGGCAATGGTGGAAACTGGCAGTCATGGCTAGGGACTCCTCCTGGTTCTCTCCAGAGTCTGTGTCAAGAGTGTCTCTCTGTGGTAGCTTAGCCTTCACCTCCCTCTGACTAGTCTAGTGAGGCTGAGATCAGCAGTTGAAAACCTGGGCCTTTTGTTCCATAATTGTATGGTGTTTTCAGCTTCTTTCTAAAGCCCTTTGTGGGATTCCATGTGCCATGAGTCCAGCATGTCTCCAGATTGCATGGTGAAGACTGAGATAATTATCAAGAGAGAACTCCAAATCCATTTATTGTATTCATGCATGAGAGAAGCTGTTAATTTTAGGGCTTCTTACTCATGAGGGTTTGTTTGTTTGTTTATTTATTTCTTCTTATTATTTTTGTGTGTGTGTGTGTTTTTGGTTTGTTTTTTTTTTTTTTTTTTGGTACCAGAAATTCAACCCAGAGGTGTTCATCCACTGATTCACATTCCCACCCCTTTTTTAATATTTTTATTTAGAGACAGGGTCCCTTTGAATTTCTTAGGGCCTCACAAATTTGATGATGCTGGCTTTTAACTCATTCTCTTCATGAGTCCTGAGATTTTTAAATGTAGCAAAAGCAGTATCTCAAATCCAAAACAAAAATCTGAAATCCAGAACTTCAGTTTAGCTCTCCATAGATCTCAGAATAAACCCCTAGTTTTCTAGCTCTCTGTCCACATATGCAAATCGAGGGTTCTCTTTTCACAGGGAATAAGTATAAAATAGAATAGATAGTATAATGACCATGTAATGTGGATAATGGGCCTCACTCAAACACACCTGGTGGCTAACTGAAAGATGTTAATGAGCACCATTAAGGGGTATTTCAAATGTAAAAGGCGTTGAAACCTTCAACAAAGTCCTTTGTCCTAGGGGATATTCCTGATTGAATTTGAAGAAAAAAGAATGATTCACAGAAAGAATGAAAGTGAACCCAGATGGTAGTCAGGATGCCTTTTCCAAAGCCTATTCTAAATGTGTTATGCTCCATGTTCTGCCCAAAACTATCTGTAAACTTCTAAGATGGTACACAAATATGAGTTGTTTTTTTTTTTCTGGTATCTTTCCTCATACCACATGGTGGATGTTCTATTTCTTCTTGCTTAAATAGATTTTTTATGTTCAAAATTTATGAGACAAGCACCCAGATTCAATTGGCAAACTGAGAAATTTTGGTTCATCTCAAAACTCCACTTTCAGCATTATTGATCATTATTTTCCCATGTTTTATTTCAAAGGTATGCATCATTTATAATGTTTTTCTTCAAGAACTGGAGAGCATTTTTAAAAGATTTTAATTTATCATTCTGAGATTTTCTCATGAGAAGAAAGCAGAATAAAATTAGGTGGCATTAAAAAGAATGAATCTCTCCTAAATGAGGTTTATGTGTCCCAATTAAGGATATTTAAAAACTGTAATGGGTCATCAATTGAGGGTTTATGTATTTATTAATTTGTTTATTTGTTTATTTATTTATGATCAGACAATCTGGGGTTGTGGCTCAGTGATAAAGCACCCACCTAGCACATGCAAGGTCCTGGGTTTTATCTCAGCACCACACAAAAATAAATAAATAAAATAAAATAAATAAATAACCCACAGAAACATTCCAAACATTTCAGGAAACTCTTTTCTTCTGGTGTGGCAGGAAAAATTAAAGTGGGACTTACTTGAATTTAAATTACATTCAATTTCAATCTCTCTCTCTCTCTCTCTCTCTCTCTCTCTCTCTCTCTCTCTCTCTCTCTCTCTGTACTGGGGATTTACCCCAGGGCCTCATGCTTAGAAGGCAAGCACTCTACAAGCTGGGCTATTTACTCAGCCCCATTTTTGGGGGGTGGGAGACCAGGAATTGAAGTCAGGGGAACTCTATCACTGAGCCACATCTCTACCCCTATTTTGTATTTTATTTAGAGACAGGGTTTCACTGAGTTGCTTAGTGCCTCACCATTGAAGAGACTGGTTTTGAATTCATGATCCTTATGTCTCAGTCTTGTAAACAGCTGATATTACAGGAATGCATCACCATGCCTGGCAAACTTCAATTTTTTTATGAGAGAGTGTGTGTGTGTGAGAGAGAGAGAGAGAGGGAGAGAGAGAGAATTTTTTTAATATTTATTTTTTCATTTTTCGGCAGACACAATATATTTGTTTGTATGTGGTGCTGAGGACTGAATCCGGGCCATACACATGCCACGAGAGCATGCTACTGTTTGAGCCACATCCCCAGCCCCAACCAACATCAATCTTAAAGGCTAAAGTACACACAAATTAGATCAAAGTCCATGTCAATATCTTGGTACTATATATATATATAAAGTTGTTGATAGACCTTCTATTTTATTTACTTATATATGGAGCTGAGAATTGATTCCAGTGCCTCACATGTGCCAGACAAGTGAGCTCCACTAAGCCCCAGCCCCAGCCCCCTGGCACATTTTTATGGGGGATATTGGAGATTGAACTCAGGAACACTTGACTACTAAGACAAATCCCCAGGATTTTTTTTTTTTTTTTTTTGAGACGGGATCTCACTGAGTTCGTTAGCACCTCACTTCTGCTAAGGCTGGCTTTGAACTTTTGATAATTCTTCCTCAGCCTCTTCAGCAACTGGGATTACAGGCTTGCACCAACACACCCAGCCCCTGATACATTTATAATACCTGTTTTATGTAGATTTTAACCAGTAGGCTTAACTTTTTTTTCTAATATATATTTGATTTGAATCCATAAACTAGAAATCAGTGAAACAGAATCTATTTTTTATCTCCAACACTGCTTTTGGTTATGACGTTGTCTGAGTTAAGATTCTCCATTAAAGAATTTATTATGTCTTGTGATCTCATTCTGATCTCCCATAGGACATAGTTCTGAGTTTTAGAATATCTGAAACAAGGTTCCCAGAGATTCCAAATTTTTTGGAGTATTTATAAAACACCACTCTCTGAGTCTTGCCTTCCAGGGACCAGTTTGAATTTTAAGTGTGTAGCTTTTGAAGGGATGGACTAATTGGATGCTTTGCAGCAGGAAGACATTTTCTGATATACTTTCTATCTAAATGATACTTTATTTGTTTTCTTTTATTAGACACTGTGAATAAAGGTACAATAAAAATAGATGTGTGGCAATATATTTAGCAAAAGGATTCCTAATTTTTTACATACACACCCAGAGTTATTATTACTAGATTGTGTGGCATTTTTTTTGACCGAGAATTATTATTTATATTTTTTTTATTTATTTAAATACTGGAGATTAACCCCAGGGCAATTTACCAGTGTGCTACATACCCAGTCTCCAACACTTTTATTTATTTATTTATTTTTGAGAGAGGGTTTTACTGATTTTCTTAGGACCTTGCCAAGTTCTTGAGGCTGGACTTTAACTTGAGAATGAATCCCTAGTTTTCTACCTCTTATTCTCCTAAGCCACTGGGAGTACAGGTATGTATGATTTTACACTGCTACCCCAAATTATTACTAGTGGATTATGTGGCATTTTTATTTTGGGCTTTTAAAGTATCTTAACACTTTTATAAAAATATATTTATTAAATTTATATTGTCACCAACATTTTTACATATTTGTGTACCCTGGAATCCCTATTAATTATGAGATATTTGCTTGGTTTTGTATGGTTTGGTGCTGAGTATTGAACCCAGAGGTGCATACCACTGAGATACATCCACATTTTTTTCATGTTATATTTTGAGACAGGCTCTCATTAAGTTGATTGTACCCTTGTTATGTTACTGAGGCTGTCTTTGTACTAACAATTTTCCTGTGTCATTTTCCATAGATTCTAGAATTTCAGGCATATGCCACCATACATGACAATTTTAGATTTTTATAATAGCCATTCCAACAGCACTGCATAGGCTGAATAAAATTTATTTGATTAATGCATTAAATCCCTGAGGAATGTTTATGTGAAGTAGCCAGTGTAGGAGTGTTGTGTAAAGATTAGCAAGGATTGTGGAATGTGATAGACATTATTATCTAAAGTGCATATATGGGGATGGGGATGTGGCTTATGTGGTAGTGCACTCGCCTGGCATGCGTGAGGCTGGGGTTCGATCCTCAGCACCACATACAAACAAAGATGTTGTGTCCCTCGAACACTAAAAAAGAAAAATATTAATTTTTTTTCTCTCTCTCTCTCTTTAAAAAAGATGAAGTACATATATGAAGACAGGAATTGATATGAACATAGTTTATATACAAACGGAGGTATAATAAATTGTCCTCTATGTCTAATAAGAATTGCGATGCATTCTACTATCTTGTATTTTAAAAAAAACAAAAAAAAAACTCTTTATATGTTTTTATGAGAATCAAACTCAGTGCTTTGCACATGCTAGCAATGTAGTCTACAACTAAGACACAACTCTAGCCCATGTACCCAGCTTTTTATACTCTCTTTGTAGTAATCAGAAACAATTTTAAAAATTAAAATTGCATTTATATCACTTTTCCTAGTACAGTAATGTATTACTAACTAAAATTATTCTTTGTATTTTTAAAAAAAATAATCTAATGGATGACTGTTATTTTTTCCAGAGATTAATTTATCACTTCTTTAGGGCTTGGTGAAGAGTCTTTTTTTTCACAATATAGATGTCTTATATTATCAAATGGGTCCATGCTAAGTGTGTTGAAAATAGTGATTCTAAAAGTTCACACAATCTACACATTTCCAAAACTATAGGGGAAAGGGAAAGACAATATTCACAGTCATGAAACCATTTCCCATGGAAGCATAGTTTCAGTGTCCAACCTGGAGTGTAATCCAGATCTTTCAGTAGTAAGGTTGTTTAAGAACCACAATCATAGGTTTTTGAGATCCTCTAAAGTACACTGAATGGATTTAAATCACTTATTCTTCTTCAAAATAAAATTTCTGCTACCTACTTAAAAAATAAAACACTATGAATGAGAAAGGTGAATGAGACTTAATTTCTTTGGAGGTACTGAGGTTGACCTTTAATTATAGTTTATAAATAGTCAAATAAAAACGGCCTTAGAGTTGTCTCATCTTTTTCAAGACATGATATGGAATCCTTAGATGAACTGACATGAAATAATGAAAATGCATTTCAGGGAAATGATATCACAGAACTTTTCAGGGTAGAATCTTGGAAATGTGGGAAAAATATATTCATATACATATGCATTTCTATAGAAAACAATAAGTGATAAGTACATGAGTATGAGGGTAAATTCATTGTGCCTTATGAATTGTAGGTTGAAGGTAATGATAAAGTAGTAACTGAGGAGATACAGAACTCTATAATTGTGGGAGACATTAATAGAAAATTAGAAAAAGAAAATATAGTCAAATCCCTTTAGATTTGCCTATGTCCTCTGTTCCTCTTATGAATTTGATTCTGTCAAATGAGATTATGTGGGTATGGTTCTCTCTGAATATATATTTTCTTTTGTTTTTAGGATTATGTCAGGTAGGTCATGTCTTAAACTCACTTTGGGGGCCCTTTTACCTCCTGTTTTGAACTGCAGAGGAGAGACTCACCTCACTCATTCTGTGCAATGAATTGACTTTTGTCAATCTTTGCAAACAATGATTGGAAGAACAAGCATATTGGAGGGTCTTTCATATCCTATAATATGGTTGTCAGACCCTGTGGGTTAAAGAGTAGTTACTTGCTATATTAGAAACATCTTCCCTATGACAAGGGCTTCGTCGGAGACCAGCTCCAACAGGGGGTCTCAGGAGACAAACGGATGGTGAGAAGTCGGTGAAAAGGGGGTGGAGAAACAACACAGACACCAAAGTTAAGGTGTTGATTCCAATCTTTACTTGTGAAGTTTATCATATATACTTTCATTTTGGCAGGTTCACAGTACTTTGTGGTTACAAAACAGGAATCATTGTTCAAAGAAACAAAATATTTTGTAGGTACAATTAGAATAGAAGAATGTATCTTGGCTTATGCATAAGCAAGCATTTGTACTTTCAGTTCGAGTTTTGTTTTGAGCTGTTTCTGCTTAGTTAACTTTTAATAATAGTTAGAAATGTCCCAAACTATTGGACTATACCTTGAATATTCTTTCTTGACTTACTGACTGGAACCGGTGCCATGGTTTCGGCAAGTGGTTGACTTGTTATTAATTTTAATCAAACAAGAGTAAGAACACAAACCATTGTGTACAGGAACAAGAACAAGTTGCCCAGTACTAAGCATGAACCTGTCTTCTTAACATTAATTTTTCTTCTAGATTTTAATTTAATTTTTCAAAAACTTCCTTGACAGGAATACAGGGAGTTTTTTTTTTTTAGACATTAACAATTTACACTCCACAGCTGAATTAGTGCATTTAGAGCAAACAGATCCATTCTTTAGAAGTAGTTGCATTAATTAGGAAAGTCATGTTTTTTTTTTCATACTTAATTGTCATATGAGAAGTTGCAACTATACTTACTAAAGGAATACAAAAACAAATCAGCCCATTCCCAGAAACATACTGCGCTCCTCCAGAGGATGGATGCCTTGCACCATCCACCTCAGTAGGGCCTTGCCATTGCCTGAGTCAGAGGAGGGGCACAGCAGGGCTTATCTCTATTTTTTTGTTTTGGAATCCCCATAAAAACAGAAGAGAAGCATGTATGGTTACAAACAAAGGAATGCCAGAAGCCATTAGATAGGAGAAAATACAAAAAAATAAAAATCTTCTCATAGAGCTTTTAGAGGTAAAAAGTTTATTTCTGTTTTGTGCATGAAAACTAAAATTTCTCTTTGGCCTGACAATATTTTGATGTTTTAAACTTGCTTGCAATTTCTACCTGTGTTTTGAATTCACCTATGCCTGGCTATCCCTTACCAGATAACAACCCTCTCTAAAACCTTACTGGTGCCTCATAAATTCTGGCTCCCACTGACCAAATAACAATTCTCTATAAATCTCAGTGGCAGCTCATAAATTCTAATGTCTGGAGCTGAATTTATTTTCTACCTTGAAATGTTAGCCATGTAGATCCTTAACCTGCTATTTGTCTTTGTACTATGATTGTCAAAATCTTGCTACCTGTACGTACCTTAGACACCCACCTCCTTTGTAACTTTTTGTGCTGTAAAAACTTTTTCTGAAGATCATGGGGATGATCTCTAGCATAGAATTTTGTTAGAGACAGTCCTGGCCAGCTTTTGAGCACACAATACAATCTTGATTTAATTTGATTTAAAATTTTAGTTGGTGGTGTTTTCTTTGTGTTTTGGTTTAACATTAACCCTTTTTTTTAAACTTCACTGTAAATAAAACCAAAGAACACAACAAAACACCTGTAATGAGCCAGGTGCATACAAATAGTCATTCTTTTACTGAAAGCACAGTATTCATTATAGAAATGATATAAGCTTAAAAATTAAAAGATATCTCAAATATCAAGGGAGTTTAGGATTTAGAAATTTTTTCTTTCAGTATATAGGTAGAAAAATAGGACAAAAGAGAAAATGTGAAGCATAAATATATTAAATGATATGTGAAAACATCATCAAAATATTTATTACAAAAAATCTCATCTACAGAAATGGTTCAAAAAAGCAGTCTTTTGTCAGGAATAAACATTTGGACAGGAATGGAAGTTTTGGTTCCGTTTTTAAGTAATTTTACTTTTAGTGAATAATCTTTACACTATTTCTGCATTTTACTGGTTAGAATTAATTATAATTCATGTATCTGCAAAAAAGGTACTGAATGCAGAAAGATATTATTGCTCATGTTTAAATCACCTACATTATCTAATCTTTCCCTTTTTAAACCAAAAATCTGCATAAAACCCTCTCTTAATAAATATCTATCTCTCTATATTAGCAGCAACTGAGTTATAAAATTTGCTATGATAACTTTTCTCTTCATATACTTAAAGACTATGAATTTGCTGCTGAGCACTTAGGTATAATTATCTATAATGTTCTCTAGTTATTTATGTCTCTATGGCAAGTTTTATACCAAGCTCTTAGTATGTGCTTTAATTACTCTGTGTACCAATGTAGGATTTATGTCTTATTTGTGACACTTTGTTCCCAGAACTGTGTCTAAAGGGAAATATGTACAAAATGATTATCCAGGAAAAAAAATCTATCTAATATTATATTTTATTTTATATTTATTTATATGTTTATGTATACATATTTTTATTATTTAGAAACACACTTTGGTATGAAACTACTGTGATACTAATGTATTTTAGCTTGAATTGAATGTGAGAAACAAACTAAAAAGACTTTTCTCTGTGTTGGTTGGTGATTTCTGCAACCTTAGGAACCTAGTGAATAATAGCAGAAATAAATAAGTAACTATCTAGTTTGAGGCAGAACCACCAAACTAGATGATGTTTTGCTTCTGCTTTCTATCTTGATTATTAGAAACATACTTGTAAATTTACATGGAAAACTTTTGGAATTCTGTTCTGTTAGTTCTTCTAAAAAAATTAATGAAAGTGAAAAATAATGCAGGAAAAATAATTAATTTCAAACAATTCATTTCTTAAAATAAATAATTTTTTTTAAATCACCAAAAATTCTGAAATGTTAGAAAAGTTAAAAGCTTTGGAAATATTCTAAGGCAATTTCTATTTTGCTCGGAAGAGTAGACTATGTCTCCAACTCATTCTTTTCTAGAATTGGACTATGTGCAAATATGAAAAAAAAAATTGCTAAGATGCCCTACATGGCTTATAAGTTTTAAAATCCGGACAGGAGCTCAAATCTGCCATTTTTCTACTTTACAAAATACAAAATCTTAAATTTGTATACCTAACAAACATTTGCAGAAGTGTAATTCATAGTGACCTAAAAAAATGAAAAAAATTATTGAAGGACTGACACACTGAACATGAGGGACTTATAATATTTAATCCCTTATATTAAATGTCTTTTTATCATTGTCAAAATTTTTCATGTTTATATTATCAATATATTAATCAAAATTTTTATGCATTTAATAACAAATATCTAATTTCCTACTTTATTCAGTTTTTTAAAAAAATTAGTAGTAATTAATATTAATAATTTAATTCTCATACTTGGTAAAGTATGCAACACATATTTTAAAAGCTATGGCCATAGCAAGTAAAAAATCCAGCCTAATTTCCTTTTAAGATTTGGAGCCATCTTATCATAAAGGCATGAAAAGTTAATTTCTGCTTCATTATAAAATACTGTGATTTGTAAACTTGCTTGAAATCCCTACCAGTGCCTTGAACTCACCCATGTCTGGTTTTCCCTGATGAGATAACAACTCTCCCTGAAACTTTAGTGATGACTTATAAATTCTGGCTTTCCCTGACCAAATAACAACTCACTCTGAAACTTTAGTGGTGCATCATAAATTCTGATGTTGTGATCTAAATTTGCTCCCTAAGTGCTAAATCATTTAGGCCATTAACC